>NW_028227271.1:13512500-14140000 GCF_978045245.1 Mus caroli
GTAGCCATTTATTAGTTAAATCTTATGAAATAAGATAATGCATTTATTTTAGACATTAGGTAGAACAGGTGAGAAATAAAACACTTCTGTTACTTCCTGGGTGATCTTTGCAAACTCTGAGAGCACTCATGGGCTAGAAGCGTCATCCCCAGGTCAGCTCCTGCTTGTCTATAGAGGAAGGACAGGACCTACTGTTTGGAGCAGAAGAAATGAGAGAAGATGAGCTTATCAAGGGAAGTCAGGTGCATGCTGCCTCATTAGGTAGAGTTGTTTTTTAAATTCAATTCTAAAAGGCCATTTCCAAGATTCTGGTCTCTTGACATCAATCACTGCTAAGATCACAGCAACAACGATCTTAAACTATGGTCTTGGTAGAAGCAGTCAGTCATATGTGTAGTAGAGTTCTAAACAGAGTTCTAAATGGAGTCTGTCTGATTGATTTTTACAGCTGTCAACATTGAAAAATACAGAGGACAAATAAATGAGCTTACAAATTGACACAAAAGAGATCAGCAAAATCTACACTGTGCAGATTGCCCTGAGAAAAATGGCAGTGTTTCTAAAACAAATCCATCTCCAGGTTGCAGGGTATGGGGGTGAAGGTGTTTGTTATAAGTGAAAGAGACAGAGAGGGTCTGTTTTAAATAATTTCAATGGATGTGCTAACAAGTTGCAACATGTGAACGTTAGTTTGGTCTTAATTCAAACAAGCTCCAAAAACCATGGAAAAATTTAGAGAAAGCAGGATACTGACTGCCTATTTCTTAGCAATAGTAACTCGGCTAATGCTTTGCAAGGCTGATAGTTCTGCGTTTTTGCTTTTTTAAAAGATTAATTTATTTTTATCTAATGTTCACTTTATTTTTCCTACATGTGAGTGAGTCAGATCCCTTGGAAAAGGAATTAGAGACGGTTGTGAGCCACCATGTGAGTGCTAGGGATTGAACCCTGTCCTCAGCAGGAGGAGCCAGTGCTCTTTTTATAGGGTGATTCTGGTGCTAAGATCCTGTTCCCCAATTGATCAATCAATAAAGATAACCACCGACCAATGACTGAGGATGGGGTGGGGGTTGGGCGGAGGAGCACTTAAGAGTTTTGAGGGAGGACACAGGGAGGATCGGGAGAACTGGGGAAGAAGGAGGCAGTAGTGGTAGAAAATAAAAGTCAACTAGTCATATGAGTTTTCAGTGGTCAATGGCTACTCTATCCGATTATGTCTGGGATGGCAGGGGAGGTTTAGGAGAGCCTAGTCATTGAGTTGGTAAAGGCATTTTAAGATTAAGTGGCATGTGAGTGTTGTTTATCTGTGGATCCAAGACCCATGTTTTTGCCTTTAAACACATAATCTATCTTTTACAGGCATGTATCAACATAGTCATGTTTGGGGCAAAGTGACCTGTGACCTTGCTTCCAAATAGTCTTGGGAGAGCCTGGGAGGGAGCAGTACAGGAGACACCAGCCTGGTACTGCATATGGGATGATGTATGTGACAGGCATGGGAAGTTTTATTACACTGTTTGTATAATTTCATATACTAAAAATATTTGATAATAAAACACCAAATTAAACAAACCAACAATTGCTTTTCCAATTTCCCTTTCTCTTATATCTCCTGCATGTGTTCTATGAAATAGAGGCTGCAAGAAATTAAACAATTTACCCCAGGCATTGCTATTTCCAACTTGCTGTTACTTTCTGTGAAGACCATTAATCTAGCTGTATGAACTACCTGTGTGTGCCCTTGTGTGCAAAGGTTCTCAGTAACTCTGGAGTGCAGAAACTGGTGTGGGAGAGAACTTGAGGTCAATCACATGCTATTTGAAAATTTTTCATTGAATAATTCATTTTGAATATTGAAATAGTTTTATTGATTAACTATATTAGTATATATCCTACTATCTACCTCTGTCATGACCAAATATCAGCTATAAAATACTTGAAAACATCTCTGTATTTTTATCATGCAGATAAGAGGTTTTATTCTGAATTATGATTGTAGTAAGAAATGAACAAAAGCACTTCAAATAAGTATAAAAATACCCACCAGAGGATTTCTCTCAGAAAAATGTACTATTTAGAGTTTAATGCATACACTCTTAGTATGGTTTATCATTTTATGTTTTGCATAATTGCACATGTATGCTTTTTAAAATCACAGAATCAAGGCACTGTGTATTTATGTTTTCCCTGTGGGGAGCTTTCACCCTTAACAACACGCAGTAGCAACATATTATTTCCTTTAAGCTTGTAGTGATTACCCACATATGGGTGGGGTTAGAGTCGAAAGCTCCAGTACTGACAAGTATATGGGTCGCCTCCTGCATTTGCACCCATGATGGTGCACATCCTGGTTCATGCAGCTTTGTGGCTTGTGACAGGGTTACTACCAGATGAAGTCATCAGGATTCCTCAAAGTGAAGTTCATGGGGACTGATGTTTACTGTTCTGTTCAGTTGTTCTTCCAAAACTGACACAAACGTTTGCCATAAGCAGCATGCCTCCTGGCCCATTTGGTCCCCACTTCTGAGGCACTACCAATCTGTTTACTTTAATTCTGTTTTATGTATTAAGCAGTAACTCCTGGTTTTCTGGCTTTGGGTCAGTTAAGATGTCATTTACAGCCCTATGTACCACCTGGGTCTCTTTCATACTTCTCATCTATTTGCGTCTTTATGACTTTTCTCCCAAAGCATACACAACCGTCATTCCCTTCCTGTTACAATGGCCTTTGGTCTTTATTTAAGTTTGATTGTGATGTCTTCTAATAGAAAGCTTTGGGGGTTTTTCTTTGGTTGCTTTGATTTTGGTGATAGAACCTAGTGGGGAACCCCCCACTCAATTCCCAATTCGGCGTGCACCCAAAGAATCATGAATAGGCCGCCCTGATGTAATTACATGAGGTAGTTTAATGACAGAGCTCCGGGCCGACATGCATCCCACACAGGAGATAACAGATGTCGGCCACAAGGCTCGAAAGCTAGGGGTTTTTATGGGGTAAGGGGCTTAGGGGTGTGGATTTCAGCATAGCAACACACTATTGGCTTATTCAAACATCAGCAGAAAAATTACATGTACGTGCAGGGTGTCAGAGTTCTGTGAGTTGTTGACTCAGTTCAGATAGCCCTGTTATGTCTTCACATTCCTCTTTATCTTATGGTCAAGCTGTTCCCAGGAATGTTTTAACTACAGGGCATACCTGGGTTTGTTTTTCTTTTTTCTCAGCCCCAGGCAGCCTCTAGCCTCACAAACAAGCAATTTCTGAGTACTTTATATGACTTACAGGTCTTGAAATTTCATCTTTCTTTCATTGGTTTTTCAAGACAGGATTTCTCTGTGTAGCTGGGGTTGTCCTGGAACTTGCTCTGTAGACAGGGTGAGTTCAGATAGCTGCCTGCCCCTGGTCTCCCAAATGCTGGGATTAAAGACATTCACTATCAAATCTGGCACCACTTATGTTTTCATGAGTTTGTTTGATCAGCTTAAGGCCCTAAGTGTCTCCTCCTAAGAAGGTTTTCCTGCACAAATAAATTGTTTCCTTCTGGTAGTACCATAGACTTCTTTTATACATTTGATTTATAAATAGTGCTATTCACAGAATGTTCTATAATTCTAATATATGTTACTTGTCCACATTGTCTCCATGTGACAATACCATAAATCCTATAGGTAACTTCCAAAAGTTTTGTATTCATTTACACACATTTCTTCTTCTTATAAATTTATAGTATAACCCCCTGCTGGCATTTTACACAGTCTCACTGAACTTAGAGTAATTTAAAATTTTGATTTTAGCTTATGTGTAATAGTAAAACATCTATGTACTTGGGACTTCTATATTTTTCAATAAATCTGGTAGTTTTGTGTCATAGCTATTAGTCCTCATCATGCTAAATTCTAGTTCCAGGGTAGACAAATGTAAAAATTTGAATATCTTCTCTTACCACAAAATAAAGAAGCTCTTAAATGATGCTACTATTTGTGTCAGAAATGGCTCTGGAATCAGGCACATTAGAGTCTTCAGCTAAACTGGAGAGAAAGGGTTTCTAATAAACATTGACCGGCAGTAGTTTGGTGCAAGGCTGGGTTTAATACTCTACACTTGCAGTATGAGCACGCAGCACTAAAATCTCACTTGTTAACTTTGAGATTGCTATGAAACTGATCACTTGAAAAATTAATAAATAAAAGGGGGAAAAATCTAACAGATGTCTTACCATGTCAATAAACCATACCTCAGGGTAACACACTTTGGATAAAAAGCTATTTTCTAGCATGGAAACATTTCTGATTTTAAACAAGAAAACATCATCATTTTGAAACAATTAATTAAATGCATCTGGATAATTATAGTCAATGGTTCATATGACATAAAAATAGATAATATGTACTTCCCAGCCATGTCTTTAAGGCCAGGAACTAAAGTGCTCTTGTCATGAAAGGATCCAATCAAGCCACTGTATCAAAGTACCTACTTCCAAGAAATACAAGGGACAGCAGAACCTTCACAGGTAAAGTGGGAACACATTTAACAAAAGGGACTAAAGACAGGACACTTAGCAGGACAAACCCTGTCCTTTCAGTAGTAACCAAAAGTCACAAGAAAAAAATATAGAAGCCAAAAAAAAAAAATAGTGTGAGTATATTATTAGACACCCTAATTCTCATTTTGGTTCTGAGAGAAAATAAAACTTGAGACCTTTGATTCATGTAATTTATGTCAAATAGCCCAAAGAGTGGTTTGTGAGCTTTGAAACCTGGGGCTTAGCAGAACATAGCAGAATAGGCCAGGACATGCCTGGGCAGGCCCATCGTTAAGACATTCCTGAGGCTGCTTGGCCATAAAGATAAAGAGAATGACATGACCGGACTGGCCGGCGCCTCCCTATCTCCTGCCCTTCTGACCTAAGTTAAATGTTATCTGCATGTACAGTCTGCTGGTGTTTAAATGAACCAATCATGTGAAACTGTGCCAATTCCTCCCCCAGTCCCAGCTCCTTTTCTATAAAAACCCCTAGCTTCCAAGCCTTGTGGTCAAATCCACTGTCTCCTGCGTGAGGTACATTTGACCCGGAGCTCCACCATTAAACTACCTCATGTTTTTACATCAAGACGGTCTGTTTGTTCGTGATTCTCGGGAACAGAGTGGGGGTTTCCCCACTAGGTTCTTTCAGTTCCTAAGTCAAGTAATAAGTCAACTGCTCAGATGGTATAATGGGGATTGACTACCTATATGGTTTAATGGGGATTGGCTACCTACACAATACTCTGTATACCTGTGGAAATTTTTCTTCTTGGGAAGTTCCTTTATTTTCTTATTCCGTTATTTAATTTTGTTGCTTGATAATGTGATATTTAGTTATCCTAAGAACCACAAGTATTGTTAGATCTACTTGTGGAACTTTTTCCTATTTCAACAATAACTTTGCATTTTCATAAAGATATCTTTCCTAAAAATTCATTGAGCCCTGCACAATACGGCAGCTTATAATTGAAATAATTAGAATTGTGAGTTCAAGGCCATGCAAGAGCCAAGGTCATTCTATAAGCCCTGCTTGCCCAAGTACAAGGTAAATTCCTGGAATGCTGGGAGTTGTAACTCTTGGAAAAAGCAAACCACATAGTTTTTACTCCCTCAGATAAGTTTGTTTGACCCGTCATTATCTGATGTGTTTGATCACGTGCAGGCAGGAAGTTTGCAGACAGGAAATACGTCAGGATGTATACTTGCTCCTGATTGGACCAGATGGGAAACACAATGAATAGTGGGATTTGCCCTTAAAAAGCTCCTACAACATGTGACTCATGGCTACCTCCTGGGATCCCAGAGTGGATCTGACCAGAGTTCCTCCCGGTTAGTATTTAATTAAAACTTACTTCAAATTTGTCTAAAAATTGTGAAACTGATTTTGTTCTCGAGAATCTCAGGATTAACAGTCATCCTTTGCTGGCAGTCACATTCCGTATCAGCTCTGATTACATGAGAGTCTGTCTCAAAAGAAAAACACACAAGACCATAAATGTTTCATGGACATACTGCATTTCAGAAGTGTCCCTGTAGGACACTGTTATTCTTTTGTGTTCTGTTGTTTCTACTTTACTTCCTTCTCCTATTCAGATGCTAACAGTTCTGTTGGCTGAATTACGTGATTCACAAAACTGACTTTCCCTAAATACTTATCTCTTCAGCTTTCTATATCAAGGGCTCTTCCAGGAAGACCTATAGATGGAAATTAGCTGGGAAAGATGTGAGGTGTGGCTGGAAAAGAAACTGCAGCCAGGTTTCAAAGATCAGAGGCAGAGTGGAAATCACATGGGGGGAGGTAATTAAAACAATCTTTTAATCTGGTTAAACGATCGTGGTTATGATAGGCTAGGGTTAGGGTAACAGAGAGCTAGGACTAGTTCTTCCTCCCAGGTCCATGTTCCCAGAAATAAGACTCAGACCCATTATAAAGTTAAAAATACCTTGGCCATATAGCTAGGCTCTTCTCTGACTAAAATCATAACTTAAAATAACCCATTTATTTTAATCAACATGCTAACTTTGCCACATGGCTCAGGAACCACGTGTCTGTCTCCTCACATCTTAACAGGTGGATCTTCTCGTGCCTGGCTCTATCACAGAATACTTTCTGCCTTCCAGATGTCCCACCTTCTATTTCCTCCCTAAACCACAGGCCATAGGCTTTTTAATTGAAAAGTGATGCATCTATACGATACACAAGATATTCTCTCTACAATGTGTCATGTATGAATGAGAATCTGTGGTGTATTTGTGGTTTATGGAGATCTCTTTGGGTAAGTGCATTTCAAGGAAATACTAAGTAGTCATTTTGCGACGTTATCATAGGAAATTGGGGGTTTACTTGATATGTGGTTCCACACTGTTCTAGTTTGCTTTTCTTATGATAAACACCACAACTGAAAGCAACTTAGGCAGGAAAGAGATTTCTGCATCACAGCTCATTATTGAAGGAAATCAAGGCAGAAACTCAAGCAGAAACACAGTCAGGAACCCTGAGAGAATCTGTTTGCTGGCTTAGGCTGGTAGTTTTCTTAGCTCAGGCTCCCTTGCTTTGGGAAAGCATCTGAAATAAAATTAGCTGTTCTAGCCAGCTGAGTTTCAGTTTATTTGCTATGGCAGTTATGTTTGATTTCTTTTCTTTTTTTTTACTAACACTCAAATATGGCACAAATGATACATAGTGGAATGAAGATGAAGTCACAACCACACTTTCAAGACATGGGCAGTGTCTCTAGACTCAAGAACTTTCAGAATGAAAGGAACTCACTGAAAAGGTAGGAGACAAAGTTCCACCCTAAACAGTCTACATCCCTTGTAAGTCACCCAGGTGATAAAGGGTTAGGGGCTTTTGAGAGTAGGCTCAGCAGGAAGAGCTCTGGCCGCTCTTCCAGAGGATCCAGGTTCAATTCCCAGCACCCACATGGCAGCTCACAGCATCTAACTGCCATTCCAGAGGATATGATGCTCTTGTCTCACATCTCTAGGCACAGGTACATGTGCGGTACACATCCGTTCATGCATCAAAACATCCATATATATTAAACAGACAAACAAGAACAAAGGAGAAAAAAAAACTAACCTAATAACTCAAAGACAGACTACACAATAGTTGTCATGTGATGTGTGAGAAGAATGTTAGAGCAGTTGAGGATGTATGTCTGTGAGCGGCCTGCATCTTGATCTTTGTTGGATATTAGAAATGATAAGAAAAGAAGTGGAACTTGGTATGAGAGAAGGGGTAAGGCTTTGGCAGATGCTTGAGGGCAGTGCAGGGAAGGAAATGCAGGACCAGGAACTTGCACTAAGAAAGCTTGGCAGCTGATACTTGCCCAGTGCCTACAAAATGTGAGCAAGGGGTTCTTAAGTCAGGGTTTCTGTTTTATTCTCCTTGAAGAACCCGTTAGAAAGGAAATGGTTTTTTTTGGTTTCCTGTAGACACTCCCACAGAGGCATTTATGCTGCAGTACCTCTGCAGTAGTTTTTAAGTGGCAATTTCACGAATAAAGGACTAACACTCTTGTTTCTATTATGGACAGACTTTTTTTTGACATGAATTTATAACGCAAGCTTTAACTTTATCACCTGTTTAGCACTTTTCCATAAATGGATGGATTACTAATCTTTCTTGCCTTGACAGCTGTTGGGTTTTCCTAGTACTTTCAGCAAATAATAGTTTTTAGGACCCTCCTTAGACTCTGAGTCATAAAAGAAAGATCTCCAGGATGTGCTAATTAATGACTTCCAATGGAAACGGAGAAGGAGGTTGTGGGGGAGTGATTGATATTTGCATCCTGTGGTAGTTGAGCTCAATTATGCCTTTGAAACCTAGAACAATGAGCTGCTTTGAAGACCAGCTTCTCATATTCTTCAGTGCTCCATGTCTACTTATTCTGGGTGGCTGCAGGCGGCTTTGAATCTTTAAATGAAAAAGCCTTTGTGTGGGAAGGTAAGAAATCTACCTTCTTGGTCTCTTATTTATCATGATACCTTGTCATGTTCAGCTACCACCAGAGTTTACACAGCGGCTCACCAACTTCTGATGAGTTTGTTACCATGGAAACATGGGACCTCATGAAAATGCCACTTTGGGTTTCAAAAGGAGTTTATCTCTGTCTCTACCTGTTTGGGAAGATTCTTTGAGTCACATTGTACAGGATCTCATGGAACAGGTATAACAGCATGGACTGTAGTATGAAGTATGTTTCCCTCAGGGCATATTTTCCATAGAAACCCTTTGTGTCAACATATCCTGCCATTCAAAATAGAAATGATTTCTGTTGTTCCCTATAATTACTCAGTAGGAATTACATAAGTGACATCTTTCAAACCACCATCTTGCAATTAAATCCAATCGAGAAAAAGTACGTGCCTTTCACTGGACACTGGGCAGTTAGGCAGTACTGCTTTTTTTTAAAAGATTTAATTTTGAGCTGGGCATGGTGGCGCACGCCTTTAATCCCAGTGCTCAGGAGGTGGAGGCAGGCAGATTTCTGAGTTCGAGGCCAGCCTGGTCTACAGAGTGAGTTCCAGGACAGCCAGGGCTATACAGAGAAACCCTGTCTTGAACCTGCCCCCCCGCAAACCATTTTTTTATTTTATGTATGTAAGTATACTCTCTTCAGAAACACCAGAAGAGGACATTGGATCCCATTACAGATGGTTGGGAGCCAGCATGTGGTTGCTGGGAATTGAACTCGGGACCTCTGGAAGAGCAGTCAGTGCTCATAACCGCTGAGCCATCTCGTTAGCCCTGGCAGTACTGCTTAATGCAAAATCAAAGCAGGAAGCAAGAGCAACATTCCACACTATCTTGAAGTTACGGAGCAGTGGGTCCCTCACTGTGCCATTCCTGTGTCAACTGGGCTAGCATTTCTAAATACCAGTATTTTCTTTTTCTTTTTTATTTATGGAGACTTTATTTCCTTTATTTGAGAAACTTAAGTCTTGGGTACATCAAAACCAATTTCTGGGATGAGGGGAAAAAATAAACCAGAACCCACAATAGAAAAGAAAAAGTTATCATCTGGGTCACAACAGAACCCAGAGAATATATTCTTATAATTGAAAAATTATAGGTGTTTCATAATTGACCTTCTGATACAAAATGACCTATTGAATTTGCAACTTGGTTCTTGGTGTGAAGGTCCACAGACAAAGTAGGACGTCTTCAGACCTTATCTGGATGCCATGAGGGGTTATTCGGCTTTCGACTCTTTTCTTCTTGTCTAAGAGGTAGCAGCAGCAACAGTGCCCACCTTCTGGGCAGCTTCTTTCTTGGCATGATGAGCCTGCAGGACTGCCACAGCTTCATCCACCTTGGAGCAGAGGGACTCGGGGGACTCCAGCATGTGCAGCAGCTCAGAGTTGTCGATTTCCAGCCGCATCCCGGTGATTTTCCCAGCCAGGTTTGAATGCATTGTTTGACCAGCATTTTCATATACATTTTCTGCTCTAAATTTCAGATGGTTTGGGGGCCAAGGAGAAGGGTACCTCTGCCATTTGCTTTTACAAATGGCCTTGATTCTCCTAAGCATGACCAGTAAAGGTGCTATTTAGGATTGTGTAATAAGCATATCAGTTCATTATTGTTGACTTTACCCAAAGAGCATTATGCTAATGTGCACCTTCCTTAGTTTGTTCGCTCGTCACCCTTTTTGATTATCTATTTGAGGTGCTAAGAGTCAATAAGTGAATAAGAAGACTGGTCTCTGGTTTTCAGGAATTTATATACTGGTAGATAAATAGCACCCTTTGATCCAGGGGAAATTATAATCGCTCAGTATTGGAAGTTTGTCCTCACAGCTGACTATATATGTGAACCTGGCTGGATGAAACTGATTGATGGATTTGTGACAAGGTCTCAGTATCCATAGAAAGCTGGTCTAGAACTCCAGAACCTCCGGTTTCAGCCTCTGGAGTACTGAGAATACACGTCTGCACCACCATGCCTGGTAAGTGAGACAACTTGTGCCAGTTAAGAAGATGCTAGCTGTGAAATTGCTAATATAGAGAAGGGAGAAATTTCCTCTCCAACAAACTTATGTTTGAGGAATATATTTAATTTTTTCTGTAGCTGAACTTAGTGTCCATTGCAAATCCCGCTTTTATCCACTAGTGAGAAGTCTTGTCTTGCAAATTTCAGATAAACTTAGTTGGGGTCCAGTGTACGGTTGTCAGGTGCTTCAGGCTCCACCCACCATAGTCCTTCGTTTTCTTGGGTCATTCACATTAGTAAGAGCTCAGGTTCAAGACTTGCTGTGATTATTAAAAGTCATAATCCATTCCTAATTATCTATACCCTCTTTGCCTCTGAATTCGACTGCATTGCTTCTCTTGCTGTAAGGCAATGGTTCTCAACCTTCCCAATATTGTGACCCTTTATTTACTACAGATCATGTTGTGGTGACCTCCCAGCCATAACATTATTTTGTTACTACTTTGTAATTTTGCTACTGTTGTGAACTGTAATGTAAATCTCTGATATGTAATCCCTATAGGTGAGAACCACTGCTGTAAGGTTAAGTGCTGGGAACTTACTACATATACTGTACAGTAGCTGTGTTGAAGCTATGGTACTCGATAGTATTGAAGGCAGGGACATCTTCAAGTATACAACACAAGAATTACTCTTTTGAAGTTGTGACTACCACCGAACACATACTTAACAGTTATTCAATAAGTTGGCATTTAATAGATGCTTGTTTCAGGTACAATGGGCAAATTTATACCAAATTTCCTAGATTTCCTATGTACCCTGCCTACATAGAGAGGCCATTTTTTTTTCATTTAAAAAAATGTAGAAGAATCAGGTACAGTGGCAGCTGGGAGACACATTTTTTGTGAGATGTTCTGTTAGATGTCTAATAATCCCTGAATAAGTTGAATGCTACATTTTCATACCTTTTAGTCACAATACTGGCTTCATACATACACCCCGAGGTTATATATTGAGGATACAGAGGATTGCTTTCCCTGGAGATATTAATAGTTCCATTGAATTTGAAATTAAGATTTGTGGCCTGGAAAATCCACTTAATTTCAGGTTCTAAATGCCACTTAATAAACGGCAAATGTATTGCGGATGAAGGCACTGATGTGGGATGTGGGTACTTTGACTTGATCTCACACAGAAAGAAGTTTGATGGCGGACACTGGGGACAGAAAAGGGTAGGAGCAGAATGCAAGAGATCTTTGGCATATGCACATTCATTAGATGGAATAAAAGCAATACGGCGGAGGCAGGACTCCCTGAATTGTTCTTTTAAAAATGAAGCTGTAGCCCACCTTCAGGCTCACCACCAACCCCAGGCCCTCTTCCTGCCAAGAATCTCACAGGCACAACTCCTAAACCAGCTTGAGGTAGGCTCTTGGTGCTCTCCTTCCTAGCCCCCATTATGGCACCTCAGTGCTACTGCCACCTGTCTCAAATAGCTCCCTTTCCTGCAGCCCATCACCCTTCCTCTGGGACTTAGCATCCATCCTAGCCCCACCTCCTACCAACGACCCTGTAGCCACCATAAGTGACGCAGACCCAGGTAAGCTCCTTGTTCTCCTCCTCTCCTCTTCCACTTTAGTCACACAATACCACACCCAACCTCAGGCCTTCCGCAGATCTGAAACCCTGTGTTTAGGTCCCTACCAGTGAATTTCGGTAACCCTATTCCACCTGCACCCCTCCTCCAATCCCCAGACGTAGCTACAGCTGCACATGTTCCTTGTAGGCCTGCACAGTTTCCAGTCTCCAGGCTTGGCCCCATTATCACACCCTGTGTGATGGCTATTCTTGGTTGTCAACTTGACTACATCTGAAATGAGCTAACACCCAAAACTGGAAGGCAAACTTGTGAGGGATTTTTGCCTAACTTGAAGTAGGAAGAGGCACTTCATATCCAGATCTTTGGGGTATGAAGATATACTTTTAATCTGTGCCACACTTTCTGCTGGAATCGGATATAAGGACAGGGAGGAAAGAGCCCTTTGCTCCTTGTCTACTTGCTCTCATCTAGCTAGCAAGTCCGTGCTTCTGCTGGCATTGGAGCCTACATCTTCAGGATTCCTGCGTATACTGAAGGCCAGTGGAGTCATCCGGCCTCATGGACTGAGCAGTTTCTTTCTGTTCATAGACAGCCATTGTTGGATTAGCGGGACCACAGCCTGTAAGTCACTTATCTCCATCTAACACACACACACACACACACACACACACACTGTGTGTGTGCCTCAGGCTAAGCCAGCAGTGTGTGTGTGTGTATGAGAGAGAGAGAGAGAGAGAGAGAGAGAGAGAGAATTTATTACAACCATGATTAATACACCCTGTGTATCAACCCAGCCTGATCTGTCATCCAGACCCTAGCCAAACCCATCAAATCTGATAGGCAAAGCTCCTATCATGAAGCCTATGCCCAGATGTGGTCTTGTGAGCTCCCGGAACCCTAGCCCATCCACCTGTACCCAACTTAACCCTCAGATATCCCTGATTATACATCCTATATACTGGTTCTGCCTGGTGTCTATAGCCTACTTGTACCATATCCAATCTCCACATGTTACCAGGGAAGTACCTCTGTGCTAGAACCCAGCCTGGTAAGTTCCTGGAACCTACCCATGCTACTCCCAACCCCTAAGTATTGTTACATAGCCTGTATGCTGTCTTAGCCTGAGGCAACTTAGAATATCACATCAGACATGCAGCCAATGAAAGTCCACAAGACCAGATCTTACTTACATACATACATATATATTCAAGTCAATATATTTATGTATATTTTTAATAATCAGTGTACTTTTGCCCAGTCCTATAGAAATGATCTTCAATGAAGAATTACTTAGATGAACCCTGGGGTGCAGAATTTAAAGGAATAATCAGAAACCTCATCAAAGAATTCAAGATATCTAAAGAAGTCATAAATAGCTCATATAATGACCTTACACAGTAGACTTAGAGATGATCTCAATAAAAGCCTGAGTAGGTGCTCAGGAAAACACAGGCATACATTTGCATGAGATGATGAAGAGAAGCAAGGATTCAAGAATTAATTTAGTAAACAGGTTGAAAATTTGAGGACAACCCAATCTGAAAAAAAAACAAACAAACAAACATTGAATTAAAAAGCACAACAATCTAATTATAAATCTCGGGGGAATGCTCACCAAAAAGAATGGTCAACTAGAAGAAAGAATGTCAGGACTTGAAGGTAAAATAGAAGAATTAGAAACTTAGCTAAATCACTTAAAAATGAGAGAATACGAAAAAAAAAAAAAGTTCCAAGGAAATGGGACGGGGAAGCAAGCAGGTATCACTATCCTAATAGGAGACAAAATAAATTTCAAATAAAAACTAATCAAAAGAAATGGAGGACCCTCCATCCATCTTAATAAAGGCAATGATCAGTGAGTGAGAGCTCACCAGAAGCCTCAACGGGCATGCACACATTTCAGGATCACGGAGAGCATACTACTGGAATTAAAGATGCACATTAACTATAACTCAGCATTTGTAAGTGATTTAAATAACCCACTGTCTCTAGGACACAGGTCATGCAATCAAAAAGTAGACAGAGAAACGTTAAAATTGAATGACATCAAGCAGGCCAACAGATATACGTAGAATATCCCATGCAAACACCAAAGAATATATGTTCTATTTAGATGTTTCTCTAAACGAGATCCCATCCTGGGATACAAAACAAATCTTAACAAATTCAGAATACTTGAAACACTCCCATGTAACCTTTCTGACAAGTCAACAGACAGTAGTAAATACACAAGCACAGGGAAATGAAAGAACACATCACTGAATGATGAATGGGTCAAAGAAGAAACCAATGACAGGATGAAATTTCTGTAATTTAATGAAAGCGACAATACAACACAACAAAACCTCTGATACACAATAATAAAATGGTCCTGCAGCAAACATATATAGCTCTAAATAGCTACATTAAAAACTCAGAAAGAGGCCTGGAGAGATGGCTCAGTGGTTAAGAGCACTGACTGCTCTTCAGAAGGTCCTGAGTTCAAATCCCCAGCAACCACATGTTGGCTCACAACCGTCCTAATGATATCTGACGCCCTCTTCTGGTGCATCTGAAGACAGCTACAGTGTACTTATAATAATAAATAAATCTTTTTTTTTTTAAAGATTCTCTTAAAAAATACTCAAAAAGAGCACATGTGCATAACTTGTGAATCTGGAAAAATTAGAGTCAGACCTAAATTCAGTAGTTGAGAAGAAATAACAGCAACAACAACAATAACAACAACGAAAATCAGAGCAAGACAGTAATGAAATAGACACAGCACAAAGGACTAATGAACCTAAAAGCTGGTCCTTTGAGAAGATACATAAGATTGATAGACCTTTGGCATTAATAACCAAAAGAATGAAAGAGAAAACACAAATTAACAGAATCAGAGATGAACAGGGAAACGTTATCTACACGCCAAAGAAACACAGATTCTTAAAGGGAATATTTTAAAGAGCCCTACTCCATTAAGCTGAACTGTAAATTAATGAACAAACCAAGTTAAACCAAGAAAAGATCAATAATGTAAATACCCCATTCCAAATAAGGAATTGAAATTCTGATTAAGAAGTCTTCTAACTTAAAAAAAAAATGCAAAGTCCAGGACCAGGCAGACTCCCACCAGTTTTCTATCAGATCTTCCAAGAAGAGCTACAGCGAATCCTTCTTAAATTGTTCAGAAAATAGAAACAGGAGCATGTTGGAATATGGTCCAGGAATAGAGTGGAGAGACTTCTGAGTGCTTGTGAGAAGACTCCAAGAAAGCAAGCTCAGCTTCTTTAAAACATGGAACTGTTCTTGGAGCATGGTCTGAGCTCCTCACAGGTGCAGTGGATAGCAGTGAGTTTACTTCACATCACTCCTTATTGCTTGTGGTTGTTATTCGATTATGCCTCAATGGGAAAACATGTTTGTTTTTTCACTTGTGTGCATTAACTTTGTGACTGTATACAGCTCGAACTCATGAGAACTCTACTCAAGGGATCGTTCTTAGACCTCAGAGTGTAAATTGTCTGAGGCTCTGGATGACTTTAATCGACTTCCTTTAGTAACTCCAAGTTCAGATGTGACAGGAGCTGCATAAGCCCAAATTCCTTCAGCAACCAGGGAAAGACATCACACAAGAAGGAAACTACAGGGGCTGGTGAGATGGCTCAGCGGGTAAGAGCTCTGACTGCTCTTCTGAAGGTCCTGAGTTCAAATCCCAGCAACCATATGGTGGCTGCTCACAACCATTCGTAACAAGATCTGGCCCCCTCTTCTGGTGTGTCTGAAGACAGCTACAGTGTACTTACATATAATAAATAAATAAATCTTAAAAAAAAAAAGAAGGAAAGTACAGGCCAGCTTCTAGCACAAACAAGTTGGCTTTGTCCCAGAAATTCAGGGATGGTTCAATGGATGTAAGTTCATAAGTGGACCTACAGATGATCACCTTAATAAGTGCAGAAAAAGCTTTTGAAATAAATTAAGCATACATGGGACTGGAGGGGAATGTATATCCATATAATAAAAGCTATATATGACAAGCCAACAGCCAGCATCATTCTAAATGGGGGAAATCTAGAAGTAATCCAATTAAAAACAGGAAGGAGAGGGCTGGTCACTATCCCTATTTTTTTTTCAATATAAATATGTGTGTGTGTGAATGTGTGTGTGATATACATAAGATAATTATATTTAAAACTTGTGATAGCTAAATCATGAACAGTTATAGATTTAAATCAATTTTTAAAATGTATTTTGTGTGTATTTGCCAATCTGTAGTATATGCATACATTTCCACATGTCTACCCTTACTCTCGGCTTTCATTCTCGAGAGAGGAGAACTGGAATTCACTGTTTTACTAACTGGAAAGCCCCATTAAACCCAGCTCTGCTCTGTAGGGATGGGTTTGCAGATGCGCGTGGCCACACCCAGTTATATGCCATGCTGATAACCCAAATTCAGGCCTTCATGCTTACACAGCAAGTGTTCCAACACACTGAGCCTTCTCCCCACCCCTAAATCTATTTTATAATATAAAATACATAACTAAACAAGCATCAAACATGGCCAAATAGGTTTTCTACTGACATTATCATGAAACTTAGATTATTAGGAAAAATAAAAGAAACCCTCTAAAAGGGACTAAGGCAAAAGATAAAACAGAATGCAGTAAAAAGCAAAAACAAGGATGGGAATTATGGGCTGGAAATGGCTCCGTGATTAAGAGGACCAGCTGCTCTTCACAAGAACCAGGAGGTTACTAGCATCCACATGGTCACTCACAAGCTCCTCTAACCCCAGTTTCAGAGGATAAAACATGCTTTTGTGGCTTTCATGGGCACTAGGCACATACTTGTTGCACAACTATGCAGAAAAAACACACAGCATACACATTTTTTAAAAAATTCTTTTTTTAAAATTAGGTATTTTCTTCATTTACATTTCAAATGCTATCCCAAAAGTCCCCCACACCCTCCCCCCAAAACTCCCCCTACCCACCCACTCCCACTTCTAGGCCCTGGTGTTCCCCTATACTGAGGCATATATAGTTTGCAAGACCAAGGGGCCTGTCTTCCCAATGATGGCCAACTAGGCCATCTTCTACTACATATGCAGCTAGAGACACGAGCTCCGGGGTACTGGTTAGTTCATATTGTTGTTCCACCTATAGGGTTGCAGACCCCTTTAGCTCCTTGGGTACTTTCTCTAGCTCCTCCATTGGGGTCGCTGTGGTCCATCCAATAGCTGACTGTGAGCATCCACTTCTGTGTTTGCCAGGCCCTGGCATAGCCTCACAAGAGACAGCTATATCAGGGCCCTTTCAGCAAAATCTTGCTGGTGTATGCAATGGTGTCGGCGTTTGGAGGCTGATTATGGGATGGATCCCTGGATATGGCAGTCTCTAGATGGTCCATCTTTTCGTCTCAGC
The DNA here is from genome assembly GCF_978045245.1 of Mus caroli. NCBI lineage: Eukaryota > Metazoa > Chordata > Mammalia > Rodentia > Muridae > Mus > Mus caroli. Next base: position 13,529,969 of record NW_028227271.1, read on the forward strand.
TCCAAACTTTGTTTCTGTAACCTTCCATGGGTATTTTGTTCCCAATTCTAAGAAGGGGCAAAGTGTCCACACTTCTACCTCTTTAGCAGTGTTCTCCTTTATTTCTTTAAGTGAGTTATTAATGTCCTTCTTGATGTCCTCTACCATCATCATGAGATATGCTTTCAATTCTGGGTCTATCTTTTGGGTGTGTTGGGATATCCAGGACTGGCTGAGGTGGGAGTGTTGGGTTCTGATGATGGTGAGTGGTCTTGGTTTCTGTTAGTAAGATTCTTATATTTGCCTTTCGCCATCTGGTAATCTCTGGAGTCAGTTGTTATAGTTGTCTCTGGTTGGAGCTTGTTCCTCCTGTGATTCTGTTAAGCTCTATCAGCAGACCAGGGAGACAGGCTCTCTCCTGAGTTTCAGTGGTCAGAGTACTCTCTGCAGGCAAGCTCTCCTCTTGCAGGGAAGGTGCACAGATATCTGGCGTTTGGACCTGCCTCCTGGCAGAAGATGAATGCCCGAAACAGGGCCTGTCCCAGAAGCTGTGTGGCTTCTACCTGTCCCAGAAGCTGTTAGCTTTTGTAGTTCACACTCTCACCTGCCCAGACTAGTCTCTGAGGGATCCAGGAACCAAGATGGCTTCCCCCAGGTGCTCCAGCAAAGGCCTCCCAGGTGGGGCGGACACCTCTCCTCAGGCAGGGAAGGTGCCCGGATGTCTGGAGCCTGAAACGGGGTCTGCCCCAGAAGCTGTGTCGCTTCTGCCTGTCCCAGAAGCTGTGTCGCTTCTGTAGTCCACACTCTCCCTTGCGCAGACTCTAAAAATCCTTTTTCAACAATGGAAATTAACAGGATAAGAAAACACACGACTAAAACAATCGCGTTATGTTAGGCAGCATCAGCAGATCTCAGCAGTTATGAGCGATTATGAATTCTATGTGTGTTCAGAGGAGGGACCTACTTGCCAAAAGGAAAAAGGATGATGGAAGAGTGGCGTGAATGTCCTAGTTTGCTTTGTATTGCTATGATAGAACAGTCCCAGTCAAAGTAGGGTTTATTTCACCTTTCAGCTCATAGTTGTCCATCCAAAAGGGAACTTAGAGCAGGAAGTCAATCAGGAACCTTGAGACAGGAACTGAAGCAAGAGCCACAGAGAATTACTGCTTACCACTAACAACCCAGGACTTCCCATCCAGGGGCAGGGTGGCACCTGAGTGGTCTGGACCCTCCCACATGAAGCATCAATCAAGAAAATGCTCCACAGGCGTTTCCCCAGGCAAATCTGATGGAATCACTTTCTTGGTTGAAGTCCAGTCTTCTCTGATCCCCCTAGCTTGTGTTAAGAAGAACCTAGCCAGCAACAAAGAATAGCATGGCAAGTGTTTGTTAGATAGGAACAATTTCCTGGGAGAGTCTTCAGTGTCTGTTGTATGCAGAATGATGTATCTATAAGTAAGAATACCTTGATTTCTTTCTTGGGTACATGGATCCCTTTTATTCTCTTTTCTTCTATTAACTAAATTTTAAGTGCTGTATTGAGTAAGAATAGAGAAAGTGGGCATCCTTATCTTCTTGATTTTAGTGGAAACAGACAGACATTTTCCCCATTTAGCATAGTGTTGGCTATAGGTTTGTCATTACTAAACCATTATTGGGTTAGGATATGTTCTTTCTATTTCCAGCTCTCTTTAGAGATTTTTATTATGAATGAATGTTGGCGTTTTTTTCAAAATCTTTTTTGGCATCTATCGAAATGATTATGATTTCTGTCCTTGAGCCAATTAGTGTGATGTCTGTGTATGTTAAGCTATCCCTGTCTCTCTAGAAGGAAGCCAAATTAATCACCATGAATCATCTCTTTGATAATTCTTTATTAAACCTGCCGAATACTTAAATGTGAAATATAATTTATCAACTTTTCACTATTTGCTCTCTTATGGTGTTATTAAGTCTATCCTACTAAATAATGTTAGATAATTTAAGTTTGCACTCATTTCTATAGATTCTACAGATTCATGACATCAAAATGTTTGGTCAAGTGGTATATTAAACTTTTAGAAAACTTTATTGACAGGACTTCTAACTCCATCATCAGTGTTCTGACATAAGGTTTAGTTTTAGATGGAGGCAACCTGTCCTGGTTTAGATGCGGTCACCTTCACCTTCATCATTTTCCTTACTATCATGTAGGCTCAGTTCATGGTACCCCAGATGCTTCTTGGGTCTCCCAGCTACATTCTTCTTGAACAAAGAAATGCTGTCAAGGAACACAGACAATTTAAACAAAAATTTACTTTGCAAATCTAAGTAAACCAACAACTCTAAAGAGATTGAAATGGGTTTCCAGAGGAGAAGCAGCCCTGTGTGCCGCAGACCCTCTGGATCCCGTGCCTGCGTAAAACGGTTCTCTAGAGTAGGTGGGCAAAGCTTAGGACGGAGTGACAGACAGACACACACACAAGAGAGGTGTTGAATCTGAATGTAATTTTCTGGTCGAGCTTAGACTAATTATATTACAGCGAATATCATAAATTGTAAAACATACATTGAAGTTTTCCAGGTTCAAGAGGAGTGACTACAAAAAGAATTTGCAGGAACCAGATAAATGTTTATGCTAGGGATAAGTATCCCTCAGATGCAAGAGGAGTGACTTCAAAAGGACTATGTTTACTTTAGAGATTAGCACCTGCTTCAGATTCACACTTTAGTGTTAATTGGGCTAGGGGGGTATAAACTCTTGCCTGGCTTCAGGAATAAAGTAGTGTCATGAACCTTGGAATTCTTAGGCCTTGTTAATTCTTATCTATGTCTGGAGAATTCCCATTTATCAGTATAGTATATTAATTTGCTCTTGGCATGGAATGTAGTCTGTAATAAGAATTTTTATCTCAGTGAGAATTTTAGACTCTATTCTGTAGACAACTGGATTAATGGCTAGTGCTTTATTAGTTACTGAATAGGTTAATCTCCTTGCTGCTATCTGGGACCTTAGAACACTGGGAAAGGCTTTAGCTATGTTAGAATTCAATCTTAAAAGGCATTACATTAAGGTAATACTAAATAGAGTGCAAGTGAATCTATACATTAGACTAACGCAGTGGAAATTTGATTATTATGGGTTAGGAGAAAACGCTAAATCTTCGGGAGGGGAATTTCCATGGAACTCTTATCCTCAAGAACAGCTTCCAGGCTTTACGCCTGTCAAACTGACCCAAACTGGAGAGCTGACTTTCGTCAGACTTCCAGGAGGAGAGTCCTAGAAATTCATTTCTCATGAGCAGCTTTTTGGCATTTCTGCCTCACAAGCCTACTCCACCGGAGTTCTCTGGCACCTGTGGAATGAGTTTTGTATTGTGAGATTGAAATAAGCCTTCGATGAGTATTTATGAGCTCTGTGGTTTATTCATGAAGTCATGTGACATTTTTCTCTCCAAATCATAGTGGACTGGGTCTCCAAGTTAGGATATTCCTACTTATGACCCTATAGAAAAATCGACAAAGAGGATTCTGGGGAGAAGGGTTTCAAACCAAATGCAGACCTTTGGTCAGTATGTGGAGGAAAATGCTCTGGTGACTTAATTTCTGGCATAGTGGGAAACTCATAATTGTTGCTTCAAGGCTAATTATATAGAGGCATTCTGACTGGCAGAAGATGTAGCTATCAAAAACTGTTTATATCAGTTACCTCATAGCTAACTCCTAGCCTATCAGTTATTTAACTTTTATATCAGTTACTTCCCAGTTTTTATAATAAAAGTGGGGGGAAAAACAACTTAAGGAAAAGGGGACTAGATAATTTCATTTTACCTATTTGCATTCCTTCTCTAGAATAGATTTTTGACTTGGAAAGTTTTGGTCAGAGAGTGAATGAAAAGCTTCGAAACATTTCATTGAGGTGTTTTTGAGGTGACGTCCATCTGCAGAGTCCTGACATGAAGCTTAGGCTTAAATAAGAAACAAGAGGTAAGAGTGGCTAACCAGTCCTGGTCAGGGTGTGGTCACCTCCATCACTGACCCATCACTGTCCCATTTTCCAGTTTATTCTGCGAGGTTTGAATTGTGGTTTCGTTGGCTCATCAAGTCATCCATTGGCTTGTAGTTTGAAGACAGAGGCCATCATGGTGGGGAAGCTATGGTGGCAGGAGCTCAGAGTGACTGGTCATGTGGTACCCATAGCCAGGAGGCAGACAATGATGAATGACTGGGCTCAGTTCACTTTCTTCTTCACTAGTCCAGAACTTCAGCCAGGGGAAGAGTTCCCCCCCACCCTCAAAGAGTCTTATAAATAATCCATAGGCATGCCCAGAGATCCATCTCCTAGGTGATTACTGACCTCACCAAGTTGGTAATTGAGATTAACCATCACAATTCTATTCCTTATCAATTTGACACCCTAAAATACCACTCAACATCTCTAACTCTTTACTTGACACACAACATATCTGTTTAAATCATAATCTCCTACCCTTTGTCCCAAGGTCTTATAATGCAAAATACTATAGAACTTCCCAAGTCTTCATAGTCTACAACAATTCCAACAGTTTAAAAGTCCAATGTTCATTTCCTGAGAGTCAAGACCATATCTTAAATGTGATCCCCTATGAAGCAGAAAATAAGTTGCACATTTCAAATATACAATGGCACAGAATAAGCGCAGAGCAAGGAATGATTGGACCAAAACAACTTCAGGATTTGGCAGGCCAAATACAAAGTCTTGTAGCTCCATTTTGGTATTTGGGGCTTGCTATGAAATTATCTTGTGTTCCAAGACTTAAGTAGTCTCACCTCTCTAGCCCAGCATGAATAGCTCCCCTCTTAGCTTCCCTTGGCACATGGCCCATGGTCTCGAAACCTCCTATATCTTGGTATCTGCATTGTAACATAGACTGCAACTTTAAGAGTGTTCTTTTAAACCTTCTCTCAAGGACTCTGCCTGGGGCACACATTTCCTGCCCTCAGCTGCTTTCTGAAATCATGGAGTGAGAGTCCAGGATCCTCTCAATCCAGCATCTTCAGCATATACAAAAACAGTACCATGTAGATACTGCTTCCAAATTCTGCTGCCAGCTTAAGATACAGCCTGTCTCTCTTGGACCATATTTGTATCAGTTTCTGTGTGCTGTCCCTGTAGTAACACGTCCCTGGTCACTTAGCTTTGAAGAGCAAATTTAGTTTAGACTTTGTTCCCCTAAACAGCTCTTGAAGCTTTACAAGATGAAGCCTCCTAAGGGTGGGGTTTCCCCCCAAGGGTCACTTTTTCCTTAGTCACAGTGAAGCCTAGGATTTTTCTCATCAGTAGTGCTGACAGTTTTTGTAATTATAGCTGTTGTCTCGGTCTGAATTTTCTCTCATCTGGAAATTTTCTATGAAAATAAATTAGTTCATTGTAGCCTGTAATATTAAAACAGTACCCACAGTATCACTGGCTAGGCACTGGCCATCGGCTTCTGTCTGTTTTCAGCCCAGCAGACAGACTGAGACCACATTATTCATTTTTGCCAAGGCCTGTCTCACCTAGGCTGGCTCTGTCTCTCTGGAACTCTGAAGTCACTCTCTCTACCTAGCTTAATAAGTTCCCATGGCTGGCTGTTGCCACACCTGCCCCGTGCCCCCAAATTCCCCTTGGCTGGCTGAACTCATCACATTGACAATTGAGGTTAACCATCACATCCCCCAAGGATTAGCAGCAGTACAATCTTTTAGGGGACTAGATACAGACATCATGTCTGGTTGATTCATGTTGAAAATGGTTATAAACCCTGGACTTAGATATGTTCATTTCTTATTTGTTTCTCTGGGTAGCTTAGATAGTTCACAGTCCTCTTATAAAGGGAGGTGGCTATAGAGCATAACCTACCATCCTTTATCTGAAAGTCATTATCCCCTGACGTTTCAGGGTCTGGAGAGTGGCAGACATCACGGTAGCAGGAGGTTTAAGCGAGCAAGGGTCAAAGACATAACACAAAATAAAAAGAGCAAAAAGGAGTTAGATCCCCCTGGTATAACGTGGGTATTGTTGCCTGAGGGGAATCATACAGAGGTTTTCTCTCATGTGATCTGGTGCAGGGACTGATATATTGGGGTCCTGTGTGGCCTTTTCTGGCAGAAACCAGTATCTTTGGTCCTTCAACATCAACGGGCAGCATTAGAAAGATTTTTTTTTTTTATATTAAAACTTAAGCTTCATTGTTCCTTTGTCTCACTGTTGGTAGATAAAGTTTAATAATACACTTAATAAAAAGTTACTTTTTCTTTTATTAAAATCTAAACAAACCACACATTTTATTAAAATAAACAATGCAATTTCTTTCTTCTAAGGCAGTTACCACCCTCGGTGACTACCCTCAACATCCAATACATGTATATATTTGTATTAACTTTACAGCACACTAAAGGGACTCACGGGGAAATGCAATGGTTTAATTATTAAATTTCCAATAGAAAATGCTCCATTTCTTGTGGCAAATTATAGAAAATTTAACAGCCGTTATCAAAGTTATGAAAAACAGTTTTGTGAATCTCAGTTTCCCCTAAAGGCCTTGCACAATTGCAATAAGAGCCGATTGCACTTAATGCTTTATTGTCTTAGTTAAGAGAACTATTTCCCACGGTAGCAGAAGACCGGGTTATACAGAAAGTGCTAACTATATTGTTATTAAATGCCAAATTTTCAAAAATTTCCCCGTCTCTCTTCTCCGTTCCTTTCCAACAAAACAGTTGGTCTTTTACATTGCTGCGCATCTTAATTGTCCAAGCAGGGGGGAAAAAAAAACCACAGTAGGCTCTGGGGAGGGCAGGTGATGAATCCTGTCTAAGCTGATGGAGCAGAGAACTAAATCAGGCTTGACAACCTGGCAGTCAGTCCCCCAGACAGCACAATTATGAAGTGCTCCCAGAGAAATAGCTTAGCTTACTTTGAAGCAGATGGGGTTTACGTTGTAGGTGATGAAGTGGGGCTAGCAGTGGGCTCCTCATTCATTATAGCAGATGATTCTGAGTGACAGGTGGGGGATCCTAGCCCATAACCTATGCAGGGTTCTGTAAAGACAAAGAATGAATGAAGCAAGGTGCTGGCGGTACAGTTGAAGAGTCTTCTGGGAAAACGGAACAGCCAATGAGAAAAAGCCTGCATCCGATTGGCCTGCAGATAAATCTCTAGGGCAGTTCTTGATCAGAGATTGTTGATGTGGGAGGGTCCAGCCCAGTGTGGGTGGTGCCACTCCTTAGGCAGGAGGTACAAGTCAGGGGACTGAGCAAGACTTGTGGAATGAGCCATAAGCAGCATTTGGTCCTGCTTCCTGGTTCCTGTCTCGAGTTCCTTCCCTGGCTTCCCTTTATGATGGAGTGTGACCTGGAACGTGTACCTCAGACAAACCCTTTCCTCCCCGAGTTGCTTTTGATGTTGATCACAGAAATAGAAACCTAACTGGAACACAGACTGGCTCTGAAATGAAGGTAGGGCCATGACCTTGGCAGCATCTGCTACAGTGACTTTCCCTTATAAACCAGTTTGCTCTTAGTTTTCTTTGTGATTGCTCTTGTCTTTATTTCTTCATCTATTTCTCTGCCCCAAATGTTCCCTTAAATTCTTAACTTCTATTGCGAATTCTGAACTTACAATCCCGTTCTTTTAGCATCCGCAAACACCCGCTGGTCTCGCGAGTATTCAGCTTTCACTTGAACTCGACATATACACCAGAGACTTTGGATGCTTTCAGCAGCCCTTGGACACACAGCCCCCGGCTCTATCCTGATTCTGTTCACTGTGAGTCAGACAGACAGACCCTCTTTTTGTGGCTCAAAGAATAGCAGGAGAATTTAGGATTAAGCAAACTGCCACAAAATAATTGTTCTACTCTTTGGACAGTCACAGGTAAAAGGTGCCATAACTGAGCCCACAATGAACACTTAGGACGTGGCAGGAACAAATTATTCACAGTCCACAGTCCTTTAAGAATGCGTGCTTGGAGCCTTTCGCCAGGCTTTTCAGTCTTTGGGCTTCCCCTGTCTAACTCATTCTCAAAAGGGATTCTCTTTTGGCAGCTTTAAACAACAAAGTTCTGTGACTTAGAAAACTTAGTGTATGGCTACTTACAGGAGGCTTCTGTTAGAACCGGAGGCTGAACACACAGAAATTAAATCTTGCTCTGTGTTCCGTAACCACGGAAACACGGCCTCGTGAAATTCTTATGGTGGGCCCCTTCGAAAGACATCAGGATTGTGAAACGTGTAGGCGAGAGTCTAGAAAATTAGTTTTCATTGGATAATCATGCTAAAAGTCAATCTTTTCAATACAAACTGTCATGCTACGTATTAGGCAAGAGAATCGGGAACATTTTCTCCCGGTCCTTTCCCTGTGAGTAAAGTGGGTCATTCTCTTGGTTTTGTTATTTAATAAATCAAATGAAGATGCAGTGGGGGGAGGGGGCGTGAAGCTGGTGAAGTGTCAGTGTAGAACAGCCATTAAGACTGGATAGGAATTTGGCTAAGGAAGAATGAACCAATCAGGGGGAAGCTTGCAGGAGGGTGCACAGCCGCTACACAGGCTCAGATAAGGACCTGGGGTTGTTTACAGTTCACGCGGCTCTCTGTGCATAGGGCCACCAGGTCATGTGTTAGCATTAGTTCACAGATAGGGGGCAGTTTAAACACCACCCTGGAAACATGAGAGGAGGAGATAAACCAGTGTTTATAATTCGCCACCAAATTATTGTCATCTCCATCCCCTCCTTTTCTTTTTGAGGCAGGACCTGATGCAGCTCAGAATGGACTAGAACTTCCTGTGTGACCTAGGCTGGCCTTGAACTTCTGGATTCTTCTGCATTTGTTTGTCTCCTTAATGTTGGGGCAGCGGTTGATGCCATCTTGCCTAAGCCCTATCCTCATGTGCAGTGTTCAGTGAGGCACTGGCACGGAGAGGTTTGCACGGAGAACACTGGGTTTTCACAGAGAATACCAGGCTTTCCAGCTGACTGGGCCTGCCCTCAGACACCACTCAGACTGGGCAGTGCCGACTTAGACAATGAGTGACTGTTCTTTTCCCTGCCCAATTCATTGTCTTCGCTGTGGGAATTAGCAAAAGCCAAGAATCATAAGAACTATTAAGATAACTGAAAACAAGGACTGCCTTCTTTATGCTTTCTCTATTTTTTTTTCCCTTTCCTTATCTTGTTGTAGGAAGCAGAGCCATCACAGAACACACAGCCTGGCTCAGTACAGGACAAGCTTGTCACAGGGTAAAACGAGGAACTTTCTTGTCTGTTTTGCAGATTTCTTAATAGATGTCTAAAATATGAGAAAAAAAGATAATCAGGAGTTTTTCTTTCTTTGTTTAATTTTAACCTTTCTTGAACTTTACTGGACTGTTGTAAGTAATTTCACAAGCATGCCCACTCTTGGTGCCTTGCCAGGTAAAATGGGAATGTTTCTCCACCTTGTAAGTCAGCTCCGTCACACTAGCTCTCTCCTACCCTGGACTGTGGCGCTGTTTTGGCACCTCGGGGAAATTCTCGAAGCTTCTACTTTGAAAAAGAGGAAAGCTAGCCTCCATGCTGAGGGAAAGCACAAGGGAGACTCCCCCAAGTAAGGAGAAATCACAGAACAGCGGCATGACTGAAGGATCTGAGCCTTCAAGGTATCTAGTGCAGTTAGCCTTGAGCTGGCTGTGCTCAGCCGTGAAGGTGGCTCCATCCTTCCCATGGAGCAGAAACACAGCCTCCTCAAGCTTAGCCAAATTTCAGACACAAAGCATCATGTAGAAGAAACCACTGCTTTTTGTGTGACTACGTTTGGGAATGGTGTGTTACACTGTGAAAGGAAATAAAACTTGAGACATGTGATTCATGTAATTTATGTCAAATAGCCCAAAGAGTTGTTTGTGAGCTTTAAAACCTGGGGCTGAGAACATAGCAGAACAGGCCAGGACATGCCTGGGCAGGCCCGTCATTACATGTGCTGACTGGCCTAGTGCCTCCCTATCTCCCACCATTCTGACAGTCTGTTGATGTTTAAATGGACCAATCATGTGAAACCGTGCCAATTCCTCAACCAGCCCCACCCCTTTTCTATAAAACCCCCTAGCTTCCAAGCCTCGGGGTCGAAACCACTGTCTCCTGCGTGAGATATGTTTCCAACCGGAGCTCCGCCATTATGGCTCCACCATGTGGTCGACACCTCTGTCTCCTGCGGGAGATATGTGTGGCCCGGAGCTCCGTCATTTAACTACCTCATGCTTTTACATCAAGATGGTCGTCTGGTCTGTTCGTGATTCTTGGGTGCATGCTGAACGGGAATTGAGTGGGGGTTTCCCCACTAGGTTCTTTCAACTGGAAGAGATATTTTAGAATTGATTTTAACATCTTAGTCATTGAGACGTTGGTGAAATGTAAGAAGGGTAAGACTGTGACGTTTGTTCACAGAGGAAACTTGACGTTGAAAGCCTCAGTGCATATACTATATCCGAATCTTAAATATCATCTAAGTTCCTGTTGATTGAATCCATTTTGTGTGACTCAGATACTAATGGTCATCAGGTCCACAGAGAAGGAATGCATTCAGAGGCTCCTTCCCTCTTTCCTCTCTCTCTCTCTCTCTCTCTCTCTCTTGTTCTTTCTTCTCTTTTCTTAAGACAGAACTTCACTATGCAGCCCTAGCTAGCCTGGAGTGTGCTATGTAGACAAGGGTGGACCCAGATTCACAAAGATCCATCTGCCTCTACATCTGAGAACTGGGATTAAAAAAATCTTGCCTTGCCAGGCAGTGGTGGTGCACGCCTTTAATCCCAGCACTCGGGAGGCAGAGGCAGGCGGATTTCTGAGTTTGAGGCCAACCTGGTCTACAGAGTGAGTTCCAGGACAGCCAGGGTGACACAGAGAAACCCTGTCTTGGGGGAAAAAAAAAAAGAAAAAAAGAAAAAAAAAAGAAAAGAAAGTTGTCTTCCAACCTCCATACATTTCAGAATATGCACACACAATATATGAAATAAAAAATTCTTAAAAAAGATCTTGCCTTGCCAGAGGATGTATGTCATTTATCTCCATCATCCATCACAGAGGCTTCAATGTACTCCCTTTTCCAACATTAAACAGCCAGTTCTTTGCTCCTGATGCTTTACTTTATGCTAAGATGTGCCTTCTTCAAGCAGGCCAAGGTACTGACAAAACAACTGTCCACAGAGGTCGGATGATGACTTGGTTTTTCAATTTCCCAAGGACGTTTTCAAGTCAAGTCTACAGCAATGCTGGAGGCTCTGACTTGTCTTAGAGTTGTGTGGCCGTTAAGGCAACAGACAAATTCTCAATGGATGAAACTATAGTTTGAAGAACTGCTGAATTTGCTAAGCTCAACATGGCCTTGGTGGGGACATAGTGACATGGTTCCTGCCTCTCGGACAGGGCACTGGTGTGAGCCTCCCCGAGCATGTGTCAATGACTGCTGTGAGCATAAGGCTTGTTTGTGTAATAATGTACATGTTTTCTGCACCCAGTACTAGCAGTAGAGGACTCTTTCCTTCCAAGGAATGTCCACCCTGATAGGGTTAATGACTCCATGATAATTAGGAACAGCACAGGTACTGGAGTCGAGGGTGTGGCTATGTCTCAGATAAATGGTAAACACTGAGACCTTCAGGACAGCCCTGAGGGCTGTGGGAAAGAACTCTAAATACATGTGTTTGAAAATATATAATTTCTCAACTATGCAAAAAATAAGGTGGTAATATGAATTATATGAGGGGCTTCATGAATCTGAAGAAACAAAGCTGCTTTATGAGCCAAACAGACAATTGCTAAGGAAGGAGATAAAGGGGTGGGAGGACTCACCCAGCTAAGTTTTCTGTTTATGGTTATAAAGGCAGATGGATTCCTGAGTTGAGGGTCAGCCTGGGACTGAGCAAGGTTGGGCCCAGGTGCGGTGAAATGGTGGTTTCACGGCGGGGTCCCATTTAGCTAGTTTATAATCTGTGTTTAACTAAGGTAGACTGACCTCTGAATTCTTTTAGAATGTTAAGAAAAAGTGTATGTTTGTTGTCTTCTAAGAATCGAGAGCTGAGGTCAGGAGATGCTGATTCATAAGATAATCGAAAGGAAACCTGGAGTCAATGACTGGATTGATGTGTAAAATAAAATACTAGACCTGGGTTCTGCAGGCGATGAGCCATCCAGAAATTTTTTTTAGGATTAAAAAGGGAGAAGTGTTCAGAGAACTCACACACACACACACACACACACACACACACACACACACACGGCATGGACAGAGAGATGTTCAGAGAGAAGGCAGCACATAGAGAGAAGCAGCCTGGAAAAGCTGTATCAAGCAGAACTCAAGCTGTCAGCTTGGACCCATGATTTGACTTTTCCCTGCTCCCAGACACCCCTGTCTCAGAACCGCTCTCCCAGCCAAGGCTGGTTCTTGGCATCAATTTGTCTTGCATATTCTGTCTGAGCTGAGCATTATCCTCCAGGTAAGGCAGTGGAAGCTGGCCTGATGCTCCTGGATGCTCTCTCAAGCAAGAACTAGCTCGATGGAGCACATCCCTTCCTGCTGCTCTCTTGCTATTTGTGGGGTTTTCCCCTTTCTTTCTGTTCTCCTCATCTTACTGCATCTTTCCCCCACTAGCTTCTCCTTATCTTATTTTATCAACACATGCTCCTAAAATAATGGATAATGACACGTAATCAAAGACATGGCAGAAATGGAATGATTCAATTGATATAATCCCTATATGATGGTTGGTATATGCTTGGGCACTGTTAGTAGGTGTGGCCATTGTGGTCCTGGGCTTTGGTACCTTCATTTTAGCTGCCTGGAAGTCAGTATTCTGCTAACAGCCTTCAGATTAAGATGTAGAACTCTCAACTTCTCCTGCACCAGGCCTGTCTGGATGCTACCCTGCTCCCACCTTGATGATAATGGACTGAGCTTCTGAACCTGTAAGCCAGCCCCAATTTAATGTTGTCCTTCTAAGAGTTGCCTTGGTCATGGTGTCTGTTCACAGCAGTAAAAACCCTAACTAAGACACCCTACAAGGTCCTTATCTGCTCATTTATTTCCTCTTTCAGATCTAACAGTGTCCAATGCCGAGGGGGACATCCAGGCAGTGTTTGCCAAATGACTGCTCTGGTGAATAATTCATCTTTGCTTTTAGCACATCACAAGGCTACACATATTGTTTACCTGAATGCGTTTTAACACATGCTGTTAGTACATTTTCTAAAGAAAAGCACAGGTAGAAAAGCTAAAGTTCACACTGATACATTTATTTTTAATGATTGTAGTTCTGTGCTCGGGTCGGATTTATTAATGGGAAGCTGTACTCCACATATTCTTTGCTCTATCATCGAAGCTTGCCTCTGTAGGCTATGCTCATTAGTATTGAGGTTACACAATCGGCATGGAATTAACATTTCCACCCAGTGTTTACCTTTCCTAAGGTTGAGGCAATATGGCCACAAACTGGCAGGCTTCAAACAATGGAGCTTGCTCTCACAGAACTGAAAGTTGTAAGCCTGACTGACACCCAGGGCCACACTCTCTCCAAAGTGTCAAGTGTGAACTCCTGCTCTGTCAGAGGTTGCATCTGTCTAGAGTTCCCCAGGAGTGTACAGAGCAGCTTCAGCCTCTGCCTCACTGTGCTTCCTCCAGTCTCTTCCTATGGTACCAACAATTCAAACCTGACACATATTAAGGAAGGCCTAAAAAACATGGCAAATTGTACAGTGTTTCCGGTCAGAAGATGAATTCTGCTAAGATGCCAGTTCCTCTCTATTAGGGACGATGTCTAGGATAAACATAAGCTCAATTAAAAATTTAGGAATTTTTATAGACATTGTCAAGGTGAATCTGAATTCTGTGAGGAAAATACAAACATTTTAAAGTGGCCCAACTCTTTTGAAAGGAATCATTTTTAATCAGTACCCAATTAAAAATATTCTGTTGCCGTAGTAGTTAAGACACTCTGATTCTGGTTTAAACAGAGACAAACAGGTCAACAGAACAAGGCAGTGTCCAAGGGTGAACTTATTTGTTATGTTGATTTTTTTGGCAAAGATTACTTTAAGATAATTTTTAAACATTCTTTAAAAGAAGCCATAGACCCAAATGTAAATTCTGAAACTAAAATTACAAGAAGAAAACAAAATATATTTTTATATATGTATATATATATATGTATATGTATATATATATATATATATATATATATATATATGGGCCAAGGGTTTTTAGCATTGACATGGGCATAAACTAAACCAAAACAGCAAACAAAAAAATTGTCATAGATAAAATTGGCCATCATATATTACTTTAGGATAGAAAATAGTAAAACTATTTTCTAAAAACAATTCAGTAATTTCTTAAGAAATTACGTGTACTCTTCCACTTTCATCTGGCTATTCTATTTCTACTTGCCCATTGTGATGAAAGCTTACGCCCACAAAAGACCGATATGCCAGCATTCACAGCAGTCTCGTATGTAATAGCCCAAACCCAGGAGCAAGTACATTGTTCATCAAGATGAGTGGGTGACCAATTTGTGGCAAGTCTCTAAAAGTGAAAGATCATTCACTATTGATGCACCTGCTATCGCAGATGAAACTGCAAAGAATTTTACAGACGGAAAGAAACCGGGTTAAGCATGGAGCGTGCCATATTCTGTGGTATTTAAGTTAAAGATGAAGTGTTGTTTTAATGGCGAAAGCAGGGATTGATTACAAAAGAGACAAGAAGCTTTTGGGGCGAGGGAATGGATTATTATTTTGGTATGGTGATGGTTTAGCTGGTAGATACTGATTGTAATCCATCAGAGGGCACACTTTAAATACCTGCATGCTATTGTGCATGTAAATAAATGCATTGAGATACACACACATATGGACATCGATAAAGTGGAAAATTCGGAGAAGGCCTCTGGGTTGAGCACTAAAGTCCTTACCTTTTATTTCTTCAGGAGGTGCCTGCAAAATAAAATTCTAGTTAGCTTAAAAAAAAAAAAAAAAACCCTCTAGACCTCCTCCACCAAATCAATTTCAGGCATCAATAAGAGAGTTTGAGGGAAAATTCTAGTCATCGGCTGCAGTTTAATTTGTGATAGGAGGAAGAGAAAGAAAAACAGAACTGGTGGATTTAAGGGGTGGTGAAGGGAGGGCGGGGCGACCAGGGAAAGCAAACAAGACCAAAGTGACGCAAACACTTGGGGCAGGGAAGAGCGGCAAGCATCTGCACTCTATTTCCCCTGAAGCCACACAGATTCTAAGGGAGCGGCTCCAAGTGGATTAAAATAACCACAAGGGAGACCAGTTACAAGCCCAGGTTCTCCAGGTGAGCCAGGGCTATAGCCAGCCACGCTCCCTCCTGAGACTGGGCGCACTGCTCTCCATCGCCCCCTGGCGGCTATCGTCAGAAGACCTGCAGTGACGCCTTGGGTCAGGTGTGCGCAGGAAAGTGGGGGTTGCCCGGCAAGCTGCGGCGGCGCCCCGCGTCTTGCCCACTCCCAGTCGCGCCGCCAGGAATCTATTTGCTAAACTCCCCGGTCACCCGAGCTGCTCATCTGCTTTACGCTGTCCTGCTTTCAGGTCTTGAAGAGCAGGATTGAGGAGAAGGAGCTAGATTATAAGTTATTATTACGACCTCCCGGGCCTCAGGGCAGAAATCCCTGCGGTTTGGCAAGTGCGTTGCAAGGCGCCGATCTTGCCTTAAGGAGACCCTCGCCTAAAAGTTGCAGGGGATGGCAGACGCATTGAAACCTCCTCTCTTATAACGCTACGATTGTCCCAACAGCGTCCACTCCACCCAAGCTTGCCCCATAGATTGGCACGCCCCTCTGCACCAGGAGTCAAAGGCTGGAGGCCACATCAGTCCAGTAGCCTGAAGTGGGGAGCATATCAGCTGGGGCGGGGGGCAATCACCGGCGCCCTGGGCTCTCCCACTAGACGGCGCGGTGTCTGTCCGGGTCACCTACTGTCTCTGCGCCCTACGCCCAGAGCCCCGGAGCTGCAGACCCAGTCACCGCCCGGGGGCTGCCCCAGGGCAGGAGCAGCCCGGAGCGCCACTTGGGAGACCGAGGCGGCTTTGCCAGGACTGGCTCGGTCGCCGGATTCGCGACGAGGTCCGCCTCCTCCCTCCCCTTCCCGCGCCGCCTCCGCCTCCTTCCTCTGCCTCCACCCTCACCCCTTCCCGTCGGTGCGGAGCTCGGCGAGCAGCGCTCAGCCCGCCGCAGCTTGGATGTGGGCTCGGGACAAGTGATCCGCTCCTCCGCTCGAGATGGACAGCCGCTACACCAGCGCCACGGGCATCGGGGACTTGAACCAGCTGAGTGCGGCCATCCCCGCCACACGAGTGGAGGTGTCGGTGTCCTGCAGGTGAGGACGCGGCTCTCTTTTCTTCCTTCCATCCGAGCTTGGTGGCACTTGGCTAGCGCTCCAGGTACCACGAGGCTTGGCGCTGGTGAGAAGTTGCATGCTGAGCGGGGGACTAGTTGTGGTACTGGCGGCTGAGGTTACCTTCCCCCACCCCCCACCCCGAGGGTCAAATGACACAGAACTGGGGGCGAGAGTGGTGGGCTTTGGGGCTGAGTCTTTTTTTTTTTTTCTTTCTTTCTTTCTTTCTTTCTTTCTTTCTTTCTTTCTTTCTTTCTTTCTTTCTGGGAAATGTTGTGAAAGTTGGCAAAGCTGTGACTCAGCTACAGTAACCCTAGCCGCCGCCCACTTCGCAACCTTTTTAAAAATTATTTATTTATTTATTTTAAACAACCGCAATCAGGGCCAGAGGTTCAGTGATGACGGGAACTGAAGGGTCAGTCCTGCCAAGAGCGCGCGTGATGCTGCGCACCTTGGCCAGGGACTCCCTCCGCCAGGCGTCTGGGAAGCCAAGCAGTGGGCTCAGCTCCAGTTCCACAGCTTCCTCCTCCCCACTCACTTCCTGGAACCATCCAGCTTCCTTACCCTCCACCCTTCCGGGACGTTTACCCTAGGCCTGTAGCGGTTCCAGGTTCAGTCTTCCTGGCAGAGGCTTACCTAAGAATTGAGAAGTCACGACTTATTTTCTGCCCGCCGGTAGACATCAGAATGCTTTCAGCAACTCTCAAGGACTGCCAGTTTCAGACTCCCTTCCTGATGCTCCCTGGGCCAGATCCTCAGTAAGTTAGGTAGAATAGCTGCGCTGCCCCAGTTTTGGGGAATTAGATGGTCGGCTATATTAAGAATACTACATTGCACGTACCCAGGTGCCCACTTCCAGGCTGAATACTCCCTTTTACTGTTCTCGTTGGAAAACTTCACTCCTACCCCTCTACGCCCCGTGTTTTTAAATGCCCTCGCATGTTCTTAGCCTTTCTGTAAGGAAAGATCGTTGTGACTTTAATAAGCATGAGTGATTTTTGTTGTAAACAAACCCTGAAGTTTTAATGCCTCTAAAACATAGGTTCTCAGCTTTCTTAATGCTGTGACCATTTAATACAGTTTCCCATGTATTGGTGACTCCCCCCCCATGTTAAAATTATTTTTGTTGCTGCTTTATAGCTGTATTTTTGCTACGGTTACAAATCCTAATGTAAATATCTGTGTTTTCTGATGGCCCTAGGTGAGCCCCGTGAAAGGGTCATGTGACTCACAGAGGGGTCGTGACCCACAGGTTGAACATTCCTGCCCTGAAACTAAAGTTTCTTGGAAATTCAAGTTTTAGCACCCATTCCCCAAGTGGTCATGTTCTTTGGTGGGGGAAAACCCTGGGGTAACATAGGATTTGCTCTGATTCACCTCAGAATGTGAAAGTTCATGACATCAGACACAAGCCCTGGGGTTATTGGGGTAACTGCTTTGAATGCAACACTAGGCTCCTTCCAGTTTGCAGCTGCCTGGCAGACTCCTGTGGCACAATTTGTAGGTGAATCTCTTCTCTCTGAAGCTGGCTTTAATATTAGGTGACTGTTACCTAACACTGGATAACACAGTGGGCAGTGGGTGGGCAGGAATTCCACTATCTCAGCATCTTTTAGAGGTCTGTCATTTGTTTGAAATCCTGCAGCATCTGGAGGACCCTAAACAGACAAGGCACATCAACTCTGAATAGCCTATAGTTCCTTCGGAGTGAGGTGAGATAGTCCTGGTCTCCTGTACCAACCCTGCTAATGCTTTGCTGTAGGTATGCTGGGATCCTGAAGTGCACTGGCTTAAACCAGTTTGTTTTAGCTTCCTACTCAAGCCCCTGGTGTCTTTCTTCTATCTGGGGTTACTTTTTGGAACTTAAAAAAAAAGTTTCAAATAGGGAAAAAAAAATCGGAAAATCATAAAGAGAAAGGAACACTTAGTATCAAGTATTTCTAATAAGCTTGTCCAGGCCGAGTCTATTATTTGAGTTGTCTAGGTTCAATTCATTGTGTGTTTCTTACTAAACTGGAATGTAATTTCTACTTTTGGGCACGAGTACTTGACAACTTGATAGCTTCAGGCAAGTTCATTTCCTTTCTGTGGTGTTGAGAACTCTTGCCACCTTAGGAGGTGGTATCATTTGAACTCCGACGTCAGCGTCCTGGGTGCTAATTCTGACCCTGTGATTTACTATTATTACCTGAAAACTGGTTTTTATTATTTGTCTAAGCTTGTTACCATACGTGGCAGTGCTAGCTAGGAAATAAAAACTCTGCACTGTTAGGATACAATGTCTTAAACTATGCGCTACTGTTGTGATACAAAGTCTTAGGCATGGTTATTGTGGCTATCATGAAACAGCAGGACTTGGGAAAAGGGTTTGTTTGTTTGGCTTAATAGCACAAGAACTCAAGCAAGGCAGGAACCTGGAGGCAGGAGCTGATGCAGAGGCCATAGAGGAGTGTTGCTTACTGGCTTGTTTCCCATGGCTTGCTCAGCCTGTTTTCTTTCCTACAGAACTCGGGAGTATGAACCCAGGCATGGTACCACCCACAATAGGCTGGGCCCTCCCCCATCAATCACTAATTAAGAAAACATCCTATAGTTGGGTATTATGGCAGCATTATCTCAGTTGAGGTTGCCTCTTTTCAGATAACTTGAGCTGGTGTCAAGTTGACATAAGACTAGCCAGGACATGCAGAGAGTGGCACTCGGAGTTCTGCTAACAGAGTTCTGTAACTACTCTATTTTAACCTTCGTAAGCCAGTTAAGGAAAAGAGAGCTAGCTGTTCCCAGAGCACGTAGTTTCCCTGGATGGTGGTGAGGCGTTCACTTAGCAATAAGGTAGAACTGAGAGCCTCTCAGTCTTGCTGTAGGAAGGCAGGGCAAGCATATTCCCTGCCTAGTTAGTTGTCTGAGAGAGCTCTGATCGCTGCTGATACTTCAAAAACAGCGTACAATGGAACCCCCTTTGATAACCACCTTCCTCTGCTCCCTATAATCAAAAGACCCATCGTCACTTTGGGAAGGAAAGAAAGGTAACAGTTGAAGCCAGGAGCCAAATATAGCTCTTTCTACGGATCAAATATCTGAGTGTCTTTTATACACACAGGAATTAAACCGTGCTTCACGAGTAGTGCGAAATGCTGTCACCTCTGAGATCATGACATGTGACTGACAGATAAACATTATATAAGATAGTAACCTCGAATAAAAGTTAGCACTAAGGCTTCTTCGGCTGGTGCTGGGACAGGCCATTGTGGAACTTAGTACTCAACATATGTGACAGAAGGATGGAAGATGGAGGGTGGACTGTAACAGATCCAGGCAGATGCGCCTGGATTGGAGAGATGACAGCATCAATTTTAGTGGCTGTAAACTTGTTAGTGATGAAGACCCCATATGGTTATAGTTACCTGAAGGCAAACTCACAAGTTTTGACTTCTCTTCTACCCATTATCTAGCTCTGTCTGTGTTTACATTTCTTAATTAATTTGTAGATTTTTAAAGATTTTTAAGTTACCTGATTAACTGAACTTCCATGAAGCTGAAATGATACAACTCCAGCTAACCTGGATTTCTGATTTCATCCTGAAAACACATGTAAACAGATGCTAACACTGATGGGAAAAAAATTCGCAGTTATTAATCACTTTCCCCAGAGTATTTGTCTCAATATTTTAGTGATATTTTTTGTCACAATTTTAGTGATTTTTGTCATTTTCTCTGGGCTATCCAGCCTCTGGTTCCTGACCCTCCAGGCGCTGTCTGGGATCAACGCCCTCTAGTGACTTGGGTCTCAAGCTGGACCAGTCATTGGTTGGCCACTCCCATAATTTCCACTTCACCTTTATCCAGCACATCTTGTAGGCAGGACCAAATGGAGGTCACAGGTTTTGTGGCTGGTTTGTGTCCCAGACCTTCCACTGGAATCCTTGCCTGGTTCTGAGAAGTTAGTTTATTGATGGTAAGTGTAGACAGAGTGCAGCATGACACACTTTTGGTCTTTCCACGTCAGCTCTCAAGTTCAGGATCAAGCTGGATGATCCTATCAATTACTCCCAGAACGGTAGCTATATTGGTTTTAAACACCAACATGGAAGGAAGCTGAAATGTTTTGAGGATGCACATCATGGGAAGCATCCTAAAAGCTGGACCTGACCGTAGTTTCCTTGTCTCGAACCAATTCTCCCATGAATTGTCTGAATATAGCATAACAAACCTAGGCTTATCATCTATCAAGCCACCTGGCAAATAAATATGGCAACAAAATTTGATCCAGAGTTCCAAACCACACCAGCTGATCATCCTGGGCTTGACTGTTCTGGAACTCACTTTGTTGACCAGGCTGGCCTCGAACTCAGAACTCTGCCTGCCTCTGCCTTCCAAGTGCTGGGATTAAAGGCATGTGCCACCACCACCTGGCTCGTTCCCTCTTCTTAATTAGATTTTTATTTGGTCTCAAGACTGAGGTCAAATGTCATCTTCTTTCAGGACGCCTTTCTTAAGCTGGAGTTTTCTGTACTCCTCCCACAGTTGGTTCTCACAACTTATCAGATAGGTATGCCTCAATTCTTGAACACAATGTAACAATGTGACATCCACTGTGACTCTTGCTGTCGTATTCTGAGTGGCTAGTAAACACGCCAGGCTTAAATGAGATCATCTGGTGTTTGAGAGGGTTCCTACTATAGACTCCTGGGCTCCACAGCAGATCTACTGAGACATCTCTGGGAATGTGATGCTGGGCTCTACTCCCACAAGTTCCCGTGTGCTGGTTCTATACTCCAAAACTTGCAGGCTTGCTGATCAAATAACCCCGACTAAGCAGAGATAGCGGCATGCTGATTACAACTGATTTTTATGCTAGAATTTCCATCCAAAGCACTTTTCTAGGCTTTGGGAAATGGAGGGAAGTGCAATCAAATTCAAGTCTTAGTGAGTTTGTCTCTTAAATTAGAAAGGTATGTTCGAGAATTTAAAAATAGTCTTGAGAGAAGTCCAGAGAGCAGCACTTATAAGAGGGTGGGTTTTCAAGTCAAGGCTGGTCCTCATATTTAAGTCGGTTCAGTTCGTTTGCTTTGCTTAAAGCATTTTGTCCTGGGGCTGTCAATTTTTGGTTTATTACTTCCTTGTGCAGGGCAGAGCCAGTCTTGAGCTTCCCGTCTTTCTCTGACACTAACTCTGCTCCTTGATGAGACCTTGCAATAAACTGAAGTTAAATAGAAGGGAATCTCACACTTGCCATGTGCAAAGTAGCTAAGTCATAATCTATGTTTTGTAAACCAGGCAATACTTTTAAATAGACAATTACACTGCTATAACACAATGATATTAATACATAACTTTTTAATAATTTGATCTAACACATGTATAGACAGGATGACATGGTATTATTTGATGCAGTGATTTATCTTGGAGGTTTCTTTTTGTTTGTTTGTATGTTTCTACTTTTATATTCAATAGGGTTTCCCCATGCAAATGTTATAGTCTAGGCTGGCCTGAAACGTGTGATCCTTCTACCTCAACTCTGCATGCTGGGATGATAGACTTAAAGCACTAGGCCTGACCTGGATTTATTTTCAATAACAATGAAGAAGAAATAAAAGGGCAAAGTACTGTATTAACATATAGTTATAAACTGTTACTTTTCCTTGCTCAATTTAACTTGGTTGACATAACACACATTGCTGTCTATAAGGTCCTACCTAATTTGAATGTCTCTGGGATTTTAAATAATAATAATAACAATATTTATTATTATTATTGTTGTTGTTGTTGTTGTTCAGGAGGCATGAGCATTCCATGGCATGTATGTGGATGTCAGAGTTCTAGCTCGTGACAGTCTCTCCTGCCACTGTGGGTTCCAGCAATCAAATGCAGGTTGTATATATAGCTTGTGTGGCAAGTGCTTTTTTTTTTACCTGCTCAGCTTTCTTGCTATCCCTGTCTGAGAAATTTTTAGAACGATATTACGGTAGGTTATTTCTAGAACCAAGCCCTGGCTGTTTCAAAGTTCTTGTTTAACTCAATCATCTCCCAAAACAAGGTGAGATTGTACTGTGGTGGATCTAGATTTTCCTCTCAAGAGGAGTCTAGCCGGTTCTGTTCATCTTCGACCTGATCACCGTTCGATATTAATAAATCGCGATATTCTTCCCGCAGCTTACTTCTGAGTGGGCTTGTCATGTGTCAAGTAAACAGAGCTTCCAGTGGAGATAGCAAATGGAGTCAATCTTGTGGGCTAACTTTGCTCATTTGTTAACGAGTTCTGGCTGCCTGAAGTTGTTTCTGGAGGAATTCAGAGGGAAGCAGGAGGTTTCATGAAAGAGAGAATTGAAGTGAACCAAGGCTATCTGGTGTGCATATGCTATTTTTCTGTCTCAGGGTCCTTGATCTACTGTGTTTTATACACTTTACAGTCCAGGAATATTCTTTTAAAACCAGTCTACCAGATCCTGGGACTCTGGAGTCTGCTGCCTCCTTTCTATCTATACTTAGACCCCTCTGGCTCAGGCAGTAGTCATTTGCTTTTAGCATTGGGCATGGTAGGACAACCTGTGGGTGAATAAGTCTGGAGGATGGCTGGTTTTGTTTGCTGGATGGTGATCAGGGTTCTTCCCATCAGCCATTACCTTTCAATCTCACTTGGACTTAGAATCTCCAGCTTTCTGAGTGTCTGAAAACCTTGCCTTGTGGCTTGCCTGTCATCTATGTAGGTCCACAGAGTGTGGTAATTCAGTGGACCGTTCTTTGAATTCTAATACTACCCTCACATTTTATTTTTTTTTGTGACTTAATATTATTTGCATTTTTGCATGTATTTTTCCATGACCAATTTTTTTTCTTTTTTTCTTTTTTATTGGATATTTTCTTTATTCACATTTCAAATGTTATCTCCTTTCCCAGTTCCCCCCCTCCCAGAAACCCCCTATCCCATCCTCCCTTCCCCCTCCTTCTATGAGGGTGTTCCTCCACCCACCCACTCCCACCTCCCCACCCTCGATTCCCCTACACTGGGGCATCTATCGAGCCTTCATAGGACCAAGGACCTCTCCTCCCATTGATGCACGACAAGGCCATACTCTGCTACATATGCAGCTGGAGCCATGTGTACTCTTTTGTTGATGGCTTGGCCCCTGGAAGCTCTGGGGTGTCTGGTTGGTTGATATTGTTGTTCTTCCTATGGGGTTGCAAACCCCTTCAACTCCTCCAGTCTTTTCTCTAACTCCTGTATTGGGGACCCCATGCTCAGTTCAATGGTTGGCTGTGAGCACCTGCCTCTGTATTTGTAAGGCTCTGGCAGGGCCTCTCAGGAGCAACCATATCAGGCCCCTTTCAACATGTACTTCTTGGCATCCACAATAGTGCCTGGGTTTGGTAATTGTATATGGGATGAATCCCCAGTTAGGACAGTTCCTGGTTGACCTTTCCTTCATCTCTGCTCTACACTTTATATCCATATTTGCTCCTGTGTGTATTTTGTTCTCCTTCTAAAAAGGACCAAAGCAACCACACTTTGGTCTTCCTTCTTGAGCTTCATGTGGTCTGTGAATTGTATCTTGGTTATTTGGAGCTTTTGGGCTAATATATGCCTGTCAGTGAGTGTATACCATGTGTGTTCTTTTGTGATTGGGTTTCCTCACTCAGGATATTTTCTAATCCCATCTATTTGCCCAAGAATTTCATGAATTCATTGTTTTTAATAGCTGAGTAGTACTCCATTGTGTAAATGTACCACATTTTCTGTATCCATTCCTCTGTTGAGGGATATCTGGGTTCTTTCCAGCTTCTGGCTATTATAAATAAGGCTGCTATGAACATAGTGGACAATGTGTTCTTGTTATATGTTGGAGCATCTTCTGGGTATATGCCCAGGAGTGATATTCCTGGGTCCTCAGGTAGTACTATGCCCAGTTTTCTGAAGAACTACCAAACTGATTTCCAGAGTGGTTGTACCAGCTTGCAATCCCACCAGCAGTGGAGGAGTGCTCCTCTTTCTCCACATCTGCTGTCACCTGAGTTTTTGATTTTAGTCATTCTGACTGGTATGAGGTAGAATATCAGAGTCGTTTTGATTTGCATTTCCCTGATGACTGAGGATGTTGAACATTTCTTTAGGTGCTTCTAGGCCATTCAATATTAAAGTTTCTTTTATGAATGTGGGTGCCCTTGCATTTGGAGTGTAGATGTTCAGAAATGAGAGTTCATCTTGGTAGATTTTTCCTTTGACCAGTATGAAGTGTCCTTCCTTATCCTTTTTGATAACTTTTGGTTGAAAGTCAATTTTATTCGATATTAGAACGGCTACTCCAGCTTGTTTCTTGGGACCATTTGCTTGGAAATTTGTTTTCCAGCCTTTTACTCTGAGGTAGTATCTGTCTTTGTCATTGATGTGTGTTTCCTGTATGCAGCAAAATGCTGGGTCCTGTTTACATATCCAGTCTATTAGTCTATGTTTTTTTGTGTGTTTGTTTGTTTGTTTTTTTGTTTTGAGACAGGGTTTCTCTATGTAGCCCTGGTTGTGTTGGAACTCACTCTGTAGACTAGGCTGGCCTCAACTCAGAGATCCGCCTGCCTCTGCCTCCCAAGTGCTGGGATTAAAGGCGTGCGCCACCACGCCCGCCTTAAGTCTATGTGTTTTTATTGGGGAATTGAGTCCACTGATGTTAAGAGATATTTAGGAAAAGTGATTGCTACTTTCTGTAATTTTTGTTGTTAGAGGTGGAATTATGTTTGTGTGGCTATCTTCTTTTAGGTTTGTTGAAAGATTTTACTTTCTTGCTTTTTCTAGGGTGTAATTTCCCTTCTTGTGTTGGTGTTTTCCATTTATTATCCTTTGTAGGGCTGGATTTGTGGAAAGATATTGTGTAAATTTGGTTTTGTCATGGAATATCTTGTTTTCTCCATCTATAACTGAGAGTTTTGTTGGGTAATTGAGTTTTAGTCTGGGCTGGCATTTATGTACTCATAGGGTCTCTATGACATCTGCCCAGGGTCTTCTAGATTTCATAGTCTGTGGTGAGAAGTCTGGTGTGATTCTAATAGGTCTGCCTTTATATGTTACTTGACCTTTTCCCCTTACTGCTTTTAATATTCTTTCTTTGTTTAATGCATTTGGTGTTTTGATTATCATGTGATGGGTAGAATTTTCTTTTCTGGTCCAGTCTATTTGGAGTTCTGTACGCTTCTGGTATGTTCATGGGTATCTCTTTCTTTAGGTTTGGGAAGTTTTCTTCTGTAATTTTGTTGAAGATATTTACTGGCCCTTTAAGTTGGGAATCTTAGCTCTCTTCTATACCTATTATCCTTAGGTTTGGTCTTACTGTGTCCTGGATTTCCTGGATGTTTTGTGTTAGGAGCTTTTTGCATTTTGCATTTTCTTTGACTGTTGTTTCCATGACCAATTTTAAAAACACATGTTTTATTACTATAAAATCTAGCTTTGTGTTTTGTGTGTAAACATTTCATCATGCTTGTGATTAATGGATATGTTGGAAAATGACCTTTTCTGTCCATGGATCACAATCTTAAAATTTCAGTGTAAACAGTGCAAAACATGAATGTAAACCCATTTTACCACAGATTTTAATGAAAGAATAATTTTTAATCCAGCTAATATAACACTCTTCTAGGTTTAATTTTCTTTCTTTCTTTCTCTCTTTCTTTCTTTCTTTCTTTCTTTCTTTCTTTCTTTCTTTCTTTTTTCTTTTTTTCTTTCTTTTGTTTTTTTTTTTTTGGTTTTTCGAGGCAGGATTTCTCTGGGTAGCTCTGGCTGTCCTGGAACTTACTCTGTAGACCAGGCTGACCTTGAACTCAGAAATCCTCCTGCCTCTGCCTCTGCCTCTGCCTCTGCCTCTGCCTCTGCCTCTGCCTCTGCCTCTGCCTCTGCCTCTGCCTCTGCCTCTGCCTCTGCCTCTGCCTCTGCCTCTGCCTCTGCCTCTGCCTCTGCCTCTGCCTCTGCCTCTGCCTCTGCCTCTGCCTCTGCCTCTGCCTCTGCCTCTGCCTCTGCCTCTGCCTCTGCCTCTGCCTCTGCCTCTGCCTCTGCCTCTGCCTCTGCCTCTGCCTCCTCTGCCTCTGCCTCTGCCTCCCAAGTGCTGGGATTAAAGGCATGCACCACCACTGCCTGGCTCTTCAAGGTTTTCCTGTGAACACACAGGAAAGAGATAACTTTGAATTAGGTTACATTGTTTCCAAGTATAAACCATCACTTTTAGAAGCGGACACTGTTTTTGCCTACTGACATATGATTTGCTTCTTTAATTTGGAATGTGTTGCACAAAAATAGACAATCAATAGAACTCCGAGGGGCAGCTGGGCCGTTAGCTCCTTTGATAAATTGCTAGGTTCAGTCGTGTGTCTATTGGGAAAGCAGACAAGAGAGTTCCTCACGCTCCCTGGCCCAGCATTGTGCAGAATAAGCAAACTTCAGGTTCACTGGGAGTCTCTGTCTTAGAACACAAGGTATAGAATTACTGAGGAATATTCCTGATCTGGACCTCTGGCTTCTGCATATGCACACACATACACACACACACACACACACACACACACACACACGGAAACTAAACTTGTATGTCTGATATCCTATATGATGTATCTAAATAGGAAAGCATACGAACATATCTTATTCTTTGACTCGAGAGGGATTTTATATTGAAGAAAAATATTTTTACTAACTTACTTGATGAAGCGGCAAAGTGAGCAAATCTTGGTAAGTTTCAAATGGATTCTCTATTCAGGGAGAAATTGTTAATGCACTTTGTTACGGACTATGTATTTGTTCAATTAATTTTTTTTTTAATTTAGTGCCACAAAAATGTGAATAAAATTTTTTTTTTGAAAAGTCAGAAGTCATGACAATGTCAAGCCACAAGAACAGAGCAAGAGAAGGAAACCGTTTGTAGAGATGAAAAAAGCAGATCTGATCTTTGTGTACAATGTGTGTGTGTGATGTTTATGTTAAAATAAGCACACTTGCTTGGGAAGCTGCAGGCCATAAATCATGCCACTTCCCCCTTTTGTCTGGCTATGAACTTTCACTGAGTTGTTTAAGTAATATCCAAAGCGCTTCTAACACAGTGGAAGGGTCTGAATGCTCCATTGATTTTATTTATCCCTAACTCTGGTGATGCTAGATTGTACGAGGTATTTTTAAGGCACAGACCTCATTAATTGTGGTAACTATAAAGTCAGGAAACCCCCAAACTGAACATGACTCTTCTTCAACGAAGCTGGGGGACACAGGTGTCTTGTTTGTGAGTATGTAGGTGCCGAGCAGCTCCCGGTGAGGAGGCAATGCGGTGATTTTTCTCATGCAATTATTGTGTGCTTGTCTCGTTTCCTTCTCATTTAAGGAAAATGGTCTATGCCTGCTGTTTTCAACAGAACTGTCAACAGCGTTTCCTCAGAGACTTTTCACACAGCCTGTGGGCCCACCAGAAAGTGCTAGTTTATATCTTCACCTGGGACTAAATCCCTTGCATTTTTAAAAACATCCTTATTACATTAGTGAAACTTCTGTCATTTGGCATTTAAGCTTTCACTTCCGGCTACTTCTTCCATACCTACCGTTGAATATGGCTGACTATGATGCTGATTAGCTATATGTCTGTACCAGGGTGCAAGTGTTACCAGAGTTTTTAGGCCATGAGATTGGCACTGGCAGTCCCAACATGCCAGGCTCAGCTACTCACTCAACATGCCAATTGAAAGAGGTAATGAATAGTGTAAAGGAGAGAAAGGAGATGTGTTAAGTGTGGCCATACATGCGAGAGGAACATATAAAGATTCCAGTGACCTGCCCTGCCCACACCCCCATCCCGGATCTATCTTTGTGGTTCTAATGAAGTTCCCATTCAAATAGAGAGTGAGGATGTGTCTCTGTCCATCATTGACATATCTGGGCTGTGTGAAATCTCCTAGGAGGTAGGAAAGGGCAGATACTCATACCATTACAGTTTTGTTTACAACTCCTCAATTGACAGTGCTTTAAGGCTCTTTAGACATTTTGATTATTTGTTTGCTTTTAGTTTTGCTTGTAGCATAGGTTGTGCTTGGGTTCACTATGTAGTGAAGTTGACCTTGAAATTCTGATTCTCCTGCCTTCACCTTTGTCAGGTATTGGGGTCTTGACCTAACTGTTTAGTTTCACATCTCCTGTCTCCAGCTTCCCTTCTCTCCACTGCCTGTGTCTAGAGCCTTCCTAGTTCCAAGCCACTTCAGATCAGCTGAAGCAGGAGCAAACCATTATTGTCTGTCACAGCGTCCCTCTGGATACTGTTGATAGTTGGACTCTATTGATAGTTGACACATCCCTGTTACTTACTGTAAAGACTTTCAGATAAAACTGGTTGAAACTTTTACCCTCTAATTGGCAAGGAATTTGTTGTGCGTGTTCTACATTTCACAGAACTGTTTGCCAATCTCTCCTCTTAACCAAATACAAATGATATAGAGGCAGGAACACAGGCATTCACAGCTAGTCTCTTACACTCCATCCTTTCTCTGGCTCCCGATGACTTAATGCTTGTTGAAGAAACATTCGAAAGGCTATCAGATATGCATGGAATTACATCTTGTCAAATACCAACGGAGTCCTAATAATTGTACCACATTTGGCTGAGAGTCTAGCTAGCATCTCGAGTAGAAACTGTTTACTGGTGGCTTACACGAGGTTGTTGAAGGAGTGTATCTTATAGTGTTGGGAACTCCGAATGGAAGACGTAAGGAAGGAGCAATTGCAGCCTCCACCGTGTTAGTAAAACAGTCATATAAAGAAAGGAGGAAGGAGACAGGGCTGGGTGAGGGTCTTTGATGAGCTTATCCGTTTACATGTTAGGATTCGTAGAACTAAATGCACAGTGGGTTTGTAGTCGCTGGTACTGAGTTTATTTGTTTATTTACTTGTCTTAGCAAGGTGAGTCCTTGTGATTCAGGGGTCCATTTTTCCACTTGTCACCCATGATAGAGATGACCTGCATCACCCATGGTGGAGATGACCGCATGTTAGGAAGTTATCTTTAGTCCCTGGGTCGCCTGGTCACATGTGCTAATATTCAAATTCGGATTCTGTCCTCCGTTTAAACTCGCTAGGGGAGTTTGCAAAGCTCAGATTGCTGTGAAGTACAATTTGAATTATTCATTGATTTAAACCGATTTCTGAAAATAGTTGAAAACCTGGAGGGAACCATGAATTTAAAAGAGAGCCAGGAGGAGTATTTGGGAGGGCTCTGAGGAAAGAGAAGGAGTAGGGAAATGGTGAAATTATTATTATAATCTCAAAAACTAAATCCAAAAAAATATGAAGAAAACAAAAACCTGGGGATCTAGCTTTGCCTTCACAAGGTCGTTGGTAAAGATTATACGCTGACCGAGGAAACTTATGAAGAATTGACCTATGTGTACAGGTTTTCTTTTGAAATGTGGAGATATTGTGCATACAAGTGGTTGAAATTGTAACTGATTTCTCAACTGCTAATGGAGAAAGAAAGAAAAAGTTGGGAAATACAGTCATATACTTCTCATGTATGTAAAGTAAGTGCCTGGAAGGCCAAGTCAGCTGGACTGATGCTCGGTTATGTAGTGTTTGCTTCAGCTTTCTCTTGTATGGTGATTTGTGGACCAGCCACTGCCGTCAGCATTTGCTTCCTGGAACAGACATGCTTCACGCGTTGACTCTGGGAGGAGCAATGACGACATAGACTACTAAGTTAGCAAATTGTGTAAAACACACAGCAGCTCAGTTTCTGTTGACTTCAAATGCGGTGACTGCCTTCACGTGGGCAGGAAAGGATTGAGAAAAGATGGTGGTGTGGAATCTCAGTGTTGTGACAGGATAAGGGAATTGTGTCAGAAGCAGAGAAGAGTCCAGCCAGACAGGCGTGACTTGGATTACAGCTCATGTATTTAACTGGGGGACTTGGGTAAGCCTGCCGATCTCTGCTTTTGTATGAAAAGGGGTAGAAAGTCTTTCTCATAAGTTTACTATTCGGACAGTGTGATGTAATAGCAAGAAGATGCTTTGAAAGCACCTACAGTTTTTAGCACACCACTCACTGGTGTTCCCATTCAACCCAGGGAGAAGAATAATGGCTCCCAGCATGAAGACAGTGAAGACGCAAAGATCTGCCATTTTTAGAAAAGTTTTTACATAATTAATCACTGTAAAAATACATAGAAAACCCGAAACAAATTGTGTTTAAAAGAATGAAGCAGCCGGGCGTGGTGGCGCACGCCTTTAGTCCCAGCACTCGGGAGGCAGAGGCAGGTGGATTTCTGAGTTCGAGGCCAGCCTGGTCTACAAAGTGAGTGCCAGGACAGCCAGGGCTACACAGAGAAACCCTGTCTCGAAAAAAAAAACCAAAAAAAAAAAAAAAAAAAAAAAAGAATGAAGCAGAGACACCCCCCCCCCCAGTGTGTGTTTTTATTCAAATCCATGTCCTAGTAGCTTAGAAAAGACCAAGTCTTTTGTGATTTGTGTTAATTCTGCCCCTCTTAGTCGGCTTGTGGACCTTGGCCTTGGGATTCCTCAGCTGTGATCTAAGGAAACCCATGGGGTTCCTGCCTGCCATGGGGGAACCCATTGCCAATGCTGGTTGCCATGTTCCTGTGGATGCTGCCACCGAACAGCGACAGTCATGCTCTGTTCTGGAGTCTGTCACATGGCTTTGCTGCCCACTCCCACGGTGACTGTAGATATTGTCTGTGGTGCGTGACTCTTCACTTACCAGGTCCTGTGGTTCTATGTGCCCCTCAAGGGTCCCGTTCAAATCGACAGCCTCTTTGGCCAGGATGTTCTGGGTGATGCTGGATCTTTCTGTCTATATGTTTTCACAGATTTGAGGTCTGTGCTCACTCACATCACACACCTCTGTTCTGCAGGTGGTGTGACTTGTGACTCGTGTTTGAGCCTGGGTTTCTAGCAATGAGCTCCACTCTTTCGGGGCTGGTTGCCCCTAGGAGTCCCTCATATTCCAGCTGGCGGCAATTATGACATCTCACCGGAAACCCATGAGCATCCCTTTTAAACTTGAACATGGGCACACAGGAACTCGAAGCGCAGTGTACTGAGCATGGAATCTCTACATCGTGGTGGCTGCCTTGCCCCAGAGTTTTTCAGTCCTACTGTGTGCTGGGTGATGGTCTAGGTACATTATGTTTACTCCCCAGAACACCCTGTGCGGAGCAAACATCAGCCTCTGTTTTCTCACTCACCCCCTTTCGTATTCTAACAGCAGATGGGCGAAGCATACAGGATTTAGGATGAACAGCCAGGAAGTGCCCACACTGATGCTTCCGAAATCGGTGACATCATGATAGGACCAGGCTGTTTCTTTGATGCTAAATTTTCACTGAGATCATTCATTAATTTGATTGAGATCTCATCTCTTTAATCAGTTGCTTGATGATTATTTAGTTTCTACCAAGTGTTCTTAATTATAAGCAACAGTCATGATTATGTTGTAATAGGCATAGCACATAATATATAGTTTTATAATTGAGGAGGATGCCAATGTGTGCACATTATTAAAAAAAAAAACAACAAAAACCTTCTCTGCTTGGCATTCTAGATTGTATTTCCAGTCAAGATATAGCTTGGACTAGCAAAAGTAATGCATTTTTGTTATTTTAATTATGCAACATAATGTTAACAAAAGGCTTTGCAAGTTCCTGCCACTGGGCTCACAACTCATCTTCGGGCCACCATTCAGCTGAGGTAGAACAGTAGCTCACAGCGTGAAGACAGTGAGGACTGAAAGGTCTGTCCCTTTTAGAAATGGCATCCCTGGATGCTATCCTCAGGTAAACACCTCCTTCTTATTCTTTGGAACAGGGTCAGATTCCTCACACTAGATAACTTGTTTTTTTTTTTTTTCCCTTCTAAAATGCACAAGCCTCCCTCTCCAGGACATTAATTTTTTTTTCTTTCCATAACCCTAACAAGATTTCACCATGAAATTGAGTTACCATGGCCACAAGAGTGAGCGATCTCCCTCACCACTGTATTTCATGTAACTTTCACTTTCTGCTCCTGACTCAGGGCCTTTGTGCCTGTTTTGTTCCCCTCCTACAACCCTGTCCAGCCAGGCCTCCCACACCTGCCTCCTTTCCCTCCGTTCCCTGTCCACAGCTCCTTCTTGGATAGCCTTTTTCTAAACCACGTCTGAAAGCATTTTCACAAACTCAGTTTGAATAGTCTCACTCAGTCCATCTC
Source organism: Mus caroli (assembly GCF_978045245.1). NCBI lineage: Eukaryota > Metazoa > Chordata > Mammalia > Rodentia > Muridae > Mus > Mus caroli. The sequence goes on from NW_028227271.1 coordinate 13,562,531, forward strand.
CTTGCTCTCCCTGTTTCCTTTTCTCCCTTCCCCCCCTTCCTGTGGTGCTGAAGATAGAGTCCAGAGATTTGCATATCACAGGCAATCAGTCTACTGTTCTGTTTATTTATATGTGTGGGTGTTGGTGCTGCTGTTACAGGTGTTTTCAGATGCCCAGCTTTTTTACATGGGTGCTTGGATCTGAATTTTGGTCCTCGTAGTTGTACAACCACGATGTACTTTAACCAACGAGCCATCTCTCCAGCCCATCGTAACTCTACTGCTGAGAAGGGTCCTTCACTGCCCTGTCTTCTGTTCTGAGTGATACCTGTAAGGTGTACCTCCATCTGTTCACAGACTGCATCTTGCCCTTCCTCTGTAAAATAAAGTCCTTGAAATAAGGGCTTCTCTAGTCATTGTATACTGCTCTTCCATGGCACCCAGACACTGGCTGGCATTTAACAAATGTTCAGTAAGTGGGCCTTGAAAGGAAGAGTGAGTCTAACCTTCTCCCTTGATTACAATGCTTGAGCTTAATGTAGGGTTTTCTCTGTTCAGAAGTGGGCATGCTACCAAGTGAGAGCGAATCCATGAAATTGGGCAGTGGAAATTAAGGGGGTGGGAAGGGTGGCAGATAGTCTTAGGTGCCAGGATTATAAAGTATGGTGCTCACGGACTCTAGGCAGCTCCTCTCCACCGTGTGCAAAGCACAGGTCCATATGGAGATGTAGTTTAGGATCTGGTAGCTGAGCTGCAGGCAGCAGGGCTGCTCCTTGTTTTTTTGAGGGAGCCTTCACCCTCTAGCTGAGCTTGGCATCCCATGAACTTACTGCTTCTCCTTCAGCCTCACTAGTGCTGGAAGTACAGGTGTGAGCTACCACAGCTGAGTGCTCTGCTCATAGACATCTGACTGAGTGCCTGAGTCTGGGATGCATAAGGCACCTCTGTTTTCTGTTTCATCACCCCATTCTTTGTTTTCAGTGACAACAAAATAAGCATTTAATATGCTATTTATTCGAGAGTACTTCAGATTTGTCCATTTCACAGGAGGCTAGTGGCTCGTTATGTACCTCATTTGGCTCTCAGTGATCATTATTGACGGTGAACTTTATTTAATATACTCACGGAGTTACCATATTTCTTCTTTTATACGATGCTTGATAAACTCTTTAGCTTAGGAACAGGCAGATCTCTATGATTTTGAGGGTAGCCTGGTCTACAGAGAGTTTCAGATCTACCAGGGCTACATAGTAAGATGCTGTTTCAAAACCAAAATTCTTTTTTTTTTCTCCTTTTCTTTTTTTTTTAAATATTTTTTTATTACGTATTTTCCTCAATTACATTTCCAATGCTATCCCAAAAGCCCCCATACCCTCCCCTCCACTTCCCTACCCACCCTTTCCCATTTTTTGGCCCTGGCGTTCCCCTGTACTGGGGCATATAAAGTTTGCAAGTCCAATGACCTTTCCAGTGATGGCCGACTAGGCCATCTTTTGATACATATGCAGCTAGAGTCAAGAGCTCCGGGGTACTGGTTAGTTCATAATGTTGTTGCACCTACAGGGTTGCAGATCTCTTTAGCTCCTTGGATACATTCTCTAGCTCCTCCATTGGGGGCCCTGTGATCCATCCAATAGCTGACTGTGAGCATCCACTTATGTGTTTGCTAGGCCCCAGCCTAGTCTCACAAGAGACAGCTATATCAGGGTCCTTTCAGCAAACACTTGCTAGTGTATGCAATAAAACCAAAATTCTTTAGCTTATGTTTTGTTGGGATATATATATATATTCAATATATATATACTTATATATATATTACTATACTTATATATTAATGAGAATATATATATATATATATATATATTCTCATTAATTTAAATCATTCTTTATATTTTTCTAGTCATATATATATAATATATATATATAGTTATTGAATAATTTTCTGGATCAGGTCTCTCTATTTTGAATGTGGTGAGAGGACGTGTGATATGTAGTTGGAAGTTCACATTCTAGGGTGGCCACAAGCTATACCATCTATAGCTAACCAGCATCCAAGGAGGAGTTAATCTTATTAATGTGGATAATTTCCTTCCTCTTACCAATAAGATATGTAGGAATCCATATATATTGGTAGTTTGGCATTTCCCCTATTATCTGATTATCTTATAAAAGCACAGGATTTAGACAAATTGGTGTCCTCGTACATTGCTGATAGAAGCGTAAAATAGTGCTGCCCGCCACTGAGAAAACTGGTTTGGTAGATTCGCAGGACTCAGCAGTGCTACTGCTCATTATGGTCTCACTAGAAATGCAGCCATAGGTCTACATAAAACATGTGTTAAGTAAAGAATGACCCCAGAAACTGATGGAGTACAGCCAGAGCATCTGACAGTATATGGAGAATCTGCACAATCAAATGCTGTTTAGCGGTAGAGAGAAGTGAAATCCTGATTGTTGCTGCAAAATGCATGTAAGTTCCAAATGTGATGGGCACATATTGTGTGATTCCATTTACATGCAATGGCAATGTCTAGTACAGGGAAAGATATGAAAGCAGATGGGTCCATAGTTGCGAAGGGTTGGAAGGAGGGAGGGAGGGAGAGAGAGAGAGAGAGACAGACAGACAGAGACAGACAGAGAATAGGAAAAGGATGTGACTGTTAATCAGCGGTGGCTTTTTGGTGGAAAAGATGAACCTAAAACTAGGTTGTGGTGATGGTTGTTATACGGTTGTGCGGCTACACTGTAAAGTGAGCTGCAATGTTAGAAGGCGGATTCCATGCTCTGAATTACATCTGAATTCAGTGGTGGCAAAAAGGTATGTGTGTAGATCTTTAAAGAGAGACATGGACATGTTCTGAGAAATGCATCCTCAGGGAACCTCACCACTGTAGAAACATACAGAATTTACATAGACTGTTGCTCCCAGGGTTATGATGAACAAGTAAGCCTGAAATTAATCCAAGAGTAAGAGAAAATGATGGTTTATAGAGGCCACACACAGCAGGAGTCTGCTGTCATCCTAATTTCAGTACATGGTTTTTAGTATAGTGGGCTCTAAAACTAAGGGCGAGAAGTTTAGTGGGCATCTAAACCACTAACATAGTTCTTTATAATCAACTAACCTCACCTGACTGGCCGCATCACCACATCAAACAAGTGAGTAACTGTGCCTTTGCAATGCTTAGGTTGACAGTGGTGTGACTGGAAGGCAAGACTTTTCTGCTCTGTTAAAACTTAATAGGACAATTGTGGCATATGTATCCCATAGTTAATGAGCTATATTATTTGGCATCTAACTGTACTTCCAAAGCTATAGAATTGTACACTCATTGTTCTATAGAACTACCCTCTGAGCCAAAGACCGCCATCTTCAGGAGTCCAGCTGGACTTCAGGGATCCAGGAGTCCAGATGGTCCAAAGGCCATCACAACTTGACTTGTTAATTGTTGACATTCCCTCTGGATACGAGAGGACAGGGAAGGTCATGGCATCCTCTGCTGAGTCATCCTCCCCACAACCAGTTGCATTGCTATTCTGCCTCAACTGCTTTTGGCCTTAGGGGAACTAGGAGGGGCTAGAGGTTGTAGGTAGGAAAGTATGGGGAGAGGGAGGGATCTCCCTCTATGAAGCCTTGAAGAAGCCACCATTCTTGCTGGGTCTAGTCCTTCTAGGTGTTGTGGGTGTGGAGTCACTCAGAGATTCACCATGATGATGATTAAATTTTAATAAGAGGCTTTTTATTTAGGAACAGGCGCCCAGTGCAGGGCATAGATTGCACCTGAGCGTGTTCTCAAAATGCAGCACCTCGTCCCATCAGCCCAGGCCTTACAAGGCAGAATCCGTAAGATAACATGTACTCTACCTCCATCTACATGGAGGTAGAGTTTTACTTTAACACATATGTCTCGCAGTTGTCCTAGTCATTGAGCAGAGTAAGCAACTTTGTTTACAAAATCAGAAAGAGCAGTTAGTCTTTTGACTTACACTATCTTGTAAGACGAGCAAATACTACAAGATTAATAAATCCAAGGGTACTCTTCAATACTAGGAAAAAAGGGAAGGTATAGCAGCCTGTACGAAGTAAAGGTCTTATACATTGGAGGCATTTTTTTTTTTATTGCTTTTATGGTTTCTCAAGCATAGTAAGTTTAAACATTAAATGTAATGTTAACCATTAAACTGCCTGCCTTGAGTTGTATCCTTGGTCAAGTCTTTGACTCTGTGGCAGGCACCTGTTTATACTTTCCGGTAGAGGGAAATTGGTTTCTTTTGGACCTAAGTTTAGTTCTTCCTGGTTTTGGAGCAGTTTGTAGTCTACAGAGGATTCCATGAGCCCTAGTGGAAATCAGCCAGGCCACATCACTACTAGGGGCAGAAGTTAAAGTTTAGGAACTTAAAAGAAAAGTCTTAAAATTTGGAACTTCCTACTTAGTAATAGGAAGTAGGTGGGAAAGCTTAGGCTGTTGTCAGTGCTTCACCACAGTTAGATTCATAGCTTATCAGAATTTAAAAGCTGCTTTACGTTCACCTATACTCCTGTCTGTAACCCTCACCCATTGCTCCGTAAATAAAACTAATATGCTTTGAACCTTGAAATCATACCTTCATTCATCCTTGAGACCCTAGAATGTGGGGTAGACATTGTTTATATCTGTCCCTGGGAAAGGAATGTTAGCCATACCTGTCTAGTAGGTCACATGCTTTGTAGAATATTGCTCCAAGTTGAGAGATACCTTAAGTCATGAGTACAGATGTCTACCGAATTCTCTGCATTGGTGCTTAGTCAAATTATGCCACTAGAGTACACATTATCATAGCTGCCTGAGAGTGCTGGCTGGTTGGAGTGTTTCAACATGGCTGAAAGCTGAAAATGGATTAAAAATCATGGGGCAATCTATATGAGTGTTTGGGGTCCTGCTTGCTAAAGAATTATTGTCTCATTGGCAGTAGGTTATAGTCAAAAAGCTATCTAGCCCTCATGTATTCAATACGAAAGTGATATGTAATTGCCAGACCATGAATTTTATAAAATAATGAACAATAGAAATCTAGACAAATTATTAACTGTTACATATTTGTTATAATCCTAATAAGTTTATTGAGTTATTTTGCTAAGTTATGAAGCTTTACTAATTTATTCCCTTGATTGCTTACTTTCTATGTGCAAAATTAAATTTTCTGCCAAATAATTTAATTTTTCTATTTCTAGCATTCATTTTTATTTTACATATTTCCTAGAATTTTCTGCTTTGCTCGATAAAGACTTTATATAGCTCATTTTATTTTTTCATTGGCCCGGCCTGCCAATGTAACCTATATGTATATCAAGTTTCAAAATCAAAATTAAAAGTCGGTTATTAAAACTCACCACCAAGAGATCTTACATTTTTGTGATTCTGGCTACTTTCTCTTTATATCTCTGAATTTTGTGATTTCATCTGGAGAACTGAGTCTTACTAATAATTACCACTTGTTAGGGTCGTGTTGAGGGACAAGAAAATAGCTTATCTAAGAGCTGAGCACAGCCTGGCACCAGGCTTGGTGAACGGAGTAGGAGTAGAAATTGTGCTATATGAGTTCTTGTTTTGTGCTGGCCACATAGGAGGGAGTGGGCAGTTTTTAGAACAGCAGCAGGTAGGAGAGAATTTTCCAGAAAAAAGAAGAGTGCCCTGGGAAAACATGAACATAGAGAATGAAGCAGGAGTAATCTGGAGCTAGATCAGCGGTTCTCCACTTTCTTAACGCTGCCACCCTTTGATATATACAGCTCCTCACGTTGTGGTGACTCCGAACCAAAAACCATTTTGTTGCTACTTTATAACTGGGATCATGCTACTGGGCTGTAAATGTAAATATCTGACATGCAGGATATGTGGTATGCTACTCACATGGGGGTTGTGACCTCAGTTTGAGAACCACTGAGAGATACACAGAGACAAAATGTGGTGGGCAGCGAGTGTCAGGACAAACACTCTGGATTTCTGTAGGTAATGGGTCCCTCTTGGAGGCGTCTTGGCGGCTGTATTTGTGTGATGGGAGGCAGGAAATCCAATGAAGAGACACAGTGCTAGGAAAATAACTGAGACTTGGCCAAGGTGATGGATGCCTTCAGGGCCGAGGCAAAGAAGCAGACTGGTTTTCATGTTAGGTATAAGAGATTTTCACAGATTTATTGCATTCTAGGCATGGATATATATGTACACACACACACACACACACACACACACACACAGTTTTGGAACCCGTGAGTCTCAAATCAGTATGGCTGGGCTGAAGTCCTGCTCCTCCTTCTGCAGGTTCTCTTGCAGATTCTGTTTGGAATTTCTAGTGTCCCACCAAGCTTTCACTTGTAGTTGATCTAATCTTCGAGACCAGAATTTACAAAACTGTGTAGGAGTTAAACATCTTTTGATTTCCCAGCTACTGTCCAGACTCTCTGTTCTCTCCTCTTAGGAGGATACATGACCTAATGTTTCTGCCCCACACAAGAACCCAGGATCATCTCTGCAACTGAGTGATTGGCTTAGTCACATCTTAAAGATTACCCCTCTCCTCTCAGATAAGGCTTCATTCACAGGTTCCAGGAACCACAACCTGTCATCTTCGGGGTAGCTCTTACAGTTGCATTTCACTGAGATAGGAATATAGGAGCTGTATCATTTCAGAAGGACAATAAACTACGGAGTTGATTATTGTAACCCTGAGATTTAGGGTCTTAAGGAGATACATTTACTGGTGATATTTAAAGTGGTTACCTGGGAAGAGGGAACCTCAGCTGAGGAATTGCCTCCATCAGATTGGCCTGTGGGTGTGCATGTCTGTGGGGCATTTCCTTGATTAATGATTAATGTGAGAAGGCCCAGCCCACTGTGGATAGTACCATAACTGGACACATGGTCTAGAGTTGTATAAAAAGCAGATTGAGCAGGCCGTTAAGCAGAGTTGTTCCACGGCCTCTGCTTCAGTTCCTTCCTCCCGCTTCCTGCCTTGGCTCCCCTCAATGGTGGCCCACAAGGAGACATAAACTGTTTCTCCCAAGTTGCTTTTGGTCATGGTTTGAACCCAGCAATAAAAACTAAACTGTACCCATATATTTTCTTTTCAATCAGCCGTATTATATTTTCCTTACTATCATCTTTTTTTTTTTTTAATGGTTATATTTCTCTTCTGTCTCTGGAGACAGAGTTTATGTTCTCCATCATTTTTCCTGAGGAAGTTGCATGCCTCTGACTTGACCCTTTGCTTTTTCAGAACTTATTACCTCAAGTCTACCAGGCGTGTGAGGTACAGGCACTAGATTTCTCTGTAATTTCCAAGAGTGTCATTTGTAGTAGAGTGATTCAGAAGAAATATGAAAAAAAAATATTTTCAATAGTTTCACTCTTAATCATCTTTGTAGCTATCTCTGGATGTCTGAAGCATATCCCCTGTGCAGAGTTGAAACTATACATCACTGGTCTTTCCATGTCAAGGATACTAATAAATACGTAGCTGGAATAACCCAATTTGTCATTATTTAAAATGACAAGGTCGTTTCTGGGTGTCCCAGAGATTGCTGAGGATACATGGTGCTTATGGTGGTCAAGTTCTCCCATCTAAGAGCCTGGTCCTCCTGTGTCGAAAGCCAGGCAGTCTTGGTGAGGGCTACCCAGTGACGCTGCTTTTCAGAATTCCTTTATGCCTTATATGCAAGCTGACTTTGACTTTTCCATAATTTCAGCCTCAGAATATTTATTTTCATTTATATGTTTATTTTTTTTCCTTTTGGAAACATATCCTTTTTGCCTATATACAATCTGTCTCCTTTTGCTGTAGCAGTCATAGTTTGGGGAAACTAGATTTTCCTGAAATAGGCATGTAAAATTCTCTGAAATAATATTTTCCAACCAATGAAGGAATTGATAAGCGAGTCAAATATTGTAATCAGATCATTTCCAAAGATGGATTTTTTCCCTTGCCTTTATATATATATATATATATATATATATATATATATATATATATATATATAAATTGAAGGGGCTGGCAAGATGGCTCAGCAGTTAAGAGCACTGATGTTCTCTTCTGGTGTGTCTGAAGACAGCAACAGTATACTCACATACATAAAATAAATAAATACATATTTTTTAAAAAATTGAAAAAAATTTTTTAGAATTAAGGAAATTTTTTTTTTCTAAATATACAACTCCCTGATTCCAGTCTGTGTGATACTGGAATGGCAAACTTAAAGGCCCAGGCCTTGCCCAGTGAATCCCTATGACCTCACATGCCACCTATCCCTGCTCTGCTGCCTGGAGTAAAGCACCTCACCACAGCTAACACGAGGGCTGTCGATGTCTCGCACTAAACAGTAACTCTCTTGTGTGATTCAGTGTTTGCTCTCTGCAAGCTTATGCTAGTTCCTGGAGCTCTCTAAGCAGTATTTGGTAGCAGCCTGGCAGGCCTCCAGTGCTCCAGAACCCACACTAAATGACAGGCAAATACAAGACTCAACAGTTTCCGACTTTAAATCACAACCGCTTCTTTGGTAGAAACAGGACAATTTTGGGTGAGGCCCCATGACACAGAGATCACGTGTGGGATGATTACCTGTGAAACTTTGGCTAGCTCTTGCTTTACCATTATCCCTGCTTTTGCTATTTCTATTCAAAGCTAACAGAACTGTTCCACTCATACAGTAATAAAGACTTGTATTATTGGGGCAAGCTCTCCCAGGTACACTTAGCAATAATGCCATCTTGCAGTCCCCCACCCCGCCCCATGTGTTCAATTTGAGGTTGTATTCTCTAAAGCAAGCATTTCAGATGCTTTATTAAGTTAGCACTTCTGGAACTTATAAGCGCTTAAAGTGCTATGATTTTTAAAAAATATTAACTTTGAAATTCATATGAATGTCCACTGGATTCTTCTATTCAAGTTGCCTCTGTCATAGGATGGATCATGATATTCGTTTCCTTTTACCAAAAGAATCCTCATCACGTGGTATCAGCTCCTGAGGAAGAAAGAATCAGTAATGAAGGTTCTTGTAGCTTTGTGATCACTGTGTGTATGATGTGTGTGTGTGTGTGTGTGTGTGAGTGTGATGTGTGAGTGTGTAAATGGAGTTTGTTTCCTTCCTAACATCTTTATGAGGGTTGTGGGCCTAGAATTCAGGTCAACAAGCTTGTGCTTCATTACACTCTTGCCATCTAAGCCATCTTGCTGGCTCTACAGAGAGCTCATATTATGAAATATGCGTAGGGATAATTATTTTGGGCTACTTTATTTGGGTTCTTATATCTATCATCCTTCTTTTCTCCAATCTCTTTTAAACCCCAACCCGAGGTAGGAGAGAAACAAGATTAGAGAAACCTCTATATGTTACTTCCTGCCAAATAGGGATGTAGTTCCTTAGGGCAAGTCCAATCTTCCTTATCAGGGTATCCAGCAGTCCAATAAATGAGTAATAATAAACACAGTAGCAGCAGAATAAACAGGCATCCACAAGAGCAGCAACAGAAGTAGTAGCAGCAACCACGGCTGCCTCCTCCTCTTCCTTTGTCTCCTCTTCCTCCTCCTCCTGAGCATACTCTCTCCCTCTCCCCCTCCCTCCCTCTCTCCCTCTCCCCCTCCCTCTCCCCCTCCCCCTTCCCCTCCCCGTCCCTCTCTCTCTCTCTGTTCTGGCTTGTATTTCCTCTGGCTTGTATTTAGTCCTCAGAACTAAAATATCTGCAGCTGGCAAAGATCATGCCCCTCCCAGAACAAACACAAGGCAAATCGTCTGCTGGGGTGGACAATCAGAATCAGCTCCATATCCCACACCTGGAATTAAAAACAAAAACATGTTTACACATCATAGCTAGGTTTTAAAAGACATGAAAACTCTTTACACACCTATCTTTTCTCTGGTACATTTCTCAAAATAGCTAGAATCAGAGCTGAGAACTAGTTGGATTCTTAACTCACAGCTGAGTTGGTGTGATCATTTTGGTTCTTATGTGTTATGCTGTTATCTTTACCTGGCACGGGATATGGCTGGTTAGTTGTTCGATACATTTGTCTTCCCAGGAGTGCTCAAGTCTCTCCATGAAATCTAGCATATGTCTGTGGTATTTGTTGCGTATTTGCTGTGCACAAGTAGGAGCCACTGTATCTTACTTGCTTGGAAAATGCTTGTAGAATTGCATGAAAGTTTAAAGGAAATTACTATTTTTTCATTCAACAAAAAGATGACCTCAGCTGTTGTTTCAAGAGGCAGGGTCTCAGGATGGCAGTGGATAGTGAGAAATGCAGCAAGCAAGGAGACTGTTGTTCACACTGCTGTTCAGCACAGCTAGGCTAATAACTCTGCAAGCCTTGTTATCATCACAAAATGGTTTTGAGCATAAAGTCAGCAGGCGGGGTGACAGTCTTAGATGACCGATTACTGTCTTCTGGGAGGATAGCTTCTGCCTCTGCTTCAGGGTATTCTACTCCTGAGGACTGGAGAGTAAAAGAGCCCCACAGTGAAGTCTGTCCCACATTAAAGAGATATTGGTGACTTCCTGATTATCAACTGTCCTGGTTTTTGATATGTAAAACACACCTCCTCTGTGAAAGACTGTCCTCATACAGGCTGTAATATATTGGCTGTCCCTGCAGTTCGATGTGCCATCTAGTCATCTTCTTTCAAGGGCAAGAGCAGCATCTTAATTGAAACTTAAAGAAGAGAGATCATTAGAGTAACTGGGGCACTCTCATGTACAATTTACACTAGGTATTTCTACAGGCTCAAACACACACACACACACAAAGTGTACCTATATAAACATAAAATATCACTGTTCTTCAGGTAATGTAAATATACACATGAATATTACTTGACTCTGTAATGTCAATTAGCAATGCTGGAGTTGAAAGCCAGAGCTTTGCATGTGCTACAATAAGGATCTACTTCTTAGCTATATCACATTCCTCTGGGCAATATTTCTATAGTATATTACTTCTAGATAATTCTTCAAGAATTTGCCCTCTTCCTTGTTTTGGCTGTAACTAAATTTCCAAAATGGAGACAGAACATTCAGCAGTTTCAGTTTAATGCTGTAGTTCAACATCATAAAACTATTGGCATGAGTTTTTTGTTTTTTGTTTTTGTTTTTGTTTTTTTTTTTTTAATTCTAGTTCAAGCTAATGACAACCCTTGGGAGAGAGCAGCCTTCCCATTTCAAATCTATCAGGGCGTGTGAGCCTGTGTGTGTGTGTTTATGCCAATATGTGTGTGTGCATTCAAGTATGTGACATGTGCATGTGTGGTGTATGTATGTACATGTGTATGTGTGTGTCTGTGGGTGTTCATGTGTGCTCGTGTGTGTATGTGTACATGCATGTCTCTCTGTGTTTGTGTATGTACGTGTGTGTGTTTGTGCCAATATGTGTGTGTGCATTCAAGTATGTGACATGTGCATGTGTGGTGTATGTATGTACATGTATATGTGTGTGTCTGTGTGTGTTCATGTGTGCTCGTGTGTGTATGTGTGCATGCATGTCTGTGTGTGTGTGTGTACGTGTACGTGTGTGTGTGTCTTGCATAGGAAACAAAGATGCTTCTGTGTGACAAATGCAGTTTTCTTTGGCCTCTTGATCTGATTCTCATGCTGTAGAGCAAGGCTTTTCAAGTTCCCTTCTGATGGGAGCTTGTTTTGCTTTATCCCATTCGGCTCAAGCTGCACATTCCTAAAACTTCTGAGAAAATAAGTTGTTTGTTCTGGAATTCTCCAGAATGTGTTTTAGTCTATAAAGAACAGGGAACTGGAGTCAGGAGAACTGGCATCCATGAGGTCATTTCTTACTGGAATTGTGTATCTTGTTTATTAAGTTACTTTTTCTGGGCCTCGGCTGAGTTTCCTTATTTATAAAATGACTTTAAAAAATTGTTTCTTTTATTTTTCAGATTATAATATAATTAAAACATTTACCCATTTCCTTTTCTTCCTCTTAACTTTCCCTTTATTCCTCCATATTTCCTTTCAAGTCCATGTTTCCTCACTAATTGTTGTTACATACATGCATGCATATATATTATATATATACACATTAATGTATATTATACACATACATATATGTATCTATTTCTAAATAAGATCTGCTTAGTCTGTCTAATGCTACTTGTATATACATTTTCAGGGCTCACCATTTAGTATTGAAGAGGAGTTGGTGCGCTTTTCCCTGGAGGGGAAAACTATTATTCCCTTGCTCTCAGTATTCCTTAGTTGTCTGCAGTTCTTTGTGTAGGGTTGATACTGCCTGGACTTTCCCCTTTCCAATTTGATGTGTCTGTTGTCATCATCCTGGTTCAGCTCACGTGTCAGCACTGACTTAAGGCAAGACTTTAAGTGCATAGCTTCTGATATTACACAGTCTCTCAGGACACTTTCTGGTTCTCTGGCTCTTAGGATCCTCCAGTCTCTCTTTCAATGTTCCCAAGCCTTGAGTTGACTTGTAGATGTATCTACTGAGACTAGCTAGGCTCCACAGCTCTGCTTAGAATTGGTTATGCTTCTCGGTAACGGTCTCCGTTTGTTGCCACAAAACTTTTGGATGAGGAATGAGGACTACACTGACTGTGGATGTAAGGACAAATATTTAGATGTAGTTAGAGATTCTGTTGGTTTAGGAAACTGGTTCTCGTAGGCTCTTCTCCAAGCTCCATGACTTCACTAAGTCTAGGTGGTTGGGTAAGTTTCTAGTACCAGACATGATTTTCCTCTTGTTGAACAGGTCTGAAATAAGAGAGCTATTGGTTACCACCATGGTATGTGTGCCACCACTTTGTCTAGAGGTTTCTTGGTATGGTCTGGTCATTGTCATGGCTCATAGGCATCATAGTCAAATAGGATAGATACTATTGGCTGCTTCCCCTGCTTGGAAGTTTGCATGGTGCCTTCTGGTCCCACTGAATCTCCAGGGAAGAGGCATTTACGTCAGTTCCAGCTCAGTGCTTTCTGAGCTCTGTTTCTCAAGTGTATGGTGTCTTAAAAAATAAGGACTGAACCTTCTACCTTGGGTGGGAGGGTGTTGCCAGGGTGTGGTCAAGAAGGCCAATAACAATAGTCTGTACTATTTGGGAGTCTTTTCAACAGTCCTGACCCAACAACTCAAAAGAGGGCTTCCAATGGCTGCTGTTGGGGTGTCATCTTTGGTTCTAGGAGGAAGCATTTTCAACTGAGGTGAGAACTTCCGTTTAAACTATATATGTCTATTTATAAACAGACTTGTGAGCATTACAGGTTTCCCTTTTAGGTAGATAATGAGTGGCTCCCTGTGACTTCTTTGGCATCCTTACTGCTGCTCTATCCTTCTTTCTCTCTTCTCCCTTTGTATTTATCTCCACTAGCCCTCCCTAATTAGAGATCCTGTTTTCTGGTTTCCCAGCTAAATCCCTTGTACCCAGTATTTCCTCTTCTAGTGCACCCCCGCTGCCCACCCTGCCAATGGTTCCACTGTACTTTCCTGGTATCTGCAGTTACTGTAGGGTATGGACTCACATTTGAAGGTTTGGAGTGAGGAAATTAATCTCAATTAAAAAGACGGTGCAACTCTGTCTACCTGGTTCAGGTTACCTCACTCAATTTGGTCGTTTCTAGTCCTACATATTAACAGGAGTGGATTTCTTTTTTGTTTGTCTGTCTGTCTGTCTGTTTGTTTGTTTGTTTGTTTGTTTTTCGAGACAGAGTTTCTCTGTGTTTCCCTGGCTGTCCTGGAACTCACTCTGTAGACCAGGCTGACCTCGAACTCAAAAATTCGCCTGCCTCTGCCTCCCAAGTGCTGGGATCAAAGGCGTGCGCCACCAAGCCCGGTTGGATTTCTTTTTTAACCAAGTATATATAAAGTAAAATATTCTGTACAAAATTTCGAGTGGGCTTATGGTCGAGGTGCAGTGTGATCGTTGACTTTCCATCCATAATTTAAAATTTTGGCTTTTATGAATTTTCAAAATGTGCAAGCACAATATCCTTGCAGTGACTCTGTCAGATATTCTCTGTTGTATCATAGTCATATGACCTCGGAAGAGAACAATGTATATTTATGCAGAATTGGAAAATTAAATCTTAGTTGTCAAGATCACATTGAGAAGTTCTGGGCTTTTCAACTTCTTGCGGATAAAAATCTCTATTTTATATTTTTAATTAAAGATTGTAGCTAGTCTTATATGAGCACAGCACTAGAATTACATTATAGTCTTTAAAAATGTATCTGGCATACTTTGAGTCTCAACCACATTGCTCTGGCCTCTCTCCTTTCCTGGAACTTTGAAGGAAGTAACTTAATTAACATTGTTTTAGGATTTTCATGGGCAGAAGTTGGAGCCACTGGAAGGGCCAGAGAATTATTACTAAATGGAAAACTACCTTTGCAGATATAATATCACAGTGCCTCCTCAAGTGGAAATGTTTCAAATTACCATTTGCCAACCACTGCTGGAGTCTGGGAGTCTGCATAAGGGACAGGAAGGATTGGTTTTCTTTGATTTCTGTGTAGCATAGGCCTTTTAAAATCTCACTTAATTCCAAATACAAGTTTGTCTTCTTTTTTTTTCCCCTGGGAATTCCTCAAAAGGTGGCTTCAGGTTGCCATCTGTGCTGTTGGTTGACTGTCTTTATTTTTCAGTGACAGTGGCAGTGGAAGTGAGTGGTAGCTTTCGAGATGTGACTTTTTAGTTCTTGCCTACCTTATCAATCATAAAATACTGAAACTAACTCTTATATTTTGGCGCTCGAGTGTGCGTGTGTGCATGCATGTGTGTGCATGTACGTATGCACGTGTGTTTGTGTCAGTGCACACATGTGTGCATTGTGTGTGCATGCATGTGTGTGATTGTTTCTGTGTGTAAACCAGAGACCAACATTCATATTTTCCTCCATATTTCTTCACCTCACCTTTTGAGGCAGAGTTTTTCACAGAATCAACAGCTTGCTGATTTTGCAAAACTGCCTGGCTGTTGAGTTTCAGGGACCCACCTATCTCTGCTTCCCCTGGGTAGAGTATATAGGCATATGACTTTTATCATGTGTGATGGGGCCCTGATCTCAGTCTTCAGGTTTATGTAGTAAGCACTTACTGACTGAGCCATCTTCCTGGTACCTGGACTTAATTTTCTTATGATAATCCATTATTATACATTGTATAATGCAATGCATAGGGTTGTATTATTGCTGTTGAGGATAACAGAATAGCCCAATGCTTGTCTTCTGATTTTACATTATTCTGTTACAGATGTGAAAATACATGCAACATTTTAAGTCAATAGTTGTATTAGCTTTGCCTAGTTTTTTATATGCCTCTACTAGAAAGATTGGTTAAGCAAGATCTATGTGGTCATCAGAAATCACCCGACTAGAAGGTTGTTTGCAACAGCCCTTCAGGGCTGACATAGAAGGAGTCTCTACTGCCTGCTGTTATGTGTGTCCATGAGGCCGCAAGCTCTGAATTGCTACGTTTTTATTAGTAACTGATTCTCATTTCATTTGGGGAAGTCGGTCCAAGCATCTGCAGGGTCTCAATGATGAGTTAAAAGGAAACCTGAATTATTGACCTCTGCACAGACACTGCAGTTCCATAGGGTAGAGAATGAGATCATTGCTCAACTGTAATGCAGGCCAAGGAAAGGAATCCACTGGTCGCCAGGCTGAATAAGAGAAGCAAGAGGCAGAGAGTTCAGATTTAGTTCCATGTGTGTGTTTGCATATTTATATTTTCTGCAGTTACAGAAATCTAAGTGTTTGGTTTTGTAATTAACTAGCGTTCTCTGTTTCATTTAACAGAAATCTCCTTGATAGAGATACATTTTCTAAGTCTGATCCAAGTAAGTCAAATGTTCTGTTTATTTTACTTAATCTTGCAAATGATATGTGAAATTTCTATTTCTGTTTATGTTTTTTTTAAACTGAGTAAAGACATTGAGATTTATGGTAAAATTCTTTGCACCTCATTTGACAAGTGATAAAATTCTTCTTAACTCATAATCATTGTGTAAAGTCTTTAATCTCCACTTCTTAGACTTTATCAATTAATAGAACACCTTTCTTGTTTATAAACAGTGCTGTTGAGTCACTGATATAAATGCTGAGTACGTTTGCCCCAGGTTGGCACTTTAAGTGAGTAATTTAAGTATTTTAAAAGCAGTTTATACACGTTATAAACCACTGACAGTTGAAATTATTGAAGTACACTTTTAAAACATATCTACATTTATAGTGTAATATGAAGGCATTGTCTACTAATGGTAATATTCTCTGTATGCTAAAATATGGTCATATTAAATTCTGGTGATTTTAAGCCCTGGAATTAAGCCTGATTTTTGTTGTTGTTGTTTAAAATGCATCCTTTGGACAGTTGAAATAGAAATCATGTATATTTTTACTAAAATTTTCATATATGTGTTTTTTCATCTTTTGTAGTTTGTGTCTTATATACACAAGCAGTTGGGAATAAAGAATGGAGAGAGGTAAGAGAAACCATGTTTTCAAAATCACTGTGCAGAAAATCCAGCGTGGGTTATAGTGAAGAGATGTTTAACTGTTTAAGTTATTTTGAGTGTTCCTTAACCCAAAGATTAGATTTATAATATTTGATTTTGCTAAATTGCACTCCTGACCATCTTATGTAGTCTTCCAGGCCTGAGACTTGTCCATTTGACTTGATTCCCTCTGTGCCCTATGTCTGTGGAGGCCATCTCACTTTTAGAAGTCAATGCTTGAGTTTTTATAAAAATGCCAGAGCCAGGGATCTTAAGTGGAGACAGTTATTGGCAAATATCACCTGCCTTTGATTTATGTACACTTTGTCAGAGAGTAGCTTGTTGTTTGGAAGGGAAACGGGAGCTTACTTTCCTCACACAGACATGCGCCGTTAAATGAACAACTGCAAAGCAGAGGAAAGATTCCAGTTATTGTGTTTTCCGGAGCTTGCACGCACTTAAGGGAGAGGACAGCAGTTGACAGTGGGGCCTCTCAGTTCCCTGGGCTTTGCTGCTTTTCTCAGAAAGGCAGCAGATCCTTTTAATGGGGTCACAGTATGTGCCTAGCCTTCCCTAGTGCAGTTCTTGGACTTGCTGTAGTAGAATGCTTCTCGCTAGTTACATTCTTAATTGTCTCAATGGTGAGGTGGACGGTTAGTAAAGACAACTAAATATTGTTAAAAACAACTCAAATATTGATAAGGGTGGACTGCCGGTGTGATGCTGCATAACGGTTTCTTGCACGTCTGTTTCAGCGAGCTTTTCATTGCTATAGCAAATGCCTGCCACAGCTTCTGTATAAAGAAAAATAGCTTCCTTGGGATTCTGGTTTTAAAAGTTTAGTCTATGCTTGCTTAGTTCTCTTCCCTTGGTCGAGGTAGCGCTTAGTGGGAGATCGAGTTTCTCCATTGCCAGGAAGCAAATGAGAGCAGGGAGTGGCTGGGGCTAGTGCTCTTAAGACTCTCCCTCTGGGCTTCACATCTTCTCAATAGGTCTTTTGACCTTTTAGTGCATGGGATTTTTGGGTAATAACAAACTTAAAGTATTCAGGGCCTGTCCTCCCAAATGTTATGGCTGTGTCAGAATGCCCATTTACTCCACCCAGAAGAGTTATGAAACCTTAATTATTTCGGTGTTGCTTGGAAGACTGTGACACCGGTGAACTGAAGGGCGAGCCCTATAAAGACAAGAGTTACACGCATCCCAGGAATAGTTGCGAAACAGACATGGAGAGAAGTCAGGCCACAGAAAGGAGTTAGATCACAGCAAGGAGGAACCTCAGCAGGGAAGAATTCCCTAGTATTCTTAGGTGGCATTCTAACATACTGTCACCAGATGTGGACTTTAAGGGCTGGTGTAGCCCCATACTCTACAGACCTTTTTATTGCAGCCTGTATGACCAGTCCCTTCAGCAGGCTCTGCTTGTTCCTACATCATTCCCAAGGAGGCCTTCCTGCTTGCATTCGCCTGTCAGTGGCTCTTTACTGGGATTCAGAGTGGGTTGGCCTGGCATTCCTTTGAGACCTGCATGGGAACATTCATGACTCCCTTTCTAGTCTGATAGTCTGGCTACCTAGAAAAGTCAATATTACAGTGGACACTGAAGTTGACCTACAGCTTAAACTACCTGGTTCCATTCAGACTGTACAATGAGTTCATCATGGATGGCTAAACTTGGGGAAATGAGCCTCTCGTAGGTTCTGGGTGCATAGAACATCCAACAGCCTCTCTTCTGACATAAGTGTTCAAACCAAATTTGTAGTTCTTCCCTCTGGAGCTGCAATTAGTGGTAGCTGAGGTGCTCACAGCATGTCTGTCCTCTCGTGCGTTCAGGGAATCTGGTTCCTTTTTTGTCTCCACTGTTCTGACTTCACTGAACTAACTGTATGTGTGCCTCTTTGTCTGGCCACCCCGCAGAACTTCCCAGTCTGGCTGCCTTCTTCCCTTTGATCCTGATTCTTTCCTTAAATCTGACTAAAAGCAGCCAGGGATGCCCATGCTGAGAACTGAGTCCTTTGTTGTCTTGGAAATTTTCTTTGTCAGACAAACAAATCCATTATCTCCAAGTTCAAAGGACCAAAAAGTCTCACAGCATGGCAAAAAAGCCTCAAATTGGTTGGCAGGGTATAAGGCCTTTGGTCCATTTTCCCATGGAGTGCTGGTTTTTGTTTGAAACCCCACCAACAGACTGTTACTGTCCTTGTTCCTAGCTTCGGACAGCACTGCATACAGAATTTCAGGCTTTTCCCACCCTATTCTACCTCACTCTTCTGTTTCCTGTGAATTCTACAGGCTCACATCTTGTTAGCATACAACATTCACCAAGACCACTCAACTTCCTGGTGCTGACATTTTAGATCAGACAACATTCTGTTACTGTGACAACTTCAAGTTTGAGTTATTTATTGTAGCAATGCAAGTTTAGTTTTATGGTTGTAAAGATCTGAGTCTGTGACTTCATTGGCCGAAGCAGTATCTGTTGGCAGAAATCATAGTAATTCAGAGCTCTTCGCCTCAGTTCTAGGAGTAAAAAGGTTAAGAGAAGGTCACAGTCTTGCAGTGCCTTCAACAGCATGTTTCTAGTGACTTCATGGTGGGGATTGAGAATGGCCACCATAGGTTCATATGGGCCTTTCATATTTACCTCAAAACTAGTCATTGCCATTTCCCCACGCTTGCATTAAAATTTCTATAAATATAGCTAACGACATGTGTTTTCAATTATTCCAATTTCTTTTCTGTATCGTCATTGCCTAATCAGTCATCAAGAGTTGTGTATTCTCATTCACAAAGTGAAGCAGAGCAACACTTTACTGCTTCAATACCTTTTCCATTCACATTCCCTATGTGTGCGTGTGTGTGTGTGTGTGTGTGTGTGTGTGTGTGTGTGTGTGTGTGTGTGACTATGTGACTGTGTATGAGGGGGCCACAAGAGGAAATCAGGTATATTTCTTGGTTGATCTGACTGAGCCAGAAGCTTGCTGTCTTGCCTGGGTTTGTTGGCTAGTGAGCCCCCTGGGGCCTTCCCTCTTTGCTCCCTAATTCTGGGGCCTAATTCCTAGGCCTGTGGTCTTGGCTTGCTCTTTTCCCTGTGCTTTCTGAGGACTTGGACTAGGGTCCTCTTACTTAAAGTGAGTTCTTTTACCCAGTGAGCTATCTCCCCTGCCTCACAGTGTGGCTCTTGTTTTCTTTGTTGCAATGTTCTTTTGTCTGTCTGTCTGTCTGTCTGTCTGTCTGTCTGTCTTCCTCATTTGTTCTTTTATTTGGTTATACATTTGATTTTCCTGAACATCTTTGCAGTCCCCTGACACATGCTCTCAGTTTCCCTTTTTCTCAGCCTGCTTATGCAGTAGACAAGTCGTGACAGACCATAGGTGTCACACAGGGGTAAAGAGCGCTATGCGACAGTAACCAGTAAAGGAACCACAGTAAATACAGAACCAGTGCAACGGCAGAATGACGATGGTCAGAAAACCCATTACATAGGGGGGAATTTGAGGAACAATGGTGTAAAATGTTTAGGACTGCACCAGAGTGTTCTTGTTGCATGTTAATAAACTAAACTCAACATTTTGTTTGGTTAAAATCAGTCTCAGGTTTTTTGTTTGTTTGTTTGTTTTTGGTTTTTACTTGCATTTTTTAAAAAAAAATATAATTTGCAAGCTCTTTTATCCATTTAACAATGGATAACAACTGTTTTAAGCCATTCTCATTTGTTGGCTAATTTATTTTATTTTTATTTTTTTCTAAAGATTTATTTATTTATTTATTTATTTTATGTATATGGATGTGTTGTAGCTGTACAGATGGTTGTGAGCCATCATGTGGTTGCTGGGAATTGAGCTCAGGACCTCTGTTCGCTCTGGCCCAAAGATTTATTTATTGTTATATGTAAGTACACTGTAGCTCTCTTCAGACACACTAGAAGAGGTCTTCAGATCTCATTATGGATGGCTGTGAGCCACCATGTGGTTGCTGGGATTTGAACTTTAGGACCTTGCAAAGAGCATTCAGTGCTCTTAACCGCTGAGCCATCTCTCTGGCCTAGCTAATCTATTTTTTATAACAAACTTAAGAGGTATGGGTTCTCAATCATTGTACTAGGAAACAGAAGCACAAATGGATATGCACCTTGACCAGTGATACTTGGTTAAAGACTTAGAATGGAGCTTTGAACCATGGCTGTCTGAAACTGTTGCTGGTGGACTACTCTTGTGTATATGATTATTACCCAATTCCACCTATTATGTTCTGATTTGATAAAGGTAAAGCCATTTCATGCCATTGGGCATTTGTTGTAATTATTTCTGAAGCTTGAGTCTAAAAAGAAAAACCCAAAACCAACAAAAAGCAAAGCCATATATAGACGCTGAGGCTTACTATTTAGGTGGCATATTATTAAGATAAAATGCTGAGGTACAATAGACCATTCCGCTGCTCTCTTGCTTGTCATTGAGAGAACTGAAAATGGTGGTTACAGGAAACCACATTCAAAGGGCGATGTGAAAACCAAGCTGGACCCAGAGCTCTCCTGGATGGTAGAAGCCATGGGTGAAGACTGAGAGATACTGGATGTCTTAGCTTGCTTGTTTTTCTACCAAAGAACACAGACATTTGGATACATTGTGAGGAACGTATTGATCTATCCCCAGTGTGGAAGCTGTGAAGTTTAGTACAGAAGTTGAGGGGACCAAGCCTTATCACATCACTCAGTGATAGAAAGAAGAAGGGAATGAAGACTGGGCCAGGACGGAGCTGGGATGAGCTCACCAAGGCATCCTTATCTCAGTAACCCAACTTTCTCTAATCAGGAGGCTGCTCCCCTGGAAGAGCCATCGCTGGGAGAACAGCACACAGTATTACCTCTTCAGAGCCCTCCACTCAGTCCTGCTGTAGGGAATGAGGGGACAAAGTGTCCAACATATGAACTCCATTCAACCATGAATAGCAAGGAGAAGGCACTTTCCAGGTAGTTTCAAAAGAGCTGACAGGATCAACAAACAAGAGAACCGTACAGGAGCATAGGGAGGAAATGTGGGTGCAGGAGACAAGCACGGCTTAGCTCTTAGCGACTAAAGGAACTGAACAACAACAAAACACACCCTATTCGACACTTAATCCTCATAACACTTGTTAAGAAGGACAGATTCCTTAGCTCACAGAATATAAATATATCCTTTAAGTTTCCCAGGGTAACACAGTGGCTGGTTTCTTGCTGACTCTACGCCTGTGTCACACGAGCAATGATGATTTCAGCTCCTACAGTTGTTCCAGTAATAAAATATTACTTGCTAGCAGCAATATCTGGCATACAAGTACTGTACACTTAAGGAAACACTGGGATTATAAGAGGGGAGACATTTTTAAAAACAAAACAAAACAAAATAAAGCACTACCAAGCAGCAGGTAATAACATTCTACAGTATAGAATTCTGTTCTGGGTGCTTGCCCAGCAAATGATAAGAAATGGTCCTTAGGGTTTACTGGGCTTCAAATCCAATCTGTAAGTGTGGTGTTACACAGCTGCTAACAGCGAATGCAATCTGAAGCTACACTCATGCATGTGCAATGCTTATGAAGAGAGATGATGCATTCAGGTTGAGCTGCATAGGATTGCCATATTTTATATGTAAAAATGATTGTCGCTAGGCAATTTCTGGTGATTCGGCCTAATACTATTGCTCTTCAGTCCTCCGGGAGCAAATTAAAAACGTTTCCTTTTGATTTCTAGACTTTAGTACACAGGTGAGAAGGTGAGTGTGTGTGTGTGTGTGTGTGTGTGTGTGTGTGTGTGTGTGTGTAAGGACTCGGTCTTTAAGTAAGAGCTAACCCCTGTGCCCTGTGAATAAAGGAAGGTTTGTTTTGAAAACAGCGGAGTCTGGATAGTCACTACAGCCGTCTTCAGATCCCTAAAACATTTTCATTTAGACTACGCCGGGGCCTGGCAAACACAGAAGTGGATGCTCACAGTCAGCTATTGGATGAATCACAGGGCTCCCAATGGAGGAGCTAGAGAAAGTACCCAAGGAGCTGAAGGGATCTGCAATCCTATAGATGGAACAGCAATATGAACTAACCAATAGCCCCGCACCCCCCTGGAGCTTGTGTCTCTAGCTGCATATGAATCAGAAGATGGCCTAGTCGGCCATCATTGGAAAGAGAGGCCCATTGGTTGTGCAAACTTTATATGCCTCAGTACAGGGGAACGCCAGGGCCAAGAAGTGGGAGTGGGTGGGTAGGGGAGTGGGTGGGGGAGCGTGTGGGGGACTTTTGGGATAGCATTGGAAATATAAATGAAATAAATACCCAATTTTAAAAAAAGAAATGGATATGAGCATCCACTTCTATATTTGCCCGGCACTGGCATAGCCTCATATGAGACAGCTATACCAGGGTCCCTTCAGCAAAATCTTGCTGGCATATGCAATAGTGTCTGGGTTTGGTGGCTGATTATGGGATGGATCCCTGGGTTGGGTAGTCTCTGGATAGTCCATCCTTTCCTCTGAGCTCCAAACTTTGTTTCTGTAAATCCTTTTATGGGTATTTTGGTCCCTCTTCTAAGGAGGAACAAAGTATTCACCCATTGTCTTCCCTCTTCTTGATTTTCTTGTGTTTTGCAAATTGTATCTTGAATGTTCTATGTTTCTGGGCTAATATCCACTTATCAGTGAGTGCATATCTAATGACTTCTTTTGTGATTGGGTTACCTCACTAAGGATGGGTAGGGGAGCAGGGCGGGGGGGAGGGTATAGGGAACTTTTGGGATAGCATTTGAAATGTATATAAAGAAAATATCTAATAAAAAATAAATTAATTAAAAATAAAAAAATAAAACAAACAAACAAACAAAAAAAGAAGTGGATATGAAGCAGTAGAGTGGGGCACTATAAAGAAGATCTTTGCAATGTTAGTTAGCATTTGTCACATGAGATTGAGTTCCTAGTAACTGTGCAGAGGCATCCTGGATGTCTGTGGCAGGAAACAGCCAATGAGGGCTGTGCTGACTCAGCAGGAAGAGCTTGTTCTCTGGGCTAATATTCTTTAAGTTTGTGATTCCACGTTGATCAGGGCTTCAAAACAAAACTTCTGGTAACTATCAGTTTCTGTGAAAACCTATCAGGATGAGACATTTAGCTATTTCAGATCAGACTTAGAAAACATAGGCACTTTCTTAACAACTTCACAAAAATTATTCATTAATCTTTTTTTTAAAGATTTATTTATCTATTATCTGTAAGTACACTGTAGCTGTCTTCAGACACACCAGAAGAGGGGGTCAGATCTCATTACAGGTGGTTGTGAGCTACCATGTGGTTTCTGGGATTTGAACTCAGGACCTTCAGAAGAGCAATCAGTGCTCTTAACCGCTGAGCCATCTCTCCAGCCCTATTCATTAATCTTAACAGCATTTAGTGAGTACTCGTTGTGTAGCTGGTGTGGCGGTTATAGTATAACCTCAAGTAGTGTGTACCTCAAGAAGTGTATGGTATAGTTTTCTCAGAAGCTTTAATTTGTTTGTGTACTGGCTAGTTTTGTGTCAACTTGACACAGCTGGAGTTATCACAGAGGAAGGAGCTTCAGTTGGGGAAGTATCTCCATGAGATCCAGCTGTGGAGCATTTTCTCAATTAGTGAGCAAGGGGGAAAGGCCCCTTGTGGGTGGTGCCATCTCTGGGCTGGTAGTCTTAGTTCTATAAGAGAGCAGGCTGAGCAAGCCAGGGGAGGCAAGGCAGTAAAGAACATCCCTCAGGCCTCTGCATCAGCTCCTGCTTTCTGACCTGCTTGAGTTCTAGTCCTGACTTCCTTTGGTGATGAACAGCAGTATGGAAGTGTAAGCTGAATAAACCCTTTCCTCCCCAACTGCTTCTTGGTCATGATGTTTGTGCAGGAATAGAAACCCTGACCAAGACAGTTTGTATATCCAAATTTACTGCCTTAGATTGTTTCGGGAAGTATTAAATCAAATCAGCAAGTTCCTCTACTACGCCCAGCTACTCTCTGCCCCAGAGGTCTCACCACCTCTGTCTCTAGGCTAGCCCCAGCAGCTATGGATCATGGTTCTCTTGTGGTGGATTCTGCTCACATTCCCAGCCATCCACCCACTGTGGTCACTGGTCCCAAATCCCAGTAACCTGGTAAAATCAAAACTCTAGAAGCTTGCAATTAATCAGTCAGATTTATATATCAATAAATCCTCTATTCACAAGATGCCCAGACCATAATTTCAGAGCCAATTGATAATGATACAAGCTGACCACCTAGATTAGACAAGTTATTCCAACTACTCTATCCCTATATGATATTATAGCTACCCGTGGCTATTCAAAGCCATGCACAGTCTGAATGGTCCTGTTCATTCTCCATTTTCTTCCTTCTTTCTCTTCCTTCATCACTCCCTGTCTCTGCAACTCCTCACTCCGCTTCTCTTTTCCCTGTCCAACCACAGGCTTCTTGTTGTACTAATATATTAAGTGATTGGATAGGGAAAACTTCTGCTACATATCACCCTTTCTGTTTAAATAAAAGAAAAACTTTTCTCTTAAATATAATTTGAGCACAACTATTACCATGTTGTAATTTATGAAGTACAAGATAGGCCTAACACCCAGTCCATCCTTTTTGTTAATAAAATAGAACGCTGTCATCTATCCTAACTAAAAGACTTATAATTCTACACCTGACTTCTGTCCTGGCTTTAGATTGTATGCCATCTGAAAACCATCCTCTCAAATCTGTTCTCTCAATGTAAATAGCCTGGGTTGGCTATGACACTGTAAGTCATCTTTCAACCCTATCAGAAATTCAAGAATGACCAACATTATCTGAAGATATAAGATGCCTAACACAGCTTCCAGAACTGAGACAAGTTGTGGAGACAGCTGCCTACCCATACAGCCCCAATAAGTCAGGACACCCCGCTACTGTTTTTCATCCATCTAAATTAAGGGGCATTTATCAAAAGCATTAGCTTACCATGAGTTCATATTCTGAGATGCATAACATTTAGATAGCAGAGATTAACTGGCAAAATGATTTAGAAGCAACATAGTTTAGATAAATACAAGATCATTTTAAAACGCTCTGTAGTCAAAGTGTTTAGATTGTATCTGACATTAGTATAGTTATATTCTCTTTAGTATATCTATCTTATCTAATGATCATGCATTATGATAAACTCATGAAATAACGGATCTCTTAATACTTTCAGCACTATAAATGATACACGTTGTCATAAGTTATGAAAATTCAAACCCCCCACATCGTTGCATGCCAATAGAGTCTTGGAAAGTGCTTTACACCTCTGTGAGCTAGAGTTTAGTTCTTCAAAATGAATCCATCTTTGAATTACTCTTAAACATTTAAACTACAGGGCCGATTAGGGATTCCATAAGTTTCACTCACTGTGTGAGGGAAGCACACAGCTGCTGTTTATAAATTTCAAATATTATTGCTTAAAATGATTAACATTGTTGTCTCTGGTGGGCTTCCTTTCAAGCACACTTAGTAATTCAACATTTATTCATCTCCACGGTGAATCATGAGTGCGTAGCACCTACTGAGAAATCACTGGGAGATTCTTCATAGCTCAGCTTTCTTAACTTCACAAATAGGATTTCTGCCATGAAACACATGCACTTCTTTATCTTGTACGCTTGAAATCCTGTAATGTTATAATGGGCCTTGTTACTTTTTACTTCATAGAATACATATCAAACTTTATTATGTTTTATTGGCACTTGTATTAGTCTGGGTTCTCTAGAGAAACAGAACCCATAGAACAACCACCTATAGGTACGTATTACACACACACACACACACACACACACACACACACACACAATCAGCTTAGGAAATAATATCCGAAGAGTCTAACAGCAGTTATCACATATCTGAAAGCTGAGAATCCAGTGGTCCCTCGGTCCTTGCAGCTGAGCACCACAGAAGGTGGACTAGTACAACCAGGCTGCTCGCAGCAGAGCCACCCAGAACCTAATAGTTGCTTAGTCTATACCAGACTAGCAGAGAAACAGAAGACCTGAAGAGAGGATGCATCCCCCCAAAAACCAGAAGAAAAGAGGAAGTCAAGGTCCCAACTCTACCATGAATTCGCCCCATCCTGAACGCTGTAAATGCCTCTGCTGAAAGAAGAAAGAGAACAAAGAGACAAACAAAAAAAGAAAAGAAAGACTCAACCAACATACTAACTCCTGATGCACAAATCCAACGCAGAAACAAAACGACCATGGAAAACCAAGATAACTTCCCCAAAACCTATCAAACCCATAACAATGGGCCCTAATGAACATGACCGGAAAAATATATATAAAAACAAACTCAAGAGAATGATTATAATTGTGGTCAACTAACTCAAAGAAGACAAAGGCTAAGATCAATGTTATAAGGAAATTAATCCAAGACATAAAATTAAAAAGAATTAATAACAACTTAAACTGAAATGATGCCAGAAATGAAAAACTCAACAAGCCAATTAAAAACTTTTGTGAGAGCCTTGCCAACAGAATGGACTCTGCCAAAAGTAGAGAGCCAAGGACTAAAGACAAAGCAGAGAAATTATATCACCCAGTAAATTTCAGTGAACAATTAAAACACACAGAGGAAGAGGGGAAGGGGGAAAGGGAGAAGGGGAGAAGGCAAGGGAGAAGAGGGAGAGGAGGGGGAGGTGGGAGGGGGAGGAGGAGGAAAGGGGAGAGGGAGAGGGAGAGGGAGAGGGAGAGGGAGAGGGAGGAGAGGGAGAGGGAGAGGGAGAGGGAGAGGGAGAGGGAGAGGGAGAGGGAGAGGGAGAGGGAGAGGGAGAGGGAGAGGGAGAGGGAGAGGGAGAGGGAGAGGGAGAGGGAGAGGGAGAGGGAGAGGGAGAGGGAGAGGGAGAGGGAGAGGGAGAGGGAGAGGGAGAGGGAGAGGGAGAGGGAGAGGGAGAGAATGAATATGGGAGACTTGTTCATCAGAAAAATCACCCAGAAAGTGAGATGCCTATCTAAGTATTAGCAGTCTACAGACCGGGACTGGAGAGAAAGCTCAGCTGTTAAGAACACTGACTGATCTTCCAAAGGTCCTGAGTTCAAATCCCAGCAACCACACAGTAGCTCACAACTATCCGTAATGAGATCCGATGCCTTCTTCTGGGGTGTCTGAAGACAGCTACAGTGTACTTACATATAATAAATATATCTTTCGTCTGGAGCAAGTTGGGTGGGAGAGAGAAGAAAAAAAAAGTCTATAGACCAAATAGACAAGATTAGAAAAGAAATTGTCAATGACATATAAGTTAAAACACTAAAAACATATAAAAATCAATATTGAAAGCTGCAAGGGGGAAAGGGCAGGTCACTTATGAAGTCATAACACTGGATTAATCTACAGAAACCTTTAAAGCTGGAAGGGCCTGGAAAGATATACTCCAGATATTGGAGAATTTGTAATTGTATATGACATACTATATATATTTCTGTTCTGCTGTCATGTATGCTGATGGAGGTTTTTCAGATTATGTGTTGGCTTTCTGTCAACATGGAAAATACATCAAATGTGTGTTTTAGCTTAGTGTTTTTCTGCATGTTGAAGAATTAAGGATTTATTCTGGTCATTGAGGTTGGGCATTATCTGTGCCAGTTTTTTTTAGAAATGTAACCATTTCACTTTCTGCTCATTTTTTTTTTCAGAGACTCTTCAAATTGTGTCCCCTGCTTTCCTGCAAGTCTGAGTGATAATTGTTTCATTACTAGAGAGATCTAAGCTCAAACTTGCCCCAAATCTGCGGTTGGCTGTTGTTCACTATGTATTAATTAGGATAGAATCTACAAAGGGTAATCTGATTCTATGAGCCTTTTCTTGGCTCTAGAGTATGTCCTCGTGACTTACAAAGTTTCAGGCTTGCAGTAATAATTTTAATTCTCCAGATAGTGGCAGGATCACTCTGGAGAGACCAGCTGTAGAATTCTATGCCACACTTAAAGCCACAAATTCATCAAACTGTACCACAGCCTGTGATATAGCTCACTAAGTACTATGCAGCATCAGGTTTGACCAAGGCCTATTCTGCTATCCTAGATCCACTGCTGAAGTAGGTTTATGACCCAAGATACTACAGCCACAAAGTGTGACCAAAAGAAAAGTCTCATGGACTGAAAGTGACATCTCTTCTTGATGCTGGCCCTCTTCCTAACTGTGGACGCTGGCCTGTGAATGGCTCTACCCAGTTTTAGCTTTCTGTAGCCTGTCTTGGGTTCCTAGGCAAAAGCCTACACTGCTACCCTGCCCTACACAGTCAGTGAGTAGCCATGGTCTTATCTGCCTTGCAAGTTTGAGGTGGTGTGGAGAAGCCTGGCTCTTGTCCTCCAGAGCAGACACCAAAGTGGGTCATACCCTAATTCCATAGCTGCAAGAACCTATGTAGTCTCTGCGGTGTACCTTCGCCCAAGCTGCAGCTGGTAGTAATATAGGACAGACTGCGAGTGTGTCTCATTAGGACATTTAAGGTTAACCTAGTACTCCGCTGTTAACCCTCTTGAAGATAGCTACAACAGCCTGAGGTTGGGGAAGAATGACGAGGCTAGTCCTTTGCTCCCAACACTGATATAAAACTGGGTCATAGCTGAATCTCACAGTTTTGGGACTGGAGCAGTCCGGCAGGCAATTGTGCCACAAACTCACTCCATGGCAGGTCTGGAGGCTCCATCTGTCAGCCCTGGCCTGGATGTGGAACCCAGTGTTGGTTCTCAAGGTGGTGATCCCAGCCCTGAAGTCTTACTACTCTCTTTGCTGACTAGGATTGGGGGTGAAGATGGAGATGGGGATGCGGGTGGGGGAAGCCACTTATAAAGTTCATTTACTCAACCATGAGCCTTAGCAGAGTGCGCATGCGCAAGAGTGAGGGCGCAAGCAAACGAGGGAGGGAGGGAGGGAGAGGAAGATGCTGGTGTTCTATATGGTGGGGGAAGGGCGGAGTGGGAGAGCTGCGTCTCTGCATGGCAGTAGACTTCAGAGTGGTGATGTGGGTTTTAATTTTATGGACCGCATATAAGTCAGTCTCCTTTCCAAAATCAGAGGCATCTTGTCTTTTGCTATTTGGAATTAAGGAAGGGATGACATTGACCGACTCTTTCCTTCTTACCTGCTCCATCGTTTCTGAATCTTTTCCTTACTAGAACCATGCGCTGCAGGTCCTCATCTGGTGTCATTAGCTGCTGTTCTGTGAACAGCCATTCTAACTTGTGTGTTTGTAGGGACGGATGCTATAGGATCTTAGCCACCATTTTGCTTTGCTTCTCCGTATTGCATGTTTTTCAAATTTATTACCAATTCAATTTAGATAATAACTTCTTTATAATGACGTAGCTTAAAGTTATTGACATATTTAAACGATCTCATTTCTGCCCATTTTGTTTTGAGTGACATTTCACGAGATCCTGCATTTTAGGGGAAAAAAAATCAGCTTATTTAACTAGTGTTTCCGGGGGTTGGAGTGGCAGATTGTTGATTTGTTAAAAAAAAAAAAAAGAAGAAAGAAAGAGAGAGAGAGAGAGAGAGAGAGAGAGAGAGAGAGAGAGAGTTGCCCCAGGTAATGAGCCACATGACCCTAACTTATCTTTTTCCCTTAGAGGAAGGGGGCCAGTCATAAAAACATCAGCCTTTACAGTTTGTTGAAAAAGATGTATCATATATAAAGTAAGACCTAACTGATAAGTAATAACTCTAATGTATATTCTCCAATAAGAACTGCCCATGTAAGTCAGTCCATTATTTTTCTGTATGTGCTAAATAATGACACTAATCATAGTGTTGGTAGCTAGAAATTAAAAAAAAAAACATGGAAAAGCAACCCTACAAAATACTATTAGTTTTAGGATTATGATTTACTTTTAAACAGGATTTTGGATAAATTTTTAAAATAATGGAACCTGATAATTGGTGGGGCTTAGTGTTTTCTGTATTTTATGTATAGAAGTTAAAGAGATATGATGAAGGCTGAAATTTTTCATGGTTATTGCTTCAGATGAATTTTTAAAAATAGAAGGTCCTAAGAATCCACAGACTGGCCCATTTGTAAAACATCGATTTTAGCAAGATTATCACAAGGGAGTCACACAGCTTCTCCTTTTGCATCTCCGTAGTCACACCTCCCTGATCAATAATGATGTAAGTTCTGAATAAAAGCTTAGATTTTTATTTTGTCATTTCATAAATAAATGAACTTCAGATCATTGATTTGTTTAAAAAAGAAAAAAGAAAGAATTTGCTTTGGGTAATGAGCCGCATGACCCTATTTTATGTCTTTACCTCAGAGGGAGAGGGCCACGCATTCTCGGATGTGTCGAGAGTTTAACTTTCAAGAGCAAGAGTGTGAGGGTGTAAGTCTTGAGTGTGTGTGTGTGTGTGTGTGTGCATGTGGGCAAACATGAGAATATGCATATGTGTGTGCACATGAGTGTGAACGTGTGTGCGTGTGATGTGTGTAATGCATACGTGTAATGCCTATGTTTGTGTGAATTTAACATCTTCTATTTTGCCTTAAGACTTTTATAGTCTTAAATGGAATTTTCTCATCGAATGATTCTGAGTAGTCTGTCTTGGTACCCTGTCTGCATTACAGAGTTTATAATTTCTCTTATCTGATAATCTGTCCTCTGCAGCTCGCTAAGAATACATGTTTCTTTTTTTCCCCAATTTTTTATTAGGTATTTACTTCATTTACATTTCAAATGCTATCCCAAAGTCCCCTATACTCTCCCCCCTTCCCCTACCCACCCACTCCCACTTCTTGGCCCTGGTGTTCCCCTGTACTGGGGAATATAAAGTTTGCAAGACCAAGGGGCCTCTCTTCCCAATGATGGCCGACTAGGCCATCTTCTGCTACATATGCAGCTAGAGACACGAGCTCTGGGGGTACTGGTTAGTTCATATTGTTGTTCCACCTATAGGGTTGCAGACCTCTACAGCTCCTTGGGTACTTTCTCTAGCTTCTCCATTGGGGGCCCTGTGTTCCATCCTATAGATGACTATGAGTATCCACTTCTGTGTTTGCCAGGCACTGGAATAGCCTCACAAGAGACAGCTATATCAGGGTCATTTCAGCAAAATCTTGCTGGCATATGCAATAGTTGACTTAAGATGTGGTCCAGTTCTGGGGAATTTTCCATTGTGCCGCTATTACTCATCTATGTTGACAACACTTCTCTCTGAACAGAACTGCTGACATGCCTGATGACAAGAAAAGAAATTTCTAGATATTATTTCTAGTGCTTCTCCTCTGAAGTACGTTAATAATCAGTTGATTTAGAAGTCAAGAATAGCTTTGTGTTATGTCTCATAGCAGCCAGATTGCCTATTTTCAAAATAAAAATATAATGCTGGCAAGGATATAGGGCAAAGGAACTCTTGTTTTTATTGGTGGGAGGATAAAAGGATGCAGAACTTCTGGAAATCAACATGGAGGTTTCTCCAAAATGTAAAAATAGGTCTGTTATAGGAACTGTCAACAACATACTTAGAGGGCTCTGTATCCTCCTACACACTCGCCTACCAATGTTCATTAATGCTCTATTACAATAGTGAAGAAATTAAACCAGTCCAGATATCTATCAGTTGATGAATGGATAATGAAAATATGTCCAATATACACAATGGAATCTCATTGAATTATTAAGAAAAATGAAAATTTCAGGAATATAAACAGAATGGAAAAGAATCATAGTGAAGTGACCAGACCCAGATAGACAAATAAATAAAATAAAGCAAATCTTAAAATGTATTAATTATCTTTGAGAGGAGCTAAATCCTATAGATTGAAAAAAGTTTGTCCGATGCATTCTCTGAAGTTATTAGGTCTTTTAGTATGCTGAAAAGGCATGATATTTACATTATTTCAGGATGGCTATGGCTGTGGAATTTATAGTGAAAACAGATGAGATGGTGATAGGAGTTGAAAACCCTTGAAATCATTCATTATAAGACAAAAATATTGAATTAAAATTTGTAATATGAAGTTATCAAATAGACCATTGTGGCGATATGTTTCGAGGTTAAAAGTGATAATTTCAGAAGCAGTGGTGAAGAGGCATTGGTGGGTTAAAAAGGAAGTTTTTGATATGGGTAACTTCCCTTCATGGTTAGAGTATAGTGTAGTATAGAATCACTTTTTAGCAGGAGGCAGGCCAAAGTGCTAGGATTAGAGAGGGTATGGGGTAAAGTTTATTACTGGATGATAATTTTGAAGGGCCTGTAAGACTATCAGATGTGTACATAACTCAAGAAAACCTGAGTCTCAGGGTGCATGCATCTTCACTAAGGTGACTCTGCGCTGGTTGCATAGACTTAGAAGTCACCATCAAGTCGGTGAATTGTAAAGTCAAATGTATAGTCTTAGTATATTTTGTAGTGCTATGAAAGAGTACCAGGGAGTGTGATTTATGAAGTACTGAACTTTATTTTCTCCCAGGAGGTTGTTTCTTACCTGTACCTTTTAGTGAGGCTCTCCTTGGTGGGTTCTCACATGGCAGAAGGTGGAAGTGGGCAAGTGATAAGCCTTAATCCCATGACTAGGGATGCAAACGTTAGGGGCCTTATATCATCACCAGTTTTAGAGAGGATACATGTGAATAGGAAAAGGACAAATGACACCCACCCCTGCTCCCCACCTCCAGTACAAGTGTGCCTTCCAGGAGATCAGAACCTAGAAGTATATCCTATAAAGAAGGAATTGAATGTCTGAGGATGCTAAAGAAAAATGCAGTCAACCATGAAGGCAGAAAGCTTGAAAAGCATGCTTCAGGAAGGATAGAGGGTGGAATGATTAGTTATGTCAGATAGGCTGAGAAGCCATGTGAGGCCAGGGCCCAAACTCACACTGAATTTAGCATCTTGAAGGCCAGGGAAATGTGTTAGAAGACACACTGAGACAGACACAGTCATGATTTATACATCATTAGCTAAAACCAGAGCCCATTAGTTTTCAGTAGAAATAGAGTATACTGAGCCCTCACTGCTATGAACAAGAAATAGTAAGCTTATTCATGACTAATGAATTGAGGGATTGTGGGCTGATGACTCCATGGAACCTTGGCTAAGATAGTTCATTTTTCTATTGCTCTCAGTACAGATTTAGGCTGGAGTTCAAACGAGGGAAGGGTATTGGGAAACGTAAATAATGATGGAGTTCTCTTTGAGTGTAGTGTTTGCTAGCTGAAGGATTTCCACTTAAGTTTAGAAGCTGTTTTAGCCCCAGAAATTGGAAGATGTGAGGGTCGAGATTCACTTGGACCATGGAAACAGCTGCATCTGAGTGTATGTGTGTGCCTAGACACAGGGGGGACATCCATAGGTGGCTGAGTATGAACAGTGTACCCCACGGATTCTCTTTTCTCAAGCAAATTTGTTTCAAGTGAACTTACGATTGTGCATCATCCAGTGAGTGGCTTCTAGCTAGTTCCTGAGACAGTCTCACAACATCATTCCTATGGGGCTCATGAAAAGTACATGGCTTTCTTTTTTGTTTGTTTAGAATTTTTGTTAGTTTTTTTTCTTTTTGAGACAGGGATCACTATGGCTGGCATAGAACTCGCAGACATCTGTTGGTCTCTCTGCCTCCTGGGTGCTGGAACTAAAGGTATGCTCCACCATTCCTGGGTACCTGACTTCTTGTCAATGGTATGCATCTCTTCAGCATGACCTTTGCTCCCAGCATGCTTTTTTTCTTTTTTCTTTTTTCTTTTTTTTTTTTTTTTTTTTTGGTTTTTCGAGACAGTATTTCTCTTTTTTTCTGATAGGGGCTTTCCCAAATCTCTTTGCTTGACTTTTTCCCCCTCCTGACTCATTATAAATCTGGCTTCAAATAGCCACCAGAATCCATGCTATAGCACAAATGTTACCAGGAGCCAACCCCCACCCCTGAGGTTCCTCTTTGTTGTTGATTCCTCTTGTGGCAGCAGAGGGGCAAGACCATCTGCGAAGTAAAACTTGGTCTTAACAGATATTTAGGGTTGCTGTATAATAATAAAATGTTTACCTATCTTAAGTCTAAATCAAGTTGCTTCTGGAGCTGACCTGCCTGTTTGAGTTGCTCTGAGACTAGAAACTATTTAGCATTTCATCATAAAATAGTAGGGGATTATGCCTTTGTTCTATTTCTGCAGAAACTTGCATGGCTCTAACTTGCCTGCTAGCTGAAGTGAAAGGGGGGGAAAAGATACTTTGAAAGTGGTTTTAGCCTTTATTTCTAAGTTCTTCAGTTCTCCAAAAAAGTTTCTACAAAAGTTTTCCTCCAAAAAGTTCTCTCTAAAACGTTCTCTCTGCTCTCTTCTTCTAATCTTGTTTTTTCTCCTGCTCTGATGTCACAATAATGCCCTTGTTCTCAATATCATGACTCCCAATGCCTTTACTTCTAAGTTTTTCTTGAGTTCAGTTCTGTCTAAAAGGTTCTTGGGTCCTGGCTAAAAAGTTCTCTAAGAAAAAGGGGTAAAGGAGGCTTGCAACCCCACAGGAAGAACAATACCAACCAACCAGAGCTCCCAGGGTCTAAACCACCAACCAAGGAGTACACATGGAGGGACCCATGGCTCCAGCCATATATGTAGCAGAGGATGACTTTGTCTGGCATCAATGGGAAAAGAGACCCCTGGTCCCTTGAAGGCTTGATGCATCAGTGTAGGGGGATAGGAGGGTGGGGAGATGGGAGTGGGTGGGTGGGTGGGGGGCACACCCTTATAGAAGCAGGAGGGGAGATTTGATAGGGGGTTTTTGGGGAGGAGAAAATCGAGAAAGGGGATAACATTTGAAATGTAAATAAATAAAATAACCAATAAAAGAGAGAGAGAGAGTGAGAGATAAGGGATCTTTCCTCTGTCCTCAGCACTTATAAAAATACATGATCACATGGTAAAAAGTTCACCACAAGTTTACACATAAATTTAAGTAATAAATTGAATAAGAAGTTTGCAGCACAGAGTGTTTACATGCATATCCA
This sequence comes from Mus caroli, assembly GCF_978045245.1. Lineage (NCBI taxonomy): Eukaryota > Metazoa > Chordata > Mammalia > Rodentia > Muridae > Mus > Mus caroli. Next base: position 13,597,962 of record NW_028227271.1, read on the forward strand.
CTAGGAGTAATTATCTGGTTAAACATTCATCTGTCATTAGCTACAGTTTTCATGTAGAGTTGAGAGCCATAACTCTTGTGACTAAGTAATTACTGAAATTTGTATAGATAAACCCAGTCAATATTTTATCTTCTGCCCTTGCACCTATAGTAAACAGTTCCCTTTTTATGACCTTTGGTTAATAGTTTTACAGCCTCTTGGAATGTGCTCTGTGTAGTAGATGCCCGCTTGCCATCTCCAAAGTTATCTCAGATACTTGAAGACTGGCAGAGTTCACATTGCAGTTTTGACTGTCAGAAATGATTTAACAGCAGTCCTGCTAAGAAGGGGCTTAATCATTACTATAATTTTAGGAATTCTTATAAGATCATCATTAAGAATTAAGAAATCATCTATTTGTCTATATAGTATCACTACCAGATTGCACATCTTTGTTGTTCTGCAGAAATCTACTCAAAAGTGTGGGCTAATACCTAGTGATTGTTTTATATATATATATATATGTGTGTGTGTGTGTGTGTGTGTGTATGTACATATATATAATTACATATAAATATGTAATTATTGAATATATTATATAATAATTGGGAAAGCATATTAATAGCAGAAATCTTTCCTAAAATGAACTTCTCTTGGACCTTGCTTGAAGGAGCAAATCATCATAGGTTTTAATCCAAGGCAGACCCATCTCAGGAAGATCACCTGTTAGTTTTTAGTTTCTCCTTGATGGCTCCTGACAAAATATATGCTCTGTTGGAATTTTCTTCGCCAAATCAATTACCCTGTTATTTTGGATTTCATTCTCATTTATGACATGAACAAAAGATAGATATGGTTTTTTTTTCCTAGATTATAAGAGGAATGGCCTATAGTTCAATGTCCAGTATAGTTCTCACCTGTGCCTGGAACCTCCTGAGCAGTGGATCTCTGAGTTCTGTGCCAGTTACCAATGTCTACTGTCCACATTCTGATCAGTAGTCTAGTCTTCTGAGTTCCCACCAGAACCACCCACTAATATCTTTACAATATTCTAGAGCAGTGGTGCTCACCTTTCCTAATCCTCTGACTGTTTAATACAGTTTCTGCGAGTTGTGGTGACTACCAACCTTAAAATTATTTTTGGTGCTACCTCACAACTGTAATTTTGCTACAGTTATGAATTGTAGTGTAAATATCTGATAGTTCCGACGAGAACTGAAGCTCTAGAGCCTCTCTATCATACATCTCCAAACTTTTCCATGTTTCTCTCACATGTCAGTCCTAAAGGTCTAAGCACCCTTTGTAAGGCTTAGTCACAGCAGGAGGCTGGTTCTCTGAAATAATCACTGTGATCGCAATTCCTTATAGAAGCAACCTAAGGAGACATTCTGTACATTGTAGTGGGAAGTCATGTGAATCAAGAAGTTCACATGGCAGCCAGCAAGCACATAAAAGGGACACAGGAAGGGACTGGGAATACATATCACCCAGATCCCAGCTCTAGTGACTCAATTTGTCCACTAGGTTTACCTCCTGAATTTTCCAGAACCTTTCAAAATGACCCCACAAGCTGGACAATAACCTAACTATATGAACCTTTTGTAGGGCCTTCATATATGGATGGTAACCATTGGATTAGTTTGTCTATGTGATATTGGTCCATGATATAAGGTATTGTTCAGTGGCGAATTATTTCTTTGTGAGGGAGTGATCAGTTGGCCATGACGCAAATGAATTCTTTGTCATACATATTTTATATAATCATTTAAACAAAGTTTAAAGCAGCCTCTGGCCTTCACATTGAATAATAGGCGAGCTTGATTCTTCATTTTCTTATTAAAAAGATAATACTTCCTGGAACTTTAGTAAGAATGGGTTCTCTAGCAAGACAGCCTGCCGGCTTGATTGACTAATGGCTTCACAGCTAAGGTTAAAATCCTGTTAAACTGGCACCTTGCGGTGAAGACTATTAGCTGAGGATGAAAGCCCTTGTGTTGTGTGCGTTTGTGCTGACTTTAGGAGCGCCATCTAATGCCTTTCCTTACATATAAAGGAGAGGTGCCCAATGTGTACTTCTTCCCTAATTTCCACCCCCTCAAAGGACAGAAACATATTTTTCTAAGCTGAAGTATTACCCATTTTTTAGAAGCATACAAGATAGATATATGTCATTATAATGTGTCCATCTGAATGAAATTGTGCTGTTAAGTATAGAATAATTTCAAGAAACTTCTGCTGAAAACATGGCTAACAGACCTTACTGTGTGAAGGAAGGGACAATCCCTATAGAAGGTTGAGATGAGGGCTGTGGATGGATATTTGGCCTCTCTCATTAAGAATACATATTATCTGTCTGACTTTTTAAAAAGTGTTTTATTTAAAAACATAAATATATTGTACACATGGATTCTTTAGATTAGAAAAGGATTTGTTTTTCAAGTTAGAAGGGAGGGAGATGTATTGCAACATGTAGCTGAGTTTGGAATGAACTCAAGTTCAGGTTTATTGGTTTATTTCCTCGAGAGAGTTCGAGCGGCGGTTTGGTCTTCAGGCACATCTCTCTGAAGCTGTTGTTGATTAAGTCAACTGGGTGCTGATTGCTCATTTTTTAAAGGGACATCTACACTGAGTGTGTTATTCTTTGAAGTAAGTCACCATGCAAGGTTTGTTTCTAACCTTTGTGCCTCTTCTGTCCCTATCTGTAGTTTGGAAGAACTGAAGTGATTGATAATACTTTGAACCCTGATTTTGTAAGAAAGTTTATCCTGGATTATTTCTTTGAAGAAAGAGAGAATCTTCGTTTTGACTTGTAAGTTCTACTAAAACATGACATTATAAATGTGACTTTTAAGGACTACTTGAGTATTACTGTCTGGACTGTGTAGATTGCCCTGGGTACCGGGATATTCCATAGAAAGACAGTTTTATTCTATTCAGCCAGAGCTGGAGCACAGTATTGAACATATCTTTTCTTCTTCTTCTTCTTCTTCTTCTTCTTCTTCTTCTTCTTCTTCTTCTTCTTCTTCTTCTTCTTCTTCTTCTTCTTCTTCTTCTTCTTCCTCTTCCTCTTCCTCTTCCTCTTCCTCCTCCTCTTCCTCTTCCTCTTCCTCCTCCTCTTCCTCTTCCTCCTCCTCCTCCTCCTCCTCCTCCTCCCCTTCCCCTTCCTCCCCCTCCCCTCCCCCTCCCCCTCCCCCTCCCCCTCCTCCTCCTCCTCCTCCTCCTCCTCCTCCTCCTCCTCCTCCTCCTCCTCCTCCTCTTCTTCTTCTTCTTCTTCTTCTTCTTCTTCTTCTTCTTCTTCTTCTTCTTCTTCTTCTTCTTCTTCTTCTTCTCCTTCTCCTTCTCCTTCTCCTTCTCCTTCTCCTTCTCCTTCTCCTTCTCCTTCTCCTTCTCCTTCTTCTTCATATTTTGAAACAACTGAATAAGTGAGTAGATAGCTTATTTATGCTGGGAAGTGTAGGTGGGCTTTCTCTCAAGCCTACACCCGAGTGGGTTTCTTCAATCTCAGAATACTGGAAGGGAACATATCCAGTGTAATGTTTAATGGCAGATGGCTCACTTCTCCCCCTGGCTTGCTAGCCCAGCCCTGTATCTCTGTCACATGATGGCTTCCCTAGATACTTACATCATGCTTTTAAGGCCAAGGATCTAGCATTCAATTTATATATATTGATACCAAACCAACGCTATTGAAGTACTATTGCCAAGTTCAAATCCCTGACCAACGAAAACATGGGGCCAATATTTTCTCCATTCATTTATTTATTTATTCAGTTTACATCCTATTTGCTGCCCCTCCTCCTCCCTGCCTCCCTCCTCACACAGTCCCTCTTGCCATCTTCCATCCTTCTTCCCTTTCTCCTCTGAAAGGGTGGAGCCCCTCCTGGATATTCCCCCACCTTGGCACATCAAGTTCAGGGCTGGACATGTCCTTTCTTACTTAGGCCAGACAAGGCAGCCCAGTTAGGGGAACCAGATCCACAGACAGGCAATGACTTTCTCAGCTATAGATGAGTCATTGTTCCACAGAGGTGAATTTTGGGAATCCTGGAAGTGGGGGACAGAAAGAAATGTGTACTTGTATTGAAGATTCTCTGTGTAGTATAATATAATATTTGCCTTGTATATGAAAATAATTAATGATTACAGATTTTAAAAGTTCTGTACTGCTAGTAATTGTTTTTATTTTACTCTGAAATATATGTAACAGAATAATTAGTAATGCTTTCTTTCAAGGCTGTGAGATGTTCATCAGGCTTAGGAAGCAAAATTTATGATATCCTTATTAGACTTTTATTTTCCCCAAACCTCTTTGTAAATCATCAAAGGAGGATGAAATAATGTCTTCTGCCCACCCTGGACCATGGAGGCTGCAACATTGTTACTTAACACCTTGAGGCTAAGAACTGTGGGAAAGCGGCTCACAGCTCCCCTATGCTCACCGCTCCCCTTGCTTAGCACGAGCAGCAACTGTTTCTGAAATGATTCATCTAGCAGAGCATCATGGTTCCCCCTTAATGTTTCCTATTCCATTTTTATCCTAAAACCAGTCACCATCTCATGATTCCTTGTTCTGTTTCCCTTTTCTTTCTCCCTTTCACATCTCTCTGAATTTTCTTTCACTTCAAAGTAATATGTAGCCATTGTGAATGTAAAATGAAAAATAATTCCATTATTCCAATAAAAAAGTGTAAGTAGTTCACCGTGTCAGTCACCGAAGCTTCATTAACTGTGACATGCATGTGGGAATTGAGGCACATCTATTTCCCTGTATCTTTAAGTTTTCACGTATTTTTCTATGCCACAAAATAGAATTCATTTATTTTTAGGACTACATGACTATTATTGCAAGAATATAATGTATTTTACCATGTATTGACGCTCATTGTCACCGACTCTATTCTTCTACTACAGGTATCCTGGAACAGTGTCCCTGCTTGCAACTCAGTGTGTATTTATTATCACTCTGATTTGCATTTGGGGGATGAAGTATTAAGAGTGAAATTTTAGTATGAAAGGATGCACACAAACCCACCCACGGTGTGTTCTGGTTTGTTGACACTAAACCTAGAGATGTGTATACAGACTTCTCTAAACTCTCCTTCTTTAGCTCTGACTGTTAGAGGCGTTTTCCTAGAGTTTGGGTTGCTGTTTGCTGACAGGCACCAACCACCTTTGTCAGGTGACAGCTTATGTTTTCTTCTCTGCTGTCACCCTTTGTCACTTTGTCCTTTTGTCCTTCTATACTGGCACTTTGGGTTTATCACCTGCTGATCATTCCTTCCCTGGTACTCACTGTGGTGGCTGTTTCAGGAACACCTATGTCAGAGTGACAGGAAATGGAAAATAACCAAGGCAGGATGACTGATACCTTGTAACTTCAACTTCCTTGAAACTACAGGTCTCACAGAAACCAAATAATCCCTGAACCATGAAGATGTGTTGCAAGATTGAAATAAATAGCACTTTATAAAAATTCCAGAATTTTTATTCAAATGACATCTCAATTTCATGTTTGAAAAACCTAAAACCCTTGTTAGGACTGGAAAGGGTTAACTGCAGAGCTCAAGGGAAGCGACCCACACATTCTCTCAGTTCGTGGGTATTTCTGAAGGCATTAATTCCCTTGATTTATTTCATTGAGCTGTCTCATATAATGCTTTCCATTTGATAGTAAGCTACTTTCTATACTGTAATCTGTTTCATTATATTAGTAAAAAATAAAGAAGATTCATTACTTCATTAGTGATCTATATCTATATCATATCTATATCTACACACACACATGCACACACAAAGAATACATGTGCTTGGCTTTTACAGTTTCTCTTTTAAGTGTATAGCTTGTGAAATATGTATGTTAATTTTAGACAGTCTAGAACATAAGGAACGGACAAATATCCTAAGAAAAATCAAGCGTGGTTCCCAGTTCCCATCATGTAGAGAGAATACTCTTCTAACACACTGACCGACACTGACCACAGTTTAAAGGAAGCCCATCCCTAGCACACCAGTGAGCAGTAGCCAGCGAATGACCTCCAGGATCATCCCTCCATAGTATACCTGTGTTAAGTAGCCAGCAAATAGCTGCAAAGGACTTTCTGAATTGTGTTGGATTTAGTTGATTAATACTGATACTGTCTTATTGCTGTTACAAAGCATCTGAGAAGGCAGCTAACAGAGGAATGGTTCCTTTTGGCTCACGTTCAGAGGAATGCTGTCTGTCTTGGTACTGATGACACGTTAGCACAAGCAGCTTGGGGTTTGTGATGCTGAACAGGAAGCAGAGATTGGCAGAAGTCAGTGCTTACTTATCTGCAGTTTCTCTCTTATTCTTCCATTCAGTTCACAGCCAGGTCACACACATTCCCTCCTCAGTTATGCCTGATGAGTAACCTCAAGGGTGCAGGGAAGAGGTGTGTCTCCTAGGTGACAGAAAGTTGAGAAGGAAGATTCACCAGCACAGCTGATGCTACAGTGCCAGAGAAAGAAAGTAAAACTCAGCTCCAAGCACCTGCTCTCTGGGCTCAGTGTCGGAACTCTTGCTTGGTGTGCTGGAGGCCCTGGGTTCATTGCCTAACACGGCAAAGGAAGGCATGTTATCTTGGCAACTGCATATTATGAGAGACTTACAGTTCCATTTTCCAGTTCATAGGGACCTTTTCTCTTTTTTCCTACCATTAACTAGGATATTTTGCTTTGTTTTGTGCAAAGATTTATTTAGATGAGAGGGAAAAAATCTTAACCTTAAAAAAAAATGGCCTTGAGTTTTGGTAAAAAGTTACGCATGAATGTGAACAGGTTTGGTTTATTGAAAGAGTAGCCCCAGGACAATATTATCTAAGAGCCTAGCATGATGATATTATTTTGGTCATGTCCAGTCAATAGAGCCATCCCGAATTCTCTCTAGGAGACCATCTATTTCCAGTAGTGACTGGTTAAAACCAAAGCTTATCATGTTCCCATGTAAATTCCTGTTTACAAAATTTATTTCTGTTTACATAAAACACAGTTTCCCTATGCCTTGTGATTGGAAAAAAAGTAGTTTCTATAAGTCCAGTGAGTTTTCAACCTTAACAACAGAATTTAAGCTATCAGGTAAGAATTATAATGTACATAATATGCATGTGCTATTAATAAGACTTATGCAGTTTTCATATCCAGGGGGAAAAATTCCATTTTAAAGAGACTTTGGGGTCACTTGAGTGACAGTTGGATACCACTGATTGAAAGATCGGATGGATTTGCAACTTCTCAAACAACAGAGGTCATGCTTTTGGTTATGTGGAATTCAGGTGACCCACAGGTGTCACGTCTGTCATTGGATGTTTAGAAATTTGAAATCTGTTTCTCGTCCCATTGGTTATTGTTCAGATTAACTTTTGCATTTGTGTGTTCTAGGAAACATTATTTCTTAGCTGTATTTTTCTGAGAATAATTTGAATTTCATACTTTAATATTTCAGATATGATGTTGATTCAAAGAGTCCCAACTTGTCCAAACATGTAAGTTCATATTTTATTATTATATATTGTTTCATAACATGTCCATTTGTATATTGATGCTCATTTGAAAATTTAAAAATGATATTTGATGTGATTTTCACAGAAAACAAGTAACATTTAGAATGCTGGGGTCACATTTAGAAGGAGCTTATAGAAAGAAAGTACCTTCTGTTGGTAGAATGGGTCAGTGCTTTCATTTTGTTTAAGATGTGGGCCTATTGTATATCATATCAGGTTGAGCAGTACTTGATAGTGAGCCAGATTGTCTTCGTAGGCTCCACATCCGAGACATTGGGAGGGACACAAGTTGCAGGCAGAGCCATTGTCCTGCCTCTTGTTGTTCAGCAGAATTTCCTCACGTCAGTTTCTTAAGAGTGAAAAACATTAAGGAATAGACTCACAACCAAAAATATGACAAGTCCTCAGGTCAAGCCATGCCTGTTTTTTCAGTCTCTTCTTTCCAGATCATAGCTGTTACCATCAGTAGTGCCATGCAGTCAGGGGGCAGGAGAGAGGCAGAGCTTGGCGTCTTAAGCATGATAGGTGGAGAAGATGAGAGGAAGGTACTCCGGCAAAATACTGATGTAGCTGCTTGTTACTGATGTGAAAGACTGAAATTAGATCAAACCGACTAGCAAGGTCTGTTGGCTAATTCTGCTGCTGTGATAGATGACTTTGACAAACAGCAAATTAAAGGCTTGTTTTGGCTATGTGGAATGGCAGTAAAGACACAGCAGCAGGAGCTGGAGGCAGGACTAGCAGTCAGAAAGCAGAGTGATCACATGTCACTGACACACAGGAAGGAGAGTCTGGGGTGGCAAACTGTGAAGCCCTAAAGGTTAACCCAGTGACTTATTCTCTTCAGTAAGGGTCCACTTCCCTAAAGGTTCAATCACCTTCCCAAACAAAGCCACTGAAATACATAAGGATCTGAGGTGCATTTCACCTTCAACCCATGCTAGGAGGGCTAAGTGAGGAACAGATGCAGTAATGCTCTGAAAAAGGCTCAGCAGGATTCACAGTAAACTGCGCTTCCACAGATGTAGAATTAGCAACCACCGTTGGGAGGGCAGCTAGTCTCATCCTTTGTTGTGTGCTGTAAACAGAATAGTTGGACATACAATATCTGTTGTAGCCTAGAGACAGGGATGTTGTTGTTATTCACAGAAGAGAAGAATTTTTGAGGTAATCACAATCTAGGAGATGATTTTGGGTAGCATAAAAACCTTTTCTTTAGTTCACTAAAGGAGATATACTATTCAATTGTATAATAAAGAACATACTAGAGTTACGTGAAGGAATGCAAAAAGAACCATATACATAATGACTTTTCTATAAACTAAGGAAATGCTGTAATACTGCTTCCTTCCTGTTGGTGGAAGTCACTATGCTAGGCATGCCACCAGCTCTTTAGGATGGAGGGCCTCGAGAATGTTCTGTTCTTAATCATGTGTTCATAGTGTTGTGCCTTTGTCCTGAGCGTGTGTTGCTCTCTGTGATGGTTTTGTAGCATTGTGACCGGGCATTGAGAATGTGTTGCTGTCTGTAATAGTTCCCCAATGTTGTGCCTGGGCATTGAGATGGTTTACTCTCTAGGATAGGCTCATAGTTTTGTGCCTGGGCATTGAGAATGTGCTGCTATCTATTGAAGATTTGTAGCATTGTGACTGAACACCAATAATGTTTTTCCTCTCTGTAAAAGGTTCATAGCATCATGGCTGGGCATTGAGAATATTTTCCCTTTACAACAGGCTCCTGTTGTGACATTGCCTTTGTCATATTGTGTTTGTAGACCTTGCTATTAGAAATGTTCTAAATGTTCTTGAGAAGAACCAGGGAAAGGCCTGCAGCTTCTAGGCGTGATTGTTTCAGTAGAAAGAAAGAGCAGGATCCACTCATTCACGTGGGCTGGGATCATCTCAGGGATATGAGGCAGAGCTTGGCTCTCTGGTCCAAAGCTGGGAACTGGAGAGTGGGCAGAGACCAGGGTGATTTGTCTCTTCTTCTCTGTTCTTCTGAGGTCATGTGATCATTCTAGTTAGCCCCTCTTCTGAGCTTCGCTTCTGTTTACCCATCATCATGTACCTGCTAAAGAGGCCCCCTTCCCCTTTATTGGATATAATATGGATTACCATTTACCTGGGAAATAGTTTCTATGTTTCTTGATGGTTTGTTTTAGTGCAAACTGCTCTTCAGAGAGTGTAAGAGGAGAGCAGTTAGAGACACTTCCATGGTGATGGATGTTTGGAGGCTATGTATGGAAGTACACGTAGTCCCTATCATTGAACTTGCCTTCCATTCAAAGAAGAAAGTATGTGAGGTATATGTGTGTCCAATATGACCGAACATATTTTCCTTCAATTGACAGCTATTATTAAACTTTATGAGATAAAACACATGCCTTCCACAATATGAGATTGAATATATTTTTTCAAATAATTCTTTGGTAGAAAAGTGTTTTCTCCCCCACAACATAGTCTCATGCTCCTCTCACCCTAAAATGGCTTGTGCGATTGAGCAGATGACTCGGCACTCAAGAATGTACATTGCTCTTTCGGAGGACCTGAGTTCTGTTCCCAGCACTCACACCAGGTGTCTCACAACCCATTGTAACTCCAGCTCCTTGAGGATAATGATCTTCCGCTCTCTGAGGCGCCTGGTGCCCGCACTCACATACCTCCACACAGTTGCATGCATGCGTGCATACACACACGTGTCATTAAAAGCAATAATTCTTAGAATGCAAATTTTCAGTGTGATACTGATCTACTCCCACATCACCTCTTCCATCCCAATTTTGAATCATTCCTCTTGATTTCTTCCTTTGCTTTGCTAGTTATAACTAGCTGGATTTTAGTTTTTGATTCCTAACACTACTCCGATGTAACCAAGATAGTGCCCACTCCTCAGCTGTCATCTTATGCATCTTCTTTCCTTTGGAGAGAACTGACCCTTCTCTTCAAGAAAGTAATGTATTGTTCCCTAAATTGCCCAGAAATCCCCCTCCACCTTCCAAGACTTTCTGCTTTTACAGCGCAAAGCTTTCTTTTCTCTCCTGCTTCTCTGGTCTTAATATTAATGTTTCCTGTGTTTTCTTTCTCATTTTTTTTCTGTATCAGCTCACTGTGGAGCACTTTCTTCTGGATAGCTGTCATATTTCTATGTCTTGTGAGATCCCAGAGTGTCTGTCTTTGAACTCACAAACAAACCCAATTTTCATTTGCTTGTTAAATATTTTCTAGTAGATTGTCAATTGGAACCTAAAACTAAACTCTCAGTGGTTTGTTATCTTTATTGGGCTGTCTCTTTCTTCTGGGCGTCCAAATCCTTTTCAGGTTTCTTACAATACGTTAAACACTTCCCAACTCACATACACTCAACAGATTGTTACTCTTGTTCATGCCAAAAGAGCCATGTCTGTCCCCTTGCCTCTCCTGCGGGTTCTCTTTGATGTTCTCCTTGAACAATTGCCTTCTCCACAGATTATGTTGTCTAAGCCATCTCCATATTATGCTACATAGTATATTTAAAATATATGCTGGAGCCAGCAAGATAGCTCCTCAGGTAAAGACGCTCACTGCTGGCCTGACACACCCAGAGCTTGATTCCTAGGACCCACGTTCTGAAGGAAAGACCTAACTCCTGATAATTGTCTTCCGACCTCAACCTATGCCCAGCACACATGCACACCCAAACATGTACACACGTGCACACATCATACACACACACATGTGCATGCACATGCATGCACACTCCCATGTGTATGCATGTGCCCACACCAGGTAAGTCTAACAAAGGATTAAAAATACGTATATTCAGTAGACAATATAAATGAGTTAATAAACGCCTTAGCTTCTAGGCTAAGTGGATAAAATATGTTCAAATGGGAAAAAAACATAGGTTTGCATTATTGTAAGAATTGCTAGAGATTATTACCCTGAGGTTCTATTAGAAATGAATACTAACACAAACTCTTTGTTATTTGAAAGCACTGAAGTATAGATTTTACGTAAAAAGCACACAGGGCATCCATCCCTAAGCAATTCATGATGCCTTTCGAAGATCAGAGGAACCAATCAGCAAGCTAGGTCTGTCCCCAGAGAGGCAATCTCTTAACAGCAGAGCTGTCTACCTGCCAACTGTGCAGAGAGAAATCCAAACCAGAGTCATTTAGAGAGCACTGCTAAGTGCACAAATCCCCATGCGGATGGATTCACCTAGTTGTTGTTTTGCAAAAGGGATCTGGCCACAAATCATTTCTTGGAAACAGATTTTTTTAAATCATTGGTTTTGAAATATTAATTTTGATGACTTGGGGGGAAGATTTCCTTTTCAGGATGACTGTGTTTGTCATCGGTTAGTTAAGGATCCTGGGTTAGAACTCTCTCTCTCTCTCTCTCTCTCTTTTTGGTTCTTTCGAGACAGGGTTTCTCTGTGTAGCCCTGGTTGTCCTGGAACTCACTTTGTAGACCAGGCTGGACCCAAACTCAGAAATCCGCTTGCCTCTGCCTCCCAAGTGCTGGGATTTAGAAATCTCTTTTAGCAGGACGTGGTACCACATGTTATAGACATTCCAGTCCTCAGTCTCTGGAAATTTAAGGGTAGTAGTTTCAAGCCAGCGACACAGTGAGGAGCTGACCCCCAAAATAAGAAAACTCATAATACCATCAGGGAAAATGGAGATAGAAAGTAGACCTGTAGCTTTGATTTGGAATGTTGTTACATGAAACAGGTGGAATTTTAATGAGTTTCTCTGGCAGTTGGAAAGCTTGCAGTGGGGGAAATACTGAATCCAAGTGAAGGGTGATGAAATCCAGGCTCTCATTTCATCATGTGATTGATTCACGGGTCTCCAAATAAATACTTTCGCTAAAATATTTTCTTCCACGGGCATTAGCTAGTATGAATAAAGGATATCATTCTTTGATGAACTTGCAAGCCCATTTATCTTAACGTTGTTGGCAGAGCTACAGCCCACATGTTCATTTACATAATTTAATCTTATCAGCTCAGCAATCCATGAAAGGGTTAAGAATAGGTTCATAGTTGGTATGTCTAGGATTCTTGTCCCTGTGCCAAATGTAACAATGGGTAGCCGAGAGGCAAACCAAAATGATTTTTTTTTTCTTGCTGAACTTCAGAAGGTAGCACTGAAATTCTTCAGTTTCAGATGTGGTAATAGTTCTCTGGCTTCCTTTGGCCACTCATCACTAACCTCCCAGGTAGGCTTCCGTGGTCTTTCTTGCTTTCCCTAACTGTTCTGCAAACAAACTTCCTTCTGTAGGTTAATTTTATATTATAGTTTCATTTGAAAATTGAATGCTTGGGCCATGATGTGTGTTTTCTCTTAAGAACAGGTTCACAGACAGGACAAGTTTCTCTCATTAGAAGGTAAAGCCAAGTGCGGTGGTGCCTTTTCTCATTTCTGAGACTTAACCCCTGCCAAAAGTAAACCAAAATCCGGCTAAAGTCACACAGGGAAGAAAGAATGGGAAAGTTTGGGTAGGAAGCAGTGACATTTAGTTCCATCATGGCAACTGACAGGGATTCGGAGGCCCTGAAGAGAAACAAGTTCAGGCTAGCCCTCTCCAGAGCTCATCCCCAGGAAAACTTCAGGAAGCCCCTAGAGATTCCCCTTTACCAGGCAATGTGGCAGGACCATCATTCTCATGAGTATGTGCTTACTGAGTAAATAGTTTACAGGAGAGCAGAGGGGAGATGCCGAAAAGCTTAGCAAGGCAGAATTTCAAAACAAAAGGGAGAGGCAATATGAAGTCCCTTGAGAAAGGGATGTAGTGTATACTGTGGCCCTGTGACAGTGTTGAAATGGGCATATACATATGGGATGTAGAGATTTACAGGCCATGCCCCTAAGAGGTCTAAATTTTTGTTGTTGTATGCTACTGGAGAGCGATGTGGTTTGATTTATGCATTTCAATGATGCTCGCCTGCCGAAGTGAAGAATGAGGTCAGAGATGCAAAATCGGAACCAAGGATAACAGTTGTCGTTGGACTGCATGAGTCACATCTGACAATTAAAGCCACTGAAATGAGAAGAAACAATCCCAGCTGGAATCTATCTCTATCATGGCTGTTTGATTATAGATGAATTCCCTATTGGCTGTGAAATAAGAGACATTGCTCGGCTCTCTTGAGTATTGGTGAGATATAGTATAGCTAGGTAAACAGTGAATTCGACTGCAGAGGTGTCTGAGGCCAGGGATGTGGGGTGAGACCTGGGTGGTGAGACCAAGTTGATGCTAACTTTGACTTGACACTCGGTAAGCCTTTAAATGCACATATTGGCTAGGTGGTGCTCAGAGACTAGAGGCAGGGTTCAGGAAAATACCAGTCGAGAGTATTAGGACTTAGGCTACTTTAAAGAGAATACAAATGGAGAAAAGGAGAGGCCAGGTTCTTGAGTGAACTGAGCTTTTAGAAGTTCTGTAGAGGAAGGTTAGCTACAATCATCATTTTCAAAGCCTGTTGCTACCTGTTGCCTCTGTCTGGTTCCAGCCCACCCGGTGCTTTCCACCTCCTTGTTTGTTCTGCTCCATCCCCTTGCTTTCTTCCCCTCAGGTACCCTTGTTGACTCATCTGCATTTTTGTCTCCAGAACAATGCTGCTCTTGAGAGTTTTCCACCTGTAAGCTTCTGTCTCCCACATTTGTCTGGTTCTCTCCTTCACGTTAATCAGGGACTTTTGGAGGATTTCATCCATGATCCCACAGTATTTGTCTCTTCTCTACCCTCTTTGCTCCCTCTAACTCGTTTTGGTCCCCCAACATTTCAGATACTTGAAAAATATTTATTAATTCATTTTTCCCTTTCAACTCCTCCCATGTCTCTGTATCCACTCCTTTTCAAATTCATGGCCTCTTTTTTTCTTCAATTATTATATGCATGTGTGTACATGTGTACACTCATGTGTGAATAAATATGTGAATACAAGCTGCTGGGTCTGTTTAATGCTTCTTGTACGCATATATTTCTAGGGCTTACCACTTGGTATTGGATCCATAGAAGAGGTTTATTCTGGGGATGACTAGTCCTTCTCAGCAACTGATAATTCCCTGTTCTTCTTCATGTATGGGCGAGATGTGGTCAGATTTTCCCAATTCATGTTGGCGTGTCATCCATGTTTTCATTCTTTCTGGTTTGTCATGGTTTAGGTAGTGGTTCTGTTGAGATGTCACGGGTGTAGTGTCCCTCTCATATATAGAAGACACAACCTCACAGCAGACTTCCTTTTCTTTTGGCTCTTACTATCTTTCTCTCCCCTCTTCTGCAATGTTCTCTCACCCTAGGTGTAGGGGTTGTTGAAATATAAGTTGGGGCAGGCACTCACGGTCAGTTCTCTGCCTGTTGAAGTCATTGCTTTCTGTGATGGGCTCTTATCTGCTGGGGGTGGGGAGTTGAGAGCGAACACACTACTGTCATTTTCCCAACTGCACCTTACACCTACAGAGGAGTGTAGCTCTCAGATCTGTTCTTTATGTGCACCATTGAAAGAGTCTCTGTATAACTGTCCCCCCTGTTATCCTTTGCTGTCTGGGGGATAAAAGCTTCCTGATGCATGTTAGCTGATGAGACCCAGCCTCACTAGATCACACCTGAATGGTTGCTACTCTATATGTGGGTTAGATTTCCTCTCCCCGTGTGAGTTCAGTCTTCTAGAATGTGCCTTACATTCTGAGTCATAGAATTCTTGCCTGATCCTGACTGCGTGATTGTGACTCAGGTCCATATTAATTTGGATGAGCTGGCATAGTTTATGTGGAAAATTGGCTTTTATTCAGGATTTAGTATCAATAGAGGTCCTCATGATGATTTTATGTAATATTTAATACTATTACTTAGTAACTAACACTAAAGCATTTCATACTGAACAATTATTAGTCAATATTCCATGTTAGTCTTAGTCTTTTAGATATTTGCTTGTTACTGCTGGTGAGAAAATGAACTACAGCATGTTACTTTTCAAATAGCTTAGTTGAGAATTAGTGTTTTATTGAAGATAATATGTTTCCAGGAGGTGCTGTTTACACTGTTTCCATGTGTACTATTTTACACATGGAGGTTCTGCTACGTGTGAATTTTATTGCTTTTTAAAATGTATGTTATGTATTTGTGTTGATTTTTTTAAAAAAATGATTGGCTTTAATCAGTGACTGCCAATTTGTTGAAACCTTAATTTTCAGTCAGTAGCTTAATTAACTACCTTGATGTGTCCTCTTATAATGATAAAAATACCTTGAAAATCATCAGTCCAAAGGGTAAATAGATAAATTTAGTTGGGGAAGATTTTCGAACTTTTCTCTGTAAGTTAGTTTGGAGGTTTTTGTTAGAACATTGGGAAGAATGGACTCAACTGCTGTGGTTCATCAATGATCTTTTATTAAAGGTAAAAACCCTGGGTCTGAAGACAAAAATCCGTGTTGCTCTATTGTTAAACTGCAACCAGTTATTTCTATTAAAATATTGAGCTCACTTGTTCCATGGTGAACTTTCTCACGTCCCAAATGATACAACCGAGGCAATAATCACTTAAAACCAGGAATCACTACTGAGACAACGTACTGCTTGGTTTGGCTCTTAAAAGTGATTGCCATAATAAATCAGTGCATGATATAGCTAACAACTCACTCACCATTGTCATTTATGCAATTTATAAAATAAAATAAAATAAATTGAAATTAATTTGGAAATATTAGAAAGGCATTCCAGCAATGAGTGTTAGCAGGTAACACCAGTGATATGACCTTTTTGGGTAGAAATTTTCAGTTCCTCAATTTTACTGCATTAAGTTAAAACATACTACAAAGGCAGGATATTTTTAACATCCAGTTTTTCTTCGACTATTTGTATAGATGTGTTAAAAATTAGTTACATGATCTCAAAAATGTATAAAAGCAAATCACAACTCAATGTGAAGACATCCAACGGTTAGGCCATGCATGAGCAGTTGACTGTCCCCAGTGACTTTGTGGAATTAAAGTGGACCATCAACACAACACTGAATGACTTTTAACCTAAATCACCCATTAATTAGGGAAATTATGTATGCAGATTTTCATCAACCCTTAATAAAGTAGGAAAAACCATTTCAAAGTTATTGTAAGTAGAACTGTGGAGAGAAAGATGTCAGGCTGTGAGATGCTCGTGAGGTTGCTTAGGATTAGGTTTGTGATATGCTGTGTGTGTTAGTAGTAAACGTCGGAAACGTCTTTCAGGTAATACTTCTGGGTTCGCTGAGCTAGTGGTCTCTGAACGTCCTTCTCTATGTTTATGTGAATACCATGAAGGATGAGTTAATGTGTAAGGCACAGCTCCATTGCATCAGAGCACTTTCAGTGACCTTGGATGACTGGAATTGGAACTGAAGATATTTTATTTAGGTAGTTGTAGAAGTATCCCAGTATTGGGTTCTTGTAGCAAGTCGTGTATTATTAGTATGTAACAATGATTTAGCCAGGGGACAGGAGGATTATGTTCCAGACGTAAATATTCCAAGTGCCTTGCATATATTATCTATATAGGAATACATGCGGTAGGAATTATTATGTCCATTCTGTAGACCAGACTACTGAGCTATAGGGACATTGGTACATGGTTCAGTTTGCGTATTAGTGCAGACTACAAAGACCTTCGTGATTCTATTCAAAGGTATTATGTCATATTGTAAACTCACTGAGTGTGTGTGTGTGTGTGACAATCAAATAAATCATATATAGGAACCATTAGTGTTTGTACCTAAACAAATCAGTTCTTTTACTGCAAAGTTTCCCTTTAACATCTAAAAATATTTTTTTATTTATGTAGTGTGTGTGTGTGTGGGGGGGGGGGGTGCGCGTGCGCGCACTCTCTGAGCCATCTCCCTGTTCCTAGAGCTTTCTTTTCCTATGTGTAAAATTTCTAAAGCTCAGGGCAGAAGCGAAATGACAGTAGAGAAGGCAGACAAGTCTCAAGCTACAACATGAGATACAATTTAGGCAACAGAACACACCAGTTCTTCATACTTAAGAAATAATTAAAACAATGAATCAGAAGAATAAGAATATGATGCTGTGTCTAGACCTAAGACGGAAGAGAGAAACAGTGGGCTTGTGTATAATTAACAGGACTCAGGTTGAGTCATTCAGTAGTAACAAATGTAGATGCAGATTGCTGCGGGGATAGTCTGAGCACATCCACTGGCTAGTTAGCCACTGCTTTTTATTCTTGCTCTTATTCACCCCTTGCTGCTCTCACCTCTCCTCTCCTTCCTGTTTTGCTCTTGCCTTTATTTTTTGCCATCAGTATATTGAGGGTAATAGCTGGTAATAGCTTGCTGCCAGGACAGCCCTGGGACCTACATGACAGCAAACGGGAAAGGATTCTTTTCAACTATCTTCCAATCTCCACATACATACTATGGTGTGAGCGTACACACACACACACACACACATACAATCAGTGAGTTTAAAATATAACATACTACCTTTGAATAGAATCACAAAGGTCTTTGTTGTCTGCACTCATACACAAACTGAACGATGTTTCTATACCTCAGTAGTCCGATCTACAAAATGGACATAATAATTCCTACCGCATGTATTCCTGGGAGGATTATTTAAGAAAATATTTTAAGTTTCAATGAATCCTAGGTATGAACAGAATGAGTTTCTGTGTAATTTATATTATGAACCCATATAAATTATAAAATAATGAATTTAATAGGTATTTACTGTTCTCATTGTCCTTTTAGGGAGAATCCAGTAGTCATTATTATGTTCTACATTAAAGCATTTCTCAGCCGCCTAAGATTCTCCAGGCTAGATTTGGTCTGTAGGGGCGTAGCGTTGTAGAAGAGGCTGCATTTATTCCTGGAAATATCATCTAATTATAATGATTCCACAACTGGGTCACACGGCACCAGCCTAAGACACAGTGAGACAGTTTGTGGTGTAGCTTGTTTTTATTTCCATCTCTACCTACAGCCAAAAAAACCCCTAAAAAAAACTAAAAATACCCACCGAAAGACACTAATTATTTACACATGGGTGCACTGTAGAAATGCATAGCAGATGTGAGCCATTAAGCCAGCTAAAACACACATTGAATAGAAGTCTCCCACCTCGTGACTGCTTAGTAAATATCGTGTGCTGAGTAGTGAATGTCTTGCTCGATTTAGAATGGTGCACACTCAGAAATGCAGGACACACCCAGGGATGCTGTGAACATGGGATGGGATGAGGAAGCAGGATTCTCATAGATTCACAGTGTAGGTAGTAGCACACATTTTATTGATTTAACTAGTTGGATTTTCCGTCTATTAACATAATGGTGCTCCCCTGTTTGCTGGTAGGTGTGTACACTGCCACCTATATCTATTGTGTTCTCTTGTGCAATAATTTACAGCTTTTTCTGATCCTACCTAGTCCATTGACAGAATCCACCTAATGTGTTTGCTGTAGGTCATTGATATAAATATTCTTAGTAAACAGTTCTAGAGTGCTCCATAATTTTTTTTTTCTGTAGCTGATTCTCCAAATACCAAGCATTTGGAAAGCCAAGTATTCAGCTGTACATAGCTTTAGCTTTATTCCACTTCTCATGTATTTTAAATATATATTGAAATCGACACAATATGCTAATGATTTTCAATTTAAATATGAGTTTAACAATTAATAATTTATAATAAGGATTACAGTTGTTTTGTGCACTAAAAAACAAAATTTAAAAGACCTGCATTTTTAAGATAGTACAGCCCTTTATATGTTATCAAGTTCTAGATTTCCAGTGAATTTTTGGGTCAATGGACTGCTCCGCTCTGCCTCCAGGCCCTGCCACACACAGGGCCAGTTCACCAAATCTGTTTCCCACCACTCATTGCAACCTTGGCTTGGATCTTATATCACTTTGCTTAATATTAGCGACTGTCCTCTCCTGAGTGCAAAACCTTTGCTGTCACGAGCCGGTGATCTGAGCAAGTAGTAGAGGCGTGCTGTCCTAACCGGACTCTCTGCTCTGATCGTGTCCCTCACTGACCTACACTGCCTGCTTGCTTCCACTTGTCCAGCCTAGAGAGTTCTTCCTGATCCGGGCTCCTCACCTCCACTCCTCCATACTTGAGTTCGTTTCTTTGCACACGTGTAGTCTGATCTTTCCTCTAGGATTAACAGTTCAGTGTGACCCCAAGTGCCTCTCAAGGCTTCCTTCCTAATCTACACGAGGAAAACTCCTATTTGGACTTAGAACGCCATCCACCGCATTTTCCTGTTTTCCCCTCACTGAGTAATGAGGGATTTTATTTCTGTGGCCCGTTGGCGTTTTGTGTACCTGAGTCCAGAGCTCCCACTCTCAGCGCATGGCTGGCCATAGTGCCCTAACGAGCTTCGCATTCATCTTCTGGGTTTTCAGCACGGTTCTAAGCAAGTTGCCTACTTCAAACACCAGTTTACTTATCTGTAGCATGAGTTGGCTTCTTTTTCTTTCTTTCTTAATTTGAAAAGTTATTTTTTCTGAAACTTTAGTGAACTCAGTACCACACCTTGCACATTTAACAAGTAGATTTGTAGACTTATTTTACTGGGAAAAAAAAATGAAACGTCATATTTGGTGTCTGTACATCATTCACAGAGCTTCCCTTGAGCCATTCATTGTACGAAGCTCTGCCCTGCAGAGCTGTTAGGACAGCGAAGATCTCAGAAAGCATCCAGGCTATCCTGGAGCATGGGGCTTCTTCCTGACACCCGCTCTGCTCTCTCAGTGCGTGCATCTAGACAGTGGCAGAGCAGTGGGTCTTGTGACACTGCAGGACCTGGAAGCTCAAAACAGCAAACTGGTTCTGTGACTGAAGTATGACATAGCGTGTGAACTTGGAGGAGAGTGACATGCCTAAGTCGACTCATATTGGGCTTATTTTATTTTTGGAATTGAGAATTCTGTATTTCAGTACTGAAAGCAATGCAAAAGTGATGCACGAAATATCTGTTGCACATCAGTGTGAGAATATATGAGCTTTAATCCTCTTATCTATTTTAGGACTTTCTGGGACAAGTGTTTTGTACATTGGGGGAGATTGTTGGTTCACAGGGAAGTCGCCTGGAAAAGCCAATAGTGTAAGTACTTTTTAATTCAGACAGTGACATGTCATCTCTGGCGTTTCTGTGTTAGCAGGTTGGAACTCATGAATATATATGGTTGTAGAACAAAAGAGAGTTTTAAATTTTTTATTGGGATTTTCTCTTCCAGTGACCACTTTTGACATCTTAGTAACGAATGTGCATCAGCAGCCATATGTATGCGCAAAACATTCTCAGATGATGAATTGATCGGATTTGAAAGGAAATGTACTTTAAATTGCTGGATTTAATACTTTTATGGGAAACAAGACATTTCTTTAAGACAGGAAGTATGCATAGCACTGCTTTCAAACCGTTTGTTCGATAAGTGTACTTGGCATTATTGAGATTTTAATAGTTAGTCATTACATGACTTTCCCAAGGGTAGGGGTGGGGGGATACAAACAACCTGCTCATTCCAATAGAGCATCAATGACAAACCAAAGAGATTGCCAGTGAACCGATGAGTTTGTCAGGCTTACAGAAACATGGGCTGGTGATACTTACAGATTTCCAGTGATGCCCGAACAGCCAAGCCAAAGAGAAGTCCCACCTCAGTGGAGACTTACAAATGCTGTACCAAATCCTGTGCATCCAGCCCCTCCCGAGACCACCTGCAGCTGGAACAGCAGTGTGTGTCACTTGTGGGACCAGGTGAAGGGGCTGGAGTCTCAAGTGAAGGTCTGATTACATTTATGCTTGTCCCTCCTTCCCTGGGGTAAGAGCGACCAGCCACATTCTGTGTCAATGGCCACTCTGAATTGAAGAGGCTACCACCCCACCACCCCCAGTGCCCAATAGATGGGAATTCCATAATTGTTTTTGCTTGTAAGAGCTGGTTGGAGGAAGCAGTGTGTGGTTCTGATCAATTCATTTATCTGATTTCTAAAAATCAGGAGATCTAGGAAAAAAATGTTCAGCAACTGAGAACTAGCCACGAAGCCTAAACTTTAGGAAAAATTTAACCCCTGTCTTATTTATTCTCAAACTCAAAAAATAAATATGGTCAAAATGGATCTGTTCTTCTTTAGCCTCAGGTACATGAACACGCCATTTCCTATTTCTTGTGTTTCTGTATAAAATTTGACTCAGTGTGTATGCCGGTGTTAGACAAAACCTCTTAGCTAATAAACTAGGGGTGTCTAGTCATTATAACTTCATTTATTTACCATTATTTTTATATGAAATCATTACCAAATATGTTGATTTAACTGTTTCCCTTTAAATATTCCTGTTATGCATAATTCATTTCCATCTAGTTATGGGACTTTGGTGCTTAGTAGTGAAATGTATTTAGTCTCAGTTTAGTGTGTTTAATAAAGCCAGGAATAGAGCATAAGGGAGGAAGAGGAGTGCCAAGGATTAAGACTAGCCTAGGGTAAATAAAGGAGTGTTCCAGGCTAGCCTAGAATATGTAATGAGAGTGTTCTAGACTAGCCTAGGGTAAATAAAGGAGTGTTCCAGGCTAGCCTAGGATATGTAATGAGAGTGTTCCAGGCTAGCCTAGGGTAAATAATAAGAGCACTCCAGGCTAGCCTAGGATATGTAATGAGAGTGTTCTAGACTAGCCTAGGGTAAATAATAATAGTGCTCCAGGCTAGCCTAGGATATGTAATGAGAGTGTTCTAGACTAGCCTAGGGTAAATAATAATAGTGCTTCAGGCTAGCCTAGGATATGTAATGAGAGTGTTCTAGATTAGCCTAGGGTAAATAAAGGAGTGTTCCAGGGTAGCCTAGGATATGTAATGAGAGTGTTCTAGACTAGCCTAGGATAAATAAAGGAGTGTTCCAGGCTAGCCTAGGATATGTAATGAGAGTGTTCTAGACTAGCCTAGGATAAATAAAGGAGTGTTCCAGGCTAGCCTAGGATATGTAATGAAAGTGTTCCAGGCTAGCCTAGGGTAAATAATAATAGTGCTTCAGGCTAGCCTAGGATATGTAATGAGAGTGTTCTAGATTAGCCTAGGGTAAATAAAGGAGTGTTCCAGGGTAGCCTAGGATATGTAATGAGAGTGTTCTAGACTAGCCTAGGATAAATAAAGGAGTGTTCCAGGCTAGCCTAGGATATGTAATGAGAGTGTTCTAGACTAGCCTAGGATAAATAAAGGAGTGTTCCAGGCTAGCCTAGGATATGTAATGAAAGTGTTCCAGGCTAGCCTAGGGTAAATAATAAGATTGCTCCAGGCTAGCCTAGGATATGTAATGAGAGTGTTCTAGACTAGCCTAGGATAAACAAAGGAGTGTTCCAGGCTAGCCTAGGATATGTAATGAAAGTTTCCAGGCTAGCCTAGGGTAAATAATAATAGTGCTCCAGGCTAGCCTAGGATATGTAATGAGAGTGTTGCAGGCTAGCCTAGGATATGTAATGAGAGTGTTGCAGGCTAGCCTAGGGTACAGAATGAGAGTGTTGCAGGCTAGCCTAGGATATGTAATGAGAGTGTTGCAGGCTAGCCTAGGGTACAGAATGAGAGTGTTCCAGGCTAGCCTAGAGTACAGAATGAGAGTGTTGCAGGCTAGCCTAGGATATGTAATGAGAGTGTTGCAGCCTAGCCTAGGGTACAGAATGAGAGTGTTCCAGGCTAGCTTGGGTATAATGTAAGATTCTTTTACAAAATAAAACTACCCAATATGCCATTGAACAGAAAGCTGTAAAGTAAGGTTCAAAATAGACAGTGTCGAGTGCCTTTAATTGTTATATCATGTCCTTGCCAAACAACTTTTAGCATGCATAAGGGTTCCTAGAATAGCATGAAATCTAACTTTGTTTTCTCAATTAAAAAAAAAACCCATTACACAATGTATCTTTTATATTTTTCAAGAGAAAGCATTCACAGTAAAGTTTTCATTTCAGATGAGAGAAATGGCAATGGTGCTTTTTATAAACTGGCAATCATAATTTAAAGTGGTTGATCTTATTGGAAAATTTGTAACGTTTTAGTTTCCTCCGTAAAAGGCAACCATCATTCCAATTTTAAAACACGCTTTAATTGCAAAGCCTTTTCATGAGTTCTTAGTCATCTTTTTTTTTTTTTTTTTAAGTTGAGATGATTGTATTCATTGAGGTGTGTAATGACTACAGCATAGCATCAGGCTGTTCCCTTAGTTCAGGTGACTTGAAATTCCTATTCGAAGAGACCAACAAATGTCAATTCACGCTAAGAGGTAAGAGGAGGTAGGGTAACGATTGCAACACTATTCAGATGTAGAGAGGATTCAGTAGCTATTGAGTTGCATTGGTTTTGTGGAGTTAGTTGTCTATTGGGTTTGCTAAGTGGTACTGAGGCTGGGCAGCTAATAAGGCAGGGCCTTAGATACGATGAGTGTGGATTCCAATCATTGTGTTTTATGGGATTTGGAAAATGCAGACAACTTTGTTGTGTCCATGTTGTGTGTAGGTTACAGAAAACAGTATGGTTTTCTCAAATGTCTGAGTATACATGTGTCCTTACTGATCAGTTCTCTCAGGCAAGCATTCAGAAAACGTTGCCACAACAGGCTTCTTGTTTAAGTGTGAGAATCCGAGAGTTTTCTAAGAAAGTGGGCCAGGCAACAATCACCGGTAGAAGTGGGTAATGAAATCCAGAATTTGAACATCACAGAGACTGGTCACAAAAGAAAGGAAACAAGAAATAAAACTGTAGAAATTGCAGGAAGGCGGTGTCTGAGGTGAATTGAAGGTGTTAAGTACCTTGAGGGAGCTGAGCCACAGTAAGTCAGCAGAGAATAAAGCCACATTGGATTAGCTTGCTAGTGGAATGCTACTTTTGCTAGGTATTGTCAGAGAAGTACCGGGTAACACTCTCACCTTCTATGGTCTCATTCATTGCTTCACCTCAGGTGAACAAGGGATTGGAACAAACAATAATAGGTAGTCTCGGGTCCGCCTGCTCAAAAACAGGCTGGCTTTTCTGAAAATCTGTACCTGTGAGAGATGCATGTGTCTGGAGGGTACGGATAGTTAGGAAACAAGTTCCATGGGCTACAGTTGAAGTTCAGAGTCTTCTGTTAACAATGCAGCTTCTAGACAGACAACATTTTACTCCATTACTCAGTCTCAAAGGAAAGTTAGCTTGTTTGAAAACGTATTGAGAAAGCCAGGGACACACCTTTCCTGGGCTGCCTCTACCATCAAGGCATTCTCCAGAGGAGCTGGTCCTTCGACATCCTCTCCCAGGTCCATACCCATCCTTGCTGATCCAATGACATCATTTCCATGTCTTTTCCCATTTCCCATGAGTCCATCTAACAGGAGGGAAAAAAATATCCCCTAGAGATGAAAAAGGTTGGGGATTATAGACATGTTGCTTTTAGTAGAAGAGAGTGGATGTGCACGGAAGGATGAAGGCAAGAAAATATTAATAATACAGAGTCAGAAAAGCGCTTCTCTGATAGGAAGTTAGTTCTGCCACACACACAGCTTTTAAAGAGAGTGCATCTCATCATGTGGTATATAAAACTGGAACTTACAAAGTGTGCCATAGATGTTGTGGTTTACACAGGAGAGATCACAGACTCCTAAGAAGAGAAGTGAGTTTCTGTTCTCTATCACCCCCTCTCTCTTGGACCACCTTCCCCCACCCTGACCAGGCAGCCACTCAAAATGAACAGCGTTTCAGGCATTTCCTCAAGGCTAGGGCTAGAGATGGGGGTCTGTGCATTTTCCTGCTTGCAGGCAGCTCCATTGCAATTGTGTGAAGGACTCTGGCAGTCTTCCCCATGCTGCTGAACACATGCTTTTGAAATGCAGCGCAGAGTACCTCCTGAGGTAGGAAGTACTCCCACAGCAAACAAAATTGATTCATCCTGAATTTTCAAACTCTTCCTGTTGTCTCATATGTTATTTATCTTAAATTGCATCATCCAAATAGCTTAACATTTATTTACTAGTTCACTTAGATCAGAGGTTTATCTTCTAGTTTCCCTGTTTATATTCTAAGTTATTCAGAGCACCCTCTTGTTCTCTTCCCTCTAAATGGCCTGGTTTGTATGCTGATAAAATGTTCAGCGGACTCTTTGCCAGCTTCCTAATTGCAGCTGAGTTATCAAAACCTCATGAGACAAGCACTTTTAAATGAATAATAACTAAAATTTGGGGATTTAGAGAAGACAAAGTAGCATTCTAAATTATTCATTAATCAAACTTTTGACAACTAAGGCAGGTTTGTCACAAAGGCAGAAAGCCTACTTGTATGTAGCCACGTGTCTTACTGAATAATCATAATTAGAATTTCAACGTAACTATTGTATTTCTGAGCTTTAGTTATAGCCATCATTGAAAGTCTTCGGCTCTTTTTTTTTTTTTTTTTTTTTTTTTTATAAAAATGGTTATTTAAAAAATAGACTCTAAGAACTGAAGTGAAGTGATTTGGTATTCAAAACTTTTGCTTTCATTTTGTTAGCAGTTTATCATTTTTGCAGCTCCCAGAAAGCTTCTTTTGTTGGATAGGCTATATTCATTCACCAAATATTTATTACTACACATTTTTTGGTGATGTGCTGTTTGCCTTTGCTGGGTCTCTGTGACTCCTGGCCCCTCTCCTTAGCAGTTAATTAGCAATTAATTAGCATCGCTCCCACTCAGCTCTGTGGTTGGTTGTTGTTGCTGTTGTTGTTTGGTTTGTTTTGCAGCTGTTAGATTGGCTCCAACTTTCTCCCTAATGGTCTCAGAGCTTTCCTTCCTCTCTGTAAGGTTATCGATGGATTCAGACAGCTTAGAAAACAGCTAGAGTCAGCTCCCATTTAAGAATGATTGCTCCCATCTTCTGTGCGGAATGTATGGATTATGTTCCTCAAGCAATAGGCTTTCTGGTTTTGTCCCTTTCAGCCCAGGCACAAGTACATCTGCATAAGGACAGGGGACCAGAGTGCATGGGTCAGTGGCAGGAAAGCAGGTCCTGGAAGGGAAATGAGGCCTTGTGGTAATGTACCAGTTGCTGGTTGAGTTGAAGGAAGCATAAAGAAAACGTTCTGGAAAGCAGTAGCTTGTGGTCCAGGCACTCGGTTTGGGTAGAAGATGAAGGGAGGTTCTTAGGGTGGCAAGGGAGCTGTGGAGGGCCCAAGGTGGGACCCTGAGGCAAGTGGTACTTGAAGAACAGACTGAGGCTATCCATGGGATGAAGGATTCCTAGTTGTTGCCTAGGCCGATGGGCAAAGGACAAAGTTTACAGGAAGCTGAGGGACCAGAAAACCAAGACAGAGAGAGCCTGACAGCATCTGAAGTTCAGCTTGTCAGTGTTGGCATGTTGATCTGACTCCAGTGAGGACTCCTCTGTGTGTTGTCTGTGAATGTCTGTGGAGATCACCTATCCCTGTGAGAGGAGGAGGGGGAAGGGAAGGGAAGGAGGAGGTGGGGCTAAAATGGGGACAGCTTGTCTAGAAGGCGAACTTTTAAAAACCTTAGATTAAGAAAAGACCACACTAATTTTCTACATGCGAAAATATAGCCAGCTTTGACATCGTTTGGGCTGTAACATTATCTCAAACATGTCTGCGACTGTGTTATTTGATGGAAGTGGTTTGAGTGAGAATGGACCCCACCGGCTCATGTATTTGAATTCTTGGTCCCCATTGATGGAGTTGTTTGGAAAGGATTAGGAGGTGTGGCCTTGTTGAAGGAGGTATGTCACTGGGGGGTGGGGTTTGAGTTTCAAAACTCTGTGCCCCCCCCCCCCAGTGTCTGTCTGTCTGTTTCTGTCTCTGTCTCTCTCTTTCTCTTTCTTTCTCTCTCTCACTTGTGGAAAAGATTTAAATTCTCAGCTATTCTTTCTATGTCATGCTTGGCCATCTTCTGCTGTGCTTCCCACTATGAGTGTAGTGAATTCTACTACCCTCTGGAACCATGAGCCCCAAGTTAAAGGCTTCCTTTTATAAATTACTTTGGTCGTGGTGTCTTTTAATAGTACTAAGAAAGAATCCAAGATGCTGCCTATAAGCTCAACAAACTAGTTGTCTTAGTCAGGGTTTCTATTCCTGCACAAACATCATGACCAAGAAGCAAGTTGGGGAGGAAAGGGTTTATTCGGCTTACACTTCCATGCTGCTGTTCATCACCAAAGGAAGTCAGGACTGGAACTCAAACAGGTCAGAAAGCAGGGGCTGATGCAGAGGCCATGGAGGGATGTTCTTTACTGGCTTGCTTCTCCTGGCTTGCTCAGCCTGCTCTCTTATCAAACCCAAGACTAGCAGCCCAGAGATGGTCCCACCCACAAGGGGCCTTTCCCCCTTGATCACTAATTGAGAAAATGCCCTACAGTTGGATCTCATGGAGGCATTTCCTCAACTGAAGCTCCTTTCTCAGTGGTAACTCCAGCTGTGTCAAGTTGACACAAAACTAGTCAGTACACTAGTTCAATGTTTTTTATACACTATAATTTACTTTGATTGCCCATAAACTGTACTAGAATCAGAGCTGTTAAGTCTCAGGTCTTCCACCAGCAAGATGCATAAGTTGGTGTTCTACACCACCACCATTATCCTACCATTAGCACAGTAAGCACCCGAGGAAATAGATACTGGGCTTCCCTGCCAAAAATCCACTCCGAGATCAATTGGCTAAATTGTTTTGGTTTGTACAAAGGCAGAAGATTGTGGCAAGAATACAGAGCCCTTTCGTATACAGCTGGTAAACTAAAGAAAGAGAAAAAGGTTGCAAGGCTCCACCATCCTCCTGAAGACACACAAGGATAACCTAAAGGCCCTTAGTAGGCCCCACGTTTTCATCTGTGCCCCCTAGAGACCAAGCCTTTTAAATTAGTAGACTTTCAGCAGGCCAGATCTTAACTGTCACATAAGGTAATTTTACTGCTGTGGGTTACATGAGTGACACGAACAGTTAATTTGGAGCAGAGGAAAACATACAGCCCTTGTGAGGGAAGGTGGTGTATCTAAGCTTTTTGGAGGTAATCAGAACTGGGTTTCACAATTTCTCAGGTTTGTAATTTGAGCAAATTTGCTTTAAATTCCTTAGCTCCAATTCCTATTTTGAAACACCCTGACAATACATTTTTAGGATAGTTATTGGAAGAAAGAGCAATGTATTGTGTGGTAAATTTGTGTTGGAGAACACTGGGTACAATAAACACAAAATCAGTAGCTTTATTAAAAGTATCCAGTAGCTTTTAGCAGAAAACTCATAAGTCAAATCAGTTATTCTCTTCCTCCTGCCTTTCTCTCTCTTCCCTTCCTCCCTCCTTTACTTTTGTCTTTTTCTCTGTGTTAATGGAGAAATCTAGCAAACTTAAGGAAAGGACCATAGGAAACCAAACTAGATTTTATTATGTAAATTGTTATCTTAAGTATTAAAGTTATTTCGTCTGGTTGTAGTGTGTGCCTGATCGTCAAATTGGGGTAATGAGATGAGTTCCACATTTTGTTATTTGTGTTTTATAGAGCTATTTGGTTGCTGTGAAGTATCCTGTAGTGTCAGATGGATGTATGTCCTTACACAGTTGCAAAGAATACCTGTCTCCAGTTTGGTGTCAGCTAAGAACCTTTGTGTTTGCGTTGATCCCACGGATGCATGTACCTATTAGTAACATTCATGTGTGACACAGTCTAAGATCACCTGGGAGGAGGGCCTCTGAGAATGACTGATAAGTTATCTTAATCACAGTACTTGATGTAGGAGGACCCCATACCTTGTGTGTGGGGCCTTGGGCTGTATAAATACAGAAAGGAGAATAGGAAATACACACAAGTGTACAGTAATGCATGGCACTGTGCATGTACTGTGACCAGTGGCTTCAAGTGGCTGCCTTGAATTCTGTGAAATGGGAGGTTCTGATCCTATCTGTGAGCATAATAGATGCTCTCCCCCTTAAGTTGCTTTGGTCAGGAAACTTTATCAGGGCAACAGAAGAAACTAAGACCACGTAATTCAATATATTAAAAATTAATGCATTTCAGAGGGACATTAGATGCTGTAGCTGTATAGAGTAATCAAAACTTGTGTCCTTCTGGGGTGGAGAGTGGTAAATTCTACTGCCAATTCCCTATGTGGCTGCCACAAGCTTGTGAACCTCATGTATGACAGAAGATTAATATTTAGTGGAAGCCATTTTTTCTGCTCATTTTTCTATACCAACTCTGGAAAGAGCTCTACAAGTATAGCTGCTTTTTGTTTCAAAAAGCCAAGTCTTCACAGCAGGATGTTTACAGCAGCATTTGGCTCTGTTCTTTGTGCTCTATGGAGACTCTAGCACCTATAGCCAGCGTCATGTATGTAGATGAATGCTTCTGGATGGAAAGGTGCAGAAAACACACGTGGCTCATGCAAAATGTGGACAAAATGAATTTACTTGCATCAAAATAGCTCTGAATGTCACCATCAGAGACAAATCCCAGAAGGATTAGTCTGTCATCGACAGAGATGTGACATTTCCTTCAATCATATAAGGCTTGACTGTAACTCCTGTAGGCCTTCTGATATGAGAAAAATGAAATAATGTCCACCATTCTAAGCAAATAATACACTGGTGAGACTTTTTATTTCTCTGTTAGATAAAATGTGGGTTTGGTAAATGTTTTAAAGATTTTTATAAAATACTAGTTGACCTAAAAAACTTTAGTGGAAACTAATTCTGGCCAAGAAATTATTTGAACCATGTGTGAATGGTGCAAATTCATAGTCTTTCCTGATCTTGCGAAGTTCCTCACTTATAAACTAATCCCTGTCTCTATAAGTGGCAATTAGGTTAGCTTAGACTGGTGTGTATAGGCTATTTTTGGTGGAATGAATTTTATCAGGAAGGTGGAAGAAAATTCCAGAGTTTTGATGTTCAAAGTGGTTCATTCACCTTGGTCTGGAAACTGACTATGGTTTGTTAGAAAAAACAGTTCAAACCAGGAAAGTTTTATACAGTATTGAGTAACTAACTTAAGAGAGTAGGGGAATGCCTAATTTCAACCTCAACCCTAAGGAGAGGTTTTATTTATTTTATTCAAAGGTTCTAGTAAGCAGCCCCTCCTCCTTTGTGGAGGAGATCAAACCTGAGGTTAAATTTTGTGTGTTTGGTTGGTGGACTTTGTGTATGTAGCCTTCACGGGGCTGCACTGTCATTCTAGGAATAGATAAGAGTCCCAGACTCTGAGACTACACTCCAGGAAGTACGAACCTTCAACATTTCAGAAAACCCTTTGTCTGCTATGAGAGTAGTATTGATCCCCACCTCTGTCATCACAGGAGCAGAGCAATTGGATCCTTATTCAGATGGAGTCAGCGCTGATGCAGGGTTCCAAACAAAGATAACTACTTGGCAAAGTGGCATTTCCAAGGGAAATCCCTTCTAGTGCTTTCAGTCCTTTGCACAAATTCCCTCAGTTGTAGCTTTAGAAATAAGCATGCAATTTGTACTTGACAGCATAGACTCCTCCAAGCATCTTTTTAAAGTCTGCGCCTCTCCTTGTGTACCATCTTTGATATCTTGCCTGTTTGCTTTAAGTCCTCTACTGTCTTTTCTGAAGCAGAAAAACCCAAACTATGAATAAACCAGGACAACAGAGAAATCAGTTACGTTCTTCTCCGTAGTCTTCGTTCTTAAGTGAAGCAGGACACACGTAGCTCACTGGGACAAAACAAGAGCATCTTTTTAGCATAGGCTAGAGGTGAAACACTTCCCCATCTCATCCCCAAAGAAAAACTGTCAAAAGCCTTAAAAGGAGAACATCACCCCTCCCCCCAGACTTGTGTGTCTTATGAAGGAGAGTAATTCAATATATGTTTATTAAAGAGAATAATTAGAATGATAGACACATTATATGCAATTTTTACAAAGTATTTTACTTTGTTTTACATTCTCTGGTACTATGGATTAAGTTCAGGCTCCTGTCCATGGTAGGAAGATGCTGTACCAGAGAACCACACCTCCAGGGTTTCTTGTGCATGTAAAAGCCTTACAGTTGTTTCTCAGGAATTACAATGCCATTTTAAGATAATCAAACCCCTTGTGCAATCACTATAAGACTTAGGCAGAGAGTAGCGTTCAGTAATATTAGCTTAATATTTCTATAAATATGTAGGTAGTTTAGCTCATCTCAAAGCCACATAAAATAACTTCTTAAACCCTTTTGGCATATGATGTATGCAAAATTACCATTCTATAATATTGCAATGTCTGCCTTCTTCTCTTTTCAATGTCAACACTGACATTGTGTCTATAAAACAAGATCACATTTGGTTCCAATATTAAATGTGTAGTGTGACAAATGAATTTCTTGGTGTAGACAACAGTTTAAAATTTAAATGAATATTTTACTTTCAGTTGTCAGGCATATGATACATTTTAAAAGTGAAAATTACTAGTATTTTCACTTTGATAACCAACTTACAATAATTTTTGGAACTGCAATTTTGTTGGTAATACAGTATATTGTAGGGAAAGGTGCATGCCTGACAATTAAGTTAAATCCATCTCTAGTTTTAAAAAGTTACATTTTAAAATGTACAGCTCTTTTGGCAAGGATGTGTTTCCCCCTATAGTTACACGTCTAAGAACTATTAATACACAGTGTGTTTCTTTTCTCTCCCATGCTCTCCCCTGCTAGACTTGTATTTGGATGTACTCTTGTGTTTCTTTAGAAGGACTTCAGAGCTTGCTGAGCCATGAGAAGGTGTTGTCACTGGTCACTGGCATATTCCATCCATAGCTACTCATTCTGTCCTAGAAAGGGTTCCATTGCGGGGAACAGACACCGTGACCAAGGCAACTCTTATGAAGGACAACATTTAATTGGGGCTGGCTTATATTTTCGGTTCATTATCATCATGGCAGGAAGCATGGCAGTATCCTGGCAGGCATAGTGTTGGAGGAGAGAAGAGTCCTGTATCTTGGTACAAAGGCAGCGGCAAAAGGCTCTCCTCCTTGGACTTCTCAGCAGGAGGAGGCTCTCCTTCATTCCAGGGAGACCTCCAGGAGTCCCCAATACCCATCCCCACAGTGAAACGGTTCCTCCAAAAAAAGGCTACACCTATTCTAACTAGGCCACACGTCTTGATAGTGTCGCTCCTTGTGGGCCAAGCATTCAAACACATGAGTTTATTGGGGCCAAAACCTATTCAAACCACTACACATACTGAGCAGCACACACTTTGTAACCTCTGTGTTCTGTCCGGAAGTTCAGGTACACTGACATAGCAACTGATGTGTAAGAATGGCAGTGGCATCTCAACAGCACACTAGGCCAAGGCAGTTCCACATGGAAGAGGTTTTATTGGGATTGTGAGAGAGACAAGGTAGCAACAGAAAGGGAAGAGGGGGAGAGAGAGGGCGGGAGGGATGTTCTCCTTATTTATATAGAAAATGACTTAAGGCAGGTAAAGGTGGGAGGTGAGTCAGGTGGATGCCTGGAATATGGTGCCTATTGCCTTGGCAACCGGCCTGCAGGTCAGGTCCCGCTGTAGCCTATGTGATCTAGGTTTGGGAGGTCCTGATGCCAACAGCAACAGCAGAATTGCTCATGCTTCGTCCTCTACAAACCTCACACAGGCACTACTGAGCTCACTGAGGCAATCCCATTTAAACAGTGATTGTAACAAATTTGAATTTGCATGCATTAGTCTCTTGAGTCACACTAGTATCAAATTGGATACCACTCAGTTTCCATGTATTTCAAAAGGAATTAGGAAACAGAAACTAGATGCATTCCAGTTTTTTCCAAACCAGGAGAGAACACCCGCCAGCCCCTGCCACCCCCAGTTTTTCTCCATTTTGCTTGTGGTAGTGCTACAATTTTATAGAAGAGGCAAGAGCCAGGAAATATGCAGGGTAGGTGACCTGTAATTGGCTCTTAGAATGGTGGGAAGTCTTTTCCTGTAAGGCAGACTCTTCTTCTGGCTGGTGCTGGGGCCTTTTAGTTTCTTCTCCAAGCCTAGGGCTCCTGTAGAAAGTTTGAACATACTAATCGTGCATGAGTCGTGTGTGTGTGTGTATGTGTGTGTGTGTGTGTGTGCGCACACGCACACAAGTCTGTGTGTATAGGCATCTGTGTGCATATGTGGAGGGAGGCCAGGGACAGCCAGTGTTTTACTCTATTTTTGCCTTAGTCACTTGAGAAAGGGTCTCTCACTAAAACTTGAGTTAGGTTCACAACCAGCAGGTCGAAGCGACTCTCCTGTCTCCATAGCAGATACAAGAGACCATACTCCGCTTTTTTACATGGGAGGTGACATTGGAATCTTCACACTTAGCTAGAAAGTATTCTTACCTGCTGAGCCATCTTTCCAGGCCTGGAAAGTTTTAATCATATGGGCTTCTTTGTTTTACTGTTCTTGTTTGGTAATCTGACCAGCAGGAAATCAAGGTCACATAGCTGGAAAAGGCTGAAAAACCTGACCAGATGTC
This sequence comes from Mus caroli, assembly GCF_978045245.1. Classification (NCBI taxonomy): domain Eukaryota; kingdom Metazoa; phylum Chordata; class Mammalia; order Rodentia; family Muridae; genus Mus; species Mus caroli. The sequence continues at coordinate 13,631,885 of NW_028227271.1, forward strand.
GCAACCCTTATCTTTCCAGGGCTTCCACCGAGGGAAAAAGCAACTCGATGAGGTTTAAGGATAAGGATTCTATGACTTACTCTGCCCCCACCCCACCTTTCCACTTCTGTCTAGTTAGAACCTCAGGTTTCATTGTCTTTCACGCCTGGCTCCACCTTCCACGAGGCACTATCTTGCCACCATCTCTGTTCCTGAAGCATTCTGTCAGAGCATAGTGTATATCACTAGGGCAGATCTGACAGATTTTGCCTAGCTCAAATCACACCCTTACCTCAAAACAAAACAAAACAAAACAAAACAAAACAAAACAAAACAAAACAAAGCAAAACAAAAAACCCTAGTGTAGCCGGGTGTGGTGGTGCATGCCTTTAGTCCTGGCACTTGGGAGGCAGAGGCAGGTGTTTTTCTGAGTTCGAGGCCAGCCTGGTCTACAGAGTGAGTTCCAGGACAGCCAGGGCTACACAGAGAAACCCTGTCTCAAAAAACAAAAACAAAAACAAACAAACAAACAGTTTATTCTGGAGCCAAGTAAGAATGGTTGTGGCCCAGGAGTACAGATTCATGTCACCCCCAATTCCATGTTCCAACATGGTAACCATTTCATACAGTTTCTATAGGAACAGAACAGTTACAATAAGATCGAGGCACTTTTACGATACCTTGGTGGAAGCATCTGATAGGCTAGTTACAGCCAGACTGGGGGATCTGTTAGAGGCTTCGAATGTTATCTGATGGCATCCTTAGCCTTAGGGCTGCAGGAAGTTCATTTCAAAGGGATTTATCTGATAGCCAGGGGATGTTAGGTTAGACTCTTGAGGTGAGTAAGGAATGACTTATAGAGGGACCTGGGGAGAGCTGGAGGTAATTTGGCTCCAGGCATGAAATATTGCAAGTCTCTATAATCACTGAAGTTCTAATTAGCTCATGGGCCTTGTAAAAGCGTTCAGTCTCAAGGCCACCATTCATTCATACACACAGGGCTGTGACAGTCGTGGTCACATTTCACCATTCTGTCATAAATATTCTTTTATAGGCACATCTTTCCCACATCTCCCTCCCTGAAACAAATGTCAGCTCCTATGTTAGTGTCACACGGGGCTAAGAGTTTTACACGCGTTAAACGGTGGGGACTTTTGTATGCAGTGACTATCGTACAAGTTCATTGCGTATATTCATCATAGATAGTATTCTGACTCAGGAAGAGATGTCAGACAAGTTTGTAATATACACTGAGCATTTACATCCTCCTCGCAATGCACATATCCACCAGATGATGTGAGTAAGGCAGGAGATGTGTAGGACTCAGCATTTCCTACTTCAATCCCACATTGAGAATTAACGGACAATTTAAAACGAATCATGTGAAGACATAATAAAACTATAATGTCCTGAACATTTGACCTGCGCGTTGTTTGATTTGGTTTGGCTTTTATTGTTTAATTACCTCATTGCCTTGATTTGTCAAGCAAATAAACTAAGTGTCAATGGGATTAGGCAGCTTACTCAAGGTAACAGTAGATTGTAAACTGAGGCAGGGATGCTACTTTAGAGGTCTTGAGGGGAAATTTGCATGGCGGGGGCGTGGGGGGGGGGTAAAATCACAATACATTACCTAGTGTAGATTATCATGAATTGACTACAGCGTACTCAAGTCACTACACTGAATGTTATCATATGGACCCTTGAAAGCAGGAGAGGCAGAAGATTAAGTCAGAGATGCATAATTGGAAGGTCAGCTATTCCAAGCATGAGGGTAAGGCCCAGCCTGCTGGCCTGACAGGCTGCTTCAGCTATGAGGAACTGTAAACAGAGTGTCTGCCTACCCACCCCTGGTCAGAATTTGATCTACAGAATTGTTCAACAATAAACGATATTTTTAAATCTCCATGTTGATGGGAATTCATAATAAAAGCAGTGGGAAATGAAAGTTTATTTTGCTAGCTAGAAGTGGGACTATTATAACAATAAGTTAGTTGGTTGGTAGGATGTGAAGAATGGGACCACTTTGAAGAAGAACAACAAAGCCCCTTAGATCATTTTTTGAACAGATTTGGGGAGTTGAGAAACTCTCAGTCTGCTGAGGCAATAGGAAGTGCTCAGAGAAGGCTCAGTGTCAGGCAAGCTTATGCAAGGAAGAAGACCGAAGATTTGGATGTGCACCTCCAGATAAAACCTCAGCATGATCGGGCTATCCCAATCCAAAGCCACCCAAGAGGCTTCTGGAAGACACTCGCTCTGGGACTGTTAGGTCACTCAGTTATCTCAGCCAGAGCCAAAATATGAACATGACTCTGGGCAGGGACCTCCTGCCTCTGCCAGAGCAGGAGAGCCACCAAAGTTTTAAGCAAACAGAAACACCAGGTAAGAAGGAAAGACAGGGCCAACAAGTGAGGTACTTGTAGCCTTCCAAGTCCTGTGGGCAAGACAAAGGTGCCAACACTTGCTGTGTTGCATAGAGAAGAAAGAATGGTCTAGTGACTGAGCTATAGGCTGGAGGTCTACTTCCCTTTGGTTTTCACAAGAAACATGTGTGCAGATCTTTAAAGATGATACTTAGCATTTCCAGAGAGAAGGCTATTTCACTTGCCTTTTATGCAGGGATATTGAAGCCTTAGGATTCACAACAGAAAGGAAAACAAGGGATTAGGACAATTAAAGCTGTTATCAGGTGAGGTGGCACAGGTCTGCAGCCCCAGCAGGTTGGGAATGAAGAGTGGAGGATCAGGGATTTAAATACTTTCACAGGTACACAGTGACTTTGAGGTTAGCCCTAACCATGTCTCAAAAGACAAAGAGGCAAAAAAAAAAAAAAAAAAAAAAAAAAAACCCAAACCAATACCATAAGAAAAAGGGAAGGATGCTAAAAATGATGGATGTATGTCGTATTAGGAAAAAAAAATGTTTAAGAGTTAAATTAATTGACCTCATAAGTCCTGAGGGATTAATGGAATGGGCCATCCTGACATGCATACAATTCACTTCATGGGGAGTGAAGGCATGTGCAGCTTCCTGTACAAGCAGAGATACCTTTGTTGGAAGAAGTTGGCGTGGTCTTCTCTGAAAGATTTTTGCCAAATAGAAGAAAATACAGAATGGTTTTAGAGTGAATAGAATTTATTTTGATACTTGTGCAACTCCTAAGATTTTAACTGCTCATCTCCTCACATTTTTCCCCCAGTCAAGATAAGAAGATTCCAGTCGGCTGCACACTTACTGTGACTATCAGGAATGAGTTGTACTTTTAGGGACACAAGCTATCCTTGGGCTGAGTCTACCTGGGGTCGTTCGTAGGGCACACAGAAAGACCTTGGCTGCATGGTTTGTCATAGGACACACCTGTTTTTCTGGAGGATTGGCAAGGGTTGCTTGTAGGTAGAAAACTGTGTAGATCAGCTACATCTCAAAAGAGCTGATGCAATTACTTTTAAAAAAGAAAATGTTTCTTTTGGCAAATAACTCTAATTTTAGGTCTTAGTACAAGGCCACTGGCCACAGGAGAAAATCGATGTGGGGTGTTTTATAAAAAAAAAACAACAAAACAAAATGAAAACAAAACCAAAAAACCTTTACCTCTAACCTACATCTCAGCAGCTAGGAGGCAAAGGAGACTAGAAGGGACCTTGGTCCCACTATCCCTTTTGAATATGAACTCTCTATGGCCTTTACTCTCTCCCCACCTTCCCATTCTAAAAGCATCTCCCAGTGGTGACCCCCATAGATCAAGAATGTAACACTTGGACTTTGGGGAACATCTCCCCAACCCATAAGAGGCATATGCACATCCCATGTTTTCCTAGTTGGCATTGTTCTTGGTGTCTTTAAAAGTATATGAGCATAAATAAAACAGAGAACTGCAGAGAAACAGCTTGAGTGGAGGTTTTATTTTGCTGCATTGGCTTATGTATTTTATCCTTGATTATGTATATTGAGCACTTGGAACACAGAGCTCTCAAACTGTGGGTTGACAAGAACTTTGACTTGAGTATTGCCCTTATAAAACTTACCATTTTGAAAGAAAAAGTATAAAAAAAGTATCCAAACTATGTTGCGATGATTATATGCTAATTCTTATGGGTCAGATTTTAATACCACATAACAGGCTCATGACAGTCCTGCAATAAACGCAATATAGGGAACTTCATTGAAGGGTGTAAGCAGTCTGAACCAAAATAGTTGCAAGGGACAGCCTGTAGTGTGTTGACTTGGGAATGAGCAGGTAGGACAAGGACTATGAATATGCATTTGATGAATGGAGGGAGAGATGCCACAAGCCAGGGTTTCTGTTGTATGGACGCATAGACATGGCAAGAGAAAGCATTGTTGTATTACATTATGTTACTTGTATGTTAGACAACAAGAGGACTATGATTCTCAGAGGCCTGACATGTTGCCTGTGATGTTAAGACATTGTCTTCATTAGGAAATATGAGAACTCAATAATGGTAGCAAGCTCTTTATATGATTATGTGAAATAAAGCTATACTAGTCAATATAATTCCTTAATAGAAATCTAAATAGGCTAACTATGATCTTATTTTTGTAGAGGAATTCCAGGCAGGAAATGTGGGACAATCATACTGACGGCAGAGGAGTTAAACTGCTGCAGGGTAAGCAAATATTTTCTTTGTTTAAAATTATTTTTATTTACAAATATTTTACTGGTTTTGGAGTATTCCAGATAACACACTTTGATAATAGTCCCTCCCACAATTCCATATTCCCTTCTTTAGACACCCAATTGTATGTCCACTTTAAAAATAAAAACAAAAACACACCAAAAAAAAAAGCATCTAGTTCAAACTGTGCTGTCCTTATACTTTGAGTCATGTGGCCATCCACTGGAGGGTGGTGGACCTACCGGCAGTCACACTATTAAAGATAATTGACTGTCCCCAACCCAGCAGTTAAGTAATAACTAAGCTATTACCCACAGCTTCTCAGCTAGGGGTGAGACTTTGTGTCTATTTCCTATCTCCAAGTTGGGATTTTCTCTGGCTGTTCTGCCCAGAAAACTGTGTCCTTGTAGTTTCGTACTACCACTGGCTCAGGTTCTTGTCTACCCTAGAAGTGTCTGGGATGGGTTATTAGATGAATGGGCCTCAAATCCAATCAGAGTGGTTGGTTACACCCATAAAATTTGTGCCACCATTGGCCTTAGCATGTCTCACAGGCAGGTCACTGTTGAATATCACAGCGTTTGTAGCTGGGTTGATGGTTACCCTTTCTCATCTGGTAGCCTACAAAGTACCTTCCAGTTATCATGAAAACTAGTCAGGAAAGGTTAAACTTCTCGTTTGGCAACAGTTCAGTTTCTCCATGTTCAAATGTCGTCTTCAGTAATAGAGCTTATCGTCCAGATGCGGAGACCAACCGGTAGCCTCGGAAGCAGCCTGTGATGTTTGAGAGTTTCCAGGGAGCCATTTTGGCCAACAGCTCAATTAGTTCCTGACATGGGAAGTTTCACCTGGTGGCATAAGATATCGCGCGTGGACATCGTCTCTCCCATTATTTGGCGATTCCATTTGTGTTTCTTTCCTATACATGCATGTTAGGAAGTTTCTTTAGAAGCATTTTAGGAAGTTTCCATGTGGCACCTCAAGGAGTCTTTAGTCCCTTATCCCTCTCTTCCATCTCCTTCTAAGTCCTCCTAATCCAGTTTCTTGCCTCTCTCTTCATAAATATATATTCTATCTCCCCTTCCACAGGAGATCCCTCCTAGACCCTTAATATGTACCTAACCTCCATGGCTATATTAACTGTAGCAAACATATTAAAGGTTTAAAAGCTAAACATGAAATATTTTTCATTTTGCATCCGTGTTACTTTACTTAGGATGATATTTTCTGGCTCTATCCATTTACCTGAAAATGTCATAATTGCATTTATAACAGCTGAATAACATCTCCTTGTATATATGTGATGTTTTCATAATCCATACATTAGTTGATGGATATCTAGGCTGTTCCCAATTTGTGTCTAATATGAATAGAGCAGCAATGGATGAACAAGTGTCTCTGTAGTGGGATATAAATCTTTTTGCTTATTCTCCAAATAGTAGTACAACTGGATCTTGAGATAGATCCTTTCCCGGATTCCCGAGGTCCTACCACACTGATTTTCTCAGTGTCTATAAAAGTTGGCATCACCCTATCAATGAATAAATGCCACCCTTCCCCCACATCCTTGCCAGCATGAGCTGCCATATGTTGTATCTTTTTTTTTTTTAATCTTGACCATTCTGAACAAGATAAGATGAAGTCTCAAGGTAGTTTTAATTTGTGTTTTTCTGACAGTGTTGAACATCCCTTAGTTGTTTCTTGGACACCTAGAGTTCATCTATGTTCTCCACTTTCCCTTCTGTCAGATTCAAGGTATCTAGCCTTCCATAGAAGTCTTTCTGATGCAGTTAGACTTGAGTTTTATGCAGGTTAATGAGTATGGGTCTATTTGCCTTCTTATAAAGTCCATCATCCAGATTCTCTAGCACCACTTGTTGAAGATGCTCTTTTTAATCCAGTGTGTATGTCTGGCTTCTTTATCAAATATCAAGTGTCCATAGACTTGTGCATTTCTAGATGGATCTTAAGTCCACTGATCAACACGTCTGGTTTTTTTTGAGGATATCTGTTCTTTTTTTGAGGATAGCTCTGTACTACAACTTGGAATCTGGATGTTGGTACCTCCAACAGGTCTTTTTCTTTGGTTTTAATCTTTTAGAATTCTGTTAGGTATCCTGGGATTGATTTTATTTGTTTGTTTGCTTGCTTGCTTATTTATTTGTTTATTATTTATTCATTTGTGTGTGTGTTTTCATAGGAAAGTAAAAGTAGTCCTTTTAATTTCTGAGAATTGTGTTGGGATTTTGATGGAAGTTACATTGAAGTTGTATTTGCTTTTATTAGGATGGTCATTTTCCCAATGCTAATTATACTGATCCTCGAGCATAGAGATCTTTTCACAGTCTAATAGTTTCAATTTTTAAAAAAAAAAATCTTAACATTTTTCCTTTATATGAGTCATGCACTTGCTTGGTTAGAATTATCTATCCCAAAATACTTTTTACTTTTGAGATGATGGGGAAAGGCACTGCTTCTTTGAAAATATTTATCAGCTGTAGGAGTTTCCCAGTGGAATTTTTAGGGTCACTCATGTATGCTATCACATCATCTGCAAGTAAAAGTACTTTTACTTCTTCGTTTATTATTGGAATCAGTTGTGTCATGGCTCTAGCTAAGGTTTCAAGTACTGTGCTGAAGCGGTGTGGAGAGAGTGGACATCCTGGTTTTGGTGAAAATCCCTCAAGAGATTCTTCTCTTTTAGGTTGATGCTGGCTGTGGGCTTGATGTAAACTCTGCCTTTATTCAGTTGAGGTATGTCCCTTGCATCATAGTCTCTTCAGGGTTTTTATCAAGAAGGGATGGTAGATCTTTTTCAAAGACTTTTTTCCTTTTCTCCTATAACGTTAGTGTCCAATAACTTTTGTCTTTCAGTCTACTTGTGTGGAAGATTATGAGATTATGTCTAATGATTTACATATGTTGAATCATCTCTGGGATTCAGAGAATTTCATCCTGGCAAACAATCTTTTTGATGTGTTCTTGGATTTGCTTTGCAATTACCTATGTTCATTATAGATATGAATTTATAATTTTCTTTTCTTCTTTCTTTCTCTTTTTTCTCCTTTTCTTCTTTTTTGGTTGGGTCTTTGAGTGGTTTAGGTATCAGGCTAGTAGTGGTCTCATAAAAATAATTAGGAAATGTTCCATCAGCTTATGTTTGTGAAATGAGTTGAGCAATATTGGCATGAATTCTTATTTGAAGGTCTGGTAGAATTTGTCACTGAATTTATCTGGTCCTGGATTTATTTATTTATTATTTATTTATTTATTTATTTATTTATTGGTTGAGAGACTTTTAATGGAAATGACTTTTGACTTCACTAGTGCTTATGAGTGTTTAAATATGTTTAAATATGATTAAATATGACAGGTTATGTACATCAAGAACTTCATCTGTTTCTCTTTGGTTTTCCAACTGAGTCAAGTACAGATTTTAAAATGTCCTAAGATCCTCTGTATTTCCTTAGTGTCTATGGGAATGTCTTGCTTGTTATCTCTAATTTTACTAACTTGGATCTTCTCTCTGTGTCTTTAGTTCATTTGACTAAGGGTTTGTCAATTTTGTTTTCTCAAAGAACCAGCTCTTTATTGATTCTTTGTATTTTTAGTAGTGCTTGTTTGCTTATTTTGTTTCTATAAAATTGATTTCAGCCCCTAGTTTGTCATCTACTTTTTTGTAGTGTTATGTCCTCTTGTTGTTATTCTAGAGCTTTCAGGTGTACTGCTAAATTATTAAAATGAGACCTTCCTAATTTTTTTTGACATAAGCCCTTGTTGCTATGAACTTGTCTCTTCAAACTGCCTTAATCATGCCCCATAGATTTGTGTATGCTGTACTTTCATTTCTGAAATGTTTTGAATTTCCTTGATTTTCATTTGGTCTATTTTTTATTATTATTCCATAATGAATTGTTAAGTTTCTATGAATTTTAAAGCTTTCTGCTGTTTCTATGGTTGTTGATATTCAGATATAGTTCCTGGTGGTCAGATGGGTTGTAGGGTGTCATTCACTTCTCTTGTATCTTTTGAGACTTGTTCTGGTTCTGAGTACATGGAGACAGTTTTGTAGACGGTTCAGTGAGGCGCTAAGAAGAAGGTAAATTCTTTTATGTTTGGATGGAATGTTCTACAAATATCTGTTGAGTCCATTTGATTTACATCATATAGTTCCAACATTTCTCTATTTGGTTTCTCTCTGTATGACCTATCTATTGGCAAGAGTAAGGTCACTCACCATGATATGTGATTTTTAGCTGTAATGGTGTTTCTTTTATGGACTTGGTTACCGTTGTGTATGGTGCATAGATGTTCAGGATTGCAATATTCTTTATTGTTTTCCTTTGATGAGATGCAGTGTCTTTTCCCATATCTTTTGTTTTTCTTTGGATAAGTTTTGGTTTTAAGTTTAATTTCTCAAATGTTAAAGCAGCTACACTTGCTTGTTTCTTGGGTTAATTATCTTGGAGTACCTTTTCCATCCTTTTACTCTGAGGTGATTACTATCCTTGATTGTAAGATGTATTTTTTGGATGTAGCAGAAAGATAAATTTTTTTTTAATTCAATGTGTTGGTCTGTGTCATTTTTAATGAAATATTGAAACTGTCAATATTGAGAGTTATGAATGAGCAGTGTTTATTGATTCTTATTATTTTACTTTTGGGAATTTTTCTCTTTTGTTTTAGTGCTCAGGGATTATTTATTTTTAATATCTTCATGAGTGTGATTAACCTCTTCACAATGAAGTTTTGCTTTGAGCATCTTCAGTAGAGCCCTATTGGTAGATAGGCATTGCTCAAATTTGGTATTATTTTGTAATGTTTACCTTTCTCCATCTATTGTAACCAATAGTTTTGGTGAATATAGTAATCTGGGATGATATTTTTGATTTCTCAGAGTTTGTAGAAGATCTATCATGGTCGTTCTGGTTTTCAGAGTCTCCACTGAGAAACTGACTGTTATCTTAGTTGACCTGCCTTCATATATTTCTTGGTCTTTCCCCTTGCTGCTTTTAATACCTTTTCTTTGATCTGTACATTTAGTGGATTATTATGTGTTTGGGGAAATTTCCTTTTCAAGTCCTGTCTATTTGGTATTCTGTCTGCTTGTACCATGATAGCCACCTTCTACCTCGTGTTGGAAAATTATTCTATGATTTTGTTGAAAATATTTTTCTATGCATTTGGCCTGGGTTTCTTCTCATTTCTCTTTATTATTCATAGATTTGGTCTCTTCTTAGTGTCCTATATAGATTTCCTGAATGTTTTTGTGCCTGGTTAATTTTAGATTTAACACCTTTTCAGTGAGGTATTCATTGCTTCTGCCCTGTTGTCAACACCTAAGATGTTTTCTCCCATGCCTTGTATTCTGTTGGCAAGGCTTAATTCCAGGTGTCTTTGTGTAACTTCAATTTTTTTTTTCAAATTCAGTTTTTCTTTTTCTTGATTCTATTTCTTTGTTAAATTCTACTTTCATGCCTGGAATTATATTCATTATTCCATTCAACTGTATTTTGTTTGTTTGTTTTCATGGACTTCATTAAGGAATTAATCCATATCTAGGTCCTTGGACATATCTTAATTTGAAACTCTTATCTTGTGTTTCACATTGCATTTCTCATGCTCGACTGTAATAGGTTGTCTAAGTTCTGGTGAGACATGTTGTCTTGCCTGCCTGTTCATGTATGTGTGTTTGTATTGTGAGCTAGGCTTCGGGCGTTTTAACTATTGAGGTGTTTCTAGGTATTTATATATGGTCTTGTTTGATTGGGTGGGTATTCCAATTCTTAGTTCTTGATGGCCTTTCTGAATCCTAGGCAAGTGTGGTGGCTGTGGGTTCTCTATAAAGACCACTTGTGTAGGTCTGTAGATGGCAGAAAGAAATGGAAATGGACTAGGAGGTGCAGGTGAGATTGGTTATGGGTATGAGCTAGCTGGGGATAATGAGTCCACACACCAAGTACCAGAGTCCCCAGGGAGGGGGGACACCTGTATGTAGGGTGTGAGAGGATAAGGAATAAGTTTAGTGAGATAGGAATGAAAGGGCCAGGGGGATTCTAGGTATATAACAAGAGCTAGGAACTCCAGGGAATGGAGTTTGGGTAGAAGGGGCTCCCAAATCAGGTTGCTATGGAAATTTAGAGTAAGTATGTATGGTCAGAGGGTAATGGAGAAACCAAAGGAAAGTGAAAATTACCTACCTGAGTCCACTGTGGCCCCTGTAGGTCCCATGTAGAATGTATTTCTGGGTATTGGTGGTTGAAACAACCAAATGGATATGGCCACAAGAGAAGGTTGAGAGGATCACCAGGAAACAGCTAAGTTGTATCTGTACCAAGAGGCAAAATCCCTAGGGTATGGTGGTAGGGTGTGAGGAGGGAGACCTACCTGAAAGCTACAAGGCTGAGGGTGAGACTGGAGAGACAGTAATGAAGGACTGGAAGAATAGTGACTATTACCCACCCAGGTCCCAGCCTAGTGTGACCACTGAGAAATATGGTAGAAAGCATTTCTAGGTGTTGGCAGCCAACACAAAGGAAAAGAGATAGCCGAGAAGGGAAAGCTAAAAGCAAAGAAGACCTGTCAAGGCAGCATCTTTTCCACTGTTGATCGGGTAGTGTTTAGTCAACATCCTGAAGTGCCTAAGATTGCTTGCCTCAATCAGAGCTCGTCATAATTTTATTCTCATGTGTAGACCATTACAATGTGCAACTTTTCTTCAACAAGTTGGTCTTCATCTTGAAGAGACTCATGTTTCACTCAAATCAGTGGTTACTCTGCTAAAACTGCCAGCTGCTTTAAGCTGGATTTCATTGTCAAGTTCTGGTAATAAAATGATTTTTTTTCTTTTGGAACCTCAGATGACTTAATGCATCATAAATCTTAAATATTGTCCACATTTGGTCTTTCCCTAGACATCTCACAGCCCCCAAATGTATGATGTGATAACTGTCAACATCAACACTTTAAAGAAATTTCTGAAATTGGTGACAATTTAATCCCTTGGTTCTTAGGAAATTCACAGTGTTGATGATTTATATGATTCTGTACATTGTCAAGACTTTTCTGCATAGAAGTTCTTGCTGTGCTATGCAATAATGCTCAGTTGAGCTGGAGCTTAGTGCAACCATTGCATCGTCTTCATTCAATTTTACAAGCCCCACTTTTTCATGTGCTGCCGATGGAGCAGTACCAGTAACTATACCAGATACATTGGCAATGGAAAAATAAATTGTGTGTCTTTCGAAAAATATTTTAAAACTCATTTCTTCAGTGGCACCATATTCGCCATCAACACTATAATAAATAGAGCAAAATTAGTCACGTTTACAGCATCAGACATGCTGTCCATCACCAAAGTATAAATTTTAAAATTCTCTTCATGTTTTTCAATAGATTTTTCTAATGTGCTCAATTCAGGTTGCTACAGTCTAATAGAACAGACTCTTTTTAGAAATAGCACTTCCCCCATCAAGACTTAAAATATGGACAGACACCAGAGAAATTCAGAATATTTAAGGGGGTACTTCAAAAATCCTTCCTTACTCTGGTAACAGAAAATATAAAAGAGGTGAAAAAATTTGTAGATCCATCCAAGGCTTTTTAGATCAACAACCTAAACAGACCTATAAAAACCGATGTTAAAACAACAATAAAATGCCTGGTCCAGATGGACCCAAAGCAGATTTCTACCAAAACTTTCAAAAACTACCAAAAATACTTATTAAATTACTCAGAAAAAAAATACAAAAAAAAAGAAAAGAAACAGAGGGAACATTTCTAAACTTTTTCTATTAAGTATCACTCTAAGAATAATACCAGGTAAAGTCATAACAAGAAAAGAGAACAGCAGGTTTATATATATGCAGTGACCTTAGCTGTAAAACTTCTCAATAAAATACTTGAAAGCCACCATCTAACAGTGGTCCCCAACCTTCTTAATGTGATGACACTTAACACAGTTGCTCATGTCGTGGTGATCCCCAGCTGTAAAATTATTTCATTACTACTTCATAACTGTAATTTTGCTTCTTCTATGGATCATAATGTAAATATATAATACATAGACTAACTGATATGTAACCCCTAAATTGGTTGCAACCTACAGGTTGAGAACTCCAGAAAAGAATCACCTACCATGACCAAGTCAGCTTCACTGTAGAGGTATTGGGAAAATTCAACACATATAATTTTTAAAAAATGCAGTAAGTCATATAAGTGGACTTAAAGACAAAAATCACATGATCATCTTAATAAACACAAAAAAGGCTTTTAACAAAATCCAGTATGCCTTCATGGCAAATGTGAGAACAGGACTGGGAGGAGCGTACTCAACATGGTAAGGCTGTATAAGACATAACTAACATCATCATAAAGTGAAAAACAAGCACCACCACTAAAATCAAGGATATCCACTCTCCTCACTCATTTGTAACATAAGGATTAAGCCCCTGGTACAGCAACAAGCCAAAAGAAGGAAATTAAAGGGATATAGATAAATAAGTCAAAATATTCCCATTTCTAGATGATACTTTATATGAAAGCCCAAAATTTACATCAGAAACTACATATAGTAATTTTAGTAAAGTAACAGGATACACACTAAAGTCAAAAACATCATTAAACTTTTCATATAAGAGAGAGATGGTGGACACACTCCCACTCCTAATATTCTCAACAAAGAAACATATAGGAATAATCCTAATCAATGAGGCAATAGACTTTGTAATGAAAACTTTAAATCAGATTCAGGAAGACACTAGAAGATAGAAAGGGCACATGCTCATGGATTGGTGCAATTAACATTATGAAAATCGCTATACTACCAAAAGCATTTTATAGATTCAGTGCAATCTCAATCAAAATTCTCAAGAGATTATCCACATAATAGCAAAAAAAAAAAAAAAAAAAAATCCTAAAATCCTTATGGGAGCACAGGACACTCCACATAGCTAAAGCAGTTCTGAGCCAAAAGCAGCATGTTAGAGGATTACCATACCATCATTCAAGCTACAGTACACATAGTAATAAAATAAATAGCATTGTTACAAAGATAGACATGTAGATCAATGGAACAAATCAGAAGACCCAAACATGAGTGCACATAACTACAGTCATCTCATATTTGGCAATGATAACAAAAATTGAGAATAATTACATTAAAGCCAGATCTCACACTCTGCACACAGATCAACCCAAGTGGTTAAAAGGCCTGTCTGAGAAACCCGAAACACTGATAGCTTGGTTAAGGGTTACTATTCCTAGGATGAAACACCTTGATCAAAAGCAAGTTGGGAAGGAAAGGGTTTATTCGGCTTATACTTCTACATTGTTGACCATCACTGAAGGAAGTGAAGACTGGAGCTCAGGCATGGAAGGAACCTGGAGCAGGAGCCAGGGAGGGGTGCTGCTTACTGGCTTGCTCCTTTTGGCTTGCTCAGCCTGTATCTTATAGAATCCAGAAGCAACATTGGCCCAGCAATGGCACCACCTACAAATGGGATGTGCTCTCCCCAATCAATAACTCGTTAATAAAATACTCTACAGGCTTCCCTAACTGCATTATCTTTTGGGGGCCTCTTTGAACTGAAGTTCCCTTCTCTCAGATGACTTTAGCTTGTGTCACATCGACATAAAATTTCCAGCACAATTGGCAATGCTAGGAAAACTTAAGCAATACCGTGAAGGCAGAACTAGCCTATGATTAGCTCCACCACTCCCTGTCATATACTGAAAGGACTTGGCTCCCTACTTCACAGATACTTGCTCAGTCATGTTCATTGCTGCTCTGTCCACAATAGCTAGGGAATAGAAATAGCCCACCTGTCTTTCAACCCACAAGTGTATAGTGAACATGTGATATTTGTGCATAATAAAACTATATTCAGTTGTTTAAAAAAAAGTGGATGAAATCACTAAACATTCAGGTAAATAGGTGTAATTGGAAAATACTGAGTCAGATAACCCAGACCCTGAAAGATAAATGCAAGATGCTTTGTCACTGTAAAGCCCCACTCCAAATCCTCAGGTGTGCTTGCAAAGTGGTGGCAAAGGAGCATGGGATGAGAGGGAGGGAAGGTGACGTGTAGCTCTAGAGAAGGGAATTGTAGAAGACAGATTCTAGGAACAGGATAATATAAAAGAAAAATGTGAGGACTTGCACTAGGGAACGGAAGAAAGAATAATGGAGGAGTTGAGGGAGGATGGACGAAAATGACGCTGAGTGTTTAAAAATCCCATAGGAAATCATATTATTTTATTCTATAAGGTTACATATGTATGAATTCATATACACATATGCATTTGTGTTTGATGTTGTTAACCCACATCAAGTGATTGTGCTACCCCCAAGTGCCAGGCACTGTTAATAAAAGCAACGCCTAATGCTAGGAATGAAAAAAAAAAAAAACCCTCCTTAAGGTGTTTGTTAGAGGAGTAGAAGAACTTCCCCCAAACCAATATAGACTGTTGTCACTGTCCTCAGTTGCCTCCCAGAACACGAAGGTGAAAGACCCCACAGACTTTGTGCCCAGGTCTTGGAGAACTCGGGCTGGAGCTGTCCTGGAAGTCTCCTTCCTGAAGACTAGCTCTTCTAGTGGTCAGAGGTGCTCTCAAACTGCCAAAGCAGAAACCCAATCATCCTACCCAGCTGTAAACCTAGGAACCACAACAAGAACAAGACAGGCAAAAGGTTCCCAGTGTCACAATAGCGGCATTTTTATCTTAAGGTAACCAACAGCTGTGTAATTGGCCTTAAGGCCAGTTCATTGGGAAGGAATTCCAGTCACATCAACCTGGCCAACTCCTCATAACTGGAGAGGTCATAGAATGTAAACAATCTACTTCTGTCACTCTTTTCCTGCCATTTCCTAAACCAATATAATTTCTAGCTGGAGTCTAAATAACTTATCCTTATACCTCCAGATAACTGTAACCTCTTAAACCCCATCCAAGAAGCATCCTTTTGCCACAGAGATCCACAACTATTACAGGGATCCACAACTGGTCAACTGTAGGGGATAACTGTGTGGTGCTCCACCCCAACTGATACATCAGTAACATAACTCTTACAATACTTAATTAAATCAAAGGAGACTATAGGTGGAAATAATGTCAGAGCCTGAGGCTCTGCACATGTGCTGCTAAATAGTCTCCATTAGGTTTTACAGTAAAAAAGGCTAACATGGTACGTCAACAATATGGTAGCCTGAACAAGACTGTCATACTGATAACACCAGTCGATGGGCCAGCATGTGTGGTGGAAATTCCAAATAGTCCTACAGTTAGATGAAGGGCTACTGGTGATCAATAGCCGTGGAAAGAAGGGGCGTCATATTCTCATCAAAATGAGTTCCCACATATTTTGTCTATTTTCAAGTGGTCAGCCTTGGGCATATGTGCAAAAGAGTAATGCTAGATAGACTCAGTGAGTTTTACATGTGTGTGTGTGTGTGTATGTGATATATACATATATATGCATATACATTTATACATGCAAGAAAATTTGTTTATACTTGTAACAATAATTAAAGAATAGATCATGATTTGGGGAGGGAGGGGTAGGACACAAGAGAAGGTGGGGAGAAATGGAGTCATGTAGATTCAATGCTCCTGTATGAAGTTCACATGCCCCCAAAAAACTGAGCTCTCAAAGTACTGATTTGGATTTTAAAATCTCTGTATTTTCTATCATTAAAAAGAAATACTTAGTCTGCTCAATTTAATGGTGTTTAACTTCCTTGGTGTAATAGTCAGATAATACCTTGAGATTACTCAGCGGTTCAGTGCTTCTATATACAAATTATGTGCAGTGACTAGCTTGGGATAGTCGCAGATGTAGAATTATGTTGCACACTGGAAGAAAGATGCTTTTTTTTTTCTTGAACCTAAGCACCAAAGAAATGATTTTAATGTAGTTTTCATACATTGTGTTCTGCTTCTTTATTAAAACAAATATCTGGATTGAAGAGATTGCTCAGCAGTTAAGAGCACTGACTGCTCTTCTGAAGGTCCTGAGTTCAAATCCCAGAAACCACATGGTGGCTCACAACCATCTATAATGAGATCTGATGCCCTCTTCTGAAGACAGCTACAGTGTACTTATTTATAATAAATAAATCTTTGGGCCAGAGAGAGCAGGGGCTCGCCAGAGCAAGCAGAGGTCCTAAATTCAATTCCCAGCAACCACATGATGGCTCACAACCATCTGTACAGCTACAGTGTACTCATATGTATATAAACTAAGTAAATAAAACTTTTAAAAACAATAACAAAAAAAATCCAAATACCCCCCAATCAGTCCAATAGACTGTAATAGAGGCTTAGTAAACACATCCCATGTCATAGATGATCATTAACTATGTCCTAAGTGATCAGGAATATTAATAATGTACGTGGCTGAAGTCACTGCAGTGTGACATTGGAAACCTGGAGTCATCTGTCTCATTATTATTTGGGCGTGGGTAGGAACAGCTTTCTGAATACTAGTGGTCTAGCATTTGAATGAAATTTCCAGGATGTTTGAAAGCCTCATATTCCTTCAATAAGTAATGGCCTCTCCTCTACAGCTCCTGGACACTTGGCCACTGGCATCCAAGTAACAAATGTGTTTTCTTGTCAAATCTTGTTTGTGATCTGTTGTTTCTAGCTATTCCTTTCCCAGATTTTGACCTGTATTATTAATTCTGTTTTCAGGATGCTGTCTTGATGCAGTTCTGTGCAAACAAATTGGATAAGAAGGATTTCTTTGGGAAGTCAGATCCTTTCCTTGTATTTTATCGAAGCAATGAGGATGGAAGGTAGGAGTGCCTTCTACCCCACTCAGTGTTGGGCTGACTCATGTGTGTGTTGTTCTTTCTGTCAGAGATCTTCAGGTTAGTCAATGAAATACAATACTTGATACTTTCAAGAAGGGTGTGATTTTCTATTTTAAAACTAATTTGATAACCATTTATATTTTATGTTTAAAGTATGAGCTAGTTTCTTCTTCCTCTTTGCTTTTTATAAAAATCTGCTTTTCTTTCAACAATGTAGAATAATGGCATGTTTTAGAAACTCAAATTAACCAATGTATCTTTCTATAGAAGTGAGTGGAAACCATTTGTTTTGGATGAGGGGGATGGGAGGACATTGATCATTCTCTCCTACACTGAAATTCCTAGAGCCCTGGGGTCTACACCTCAGTGAAGTGGTTCAGTGTGGTGTGGTGTTTCGCCAGTCATGACTAGATGAATAGATCTATGTTTAATTATTGATCTCTGGGATTCATATCATAATGTCCACATTTACAAGGAAACTTAGCAACTAGGGAGATGCCTGGGAGTCTCTTGCCAAGAAATAAATAATGTGATGCTAGATGCTAAATGGCTCTGGTAACATCTACAGTTTCCTGATCTGTAAATGGGGTGATCTACCTCGCAGGAGTGAGAGGAGCACCTGATGATACAAACTCATGCGGAAGTCTCAGAGAGTGAGATCTTAGCCATTATCTCGTGTTAATATTGTTTTATACGTTATTTTTGTTTGTCATAACAGTACATACTAAAGCGTTGTCTAACAAGACAATGCTACTTAGAAATTGGAAGCAAAGGAAAGGAAGTCCTTCCTTCTGCCACTATGGCTGTGTTTACAGCTGACATGGCTGAAGCTGTCAGTGTTGTGCACACTGTGCATCTGAACACCTGTTTATCCACGCAGAAACTCTAAAGGGCGTAAACATAACTCTTACTTATTCCCAGGCGAGGAAGAGGTTATCAGGCAGACAGAACTTCTTCAGTCCCAGGGTTCTTGGGTCTTTCTGATGGAACCGCGTGTTCCCCGAGTTCTCGTACTTATTTTTCTAAAAAAAATTTATGCCCTTAAGATTTCAGCTTATCACACATTTAATGATGCTTTTGTGATGAAAATATGTTCTGCTTAGGCAAATGATATTTTTAATAAAATGAAATCTATTTTTTCAGAAGTAAAACCATTCCAGATACCTAAATTATTAAAACTTAACTCTTAAAATGGATAACTCTGTTTGTTTGTTTGTTTGTTTGTTTGTTTGTTTTTTCGAGACAGGGTTTTTCTGTGTAGCCCTGGCTGACCTGGAACTCACTTTGTAGACCAGACTGACCTGGAACTCAGAAATCCGCCTGCCTCTGCCTCCCGAGTGCTGGGATTAAAGGCGTGTGCCACCACGTCTGGCTAAAATGGATAATTCTTACTTCGGATGTAGTTTCATATATTATACTTATAGAAAACATGTATTAATGAATATGTTAAACATTTATATGTATGCTTTTGTTTTTATGAGTTCAGGGAAAGGTAGCTTTAAATACTGCTCACTTTTACACTTATTTTTCATGCAAGATCTTTTTCCTTAATTTTACGATTGCATAAATGTGAAGCTACTTCTAAAGTTGCTAATTTAGCTAACAGGTTAGAACCCTCTGGACCGGAAACAGTAATTAAAAGTCGTTCTAGTATATAATTCTAACTTTCTATTTTCTTGATTTCCTGTTGCTCTCATTATACTCTGTGCTCATAACTAGGTAATAATTTTCCTAGTGTGTTTGATAATGAGCTTCAACTAATGCATCCTGACAGGCTACTTCTTAGGAATGGTTTTGTATGACTCTGTCTATAGTATACACATACACACGCCCTGTCTTTACATGACTAGACTCCTTCTACTAGAACTCTGCTCAGGATCTTCACTCATTTCTCTGGCAGTGGAATTTGAACTATTGAGAGTTCTATTGTGTACAATCACACACAGTGTGCTATAAATGAGCGTAATACTAGAAGAAAAAAATAGCACTTTCTGGCTTATGAATGTCTCCTCCAACAGACCAGTCACTTTCTCGGGAGAAAAAAGTCCCCAATGTGAAGCTGTTTAACTCCACATCTAGTGACTCTAGGATTGTAACATAAGCTTTGATTTTACCTTAAGCAAATCTCAAAAAGCCAGTGAGTATGGCACACCTCAAGTTTTTATAAAATAGCATTAGGGTTTGCTGAGCTGGTAGAAATTTATCTGGGGTAAATACTGCAATATCTCATTGTTTATATTATAAAGAACTAATCCCACAAGTTTGTAAATCTCTCTGTATATTAAATCAGGTGGCGACAGCAGCCCAGAATGGGCAACAGTAACTCTGCCCATGGAGAGGAATGGCTAAAAAAAATAAAACAACCAATACATCATTCTGAATCACACACACACAATTTATGTCATTCTTTCTATCATTTGTCTGTCTGTCTGTCTTCTATCAATGTAGCTTCATAATTGTAAACTCTTTTCACAGCTTTACAATTTGCCACAAGACAGAAGTGGTCAAAAACACTCTAAATCCTGTGTGGCAAGCGTTCAAGATCTCAGTGCGAGCATTGTGCAATGGGGACTATGACAGGTAAGACAGCTGAGACATGCAGACTGAGCACGGGGAATGTTCATGGTCCATGGAACTTCAGTGAGAGCATTGTGCAATGGGGACTATGACAGGTGAGACAGCTGAGACATGCAGACTGAGCGTGGGGAATGTTCATGGCCTATGGAACTCAGCTCTAATGTACATGGTCCATGGAACTCAGCTCTAATCCAAAGATACAGAGAAGGCATGTTGGCCAGATTCAACCTGTGATCCTTCCAGCATACTTGAAGATTTATAATACTGAAATCTTTCTTTATTGGAATCTTATTGTAGGTTATTTAATAAAAACCTCTTTAGAATTGAAACTAGAAATGTATAGATAAAGATAAAATTTCAATCTTTTTTCTATTTCCTTCCTTGTCGTACTATTTGTATATTAGTGAAGAAATTAAAACATTGTCTTTTAGGTAGTGTTGAGACAGGGCCTTGCTATGTAGTCCAGGCTGGCCACAAACACCTAACTTTGCTGACCCAGCATCACTTGCATCACCACACCCAAGGGTGTTTTATTCTATTAACCAATATCCCACTAATAACTGTAAACAGTGTGCTATCATGTTTCCTTTTAAACATATGATATTTGATAGATGAATCAAATTTTATTTAACTGGTTCATTATTTCCATGAGAAAGCAGTTCTTATATGTTTTCTGATTAGGAACATCAACACTATCTAGTCACATTGTAAAATTAAGGTTCCCAGGCCCTATACCAGACCTGTTGAGCCAGAAGCTTTGGAAAGAGGTCTAGTAAGCCACAGTGTGATGAGCTCTTCAGGTGACTCTGATCTCTGTGAATTTGAGAAATACTTGCCAAGACAATGGTCTCCAGGAGGGGAGATGCGGGTCTATCTTCCACCCAGGAGCTATGTTGTCCACATGCTTTCTCCACACGCTGAACAATTGATATAGATTTTCAAAACTGACTTTACATGTACACTTAATTGTAGTGATAAAAAGCTAAATCCCCTTCAATTTACTTTGTGAAACGTATAAGCATATATGCTCTAAGAGCAAGTGACTAAATTTTACTTTGTAGATTAAGATATCATTTTCATATTGTATTATCAGATTGTATTATTTTCTTTAAGCCAGTTTCCCACGTGTACTTTTTTTCCTGGCAGAACAATCAAGGTAGAAGTGTACGACTGGGACCGAGACGGGAGGTAAGTCATCTCTGTGTCATCTCTGCTCTTGAGATTTCATCACGCCGACTCAGGATGCATGCAAATGACTATGATTTTTTTTCCCAGTTTCATGGTTCTCTGTTTTAAAAATACATTACTGATGAGTTTACATGTGGTTTTTAAAGGCAGTGCAATTTCTTCAACTTTGGAATTGAAATAAGGTGTTTCTTCATTTATAGTAAGGATTCTATACTTGGTCTTGATGCTTTTTCAATGTGTTTCAACATACAGGCATCTATTTTCACTGTTATAGAGTAGGGATCTCCATTGCTCCCGCTCAGAGATTCTGGGGAGGATCCTATAAACGGTTTGACATGCTTCTCAAGGGAATTCTCAGACTCGCATGTGCGCACACACTATTTTTTATGATGGAGGCACTAAATTTTTTGATGTGTGAAAACCTGAATTTTACGCAGCATGAGCCCTGTTGTACTACATCCCCAGCCAACCATTGCCTTTTGAGAGATGAGGTTTAGAAACAAAGGAAATATTTGATCCTGAGAAGCCTGAAAATAAAAAGGTATGAGGTTAGAAGACAAAAAGAACTTTAAAGAGAAGCTTAAATATTCCTTGGAACTGAACTGTGTGAAAAGAATGGTCCAAGAGATTGTAGCTTCCTTTGTAGTTCTAGGACAACGGGTCTTTGTCTTCATTTAAAATACAGCATCCTGATATAAAATGTTAGCACATAGTTCTATATCATACCTGTGCCCAGAAAGAAGTAGTTGCTTAAATTTTAACTAAGTATTCGATTTATGGATGAATAATAAAAAGGCTAAATTAAATTATTAATTTGAAAAGTCTCATAACACAGCTAATTAAATAAACAATGAGATTTGAAAAACATGTTAGGTTCTACAATAAAATAATACAGTTAATAAAACTCAAGATGTTAATTTTAGAGTTTAATGATAATCACCAAAATTGATCATTATGCAAGTTGATAGCCTGTGTTCTATATAATAATGGGTACTACATATGTGTTTATCTAACAGTTTCCCAATATGACATCCACATTTTACAACACAGTGTAAAGATGGATAGGACATTGTTATGTTTCCTCTCTGCCATCTTTGACATGTGCAATTCTGTATCTCTCTCATTTTGCATTTCCTGTACAACCAGAACAATTTAAAAATCTTTTTATAAAAGAATTATCACGGCTCTTCTGGTCAGAAAACCACCGGGGTAGCGAGGGCGCAGGGTCGGCTGACACTCGCCAGCTACCCACAACACCCGCCACAGGATCTTAAGACTTCTGGTGAGTGGAACACAGCTTCTGCTCCAATCCAATTGCGCGCGGGACCTGAGACTGCATTAGTTAGGGAAGCAGGAACCGGCCTGAGTAGGGCCACAGGCCTCATCCGGCCGGATCAGCACCGGGGTAGCTAGAGCGCAGGGTCGGCTGACACCCGCCAGCTACCCACGACCCCCGCCACAGGATTTTGAGACTGCTGGTGAGTGGAACACAGCTTCTGCTCCAGTCCAATCACGCGGGACCTGAGACTGCTCTGGTTGGGGAGAGAGAAATCCGGCCTACATAGGGCCACAAGCCTCTTCCGGTCAGAAAAGCACCGGGGTAGCTAGGGCGCAGGGTCGGCTGACACTCGCCAGCTACCCACAACACCCGCCACAGGATCTTAAGACTTCTGGAGAGTGGAACACAGCTTCTGCTCCAATCCAATTGTGCTCGGGACCTGAGACTGCATTAGTTAGGGAAGCAGAAAACCGGCCTGAGTAGGACCACAGGCCTCTTCCAGCTGTACCAGCACCGGGGTACTGCTAGCTACCCACGACCCCCGCCACAGGATTTTGAGACTGCTGGTGAGTGGAACACAGCTTCTGCTCTAATCTTTAAACAGTGACAACGACAACAACTAACCCCAGAGATTACCAGATGGCGAAAGGTAAACATAATAATCTTACTAACAGAAACCAAGACCACTCACCATCATCAGAACCCAGCACTCCCACTTCGCCCAGTCCAGGGCACCCCAACACACCGGAAAAGCTAGACACGGATCTAAAAGCATATCTCCTGATGATGGTAGAAGACTTCAAGAAGGACTTTAATAACACACTTAAAGAAATACAAAGGAACACTGGTAAACAGGTAGAAGACAATAAAGAGGAAGCACAAAAATCCCTTAAAGAATTGCAGGAGAACACTGCTAAAGAGTTACAAATCCTTAAATAAAAACAGGATAACCTAATCAAACAGGTAGAAGTCCTTAATGAAAAACAGGAAAACACATCCAAACAGATGATGGAAATGAACAAAACCATACTAGACCTAAAAAGGGAAGTAGACACAATAAAGAAAACCCAAAATGAGGCAACACTGGAGATAGAAACCCTAGGAAAGAAATCTGGAACCATAGATACGAGCATCAGCAACAGAATACAAGAGATGGAAAAGAGAATCTCAGGTGCAGAAGATTCCATAGAGAACATCGGCACAACAATCAAGGAAAATGTAAAATGCAAAAAGATCCTAACTCAAAACATCCAAGAAATACAGGACACAATGAGAAGACCAAACCTACGGATAATAGGAGTGGATGAGAATGAAGATTTTCAACTCAAAGGACCAGCGAACATCTTCAACAAAATTATAGAAGAAAACTTCCCAAATCTAAAGAAAGAGATGCCCATGAACATACAAGAAGCCTACAGAACTCCAAATAGACTGGACCAGAAAAGAAATACCTCCCGACACATAATAATCAGAACAACAAATGCTCTAAATAAAGATAGAATACTAAAAGCAGTAAGAGAAAAAGGCCAAGTAACATATAAAGGCAAGCCTATCAGAATTACACCAGATTTTTCACCAGAGACTATGAAAGCCAGAAGATCCTGGACGGATGTTATACAGACATTAAAAGAACACAAATTCCAGCCCAGGCTACTATACCCAGCCAAACTCTCAATTAACATAAATGGAGAAACCAAAGTATTCCACGACAAAACCAAGTTCACACATTATCTCTCCACGAATCCAGCCCTTCAAAGGATAATAACAGAAAAAAAACAATACAAGGACAGGAACCATGCCCTAGAAACAACAAGAAGGTAATCCCTCAACAAACCTAAAAGAAGACAGCCACAAGAACAGAATGCCAAATTTAACAACAAAAATAACAGGAAACAACAATTACTTTTCCTTAATATCTCTTAATATCAATGGACTCAACTCCCCGATAAAAAGACATAGACTAACGAACTGGCTACACAAACAAGACCCAACATTTTGCTGCTTACAGGAAACTCATCTCAGAGAAAAAGATAGACACTACCTCAGAATGAAAGGCTGGAAAACAATTTTCCAAGCAAATGGTATGAAGAAACAAGCTGGAGTAGCCATTCTAATATCTGATAAGATTGACTTCCAACCCAAAGTCATTAAAAAAGACAGGGAGGGACACTTCATACTCATCAAAGGTAAAATCCTCCAAGAGGAACTATCAATCCTGAATATCTATGCTCCAAATACAAAGGCAGCCACATTCATTAAAGAAACTTTAGTAAATCTCAAAGCACACATTGCACCTCATACAATAATAGTGGGAGACTTCAACACACCACTTTCACCAATGGACAGATCATGGAAACAGAAACTAAACAGGGACACAGAGAAACTAAGAGAAATTATGAATCAAATGGATCTGGCAGATATCTACAGAACATTCTATCCTAAAACAAAAGGATATACCTTCTTCTCAGCACCTCATGGTACCTTCTCCAAAATTAACCACATAATTGGTCACAAAACAGGCCTCAACAGATACCAAAATATTGAAAGTGTCCCATGCATCCTATCAGATCACCATGGACTAAGGCTGATCTTCAATAACAAAATAAATAATAGAAAGCCAACCTTCACGTGGAAACTGAACAACACTCTTCTCAATGATACCTTGGTCAAGGAAGGAATAAAGAAAGAAATTAAGGACTTTTTAGAGTTCAATGAAAATGAAGCCACAACATACCCAAACTTATGGGACGCAATGAAAGCATTTCTAAGAGGAAAACTCATAGCTCTGAGTGCCTCCAAAAGGAAACTAGAGAGAGCACACATTAGCAGCTTGACAACATACCTAAAAGCACTAGAACAAAAGGAAGCAAATTCGCCCAAGAGGACTAGACTGCAGGAAATAATCAAACTCAGGGGCGAAATCAACCAAGTTGAAACAAGAAAAACTATTCAAAGAATCAACCAATCAAGGAGCTGGTTCTTTGAGAAAATCAACAAGATAGATAAACCCTTAGCCAGACTCACTAGAGGGCACAGAGAAAGCATCCTAATTAACAAAATCAGAAATGAAAAAGGAGACATAACAACAGATCCTGAAGACATCCAAAACACCATCAGATCCTTCTACCAAAGGCTATACTCAACAAAACTGGAGAACCTGGATGAAATGGAGAAGTTCCTAGACAGATAACAGGTACCAAAATTGAATCAAGATCAGGTTAATGATCTAAACAGCCCTATATCCCCCAAAGAAATAGAAGCAGTCATTAATAGTCTCCCAACTAAAAAAAGCCCAGGACCAGATGGGTTTAGTGCAGAGTTCTATCAGACCTTCAAAGAAGATCTAATCCCAGTTCTTCACAAACTATTCCACAAAATAGAAACAGAAGGTACTCTACCCAACTCATTCTATGAAGCCACAATTACTCTGATACCTAAACCACAAAAAGACCCAACAAAGATAGAAAACTTCAGACCAATATCCCTTATGAATATTGATGCAAAAATCCTCAATAAAGTTCTTGCTAACCGAATCCAAGAACACATCAAAACAATCATCCATCCTGACCAAGTAGGTTTCATCCCAGGGATGCAGGGATGGTTCAATATACGGAAATCCATCAACATAATCCAGTATATAAACAAACTCAAAGACAAAAACCACATGGTCATCTCGTTAGATGCGGAAAAAGCATTTGACAAGATCCAACACCCATTCATGATAAAAGTCTTGGAAAGATCAGGAATTCAAGGCCCATACCTAAACATGATAAAAGCAATCTACAGCAAACCAGTAGCCAACATCAAAGTAAATGGCGAGAAGCTTGAAGCAATCCCTCTAAAATCAGGGACTAGACAAGGCTGTCCACTTTCTCCATACCTATTCAACATTGTACTTGAAGTCCTAGCCAGAGCAATTCGACAACAAAAGGAGATCAAAGGGATACAAATTGGAAAAGATGAAGTCCAAATATCACTCTTTGCAGATGATATGATAGTATATATAAGTGACCCTAAAAATTCCACCAGAGAACACCTAAGCCTGATAAACAGCTTCGGTGAAGTAGCTGGATATAAAATTAACTCAAACAAATCAATGGCCTTTCTCTACACAAAGAATAAACAGGCTGAGAAAGAAATTAGGGAAACAACACCCTTCTCAATAGTCACAAATAATATTAAATATCTTGGCGTGACTCTAACTTAGGAAGTGAAAGATCTGTATAATAAAAACTTCAAGTCTCTGAAGAAAGAAATTATAGAAGATCTCAGAAGATGGAAAGATCTCCCATGCTCATGGATTGGCAGGATCAACATTGTAAAAATGGCTATCTTGCCAAAAGCAATCTACAGATTCAATGCAATCCCCATCAAAATTCCAAATCAATTCTTCAACGAATTAGAAAGTGCAATCTGCAAATTCATCTGGAATAACAAAAAACCTAGGATAGCAAAAACTCTTCTCAAGGATAAAAGAACCTCTGGTGGAATCACTATGCCGGACCTAAAGCTCTACTACAGAGCAATTGTGATAAAAACTGCATGGTACTGGTATAGTGACAGACAAATAGACCAATGGAATAGAATTGAAGACCCAGAAATGAACCCACACACCTACAGTCACTTGATCTTCGACAAGGGAGCTAAAACCATCCAGTGGAAGAAAGACAGCATTTTCAACAAATGGTGCTGGCACAACTGGTTGTTAACATGTAGAAGAATGCGAATCGATCCATTCCTATCTCCTTGTACTAAGGTCAAGTCTAAGTGGATCAAGGAACTTCACATAAAACCAGAGACACTGAAACTTATAGAGGAGAAAGTGGGGAAAAGCCTTGAAGATAT
The DNA here is from genome assembly GCF_978045245.1 of Mus caroli. Taxonomy (NCBI): domain Eukaryota; kingdom Metazoa; phylum Chordata; class Mammalia; order Rodentia; family Muridae; genus Mus; species Mus caroli. The sequence goes on from NW_028227271.1 coordinate 13,659,205, forward strand.
GGGCACAGGGGAAAAATTCCTGAATAGAACAGTAATGGCTTGTGCTGTAAGATCGAGAATTGACAAGTGGGACCTCATGAAACTACAAAGCTTCTGTAAGGCGAAAGACACCATCAATAAGACAAAAAAACCACCAACAGATTGGGAAAGGATCTTCACCTATCCTAAATCAGATAAGGGACTAATATCCAATATATATAAAGAACTCAAGAAGGTGGACTCCAGAAAGTCAAATAACCCCATTAAAAAATGGGACTCAGAACTGAACAAAGAATTCTCACCTGAGGAATACCGAATGGCAGAGAAGCACCTGAAAAAATGTTCAACATCCTTAATCATCAGGGAAATGCAAATCAAAACAACCCTGAGATTCCACCTCACACCAGTCAGAATGGCTAAGATCAAAAATTCAGGTGACAGCAAATGCTGGCGAGGATGTGGAGAAAGAGGAACACTCCTCCATTGTTGGTGGGATTGCAAGCTTGTACAACCACTCTGGAAATCAGTCTGGCGGTTCCTCAGAAAATTGGACATAGTACTACAGGAGGATCCAGCAATACCTCTCCTGGGCATATATCCAGAAGATGTCCCAACCGGTAAAAAAGACACATGCTCCACTATGTTCATAGCAGCCCTATTTATAATAGCCAGAAGCTGGAAAGAACCCAGATGTCCCTCAACAGAGGAATGGATACAGAAATTATGGTACATTTACACAATGGAGTACTACTCAGCTATTAAAAAGAATGAATTTATGAAATTCCTAGCCAAATGGATGGACCTGGAGGGCATCATCTTGAGTGAGGTAACACAATCACAAAAGAACTCACACAATATGTATTCACTGATAAGTGGATATTAGCCCAAAACTTAGGATACCCAAGATATAAGATACAATTTACTAAACGCAGGAAACTCAAGAAGAATGAAGACCAAAGTGTGGACACTGTGCCCCTTCTTAGAATTGGGAACAAAACACCCATGGAAGGAGTTACAGAGACAAAGTTCGTAGCTGTGATGAAAGGATGGACCATTTAGAGACTGCTGTATCCAGGGATCCTTCCCATAAGCAGCTTCTAAACGCTGACACCATTGCATACACTAGCAAGATTTTGCTGAAAGGACCCAAATATAGCTGTCTCTTGTGAGACGATGCCGGGGCCTAGCAAACACAGGAGTGGAGGTTCACAGTCAGCTATTGGATGTATCACAGGGCTCCCAATGGAGAAGCTAGAGAAAGTACCCAAGGAGCTAAAGGGATCTGCAACCCTATTGTTGGAACAACATGATGTACTAACCAGAACCCCGGAGCTCTTGTCTCTAGCTGCATATGTATCGAAAGATGACCTAGTCGGCCATCAATGGAAAGAGAGGCCCATTGGACTTGCAAACTTTATATGCCCCAATATAGGGGAATTCCAGGGCCAAAAGAATGGGAATGGGTGGGTAGGGAAGTGGGGGGCTCTATGGGGGACTTTTGGGATAGCATTGGAAATGTAATTGAGGAAAATATGTAATAAAAATATTAAAAATTAAAAAAAAGGAAGAAAAAAAAGAATTATCAGCAATTTTTGGTTTTGTTTGTTTTTGAGACACTATATAGTTCTGGCTCACCTGGGAATTTGCTATATAGACCATGCTGGCTTTAAACTCAGAGATCTGCTTGTCTCTACCTCTTGAGTACTGAGATGAAAGGTTTGTGTCATCAAGCTCTGCCTAGTAGATCATCTTTTTTTATTTCAAACAGTCTGGACTGGCACTTTTCAAAATGAAAATAATCCAAGTCACCTGGATAATGTCAAATTTTCTTTTGGCAACATTAGAAAGTAAAAGTAAACCAACACATCCACGTAACCGTGGTTCATGCTTAGGTACAGACAATGTAACAGTGGTTCACTCTTAGGTACACACAATGTAACCGTGGTTCAAGCTTAGGTACACACAATGTAACCGTGGTTCACTCTTAGGTACACACAGTGTAACAGTGGTTCACTCTTAGGTACACACAATGTAACCGTGGTTCACTCTTAGGTACACACAATGTAACCGTGGTTCACTCTTAGGTAAACACAATGTAACCGTGGTTCACTCTTAGGTACACACAGTGTAACAGTGGTTCACTCTTAGGTACATACAATGTAACCGTGGTTCACTCTTAGGTACACACAATGTAACCGTGGTTCACTCTTAGGTACACACAATGTAACCGTGGTTCACTCTTAGGTACACACAATGTAACAGTGGTTCATGCTTAAGTACACACAGTGTAACAGTGGTTCACTCTTAGGTACAGACAATGTAACCGTCGTTCACTCTTAGGTATATACAATTCAACAGTGGTTCACAATGTAACAGTGGTTCATTCTTAGGTAGACACAATGTAACAGTGGTTCACTCTTAGGTATATACAATGTAACCATGGTTCACTCTTAGGTACACACAATGTAACAGTGGTTCACTCTTAGGTATATACAATGGAACAGTGGTTCACTCTTAGGTATATACAATGGAACAGTGGTTCACTCTTAGGTATATACAGTGTAGCAGTGGTTCACTCTTAGGTATATACAATGTAGCAGTGGTTCACTCTTACTTATATACAATGTTACCTTTAATTCAGAGTCATATAGCAATGGTTAAGGTAGCAAGTACACTTTTTAACACAATCTTTAAAATTTGACATGTGTGTTATTACGCTTATGACACAGCTCAGTTCAGACTCATCATGTTTCAAGTGACTTATAGAACCAAGTGCTGGAGATGCCTCATCGCATAGCACTGTTTTGGCTGTGATGGCATCTACTTGATGTGAGTTGTAAGAGACATTATACCATGTGGGCATGGTGTCCATTTCCATAATCCCAATACTCAGGAGGCTGAGGCAGGAAGATGCCAAGTTCCAGAGGTTATACAGTTATTTCAAAGGCAGCCTAAGGCAACAAGATCATGTCTAAAAATAACAATAAATAAAGTGGCTGGAATATATTTTAGAAAGAGAGCAATTACCTAGTTCTAAGACCATGAGACTAATAATCTCCATTACAAATAAACAAACTTGAGAACTCTCTGTATTACTTTGTGTGGATATTTACCATACAAGACTATTAGTGCATATAGATAGAGTAGCAGTTCTAAACCTGTGGGTCACGGCCTTTTGGAGGCTGAACCACCCATTCACAGGGGTCACCTTGGACCATCAGGAAACACAGATATTTACATTATGATTAATAAAAGTAGCAAAATTACAGTTAGGACATATCAATGAAGATAACTTTATGGATGGGGGTCACCACAGCATGAGGAACTATATTAAATGATCGCAGCACTAAGAAGGTTGAGAAGCAGTGGTCGAGAGGTAATATTTCAATTGAAAATTTAAGTGGAAGTCAGGCAATGGTGGTACACATGTTTAATACCAGCAATCAGGAAGCAGAGGCAGATGGATCTCCTGGTTCAAGACCAGCCTGGTCTCCATAGTGAGTTTCAAAAAAAAAAAAAAAATTAAGTGGAAGATTCCTCACAACCCCATGGTTTACTTGTAAGGGAGCTTCAGTTGACTGCAGTCATAATAATGTCACAAGAATGGGTACTTCATGCAGTCATGTGACCTGGAATTTCTTCCTGTGAGAAAAGCCTCGTGGGTATGAAGTCTACGTAACAATATTGTAATACTGCTCAGCAGTTACTAGTTCATAGTGAATGCTCTGTCCTGTACCAGTTTAGAATAGAAGAAATATAGTTACCTGGGCATTTTATTCAAGCACAGTGACAACGGCCTGAGAGGGAAATGGCCTTATGTCATCTCCTTATAAAGACTCAATTCAGATGTCTTCAATTTTTAACAAGTTAAACCACCCCAGTGTAGAGCTCCTTTTAGTCTCCTAACTGTCATGTCTTTAAGGGATGTGGAAGAATATTTAAACTTCGTTTTAAAAAGTGATAATTAACACACTAAGGAACAGACTTGTCTGGGTCGTAAAACCATCAATGGTGACATAATGGTAAAGGTTCAATTTCTTAGAAGTAACCTCAGCCGAACTTGGTTTGATTTAAAATTGGGGCTTGTTAATGGAATAGTTCTGCATAAAATCCCCGAGGCTGTAATGTGTGACTGATTGCAGTAAGTGACTAAGTAGGCAGTGGCTTTCACAGCATGGTGATTTGATGACAAGACTGAGCCATCGAAATGCCAGTCATTACACCCCAGCTTCAGACTGCTAAACAGGGGATGATAAATGACATTATGACCACTGCATGCTATCCAACATTCTCATGTGCTTCTTATAAGTAAGTGCAAACTTTTATTTTTCTATGAAATGCTACCCAGATGCAAGGTCTTCTAGTCTGTTCCCTGTGGTGAGTTTTGTAAGCCTGTTGAAGGTTGTGGTTCTGGGATTCTCTGTCATCTTAAGCCCAGGGCTTAAGAATTTTCCTGTGCTTACCGTGAGATGTGAGACCCTGTTTAGATCATATTTTAAACCATTCATGACTTCCTCATCTGTTTTCAATTTCCTCGCTCGCTGTCTCTAATCTTTCCCTAAAATTAGCCCACTATTTGCTTGCAGTTAATCCTACTGCCCTGTGTATGCAGCTTGGAGATTTTTATTTTAATGTTGATAAATGGAATTTTACAAACAATGTTATTCAGGTGAATCTATTTTTTTTATTTTATCTACTTAGTTTTTTTTTTCATAGTAGCATGTGACTTTCAGTCCCCTGACCTTTTAATTTGCAATTATGATGTTCAAGATGGGCTATTTTAATTATGTGTGCATTAGATCCTTAATCAATTTTTAATTCTTGATCGTCTTCACTTATTTGAATGAGTTAAGAAAAAAAATCTGTTCAATTAAGTTTGGAATAAATTGCCATGTGCATGTTAAACAGTTGACCTATTATAGTGACTTAACTCTGGAATCCAATATTTATGTAAAACATTTTAATTATATTTAATTTGCTTTTCAGTCTTTCTGTCTACCTTGAAAGATTTCAGGATTTTTAGGTTTTAATAAAAATTTTCAGAAATGTAGGTAAGTATTTCCTATGGGTGCTCTTCTAAGATAGGTCAGCAAATTCTTTAGCCATTTTCAACTACACAATGCCCTGGTCTATACCCTGACTTGTCAGAAGTTTTATAGTGTCTTCCCCACCTGGGAGGGTATGCTCTGCTAATGCATAGGTTTTCTGTCCAGGCCCTGTAGAAATGTCATTAACCACAGGAAAGTGTTTTAGACACCTGGATTCACCCAATTCTTTGTTTATTAGCATACTTAATGAATTCTTTCTGCTGGGTCTTCCGTGCTAAAGGCAATCTCGCTGGGTTTAGGTGAGCATTTTATCTTACTGCTCACACAGTACTTGCAAGTCAGGTGCCTCCGAGGGCTTTTGCCCAATGGTTGTATCAGGTGCACAGCTGAAAGGAACATCTGTAAGCAGCTGATATCTTCCCTGTGAGCATCCAGCCATCTCGGATGTTTGCTCATCTCCCCATTCTCTCCATCACTTGAAATATGAAATTATCTCAAATGACTTTAGTATGTTAGAGTCTTATCTCCAGGGAAACTTAAGCTATAATTAATTTGGCCATCACCTACTTCCTCATTCAGGAATTCTGTAAACATTTCTCTTTTGACTTCCTTGACCCATTCATTCATTAGTCTGTAGTGTGCCATTTAATCTCTGAATTGATGTCATTTCTAGAGACTCTTCCATTGTGGGTTTCAAGCTTTGTTTCGCTGTGGTCAGATAGTATACATGGAATCATTCAGGGTTTTGGGTTTGCTTTTGCTTTTTTGTACTTACTGAGATTTGTGTAGTGTCTACTGTGTGGTCTGTTTTGGAGAACCTTCTGTGGGCTTCAGAGTGGAATGATACTTGGGTAAAGTATTCATAGATAGCTGTAGTCGTTACATCTGTTGGATATGTGATGCCATTTAATATGACTATTTCTCTGTTTATTTTCATCTCAGTAATCTGTCTACTGGAGAAAGGGTGGAACTGAAGTCACCTACTGTGGCTGAGTAGTGTTCATCTGTGTCTTCAAGTCTAGAAGTATGCTTTTCATAAAACTGTATGTTCGAGATCTTGGTGTATATCTATTTGGGGTTGTAATATCTTCTTGGTTAATTGTTCTCTTGATTAGAACAGAGTGCCCTTTATCTCTTCTGATTAATTTGATTTAAAGTCTATTTTGTCAGTAAGATGATGGCACCTGCTTGATGCCTGGTCTCATTTCTTAGGATACTTTTTTCCCCCCATCCTTTCACTTGAAGATAGGTCCTTGAAGGTAAGATGGGTTTCCTGTAGTCAATAAATAGCTTTCATTTAAACCATTTAATTAACCCATGTCTTTTAATGGGTGAATTGAGGCCACTAATATTTAATGTCATCATGGAAGGATGTGCATTTATTGATGTTATTTTTGTTGCTTGACTTTTGATGTTTGGCTGTTTGTGTTCGTAGTCCTGTTTTGCATTTCACGATTTATATTTTCATTTATTCCATTCTTTCTTGGCCATTTCCTCTCTTGCATTCCATTTTTGGCTTCCAGAAGCCTCAGTAGGGCTGGTTTAGTGGACTTGAATTCTTAAGCCTGTTTATAGCATGGAGAAATTTTTATTCCTCCTTCCATGGCAAGCAGTTATCTGACTGCAGTAGTCTGGGTTGGCACGAACCGTCTTCTACAACTTGGAGTATGTTGCCCCAGTTTCTTTGTGCTTTTTTTCGGGGGAGTGGGGGCGAGGAGGTGAGCATACATATTAATGAGACCGGTTCTCTCTGTGAGTGCATCTGTGAGCAGAAGTGTGGCAGGACTTCGCTTCCTGCTCCACAGGCTTCAGAGGCCACTGCATGAGCCACTCCCCAGTGCTCTCGAGGCACATGCTGGACAGGGTCTGTTCTGTGGGAAGTCCCTGTGGCACCTTCAGGGGCTGGATGCGAATCAAGTGTTTAACCACTTTGAGCTTTGCATCTACCTGCGGGATATTCTTGTGAGTTTGAGGGCTGTGTGCCTTCTGTAGTCCGAGCATCTTGATCGTATCTTTCTCCCAGTATGGATGTCTCTTTGTTCTTCTTGTTCTCGTGACAATGTACAGTTTATGAGGGTTCTGGGGGTCCCCACCATACTTTTCATGATGTTCAGGTCTAAGCTGAAACACTTTATCTGGAATTTTTGACCTGGTAAATTTGTGACGAATCCATTCTGTGCCAACGAGAGATTCTGCACCTTTCTTCACAATCTGTAGTCAACCTGGAGGCCTCTGAAATGCTGAGCGCAGAACCTGAGCCATAGGCGTGGTAATTCTTCTCTGTAGAGGCCCCACCAGGAAATCAGGGAATGGTAACACCAATGGCGATCAAAGTGGACAGCATTCCAGTCAGGGCCACATAGTGGGAACTGGGGATCGCTGTGTCCACTCTGAATGTTCCCGAAGCCGGAAGGAGCAGAATCTTGTGTTTTTAAAGTGTCGATGAAGAAATCAGCTATGATTCTGCTAGGTTTTTCTTTGTATATGGCTTCTCTCATTTTTTTTTTTCTCTTGTACCTTGCATTATTCTCTTTGTTGAGTCTTTTCACTGTAATACACTATTGGGAATTTCTATTCTAGTTTTTCTTGGTGTTTAGTGTGTTTTTTTGTATCTATCTGTATGAGTGTGTTTTCCTTAGGGAAAGTTTTCTTCCTGTTGAGGAGCTGGTCTGTGACACTAACCTGGAATTATTCTTTGGCTACAGCTCACTAATTTGTTATTTTAATGATGTTGCAAGTTTCCTGCATATTTGTTTTGTATGTCTTTAATTTTTTTCATAGTCTTTGTTTGAATGGTCCAGTTCCTTTCTTGCTTCAGGCTGGAACTGCTGTGTTATGTAAGTTTGTTTATGTGCTATTCTTGCCACATTTCCCTTGTGTTTTCTTATCAAAATACAAATGGTAAGTTGTGAAGTGATGGACTACTTCATTCTGCATTTAGTCACTATGAAAACAAAAATAAATTAAAACCATATTATTGTCTTTTAATGGCATACTGGTAGTGAGTTTTGACAGAAAAAAGACAAAACTAGAAATATAATGACACGTTTGTATAGATTATTAAATCTAACTTTATGAAGTCATACGAATTCAATCACACAAAATAAAAAGTGAATCTGTGTACTACGGTAGCTCACAAAGATTCCAATATGTAAAATGCATGTGGCATAGCTAAGGTGAAGATGATTAAATATTGGATCATATTTATCCTTCTGTGATGGAAGCATGGTTATCTATCAATTCTTGAACAAATGTACTACTTGCAAATATTTGAGAAAGGAACTGATGTCATAGAATTGAATTCTGGTATCAGTGACAGAGAGGGGAAAAAAACCAAGTTGAGCAGGGGCTCTATCCTGGGTTGTTTGTTTTGGTTTCTTTCATTTTTTAGTCCTTTGGTTAAAATTAAAATTATCTTTTCTTTTTAATTAAAGCTGTCAGTGGTATTTCGTTTTGCTTTTTATAATAATATTATCACTAACTGAGACTGTCATCTTTCATAACCATGCACTTACTGGGTCTGAGAAACTCATTTTTCTAGATATTAATGCCTGAGTTTAAATCTAGAATCCAATTCCTTTCAAAGTATATAGAAAAACAATTAGGTGATATAAACAGTATGAATATTTTAAAGTCCATGAAGTTGGTAAAGATGTCAAGTTCAGATACTGTCTCAGCAGTTTTGTAGTCCGAGTAATCCTAGATAAATGTGCAGCAGAGGCTCTGATGCAGTTAAAACAAAACCAGACCTCTCTGTCCTGCCGAGTCACACACAGCACTGCTAGGTCTCTGTGAATGCTACCTTGGCTGGATGCAATCGCTGTGAGTCTGTGAGGCCATTTTCAGAGGTTTCAGTGAGGACATGCTGAGCAGAATCCAGAGAAGAGGTGCCTAATCTGCATAAAAGGTGGAAAAGGAGAAAGTCTGAGGCTTGCTCAAATTCTCCTCTTCCTACTTCCTGCTCCTCTGTGATGGGAAGAGGTGAGGACATGCTCCAGCCATCCTGGAGCCCTCTGGGGCCAAGCCTTCCTCATCTTAGTAGATGCTATATTTTAGGTATTTTGTCCTAGTGAGGAGAAAGTGATAAAGATGTCAAGTTCAAATATTATCTCAGCACTTTCATACTGATGAAAGCTATTTTATATTGAAGACTTTTGCTCCTCATATTTAATGTGCTTATTACTGAATCTGGAAGTTTTAATGTGAGTGCGATGTTTTTGCTTGGTTTTATTAAATTAAGATACAGGCAATTTGCAAGAAATTAAAGGTAATTATATTTTAAAAAGTTAGATTTGTATGTATGAAGTTTGAATTATATGTGGTATACATAAAGTTTGAATAATGGAACATAAAACTCAAACATTTCTTTGTGCTTTCTCTTCAAAAAATTAGTTGTGGCAGTATAGGACTGTAAATGCTACAAAGGCACATATAACATCCTTAAGTGCAGATTTGTCACTTATATGCCATTATCATTTCTTCATCTTAGAAAGATGGAATTATATCCAAGTCTTTGGGTGGACATAGTAAAGTAAAATCAAATTTATAAACAAAGTATTTTCTTTTCTTTAATTAGATATTTTCTTTATTTACATTTCAAATGTTATCCCATAAAAAATTAATTATAAATATTGACAGTTCTTGTAACTCAAATATGTTACATGCAATTATATATAAGCTCCAAATCACAGCTATAGCTTTAAACATTTGTTATGCTACACATGTATAAAATATACCCTTACAATTTTTATCTATAGTAGAAATGTATAGAGGGGCAGCTATGGGCAAGTCTGATAAAATTAGGCTAGTTCTGCTGCGCTAATGAATGGGAGTAGTAACATCCATCCAGTTTCCATGGAAACTGAGAAGCACACCTGTAACACACAGAAGAGCAAAGATATTAGATGTACTAAAGCCACTTAATATTTGCCCAGGGTTGCTTATATCCTCAATATATACATATCTATTACGCTAGGTAAAATATACCTTATGAAGAAAATTTTACTTCTATCAGAACAATCTAGGACCTGGATTGAGGCTTTGCAGCAGACTGTTTGAATAGCATTCAGATTTAGGTTGGACCAAGAAATGTAATCATGCTTATTCCATCTTTGACAACAGAAGAGCAGCGCATACCCTGGGGATGCTTAACAGCCATTGTGGGACTTCTTAGGAGGACTAGAGAGTGTCTACTAGAATTTCAGGAAGCTACCAAAAACAACAACAACAACAACAACAACGACAAAAGAACCATTAGATTCTAAAGAGCATGTTTAAAAAGCCAGTGTTTCTGTTGCTGTGATAAAACACCATGACCATGACAACGTGTAGAATGAAGAGTTTTTATGGCCTTTTGGTTCCAGATGGTGAGGGTTCATAATGGAATAGTGAAGGCATGGCAGCTGAAGCAACAAGCTGAGAGCTCACAACCTGAACCTCAAGCACAAAGCAAAGAATATACTAGAAATGCATGAGGCTTTGGAATCTCAAAGCCCCAGTGACGTACTTCCTCCATCAAGGCCATGCCTCCTAAACCTACCTGCAAAGCACCAGCAATTGGAGACCCAAGTGTTCAATATGAGGGGATCTAAACTACTACAGTCAGAGCGTTAAAGTCAGGCGCATTGAGGTCGAAGAGTTATGACGATTATCAAAATGGGAGCAGCTGAAAGATTGTTCTGTGAATTTATGAAGACACAGCTCTTTGTGGCAGTCATCGTCAACCACGAGTCTGACGTACACGTGACTTGTCCTTGTTTGGTTTCATCACTTGCGGACAAAGACTATTGCCATTCTGTACGAATGGGTTTATACAGGAGGAGTGTCTGCAGCTGTGTGTGTAGCTCCCTACACTTGAGTGGGAGAGGTCTGCCATTGCTGTGGCCCCTCACTTTTCAAGTCCTTGTTATTTTCCAAGACTATATGATGCTTGCTGCCACTGGCAGAAATTTAGATAGGAAAACACAGAGAATATAAATGGAGAGAGAAGAAATAGAGACAGAGAGGGTGCCCTCATAGGAAAGATGAATTAGTGACTGAAATACTGGACAGAAACAAGAGAGGGTGCACTTCTTTTGGCTCAGGGTTTTAGGGACTTTACATTTATAAGTCAGGGAAGACCTCCCTGCTCCTGGGAGCATGTGAAGATGCAGCCCTTCATATCACAGAGGGTCTAATAGAACTGGGGAGTGAATTGTGATTTGACTTTGCCAGCCAGGCCACAGCTCACCTCTTAAAAGTTCTACAGCCTCCCAAAGTAGGAAAACTAGCACAGGGACAAGCAAACATGAGCCCATGGGGGGCATTTCATACTCAAATCATAACAAGTTGTACCCATTTTGTGTGAGTACAGACCTGAAGCCTTCACATCACACTATATACCCTAAAGGGAATGTCTGCAGGTTCCCTTCAACCCACACCTGAATCCATCATAATGTGACATTAACCCAAAGAGAAGGACTCCAGAAGTGAGCATTCTAGAATCTATGCAGGTTTCATTTGTGTATATAACTTCAAAATGCCACGCTGTATTATACAGCACTTCAAAATTATGCACTTAATATGTCTCTATAAATGATTTTGACTAAGACCTTTTAATTGATGACATGTATAGGTGTTTCAAACTACATTGGAAAAAATTAGAATGCACTGTGGTAAAGTCTTTAAAAATAAACACATTTGACAGAAAGAATCAAATTAATTATTTAAATTTAGTTTTGAAATAAGACATAGACATTGTTTTAGGTGAAGACATACAGGCATATAGATAGATAGATAGATAGATAGATAGATAGATAGATAGATAGATAGATAGATAAGATAGATAGATAGATAGATTCATATGTATTAATCTATATATACATATATGTATGCATATGTGTATATATGTATAAACATATATACATATATACACACATGTATGTATATAGATTCATATGTATACATATATATGTGTTTGTGTGTATAAGTACATATATATAGACACACACACACACATATATATGTATGTATGTGTGTGTATGTATCTCCTGAAGTTGAAAGTAACTCAGGACCATACCATGATAGAGAAAGCAATGGGGTGATTTGGATATATCTGCCAGCTGTTACATCCGTACAGAGTTCTTAGGTGACAGTTGGGAAAGTAAACATGAAAACCATCAGAACTGCCCCAGAAGGCAGAACCTTCCTTGTAATCAAATAGCCCCATAACCTGTGGGACAATAACAATCAGAATTGTGTTCACATTGCAGGGCTTCAAAAGTTAACCTAACGGACACATTTACTGAAATGCTGAAGTGCATATGATGGACATGAGGCAAAAACACTGATAATATAAGCGAAGTAAGAGCATAGGTCAGCTGTGTCAGTAATCTGAGCACTATTCATGGTACCCACTGTGTGCTAGGCACTGACGGATGTAATTTGAGTACATGGTGCCGTTCACAGTACCCACTGTGTACCAGGCATTGACAATGCTATAATCTGAGCACAACGTGCCACTCATGGTACCCACTGTGTGTCAGGCACTGATGTAGATGTATAGGAATACAGAGGTAAGATTTTTAACTTGCCTGTTTTCTAGACTAATAAGCCCAAAAGGGGAAGCACATAAATAATCATATACACTCTGTGGTGGGAAATAGAATAATAGAGAGACAGTGGTGCTTTGAGGCTTGCTGTTGTTTCTGAGAGCTAAGGGTGAGGGTATGACCCAAGAAAGGCTTCTTGGAGGAAAGAGTAGCTAAGCTGATAGGTGATGCCAAGGACAACATGCTAATGTGCATGAGGGTACTGATGTCTGTATTCAAGGACAGGTATAAACCCGAATCCCACTTGCAGCCTGCTGCTCTCCACCTGGGATGGAACATAGATGTGACTGGGATGCATAGACTTCATCCTGCATTTGACTCAAAACTAGTTTCTGCAGCGAAATTGCTAGTGATGGCAGTCATCAGTTTGTTCTAAATTTCTCTTAATTCCTTACCTCAAACTTTTCATATGTATTATAAAATGTGAACCAGAATCATGTAGAGAGATGTAACTCACACTGAAGGTGCTGTACTGAACTTGGCTTTGAAAATGCATTCAGAAAACAAAATATTTAGTTACAAGCAAGTCAACATAGAACATAGTGAGAACATTATTATTAAAGTTATAAGGAACTTGTTGCTTTTGATTTAATTTCAAATACTTTTTCACCATATTTTTATATGTAGCAAACATTTTCAGTATTATATTGAACACAGTATAAACAGATAAATTATTTAATTTTATTATTAGGTATTTTCTTCATTTACATTTCCAGTGCTATCCCAAAACAGATAAATTATTAAATCAAGTTTAATTTCCTTTTTATTTTAGTGGAATCCAGTGATAGTAGATAGGAAAAAATAGAGATCAGATGTACATATACATATACATATACATATACATATACATATACATATACATATACATATACATATACATATATATGGTAAGGAGATGGCTCAGCAATTATGAGGACTTGTGAACTCATAAGGACCAGACTTTGGAGGCCAGCATCTGTGTCACAATCTTGGCATTCCACCAATACCTGTATTGCCAGCTTTGATGGGTAATCACAGGGGCTTGCTGGCTTTCAGGCTAATGCAGAAAACACAAGCCTTGGGTACAAAGAGAGGTACTACCTCAAAGGAATATGCAGAGAGTAGTAAAGGTGGACACCCCACACTCTTGTATACCCCCACAAGCACCCATAGGCATGTGCATCCAGGCATATATGCCCCCACACACATACACACTCACAACATATCACACATGCTATTTCTCAGACACGCACTTGCATGCACACAACACACACACATGCACACACACACACATATTAAACAGTAAATTTGAAACAATTCTGATGTGATTTATAGTTAAACATGCAGTATTTGAAATAGTACAGTTTATAAAGGCTGGGAATGATAAAGCATATCTATGCATTTATACTAATCTGATCATCTTTCTTTACATCACTGGTATTCTTGAGACAATCTGTGTCTAGACTTGGCAACTTTATTGCTTGCTATTCTTATGAGTTTGATAAGTCTTCTATTCCTATTCAGTCATTTCTCTGGGGACTGTATTGGTAAAATGATGGGCTTTCTCTAGTCCATAGGTCACTGTCTTGGGTTTGCCATGCAAGTTCTGACTAAATGGATGTTATCTGCTACAATATAAGAATATTTCAGTTACATATGAGTTTGGTTTTTTTCTTCTAAAATGACTGTCTTGGATCATATTGAGATGGGAAACAATACTATATTGTTTTATTTCTTCATGGTATACTTTTTTCTGAACAAGTACAAGACATTTTGAAGATGTCTGGGGTCTAGCAGTAAGGGTGGGAAACAGAATTCAGTAGAGGATAGCATAGGCTACATTCTGCTAGAAACAAATCACAAATTCTCTCTTCATTCTCTCTTAGAACATGTGGGCATCTTTCAGAGCAGGTCACCCAGTTGAGCAATTTCAAGTAATATTTCCATCACTGAGAACAAACAGGTTGCCCCCTATTGTACATTTCTCAGGTTTTCAAAAGAGTAACAAATATATCTAGTGCAAAATAGCCAACTATTAAAGACCCCCTCCTTAGTTCTACACTGAGTTCAGTTTAGTCATATCAGAGCATGCTCAAAACCCAGACCCCGAGTTGAACCCAAGATATTCCATTCTGTCAGAAAGGCTCTATGTAGGTAGATGCTCCTGACTTTGAGTCTTCATCACCTAATTTCATTTGCTCGAGACTAGTAAATGTTGCCTTCCTCTGTCAAGTGATAGGTGTTGGATGACAGAAATGGAGCACAAACAATCAAGGTCTGAACACTGAATTGTAAACAAATAACCAAACCTAAATAGGCCCACATAATGTTAGGTCTTCATTGTCTGTTTCCACTGCTGCTCAGGGAACACTCACTATCACAGGTCTAATCATACCTGTCAGTGCCACAGTATCTGAACCCCTTCAGTAGAATTTTTCATCTCCATGGTTACTATTTAAGATACCTGATTGTTGCATAAGGGAGAAGCAAGGCTCTACATAGAATCACTAGGACTCAAGAGAGTTACAAGGTTTCTTAAAAGATATTGTGGATAGAAGGCTGTGCTTCCCATGTTCAAAGGAATTGTTTCGTCTATCTTAGTTAAATCCTTGTTTCCATATTTTACAAGGCATGAAGAAGAGCTGACGTACCAGTAGTGAAGGTTGTGTCCTTGTCTGTGTGTAACTGGATGGAATGAGTTCTAAGGATTGACATCATAATCACAGCATATTACTAACTTCATCACTCTCCTTTCACATCTGCATGGATGCAAATCCAGATCTGAACATTAATTACGGAATTCAAGATTAGACTGCTCTAAAGAAGGTCACCATATATAAGGATAATAGTGCTGTATATGCAGGACCTTTTAGAGAAGGGGAATTGGAACGCTGGACTTAAAGTGAGTTGTACCTCAAGTGATTGTAAAGAAAACAATTTTCTTATGACAAAATTTACGCAATTGATTTAAGTTAATTGGCTTTATTTTTCTTCAGAACCTTGCTTTCAGAAATTAAGATTTTGGTTGGTTAAACACAACTTCATCGCTTATTACTGTTCTTTAGGGAAGATTCTTAACTTCTGAAGTGATTCACAGCTAAACCTTCAATTCTGTTAGGGTTTACAAGGACATCCACTTATGTCAATGAACAGCTTGCAAGTCCTGTGACACAAGAACTACTATGGCATACCTTTTTGTTTATAATAATATTTTAGCTCCTGCCTTAGATTCCTTTCCTGTTACTGTGATAAAAAAAAAAACAAAAAAAAAAAAACAAAAACAAAAAACAAAAACTGAAAAAAGCAACTTAAGGGAGAAAAGACTTATTTTATTTAGTTCAAGGTTTAAGGTACAGCCAGTCCATCATGGCTGGAAAGTCAAGGTGGCAGAATTGAAGCAACTGGTCACATGACAAGACCGTCAGAAGTATTAAGCAGTGAATGCATGCTGCTCTACAGCTCCCTCTTTCTACTCACACCTCCAGATCCCACCTAAGGAATGGTGCCGCCCACAGTGGGCCAGTGTTCCCACCTCAGTTGACACAATCAAGATAATCCTCCTTCAGGCATGGGAAAAGAAAACGCCTTCCGGGTGTTTCTAAATTCTCTCAAGTTGAGCAACTCTCCAGCTCTTATAATGTACATGTTCTTCTATTGATAAATGATGATATTAATGGAATATGATTATTGCTTATAAATTTTACATTAAGGGAAATTACGTAGTAATATAATACAGTTAATTAATATATAATGCAATAAAGTATGTTTCTCAAGAGATCTTCTAAGTTATAAAGTGATGTTTATCAATATATTAAACATTTTTCATCATCAACGTGTTGTTCCTTTATAAAATGTTTGGAAACAGGCACAAGAATTACACAAAGCTAATGTTTCACACTGTTTCCTCCTCTCACTTTCAGTCATGATTTCATTGGAGAATTCACAACAAGCTATCGGGAGCTCGCAAGAGGACAGTCACAATTCAATGTCTATGAGGTAAAAAGCAACGACCTTTGCTACTGACCTCCCACATCAGGCAGTGCGTGATCTACCCTGTTATCAAAGTAACATTGCCAAAGGGCAAGAACATGCAAGCGTGCATGTGCATGGGAACGTATATACATGAGTACCTTTATAATCTTTAAATTTGGACTGACCTATCCCTTTAATTAATGTTAGTTTACTTCTCTCTTTAATCAAATGGTTGTTTTAGATGGTGTATCATTAAGCAAAGATATTTTTGGAGAGCAGATAAAATTCTGAGTGAATATGCATGGTTGAGGGGCAGCAAAGCCTTCCTCTGGTCCCAGTGCAAATGCTGACAGTGTTTTTAGAGACTTTCAACACAGCATCCTTCTCTAAGGACTATAGCCTGAGACTGCTCCTCACAGCTAACCCATTGAGGTTAGCTGCACCAGCCCCCTTGTTCAGTTTATACCATGAGCCCGACTCCTTGATTCTGATGTGTAAAATAAATATGCTCCTCTCTCTCTCTCTCTCTCTCTCTCTCTCTCTCTCTCTCTCTCTCTCTCTCTCTCTCTCTCTCTCTCTCTCTCTCTCTCTTGTGTACATACATGTGCACAGTTGGTGTCCTCCCTCAGATCAAGAACCACCCACCTCTTCCCAGTCTCTCTGCATGGCTATGTGTCCGTCCTTTCTTCATTCCCTTAGTTCCCCATTAGGTTAATGCCCGAACCACTGCAGTGCCACAGGCAATTGGCTCAGTTTTATTCTTGCTTTAAAGTTACATGATCTACTTAATTTGAGGTATTAAGATTGGCCTAGGAAGCTTTTTTTTCCACAAAAGGATGTCAGATCCTTGGAAATTGGGGTTATGGGTGGTTGCAAGCAGCCTGGTGTGGATGGTTGGAGCAGAATCTGCGTCCTCTAGAATAGCAGCAATGATCTTAACTGTTAAACCATCTCCCCATCCCTGGGAAACTTTTGTTTTTCCATTTTTGAAGTTAAAATACAACTAACATTATTTTTCCCTTTCTGTTTTTCTCCCTCCAACCCCTCCCATATGCCCTCACCTTTGCTTTCTCCCAAATGTATAACCTCTAGCTTCTTTTTCTTTAATATCTGATGTGTGTGTGTTCTTGAATGTATAAACATAGTCTTTACAATCTGTATAATGTTACTTTTATGCATATATCTTCAGAGCTAACTCTTTGGTATAGGATAACCAATTGGTATCCTCTTCTCTGGGAAGGCTGTTTCTCCTGCTCTCTGCCTTTCCTAGCTGCCTGTGGGTTTTTCTGAAGAGCTGAGTCTGTGGTAGATTCCCCCACTTGTGCTAGCATGTCTGCTCATGTAGTCCCTGTTCAGGTCTTGGGAAATGTTTGTTTATTTTATATACAAATCCTAAGCCATTGTGCTTCAGTTGCAAGGCTCTGTTTCCCGATCCACCTCTAATAAACAAATTACTAATTAGAGAAGTAAAACTATTCACTTTTCTACCATTAGCATAAGTAAGTTATGGCCTGCATAGCGTGTCTCAGCACGTTCACTTTTCTTTAGGTAGAGACCGAAAGGATAGCCAGGGCACTATACAGTCGGTAACAAAATCCAGATTTACAACACATACTGAAGTCACATCTGCCCTCAGCCACCAAATCTGGGATTAGCACTGTTGATCCTTGATCATGGGTATCTGAGCATCCTCTAAACTTTTAAGATTTTACTGCATATGAATAGCAGAAGAGTGTATCTCACTACTTAGCAGGTGGTGCATCTCTTCTCCGCCAGGACGCCACGAAAGCTGATTTCTTTTGAGAGTGAAGGGCTCTCGTCCCTGACCTTCTTACTGGTCTGAAATAGTTGCGTTTCTATCATCATTCATTCATTAGCTGACGAAAATATCTTCATTATTCTGCATTCCATGGTCTTTACTGGGCTCTGCATCCCTTGGGACGCACAGAGATGAATGGAAATCTCAGTGTGTAAGAACGCAAGACACCATTTAGAGACTGCCGTATCCAGGGATCCATCCCATAATCAGCTTCTAAACGCTGACACCATTGCATACACTAGCAAGATTTTGCTGAAAGGACCCAAATATAGCTGTCTCTTGTGAGACGATGCCGGGGCCTAGCAAACACAGGAGTGGATGTTCACAGTCAGCTATTGGATGTATCACAGGGCTCCCAATGGAGAAGCTAGAGAAAGTACCCAAGGAGCTAAAGGGATCTGCAACCCTATTGTTGGAACAACATGATGTACTAACCAGAACCCCGGAGCTCTTGACTCTAGCTGCATATGTATCGAAAGATGACCTAGTCGGCCATCAATGGAAAGAGAGGCCCATTGGACTTGCAAACTTTATATGCCCCAATATAGGGGAATGCCAGGGCCAAAAGAATGGGAATGGGTGGGTAGGGAAGTGGGGGGCGCTATGGGGGACTTTTGGGATAGCATTGGAAATGTAATTGAGGAAAATATGTAATAAAAATATTAAAAAAAAACTAGACACTTAAAAGCAATTTAATAAAGCTTAGTATAGATCTCAAAAAAAAAAAAAAAAAAAAGAACGCAAGACAGACACAGTGTTTTTTTGCAGTGGTCTTTAGTTTGTGCTCTAAACCGTAGTGTGCTGATTGACCTATGGAATTATAGAGGGTTACCTCAGCCCAAGAAAGATTCTAGTCACAAAGACTGAATAATAATCTTTTCTATTTAAGTCTTTTAAAAGAGATATTAAGTCTATACAGCTAATGAAAGTTGTATCAGCTAGACTGTGCACACGTAAGTGCTTAGTCCCTCTGACCTCAAGGCTCAAAAGGAGTGATTATGCATACAACTTCTTCTGGCCCTTTCAGGGTTTTTTATTTTATTCCTGCAGAGATATGCTACTCTGAGCTTCCTTAGTTGATACAATCTATTCAAATGATTAGTTTCAGCCATTTCCCATTCTCTCTTATACATGGAAGATAGTTTTAATGGGATCCTGGGTGTGACCTCTGATCAGATGACAAAGAGGCTAAATAGGGAATTTTCTATTATTAACTGTCCTGGGATAATGTTGGTGCCATTAGCTCAGTGTAAATGTTTTCTTTTTATAAAAGAAACACTGTCAATAATATCAGGCTGAAGGAAGTCAAACACAATGCATGTGTGTACAAGGAGATTTCAGCTCTCAGCAGACATCTGAGCATGGTGGCACTCAAGAGGCTGACAGAGAAGGATCGTGAGTTCAAGTCCAACATGTGCTCTATAGTGAGACTGTATTTAAGAGAAACAAGTTCCATCTACAATACACACAGAGAGACATATAGACACAGACATACGTGCATACATACACACACACACACACACACACACACACACACACACAGGAGAGAGGGATTAGGTAGAGAGGGATTGTTACTTATTGAGTGAGTCTGACAAATTAGCTCTGTAAAGCATTTTTTTTTGTGTGTGTGTGGTCTATGGACATCTTTGTTTTTCTAGTGTGGTGATCAGTAGATGATTCTGTGTACATCTGGGACACACATTGCACAATCCAATAGTGTGGAATACTGCTTTAGCTTTCTCTTGATTTCTGAGTAGAAACTTGGGCTGTTAACCCTTTCTGGTCCTTCTAGTACATGTGAATATCCATATATCCCTCTTGAGCATATTCCTACTAATAGCACGTTTCCCTTGTGAGTTGGCTTGTAATTTGTTGTTATTTCTCTGTCTTTATCTCTAGCTCTGTCTGTGTCTCTGTATCTCTGTCTCTGTCTGTCTTTGTCTCTGTCTCTGTCTCTCTCTCTTGACAGGGATATACTCTGTTGCCTAGGCTGACCTGGCAATCCTCCTGCCTCAGCCTCCCAAGAGTTATGATTGTGTTTCACCCCATCCAGCTTGAACTTTCTGAAATTTCATTGGTTGAACATTGGTACACTGAAGTTCCAATTCACACATGGTTCTTAACACATCTACCAAAATTCTGAAGCCAGGTATTGCTCAGATACCAAAACACTCCTGAAGAGCCACATCTCATTTCTTTTCAACATTAACCCAGTGATGTCTCAGCCTCAAACTTGGCAACAAGTTTCCCTTAAGACTTCACATGGCATAGCCAACCTTTCATGATTGTTGGCAGTCAGTCTTGTGCACTGTGAATTCAGATGCTGATTTCTATACCCAGACATTTGTCCAGAGTCCAGACAATTGGTTTGGTCAAACATCTCAATATTTTTTCCATCATCTGTGATTGATCAATAAAACGTTGACTCTGCCTATATCTTTGAAGAGGAGATAGGATGGCTAGACTTCCGATTCCAGCTAGGAATCCCTCCCAGATAGAAGTAAGAGAGAAGGACCTAGAACATGAAAGTAGAGAGAAGAGAGGCCATGAGGCAAAGGATCCAGGAGGAGTCCTGGCGAGTGGGTGGCCAAGGGGACAACATGTGGAGCACAGCAAGCCAGGGCAAGACTCAGACTGCAAGTAACATGGAGCCTGTGGCTGGAAAGTAGACAGCTTTGAAGGTTAGAATAGATGAATATCTGCCCAGTCATAGTGCTTAAAACTTGTTAATAAATCTAGTGGGTCTTTATGTCAATTATTTGGGAGCTAGAATGAGTATAGATAAGGCTTCATGCTTTAATGTCTACATATGATCTGCTGATTTGAGGATTTTTATGCCCTATACAGCACAGACTCAAATTACCTTTCAGAGCACACTATCAAAATTGTTAGGAAAACGGACTGCTACAGCCAGCAACATCACAGTCCTAAACAGGGCAAGAACCAAGGAGTGGATCTGTAGAACCTGTTCTACTAGAAACACAAGACTAGATGTGACTGAAAATATTCCAGACACAAATGCATTACTGAGATCCAAATTGCAGTTAAGTTTGCTTTGTATTTACAGGATATAAAACTAGCCCCTTCCATGGTTTGTTTAGTCTGATCCCTGAGACAGCCACAGCCTTTCCTAATTCAGTATCTCCCTATCTTCTGGTTGTTCCCCAAAATAAACAACCGGTAAATCATTTCATCTCTTAAAAAAAAAAAAAGCCAACTTCTGGCTATTATAAATAAAGCTGCTATGAACATAGTGGAGCATGTGTCCTTCTTACCAGTTGGGACATCTTCTGGATATATGCCCAGGAGAGGTATTGCTGGATCCTCCTTTAGTACTATGTCCAATTTTCTAAGGAACCACCAGACTGATTTCCAGAGTGGTTGTACAAGCTTGCAGTCCCACCAACAATGGAGGAGTGTTCCTCTTTCTCCACATCCTCGCCAGCATCTGCTGTCACCTGAATTTTTGATCTTAGCCATTCTGACTGGTGTGAGGTGGAATCTCAGGGTTGTTTTGATTTGCATTTCCCTGATGATTAAGGATGTTGAACATTTTTTCAGGTGCTTCTCTGCCATTTGGTATTCCTCAGGAGAGAATTCTTTGTTCAGTTCTGAGCCCCATTTTTTAATGGGGTTATTTGATTTTCTGGAGTCCACCTTCTTGAGTTCTTTATATATATTGGATATTAGTCCCCTATCTGATTTAGGATAGGTAAAGATCCTTTCCCAATCTGTTGGTGGTCTTTTTGTCTTATTGATGGTGTCTTTTGCCTTCCAGAAGCTTTGCAGTTTCATGAGGTCCCTTTTGTCAATGACTCTAGCTGCATATGTATCAAAAGATGGCCTAGTCGGCCATTACTGGAAAGAGAGGCCCATTGGACACAAAAACTTTATATGCAGGGGAATGCCAGGGCCAAAAAAATGGGAATGGGTGGGTAGGGAAGGGGGGGAGGGGATGGGGGTCTTTTGGGATAGCATTGGAAATGTAATTGAGGAAAATACGTAATAAAAAATATTAAAAATAAAAAACCCAAGACAAACAAAAATATCAGTAATACTTTAAAAAAATAAGATGAGATAGAACCCCTCTGTCCTCCCCCCACCCCATCCAAAGTTATTTCTAGAGCTACCAAAAACCTCACATTTATTGATTAGTTGATTTTTTAAAATGTTCCACTGGATAAAAGGCATGGTGGGTGGTTAGTCAGACATGGCCTCTTTCTTGTCTCCTTTAGAGGCTGGACTCTGGCAGCCTATTTGTCCTTGCTCCCCTCTTCCCTTATGCCTGCCCTTCCTTTTTTCTTTTCTTTTCCTTTTTAATGCTTTGCCTCCACCATGGCCCACTTAGGCTCCTCCCTGGGTTCCTCCTCCCAGCCCATCCTCTTCAGCTTCCTGGGGAGTTCAGTGGGAAACAACACTGCAAAGCCTGTAGGTCACAGGGCTTCCTTCCCCACCAGACTGCCAGTTGACCTGCCCCAGCTTGAGCTTTTTAAAACCCTCTGTATCTGGAGGGATAACTTCGCAGGGAAGAGCACCTTCTGTTCTCGCAGAGGATCCAAGTTAAGTTCCCAGCACCCACATCCTGCACCTCTCAACTGCTTTCAACTCCAGCTCTAGGGGTGAGCTCTGTGAGCACCAGCACACACACACACACACACACACACACACACACACACACACATACACCCCTATACATAATAAAACAATTCATATTAAAACTTTTCTCTAAAGGCACCTTGTATCTCAGATCTTCCCTCCCTTTTGGTTTGCACATCAACCCCATAGAGAAACTGTTTCCTCTCTCCTTTGGCAGATATCCAGGGGCTAACAGTTACCACAAACTATTTTCAACACATGTCTGGGAGATAAAGGTTTTCCCAGCTCTCAAGCTTTGAATGAGGTCAGAGAAAGACAAATCAAATGCTGTTTAAAGAAGCTTTCATAGATTTTAGACAAGTCTGTTAATGCTAATTCTTTGTAAATAGCCAGGGTCTGACCTGTTGGTGGCTTGTAGATAGTTGTCAGTTTTTCTCTACTACTCTCTTTGCAAAGCTGACTTTTCTGTGCTACCAAGCTGAGAACTAGGAGATTGAGAAAGGCGAAGGTGGTGCAGAGATTCAGTGTTTTGTTTTGTTTTGGTTTGTTTTTTTAATTAAATGAATGAGCCTTGATTTTGGATTTTGTGTTTTTTTGGAACAAGTCTTAGTTTTTCTAGATTAAAACAAAATAAAATAAAACAAAACAAAAACCCATGGTGGCCTCTTGTTCCATATTTTAAATGAGCTTTTCTAGGCCATTTCAGTGTGTGAAGTAATTAATAAATGTGATCATAGTTACACACAATACCAGGTGTTCTCTTGATTGTCGAACCTACCTTTTGTGACCCTCATGACAAATCTTTATTTAACTTAATCACAAAATCACATTATCTGAACTAATCCCTATAATGAACGTTAATCATGATGTGCTAGGAACCAAGCGATGTATGTGTGTATGCAACTGAATTTCCACTGAAGGCTGACTGGAGGTTCTTATCTCTTTCCTAAAATCCATCGAAACACATTTCTCCTAAATTGAATGCTGAATGCTAGAAGGACGGTTTTAGACACATTATTGACACACAACCATTCACAATTTTGAAATCATTAATTCTTGTTTGACTTCCCATCATTCCGTGATTCCTCATAGAGTGCTAAATATTGCATTCTCTAAATGGTTTTTGAGGGCCTGCTCCATGGCCTCCCTGAACAACAGAACACAAAACTCTTCAGAGCTGTAGAACATTTCTAGAGATGGCCCACAGTCCCCTGGAACCTCCGTAGATCTTGGAGGGCAATTGAGAAAATATTCTCCCCATTAGTCCCTCTGGCCACATTAGCATAGCCTCCAAGTCTGGATACTAAACACCCAGAAGATCAGTATACCAGTCCTATACTTTTAACTTACTGTACACTATGAATTAGACAAATATTCCTAAGTACACTTTGATTTGACATATATTTTAGCCAATTTTTGTAATTGCTGATTTTTAAACCTTAGAAGTCTTGATGTCATATGTATTATCTCTAAGTCTCTTCACATATATGCCTTAAATAACTCACTCAGACCTTAATATCACACAAAAGTTTTTTTTTTTTAGTTTTGTTTTTTGCCATTCTGCAAATATCCATCCTTCCTGATCTTCATGCATCCATCCTTCTTTACTAACACAACTTCCATCTTTACACCTTCCAACATTGTTCTTCCTTAATGCCCTGAGACATAATAGCATTGACAGTGAATTTTCTATCAGCTGTGAGAATTTTCTCCTTAGGGGAGGGGAGACTAAGCAATGTCTAGCCCTTCTTTGTAAGGTTCCAATGACAAACCAAAGTTCAGTTCATTAAAGTTCACTCTGAAGAGCCAATACGTTTACTAGACTTACAGAGGATGTTGATGGGACTGTGGGTGGTCCAGAAACAGTCACACTTAACATTTTTACTCAGTATGAGAACATTTTATAGTCATATAAATGTTATATACATTTATACATACATTCATATATCTCTCAATATATATGTATATATACACATATATATGTGTGTGTATGTGTGTATGCATGTACATATATATATATGTATATATATATGTGT
Organism: Mus caroli; assembly: GCF_978045245.1. Lineage (NCBI taxonomy): Eukaryota > Metazoa > Chordata > Mammalia > Rodentia > Muridae > Mus > Mus caroli. The sequence goes on from NW_028227271.1 coordinate 13,684,223, forward strand.
ATATATATATATAATGTATATATGATAGCATGTTCATTTCTTCTTCTTGCTAAAGAGTATTAACATTTAACAAGCCCTGCTGTGATCTTATCAGGTCAGCACAGTTGAAGGCATGCCACTGACAGTCATTTAACTTAGAAGATAGGACAGTCACCCAGTATTGTTTCTTAAAAACCCCATTTATTTGCTTTTAAGGAAGCTATAGCTTTCAAAAATATCCTTAAAATCTTCAACATGCTTGTGGTTTATATATAAATTCATTTTTATAAAAAAACACATTTAAAGCCATAGACATAGGTTATTCTCATCCAAAGGGAAAATGATTGTCCAATAGGAAAGCATTTCCTAGAGTAGCCACAACCATTTCTTAAAGTTAATTTATACCATCAAGAAGTTGGGACCATGTTGTAGAACCGGAATTGGGATACGGATCAAGGAGAGACTGCTTTGAGTCAGAGTTGTATGATTACATACGTCATGTCCTTAGCATTTTAATTTTAAGAACTTAAATTGTTCCAAGGGAAGATTCAGGACCCGGACCATCTCTGATTAGACAATCCTTATTTTGTTTTTAAATTTTAGTTTTACTGTGAACAAAATGAAGCTGGGCCAAATTATTGACTTCAGTTTAGATGAGCCTTTACTTATAAGTCGAATCCTCACTAAGTGCATGATGCTCAAACCAAACCATAGACACACGTGTGTAGACAGATACACTGCATGCATGATCATGCATAGGGCATACTTTAATAAACAAAGATTTTGAACATTATTGCTTATTGCAATTATGTTTCTAATAGTTTTCATTTGAAAGGGAACCGTTAAGAGAGATTTTTAGTAAACACATTGTTAGATTGGAGCAACGAAGTGAGAGAAAAAAACAAAATGTGTGGCCACCAAGGGTCAGCCCCTCCCTGTGACATTTATTTTTCTCACCTCCAGCCACCCCTGTGTATACTGAAGGCTTTTCTCTCACATGGTGAGATGAAAAAGATGGGGAAGGGCAGCTTCGGATCTTTCTCTGAAAACTGCCCAGAGCATGAACCCTTTGTTGTATGAAACTGGGGAAGGAGGGGAGGTACTTGCTGTCTTCTTCATTTTAATTTTGCTTCAATCTTTGGCGCCGCTGTCCTGCTACAATGTGTCCACAGGTCTGTCCCTTACCAGCCACTGGGGAGTGGATGGCAGCATGATTAACAGAAGTTTTGTTCATGTGTCTCCTAACATTCACACTTTAGGTCATTTGCTGTTAACGTTTTAATAAAGGGCAAGTTATGACTTCAAGTTGTACTCTCTTTAGCGACCTATGATTTTCCTTTATCTTATTCCTTCATTTCCTCCCCTCTTTCCTTGAGTCTTTCTTTTTCCTTCCTTCCTTTCTTTTTCTTGTCTTTTTTTCTTTTCTCCTTTTCTTTCTTTTTGTTTTTTTGGTGGGGGGGCCATGTCCCACCTTTCCTTTTGTAACCCATCCTGGCCTCAATTTCCCCACCCACCTGTCTCATCTTCCTCAGGTGTGTGTTACCACCATTGAGTTGAAATTTATGATTCTTTGCGAGAAATATTCATTGTTTGGGTACATTGATCTGAAAGGTCTCATTTAAATCCAGAAGGTATGTGTGTATGACAGTGAAGAGAGGTCTCAGTGGTTAAGAACACTTGGCTCGTCTTCCAGAGAAACTGAATTTCATTCCCCGTACCCCAACTGCCTTCAACTTCAGCTTCAGGCGATGCCCTGCCCTCTTCCTGTCTCTGCGAGGACTCCCATTGCCAAAAAATACATGTCATCTCAAAGTGAAAGGAGATAGAAACTTTACTATGGAGACTATTCCAGTGACTGTATTCCACAAATATAGCTAGCTTACATCAGATTCTATGCTCTAAGGTGGAAGACATTTCATGAAGCTTTTATAATAACAAAGAAAGTTAAGAGCAAGGACTTGAAAAAAAGAATATATTGGTAGACCCGAGGTTACTGTGAATGTTAGATAATGTATGTATAACTTCTGTAAATAAAGGTATTTTTTTTTATTTAGTATTGAATTTTCCATGATATACTAAAACTCAGAGTTGCTGGTTGGCTTGCTGGATAGTAGTAAATGTAGTTACACGCACTGACACACAGATAAACACACACACACACACACATCTTGTATCACTAAGAATAAACTTTGAATACACAGTGAAAAGAAAATATATCAGCAGAAGCATCAGAAAGGTGGGTACAGTAGACAGAAGACCCCTCCATGATAAGTAAACAGTAAACAGAAGACCTCTCCATGATAAGCCTCAGACCCTGTTGATAGAACTCTTAGCCTTGTCATCATTGGAAGGCAGACAGCTGAGAAGTCACCACCACATTCCAAAGAATAAACAGTGCCTTGTTCATAGTATTCTTGTTCAAGCTATTAGGTCAGGTTCACTGGAGGCCAGTAAACATCTGTTGAGAGGACTAAGGACTGAACAAGGTAGTTTGGCTCTAAACTTGCCACATTCCAACTGTTAGGGGGAGCCCACCAGAGACAACCACTCAGGCACAGTTAATTGAAAGTCTTTATTCCACATGGCTGGGACGACACTCAGGTATTGAGGGACCCACATGTAGCCCCAAGTGTCCAGAGCACAAGGATTTTGAAGGCAAGAACCATATCTTGCCTTCAAACTCTTAGCATCTCGCTTGGTAAGAAGCAAGCAGTTTAAGAGAAGCTCAGGTAAGTTAGATAGGGTGTCTTGGCCTCAGGTCTTAGATCAGAGTTGGTTAATTTTTCCACAGGATTCTCCATCAAAGAAATCAAATTCTAGTTAAATGTGAAATGGCTTCAGCAAGAATACAAGATGGAGGAGCCTCTGCACTGTCTTGCCCCGTCATCCAGTTCTCCACTGTCACTGAAGGTCTAATCAGTTAATGAACCATTCAGCAGGTTCAGTTTGAAGGTGTGGCTTTTCTCTGGGAGCTTTTTCTAAGGCGTTCCCAAGCATGGGGCAGACCCTTGGGCCCCTGCCCCCACCCCCACATGTACTAGCACTTACAAACATACTCACAAGTCACTCTTTCACACACATAAATAAAATGATAAAATAAGTCCTTATAGAAATGTATACATGATTATAAGTAATCAAGACAAAGTAAAAGAAAGCTATTAGGAACAAAAGACTTGTTTTAAACCTGGCCACCTCAGATTTTAGCAGAACAGTTGGCCGAGTGACCACCCAAGGGTCACAATAGAGGGGTTGCCGCGTGAATGTGCAAGAGATGAATGTTGCAAGCTGGAATACATGTGATTTTAATCTGAGGATGCCTAACCTTTTAATTGTTCTATTTGCTTCTTCAAGGTGGTGAATCCCAAAAAGAAAGGAAAAAAGAAAAAATACACTAATTCAGGAACAGTAAGTCATATTTGTTGTTATTTGTTAAAGACTCGGATTCTAAATGACTTAACAGTTGGGAGCATACATCATCTCAGAAAGACATTTACTTCCCTTCGAATATGAAAACAAAGGCCTGTGCTGGAAGCCTTACCTTCCTAGGGAGGGCTGTACTGAAAGAAGATATCATGGAGGCTGCGGATGATTGGATGATTTGCTGCTAGCCCCTTCTGAGGGAGGCTGATGTGCTATTCTGATCTCTCTCTTCACTGCAGAAGTCAGTGCAGTGAATCTGGCAAAGACCAAACTCAGAACGGCTACATTCCTCAGTGACTCCTACTGTTAACCTTGGAAGTCAATGTAGTCATGGGTGGGATATCAAAGATCAGCTGTGGAGATGCTGGGGGTGATCAGGATGGGGATAGGGGAGCAAAGATGGCCAAAAACTAAAAGTAATCAGGACCACCCTGTTTTCAGATTAAACAAATTTAAAAAAAAAAAACAACTAAGTATTTTTCTAAAATTAATTTACTCAGAAGAAATTTGTTTTTGTTGTTTTCTTTTAAAGTTCTTCTGTATTAATCATAACATTGCAATTACTAGATGGCCATGTTAAAGCACACGGGCAAAAAGGGCCATTTCTTGCATAGCTCAGCTTGAGGGATCCATATGTATCTTTAAATGCTTTCCAAACTTTTTATCTTTTCTACTCTACAGTGGAGAACAGCATAGTGTCCCTGCAGATCACTGCCAAGCTGTTCTTCATAGCCACAGAGTAGTAGATAATTAATGTTATCTTTCATCCCTTCCCTTCCAGTAACGTCAAATGCACATCTTAGCAGATTTTAATAAATAAGTCTGTAGTTATTTTCGAAATGCAAGGGAATATCATGTTCCCTTTAGTGTGTCCATTCCATGTTGAAATTACAGTTAATACTGATAGGTAGTAGTCTCTCTGTCTCTCTGTCTCTCTGTCTCTCTGTCTCTGTCTCTCTCTCTCTCTCTCTCTCTCTCTCTCTAGGTAACCTTACTGTCCTTCTTGGTGGAAACAGAAGTCTCCTTCCTGGACTATATTAAAGGAGGGTAAGTCACCTTTTAAAACTTGCACAGCATCGTGTGTGTGTGTGTGTGTGTGTGTTTGTGTATAGATTGTTCCCAAGGCTATGGAACCAACCAAGGACCACCTTTGAATATTATACATACATACATTCATAAATATGCACATACATACTTGCATTCATGCATATGCAGACATAGATACATATGCATATATATTTCATTACATGTATGAACTAAAGCTATTAGGAACTAAAGATTTGTTTTAAAACTGGCCACTACAGATTTTAGCAGAGAAACTGACCAAGTGACCAGATTAAAAGGGCTGCCCTGTGAGTGTGCAAGAAATGGATGTAGCAAGATGGAATACATGTGTTTTTAACCTGAGGAAGTCTAACAGTGCACACACACCACAGGGCCTACGTGGAGAAACTCAGGGTAAACCTTGCAATAATTGATTCTGTGCTATCACGCTGTGGGCTCGGAAGATTGAGTCTGGGTCCTTAAGCCTAGCAGCAGGCATAATTACCAGTTGAGCCATCATGCTGTGCTTCCTTTTGAATATTTTGATGGTAGATATTTTATTTCAGATCATCAGAGGAACACAGACTGTACATGCCTTTACCTTTTGTCCTGGTTACCATTTCTACTGCTGTCATGAAACACCATGACCAAAGCAACATGTAGGGGGAAAGAGCTTTCGAGGGAAGTTGGGGAGGAAGTTAAAGCTGGAGGCAGGAGCTGATGCAAGACCATGGAAAGGTGCTGCCTACTGGCTTGCTCCTCATCCTTGCTCCCCATGACTTGCTCCTCATGGCTTACTTAGGCTGTTTATTTAAGGAACCTGAGATTACCTACCAGCCCAGGGATGGTACCACTCACAGTGGGCTGGGCCTTCCCCCTGCAGCACTAATTAAATGCCCCACAAACATGCCCGAGGCCAGTCTTAGGAAGCCATTTTATCTGTTGAGGTTCCCTCCTCTCAGGTGACTCTAGCTTTTGTCAACTTGACATAAAACTAGCAGAGACAGATACTTACTTAAATGAAATCTATTTCAAAATTAAATTAATAATGAACCTACAATGTAAAAGCTTGGTGAACCGTATTTTCTACATTTCAACAAGCACATCTTTAGGTTCACTGCATAGAAGAGATGCTGCAAGATCACATGGGATGTGCTCTTATCATCCATCTCGTATTAATTGCATTGCTTAAAATGCTCTACTAATTCACACTAGTAACATCTGTGCATAAACATTTACAAAACCCTAACCCTTACTGAATAGCCCCGCTTCTTTTTTTTTCCTCTTCAGCATACACATTTTTTTCTTTTTGTTTCTCAATTTTTTATTAGATATTTTCTTCATTTACATTTCAAATGCTATCCCGAAAGTCTCCTATACCCTCCCCCCACGCTGCTCCCCCACCCACCCACTCCCACTTCTTGGCCCTGGTGTTCTCCTGTACTGGGGCATATAAAGTTTGCAAGACCAAGGGGCCTCTCTTCCCAACGATGGCCGACTAGGCCATCCTCTGCTACATATGCAGCTAGAGACACGAGCTCTGGGGGGTACTAGTTAGCTCATATTGTTGGTCCACCTATAAGGTTGCAGACCCCTTCAGCAACTTGGGTCCTTTCTCTAGCTTCTGAATATTTACTAATTACATAGGTTACTGTCCATTTTTATTTCTGTTTCCTTTTTAAATGAATTTCTTGAGAACTCCATGCATGCTTACAATGGAGTCATTAAATATTAAAGAACAAGATGCTTCTGCATCTACCAGAAATCGCTGCTACTGGACCTCTCTCCTACAGCAGCTTGGAGGGTGGACTACTGAGATGGAGCCATAAACTGTCGATTTTCCTCTTGTCATGATAGAAAGAGTGGGAGAGAGTTGGCCTGGCAGAGATACCGTGTGGATAAATTCTGGGACAGACTTTAAATCATTCAGAGAGTTAAGAATGGGGTGATGGTGATTACAGACCTGAGTTCTGTAGCCATGAATCTCAAGTTAGCTGCATCTTTCAAACATTAGGCCTGCCTCTTCCCACTGTAGCCTGTTCCTATTTCCAGTAGGGAGGAATAAAGACATTGATGCCATCCTTAAAGGAGCTGTGTTATATAGTATAGTTCTAACCTTCAGTAAATACTAGCCACTCTTTTCTGAAACCTTTGATGAGTTTGAAATACCAAATATTTGATCACGATTGCTTTCCATAATGTTAGTAGTGGTAATTTTCAGTTCTCAAAGAAATGAAAGGAAAAGGTAAATTTAAGTGAATAAAGTCAGTGAAGTTCATCTTTTAGTTAAGTTCCACTTGGGAAAAAAAAATAAGAGAAGGAAAGGAAAAAAAAAAACCTAAGATGATAAATAAGCTGAGAAATTAGAAAACAAAAATTAAAAAGCTTATGGTAGGCTGAAGATGTGTTTCAGGGGGTAGAATTCTTGTCTATGAAGACATGGGCTCATGTTCTATCACCATCTACAACATGCTGGTATACTCCTGTAACCCTAGCACTGATGTAAGGTCTGGAGGGTCACAAGTTCAAGGTTATCCTTGACTATGAAGTGAGTTTGACACCAGCAGATTTTTCAACCAAGACACTACAATTATGGTAAAAGTTTCGATTATGGGGCAATTTTCTTATTTTTAGGACTTCTGAGAGTAAAAGCAAGCGATCAGAAACTTACAATGCATTGAGCAGACAATCCTTTTTAGCTTTAAAAAAATAAATATGGTTCTATCTGAAATTTAGTGGAGTGGCAGACCCCCCCAGCTTTTCTTTAAAATAGACAAAGGAGTTCAACCCTTTATCACTGAAGGCCAGGAGTAAGAATGTGAATGCTACAACCAGTTAAACTATTGTTTTCAGACAGTACCTTTCACCTACCACATCTTAATTATGATGCTAAGCCTTTGTACAGATTATAGATAAAGGGTTTCTATCCCAGTTACAGGAAATACAAAAGTCTTTATGGGAAAAGAGAGGAGGGACTGTGTACCCATGTACCATTAGCTCATTCTAAAGGCCAATGGGAGTTTCTTGACTTGGCTAGTTTACAATGTTAGCAGAGTGTCAGAGCCTTTACAAATCAGCCCATAAGAAGAGCTGGAGAGATGACTCAGTGGCTAAGAGCACCAGCTGTTCTTCCTAAGGACCCAGGCTCAATTTCCAGCACCCACATGACAGCTCATAACTGTTATTTCAGATACCAGAAGGTCTGACACCTTCACATAGACACAGACAGACAGACACGTGGACAGACAGACGGGCAGTCAGACAGACATGACAGTAAAATACCAATGCACATAAAATAAAATAAAAATAAATCATTAGGGCTGGTGAGATGGCTCAGTGGGTAAGAGCACCCGACTGCTCTTCCGAAGGTCCAGAGTTCAAATCCCAGCAACCACATGGTGGCTCACAACCATCCGTAACGAGATCTGGCTCCCTCTCCTGGAGTGTCTGAAGACAGCTACAGTGTACTTACATACAATAAATAATAAATAAATCTTAAAAAAAAATAAAAAAAAAATAAATCATTAGATAGAATAAAAATAAACAAAATTTAAAATCGACAAATAATCCCCATGATAGTTTTTCTTAAAAAAATACTTAAAGCAGTTTCACAAACACAATAAACTGTTCGCATTGGTTTGACAAAGTGTGTGCCGACGTTAGTTTGAATATTGCCTCAAGGAGCAGGCGTTGCCAGAGCAGGCAACACTATAAAGAAGTTCTTTCTGATCTGAGTTCTTGTTTGAATGTGCATGCCTAGCACCCCCCCCCCTTTTTTTTTCTTTAAATAGGGTTCCTTGTAGGGGCATCCAAATGATTTGTATTCATCAGAGTGGTGGAGAGATAACCCATGCAACTCTGACTGGAGATAAATCTAATAAAAGCAGACTGCCTTCTATAAACTCACAGGGAATCTTTTCATATCTCATCGGAAGTCAACACTTGGGAAGGAGACTTCTACACACTTTAAAAGACAATCTCAAAACTTATTTTCGTTAATGCTAAATTCTAAATCTGTATACTTAAAAGGGAGAAGTCAGGAGACAGTCAAGCAAACATATAGATGAAAATCCTGTATGAAAGCCTGTTTCTCTGCATGCTATTTTTTTAAAAGTAAAATATGTAATGATAACAAAATAATATGATATAGGTTTGTAAGTCAAGAGATGTCCAGCCTCGAGCTTTGCATATTCTTTCGCCCTTAGCCTGTCTCTCTGCAGATAGCACGGTCAGTACTATCCATTCCCCACTCAGGGTAATAGTGGAAGTGCCAAGTACAGTTATGTTAATCGGTTTCTCTATCACGGTGCATAACAAGAGTGCAAGAGTGCAGACAGCGCCTGAACTAAAGAGCAAAGGAAAAGAGGGCAGATCCAGTGGAGGGCTCTCGAAGCACTGTAAACCTTCTCCTGCTAATTGGGGTCAATCACCTTCTCTCTTTGAAGTACTGAAGCTTCTGAAGAGGAGGCTGCAATCATGGATTTGAAAAAGAAAAACAGCTGTGGGAAGCATGTTTCTATCTCGGAAAGAGTTTCACTCTGGGGAGCAATTAGAAGTTTGAGAGGGAAGATGGAGAGAAAACAGGGGCTAATGAAGGGCAGGTTGCAGAGGAGGGCAGAAAATTTGTCCTCTCTAGTGCCTGATGTGTGTATGTTGGTGCCACCATGCAGACCGTGGGTCACAGGGTGTGCTGTTTTGAAGTTCTCTGCAGTAGTTTATCTTCTGCTGAATGCAATGGTTGTAATTCATCGCTTGACCCTGTACACTAGCTGGCAAATACAGAGAGGATTAAAGAAAAGCAAATCTTGAGGCAGTGTGAGAAGAACCTTCTCTCCTGAGAGGAAAGGATTAGGGGGAGCCTGGAGAAGCCTGGGCTTCCCAGGAGTCTGGACTGCAGCTTGGAGAGCTACTTATCACACACAGTATTGTTCTCAGTATTGTTCCCTGTAAAGGAATCGGTACCTACTTATTATATGAGAAAATGGTGCCAGGGAGAGAGAGTAATTTGGGGAAAGATTTGTTTTCACAACTGCCTAGCTTGCTGTGGTTTTGAGATCCAGGCTCTCTGGTGGACAGCTCAATCAATGGTTTGCTCCTAAGCCTCTCCATCACCTACTTCATTTCAAATAGGATGTTTTTTATGTATTTGTTTTTGAGCAGCGCTTGTAGTTTTGGACTAGAGATTTATTTTTGTTTGTTTTGATATTACTTATGAGTTGTTTGTTTGTTGTCTTTTGGGTTTTTTTTTGTTTTTTTTTTGTTTGTTTGTTTGTTTTGCTACTAGTTAGAAAGAAGGCGAGGTATTACTTTGTGAAATAATACTTTGTCGTCCCTGTGTATGTTCAAAACACTTAACTCTACAACATAGCCTGGACACTTAAGACTCGCCTTTACAAAAGGGGTGGTGGTGGTGGAAGAACTGGGAGGGCCAGAGGACCAGGAAGTCTTCTACAAATGACAGGGAAGCCATACCCAGGATATCACAACACTATAACTCCATAAGCAAGGCCCAAGTAATAAGATCAATAGAATTCTGACACTAGAGGGGGAAATGTCCTGGGGCTCAACCCCTAGACAAAGAACTATGGGTATCTAGTGAATGCTGAGAGAGGAGCAAATAACCCCTCTCGGGATGAGTCTACTAATTGATTATTCAGATCAAGTTGTCATCTCTGAAATCATATACTCACAAGCCACACTAAAGGGATGTTGTCAGGTTATATTTACATCTATTTGCATATATGTGTGAAAATAATCAGAAAGAGCCTATTGATTTGAGAGAGTGAGAGGGGTTGTGGGAGGGAATGGAAAGAGGACGGAGAAGGAGGGGAGTTCATATAATTATATTTCAATTAAAATATTTTAATTAAATCAACAACAACAACAGTGAGCTCAATTCCCAAAGTCCAGAAAAAGCATCGCATCTGTTCATTTATGATACTGTGTCTTTGTGGGCAGAGAATGACGTCATCCCTCACGGGTGGTTCCATTTTCATTTGTTGGAGACAGCACCTAGGTGTATTACAGAGCATTTTTTAAAATTAGGTATTTTCTTCATTTACAATGCTATCCCAAAAGTCCCCCCATAATCTCTCCCCCCCACTCCCACTTCTTGGCCCTGGCATTCCCCTGTATTGAGGCATATAAAGTTTGCAAGACCTATAGGTCTCTCTTTCCAATGATGGCCGACTAGGCCATCTTCTGATACATATGCAGCTACAAACACGAGCTGGGGGGTGGGGGTGGGGTGGATACTGGTTAGTTCATATTGTTGTTCCACCTATAGGGTTGCAGATCCCTTTAGCTCCTTGGGTACTTTCTCTAGCTCCTCCATTGGGGGCCCTGTGATCCATCCAATAGCTGACTGTGAGCATCCACTTCTGTGTTTGCTAGGCCCCGGTAAAGCCTCACAAGAGACAGCTATATCTGGGTCCTTTCAGCAAAATCTTGCTAGTGTATGCAATGGTGTCAGCGTTTAGAAGCTGCTCATGGGAAGGATCCCTGGATACGGCAGTCTCTAAATGGTCCATCCTTTCATCACAGCTATGAACTTTGTCTCTGTAACTCCTTCCCTGGGTGTTTTGTTCCCAATTCTAAGAAGGGGCACAGTGTCCACACTTTGGCCTTCATTCTTCTTGAGTTTCATGCGTTTAGTAAATTGTATCTTATATCTTGGGTATCCTAAGTTTTGGGCTAATATCCACTTATCAGTGAATACATATTGTGTGAGTTCTTTTGTGATTGTGTTACTTCACTCAAGATGATGCCCTCCAGGTCCATCCATTTGGCTAGGAATTTCATAAATTCATTCTTTTTAATAGCTGAGTAGTACTCCATTGTGTAAATGTACCATAATTTCTGTATCCATTCCTCTGTTGAGGGACATCTGGGTTCTTTCCAGCTTCTGGCTATTATAAATAGGGCTGCTATGAACATAGTGGAGCATGTGTCCTTTTTACCGGTTGGGACATCTTCTGGATATATGCCCAGGAGAGGTATTGCTGGATCCTCCGGTAGTACTATGTCCAATTTTCTGAGGAACCGCCAGACTGATTTCCAGAGTGGTTGTACAAGCTTGCAATCCCACCAACAATGGAGGAGTGTTCCTCTTTCTCCACATCCTCGCCAGCATCTGCTGTCACCTGAGTTTTTGATCTTAGCCATTCTGACTGGTGTGAGGTGGAATCTCAGGGTTGCTTTGATTTGCATTTCCCTGATGATTAAGGATGCTGAACATTTTTTCAGGTGCTTCTCAGCCATTCGGTATTCCTCAGGTGAGAATTCTTTGTTTAGCTCTGAGCCCCATTTTTTAAGGGGTTATTTGATTTTCTAGGGTACAGCTTCTTGAGCTCTTTGTATATATTGGATATTAGTCCCCTATCTGATTTAGGATAGGTAAAGATCCTTTCCCAATCTGTTGGTGTCCTTTTTGTCTTATTGAAGGTGTCTTTTGCTGTACAGAAGCTTTGCAATTTTATGAGGTCCCATTTGTCGATTCTCGATCTTACAGCACAAGCCACTGCTGTTCTATTCAGGAATTTTTCCCCTATGCCCATATCTTTGAGGGTCTTCCCCACTTTCTCCTCTATAAGTTTCACTGTGCTTTGAGCTTCACTAAAGTTTCTTTAACGAATGTGGCTGCCCTTGCATTTGTAGCATAGATATTCTTAATTGAGAGTTCCTCTTAGAAGATTTTACCTTTGATGAGTATGAAGTGTCCCTCCTTGTCTTTTTTGATAACTTTGGGTTGGAAGTTGATTTTATTAGCTATTAGAATGGCTACTCCAGCTTGTTTCTTCAGACCATTTGCTTGGAAAATTGTTTTCCAGCCTTTCATTCTGAGTTAGTGTCTGTCTTTTTCCCTGAGATGAGTTTCCTATAAGCAGCAAAATGTTGGGTCCTGTTTGTGTAGCCACTCTGTTAGTCTATGTCTTTTTATTGGAGAATTGAGTCCATTGATATTAAGAGATATTGAGGAAAAGAATTGTTGCTTCCTATTATTTTTGTTCTTAGATTTGGCATTCTGTTCTTGTGGCTGTCTTCTTTTAGGTTTGTTGAAGGATTACTTTCTTGCTTTTTCTAGGGCATGGTTTCCATCCTTGTATTGTTTTTTTTTTTTTTTCTGTTATCATCCTTTGAAGGGCTGGACTCGTGGAAAGAATGTTTGAATTTGGTTTTGTCATGGAATACTTTGGTTTCTCCATCTATGGTAATTGAAATTTTGGCTGGGTATAGTAGCCTGGGCTGGCATTTGTGTTCTCTTAGTGTCTGTATAACATCTGTCCAGGATCTTCTGGCATTCATAGTTTCTGGTGAAAAGTCAGGTGTAATTCTGATAGGCTATGTTACTTGACTCTTTTTCCTTACTGCTTTTAATATTCTATCTTTATTTAGTGCATTTGTTGTTCTGATTATTATGTGTTGGGAGGAATTTCTTTTCTTCTGGTCCCGTCTATTTGGAGTTCTGTAGGTTCCTTTTATGTTCATGGGCATCTCTTTCTTTAGGTTTGGGAAGTTTTCTTCTATAATTTTGTTGAAGATATTTGCTGGCCCTTTAAGTTGAAAATCTTCATTCTCATCTACTCCTATTATCCATAGGCTTGGTCTTCTCATTGTGTCCTGGATTTCCTGGATGTTTTGAGTTAGGAACTTTTTGCATTTTGCATTTTCTTTGATTGTTGTGCTGATGTTCTCTATTGAATCTTCTGCACCTGAGATTCTCTCTTCCATCTCTTGTATTCTGTTGCTGATGCTCGCATCTATGGTTCCAGATTTCTTTCCTAAGGTTTCTGTCTCCAGCGTTGCCTTGCTTTAGGTTTTTCTTTATTGTGTCTACTTCCCTTTTTAGGTCTAGTATAGTTTTGTTCATTTCCATCACCTCTTTGGATGTGTTTTCCTGTTTTTCTTTAAGGACTTCTACCTGTTTGGTTGTGTTTTCCTGTTTTTCTTTAAGGACTTGTAACTCTTTAGCAGTGTTCTCCTGTATTTCTTTAAGTGAGTTATTAAAGTCCTTCTTGATGTCCTCTACCATCATCATGAGATATGCTTTTAAATTCGGGTCTAGCTTTTTAAGTGTGTGTGGGGCGGGGGCGGGGGGGACGGGACCCAGGACTGGGCGAGGTGGGAGTGCTGCGTTCTGATGATGGTGAGTAGTCTTGGTTTCTGTTAGTAAGATTCTTACGTTTGCCTTTCACCATCTGGTAATCTCTGGAGTTGGTTGTTATAGTTGTCTCTGGTTAGAGATTGTTCCTCTTGTGATTCTGTTAGCCTCTATCAGCAGACCTGGGAGACTAGCTCTCTTCTCTGAGTTTCAGTGGTCAGAGCACTCTCTGCAGGCAAGCTCTCCTCTTATAGGGAAGGTGCACAGATATCTGGCATTCGAACCTCCCTCCTGGCAGAAGATGAAGGCCCGAAACAGGACCTGTCCCAGAAGCTGTGTTGCTTCGGCCTGTCACAGAAGCTGTTAGCTTCTGTAGTCCACACTCTCACCTGCACAAACTAGTCTCTAGTCTCCGAGGGATCTGGGTAGCAAGATGGCTCCCCCAGATGCTCTGCCAAAGCTCTCCCAGGCAGGGTGGACACCTCTCCTCTGGCAGGGAAGATGCCCGGATGTCTGGATCCAGAAAAGGGATCTGTCTCAGAAGCTGTCTTCTAGGGACCTTAGGGGTGTCCGCCAACTCTGTGCCCAGGTGACCCAGTGCTGGTGCCAACCAGAAGGGACTTGTGACCCTGGTCAGGCCGGGTTTCCTGCTTTCCTAATGCTGTCTCAGGTCCCGCATGATTGGATTGGAACAGAAGTTGTGTTCCACTCACTGGTGGTTCTAGATTCTCTAGGGGACCTTGGGGGTGTCCGCCAACTCGGTGCTCAAGGTGACCCGGTGCTGGTGCTGACCCGAAGGGTTACAGAGCATTTTTGGTGTTATCTTGGATTAAGCAGGTCCAGTCCATAATAGCTGAAGTGTCAGGAAGGAAGTCTAGCATGGGAGGTCAAATTCTGGACAACAGTCTCTGAGGCTCTGGTAGCTTGATCCAGAGCTTGATCAGCACAGTACACTCTAGTGTTCCCAGCAGTGTGTCAGATTCAGATGCTGAAAATCAGAGTCAATGACAGAGACACTAAAGAATGTACCACTCAAGAAGTGCCTTTCGAGAGTGGTTACAAGAGAGGTCATATGCTCTGCTGAGGAAGACATTCAAAGGTGAAGTTGTCTTCCCAAGCTATATTTGAATCTCCATTTGTATGGAAACCTGTTCTTGTCTGGCTGATCATGATTCGTACAGACGAAGCAGGACTTCTCAGTTTTGTTTTATGTGTATGAACGAACATTTTGCCTGCATGTGTGTCTGCCCCTCACATGTATGCCTGGTGGCCTCAGAAGACAGAACAGGACACTCATTGGATGACTTGGCACTGGAGTTACAATTAAATGTAAGATGCCATGTGGGTGTTGGGGACTGAATCTAGGTCAACTGGAAGAGCAGTTTGTGCTCCAAAACACTGTGCCCTCTCTCCATCCCCCAAAGCAAAGCAAGAGTTTTAAAGATGAAGCACTACTGTTTGAATCAGGTGGTTTTATGTTTATCAGTTAATTACTTTTAGTTTAAAGAAAAAGGAGAAGCTGAGAAATACTGGATCAGGAACTAGGCTGGGTACTAGTGCTTACGACTTAAGGGTCAGAGCAGGTAATGGAACCAAAGGATAAACTAGACAGCATGTTAGGAAATCAGGGCAGAAGCATGGGTCCTGGTAGCCTTCCAGATAGATAGACTCAGATTCCAACAGTCACAGAATATAAATATGTGTTTACCAAAATTAGACAAGGATGAGGGACTCCACCTTCAGGATTCATAGTGTTCAGTTTGTGCAACCGAAGAGCATCTTTAATTGGTGAATAAATCCCAACAGTGATAGCTAGTACACAGGAACAGCTATAGATGTCTGAGAGGCTATCACTCTGGGCCATGTGCACAGCTCTTTCCATTGCCCACCATGCCAGCATATGTTTCTGATGTTTACAGCTTCAGAAAGGTGGGAAAATAAAATAGGAACGCTCGCTGAGTGTGAATCCTAGAGTCTGTAAGATGTCAATAGTAATGTTCACCCTGTGCCAGGCAACCTCAATTATGTATTCCAGAACAGCACAGCTCAGTGAAGTTCTTGAAATCTCATGTTCTCCTGTCTGTTTTTTAAAACAAAACTGCGTGCAATATTCCAAGGACTTAGACATGATCCTCATAGGGATATCCCACCAGGAGCCATCTTGTATGAATTTGTGTTTGATCCTTGGTCTCTGATATTATGCTCTGAGCGCGATGAAGCACGGAGAGGGTGGTGTGGTTACTGACAGCCGGTTTGGCTTACTTGATGGGAAAAGATCATTTTTTAAAGTCTTCAAAAACTCTGCTTGTAAAGGCTGTGAGCCTCGCATCCACCATCTTTAAGAAGTCTTTACTATTTTGTAAACTTGTAGACTGTGACGATGTATGCCTGTTAAGCATACATTGTACTTTGTACAGATGTACCCAGGAGCAGTGGGGGTGGATTCACTGATAAGATGGTGCACAGTTCTTGTTGAGTTTAGTAATGCAATGTTGGAACCATAAGCCTGGTAAGTTCAGAGATGGGTTTTCCTTGGCTTCCATGTCTTTCTATTACCTCACCAGCTCGTGGCAGTTGGAAGATGGTTGTTGAATGTTAGAGTATTTCTGTTTTGTTTTATTTTGATACAGTTTTTACGATAAGAGTAGGTATCCTGTCACTATCAACAGGTGACTTGCGTACTCAGGCATAATCTTTTCTGATCTGAACACACAGATGAAGCAAAGCAAATGACAGAAAGGAGTCCATGAAAAGTAGGAATTAGTCAAATCACGTCATCAGTAGCCAATAAATAAACACTAAGGATTCCTCCAGCTTCTCTGTTCCTCCATGACTATTAGTAAGTTGCCCTACTTAGCATTTAGTGCTAAGTGCATCAATCGTTTATACTCTTGTCCTCAAGGATCCTGACCCTTTGGTGGGCTAAATAACTGGCCTGTAAGATCTCTCTCTCTCTCTCTCTCTCTCTCTCTCTCTTTCTCCCCTTCCCTCTCTCTCTGTCCCTCTCCCTCTCTCTCCTCCCTTTCCTTTCTTCCCCCATCTCCCTCCCTCCCTCTTTCTGTCTGCCTCCATCCCTTATTCCCTCCCTCCCTCCCTCCTTCTGTCTTTCCCTTCTTCTGTAAATCAATCTCCATGTGTCTCTCTCCTCTCTCTCTCTCTTTTTTCTTTGTAAAAAAAAAAGACATTACATCTTTTTTTTTTTAAACAATCGATGAATGTTTTGTGCAGAATCTGTTTTGTGTTTGGGTAAGTTACTTTAGTTCTAAATATTTCTTCTTTCTGTCTTTGTTCTCTCATGCCATACAGGTGTATAGTTCCCAGGGAGTTAATAGCCACAGCTTTTCTTTGTAGCTTTGTTAGATGCAACTGCTTTTGAAGGTCCTTTCTTGCTGTGACTGTTGCAGTTTCCGTTCTGAGAGCAACTTAAGCTGTTATATGTCGTGCCTTCTGTCACCATGAATAGACAGGACCATAGAATTAAACTACTCGTGAGTGTGGAGGTGCAGTGAGCTCTAGTGTGCGGAGAGAAGTAGAGGGCTGCTGAGATGGCTCTCAGGAAAAGTGTTTGCTGCACACACCTGAGAATGTGAGTTCACCCTCATTTAAAAAAAAATAATAAAGCCATGTACTGCAGTGTACTCCTGTCACTCCAACAATGGTGGACTGAGACAGGTGGCTCCTGGGGAATTTCTGGCTTCTGCCTGAGCTCCAAGTTCAGTGAGAATTTATCTCAGAAAATAAAGTGGAGGATAATGAAGCAGTATTAACCAAACACACAGAATGGGTGAACACACTCACACACAGAAAAATGAAAAAAGGAGGGGGAGGGGAGAGAGAGGGGGGGAGATCAGCATCAACAGAAGGTGTCTGTTCCTAAAATCTAAGGAAATTTGATCCGAAACGTGGAATTCTAATTTGGTATTTAAACTATGCTAAAATGATGTGTCTTCAAAGCTCTGGGTTACCTCCATCCTTAACAAGTCCCTGTTTGAATAAATGAGAGATATGCAGATGCTTCTGAGATTCGTATTGATAGCATAGTTGGCAGAGGACAAATTTACATTAAGCATATGATAATGTCCTGATATATTTGTGACTGAGGATATCTGTCCTTGGGAAAGTGTCAATTTACATTCTGATGCTGGCTTTTGTTGTTGCTATAGAAAGTCATTGAATTTTGTGAGCATCATTTTTCTCGCGTGTAAAACAACAACAACAACAAAAAAAATACAGAACTGAACTGATTGTCCTTTGCAAGTTATTGTTAGATTAACAGATAACGTATATAACTGGGCATCATAACGTGTGTGTTTAATATGTATGTCATTTTCATGGGATATATTTTATGTGTTCAGTATCCCCCTTGTCTCTTTCTGTTATTGTTCTGTTCTTGGGAACCTGCCCTCCCCATATTGAAATTTGCCCAAGGTCACAAGTGAGTTTCGGAGACTCAAATCTAGTTCTTTCAGACTCAGCCCCCTGTTTCTGTGTCACCTTGTCACCCTGCATTACATCCTTTTGGCGCGACACACCAGTGGTTTGGGGGTGGTTGCTCTTCTCAGCCCCTCACAGGGAGCCCGATATCTGGAATGTTCTCCCAAATGTCTCCCTCCATTACTTCTCTGAAAGTCGTACTCATTTTGATTCATGCGGATCAGAGTGAAGCTCCCAGGGAGCCTGTATTCTTAGCCTCTAAACCTGATTTCTGCTCTGAGTAAAACGTTACTGAGTGGCTATAAAAGGAATCTGCATCGACTGTGTTATACCTAAATATGAAAGGTTGACCGTTCCTAAGGGAGGGGTATGAATTTAATTCAATCCCAGAAGTGAATGCAGGAGTTTTGAGACTGAATCTGAAGAAGGCAAGGTCTGCTTGTTAGGGTAATAGGAAGGGCCTGATGTTCTAGAGTCAGAGACCATTGATGTGTAAGCCTCATCCCTACTAGTAGGAATGCCATGATGATGATGATGAGGAGGAGGAGGAGGAGGATGACAACCACCACCACCACCACCATCATCATCATCATATGATAGCTCCAGACTTTGAATAGTTCAGTTTGCCAAGAGTATTACTTTTCACAAGAAGTGCTGTAAGTCTTTAAAATATGCTAAATATGTTCTTAAAACACAAGCTTACTTTTCCTTTCTACTGAATTTCTGTTTAAATAGCACAAGAAAGGGAGACTCGCAGATACAGTTACGTGTCACTGTGACTCTGAGACTGCCTCTGACTGTGGTTATGTTATTGGAAAGCAAGGACTGGTATCACGAATGTAAATAGTCATACGTGTACCCAAAAGTGAAATGCCCACCCTTTTAGTTTATAGTAGAACAAGAGAATTGCAGGAGGGGAGGAGAAAGAGGAGAAGGTAAAAAGAAAGAAAGAAAGAAAGAAAACAGCCCACTTATTTAAATGAGAACACAAACTGACCAAGTGAAATAAATTTATGCATTGACTAACTGCTGAAAATTTATATATGTAATTTTATATGAGTATATCTTATATATGTAATTTAAATATATATATAATTTATATATACATATATAATTTAGATATATAATATGTATATACCATATAAATATATATTCATATGTGTGTATATATGAATATATATGTATATATACATATGTGTGTGTATATATATGTATTATGTATATATATATATATATATATATATGTGTGTGTGTGTGTGTGTGTGTGTGTGTGTGTGTGTATGAAATGTGGAGGGTACCATGTCAGCTTGTTGTAGAATGCCACTTCAGCTACATCAGTTTTCACAAGCATAGTGGCGGGTCCCATCTCCAGGGCTGGTGTTGTAGAGGTGTTGCAGTGTTAGAGGTACTTTTACTGATGGTTTCTAAGGCACAGTTACCAGTGAGTGCTGGACTTGAAACCTCACAGTTGCTTGTGTGCACTCTACACTCAGCCACTAGCAAGGTTCCTGAGCTCAAAACCAAGCCACTCTAATTCAAAGGACATTTTTATTCTACAGGACTAGGACAACAAAGATATTTCTAACACACTTGCACTTAGTACACACTCTCTGCCTGTTTGACATGGTCTGATATATATTACATTTGTTCAGACAATTCATGACTCTAAAAGTGTAACACAAACGAACGACAACCTCCCTGGTGCGGTTGCTTACTTGGCATTGTTGTTTGCTTGTATTCTAGAACGCAGATCAACTTCACGGTGGCCATTGATTTCACAGCATCAAATGGTGAGTGCTACCACCCGTGTCTGGTACGTGTCCCAATTAAGTGACAAGTTTTTATTTTCATTAAAATTTCATATTATCTTTCTTTACTTTAACCTTCTACAACCGTCTAGACATGTGAAATTCACTTGAACTATCAAAAATACAACAGATTAATTACATGTTGATCCACTTTATTATTTTGTATTTCTTTCAAAGGAATAAATTTTTTAGATGCAGTGAAGCCCCTTCTGTATCTGAACCATTTTCTCAAGCACGTCTAACTATAGCTCCCACTCAGCCTCTGTGCGTACTTACTCCTGTAAATGGGGTTCAGCCATAGTTTTTTAATCACGTTTAAACATCTCTACATCTAATTCACTAAATAGGATTGATGTATAATGCTTTGGTATGGACATTAATGATTCATGTAAAAATATTTTAAGGAGGGTCTGGAGAGATGTCTCAGGGGTTAAGAACACTGCCTATTCTTCCAGAGGTCCTGAGTTCAATTCCCAGCAATCACATGATGGCTCATAACTTTATATAATGAAATCTGGTGCCCTCTTCTGGGCTGCAGGCATACATACAGTTAGAACACTGAGTAAACAATCAATAAATATATCTTTAAAAAATATTTTAAGGAGGAAAAATAATGGAGATTTAATGTTATCCCGAACCAAGTTTATATTTGAATGGGATGACTATTTGAATCGATTATATTATATCCCAAATTATTATTATCTTTTATCATTATTATCTCCTATTTCGTCTATTACTATTTGTATATGTGTATCTGTAGGGTGCACATGTGTGAGAATGAGTGGACCTATGTCAGAGCCCATGGACAGAGGTCAGTGGACAACTCTTAGAAGTCAGTTCTGTGAATCAGTTGTGAGATCCAGGCTTACACACCTACCGCTGTTAACCACTGAGTTATCTTGCAAGCCGTCATCCTTTAATTTTGCCAGAAGCTGACATTAGTTGATATTTGCCTACAGGTGGCTTCCAAACTACCAAAGTTAGAACGGTTCAACTTTACACGGCAAGAAGGCAGTGCAGTTTCATTAGTGGCTCTGCTCAGGACTTTTCATCTAATCATCTTCTTGAACTTAGTGGTACTATGTGATGTTTATTCTTCAGTGACATCAAGCCGCTGCAGCAGCAGCAAGATGCAGCTCCCTGGGTTACAGGATCACTCCGAAGATGGATGCTGCCCTGTGCAATTGAGAGTCACTCAGATATGTTGCAGGATTAGGAGTGTAATTTACAGTATCTTCAGTATCCACTGTGTTTATAAGATTATGCCTGTCTTAGTTAGGGTTACTATTGCTGCGACAAGACACCATAACCCAAGCAAGTCTGGGGGAAAGGGCTTTATTTGCCTTGTTCCTCCATAGCACTGTTTATCATTGGAGGAAGTCAGGACAGGAACTCAAACAGGGCAGGAACCTGAAGTCAGGAGCTGATACAGAGGCCACGGAGAGATGCTGCTTACTGGCTTTTTCTTCACTGCTTGCTCTTTTTGTTTGTCTTTGTTTGTTTGTTTTGCCTTGTATTTTTCAAGACAGGGTTTCTCTTTGTGTAGCCCTGACTGTCCTGAAACTTACTCTTTAGACCAGGATGGCCTTGAACTCAGAGCTCCATCTGTTTCTGCCTCCTGAGTGCTGGGATTAAAGACGTGCACACCTGCACCACCCTGCAATCAGCCTGCTTACTTACAGAACCTAGAATCACAAGCCCAGAAGTGTGCCCACTCATTGAAGGGCAAGATCCTCCCACAAAAATAAGTAATTAGGAAAATGCCTTACAGGCTTGCCTACAGCCCAGTCTTATGGAGGCATTTTATTAGTCGTGGCTCCCTGCTCTCAGTGGACTCAAACCTGTGTCAAGCATAAAACAAAGCAGCACACCGCCCTCGTGTGTGTTGAGGAGCCTCTGTAGATTTTTTTTTTCCTAATTACTCATTGTGTCTACAGCTCCCGTACTGTCTCTTTAAGTTTCTCTTACATTAACCCACCTTTCACAGATATGACTTTTAGGAACCCATCAGCATCCAAAATGCACCTAAATCCAACCTTCCTCCTGTTCAAGCTTGCAGAGTTGAGCAAACCCAGTTCTTCAAGACAGTTTATGGACAATGCGTTGTTGACTCATTCATACAAAAGCTAGAGCTCCAGCTAACAAGGACAGTTCTACCAGCTCACCTCTTGTCCTGTGTGCAAACTTATTCTTCAGCATTATGTCTTCAGAGAGTGATCTTGACTTGTGTCTAGCAATTACGGTCCATACAAGTAACTCTGCTTAAGTCCAATGGGTCGAAATAACTAGGCCTTGTCCTACTTGTGGATTTTAGGCCAACTAAGAGAACCAATTGTCTATTCAGCAGAAAGACCCTGCCCGCCATTGACACTCACTTGAGATAATGACAACCCAAACAATGTGTAACAAGCAACCAAATTAGCAATCAAGAGAACTACCTACACAGCTTATCTACTGAACATCCTCCACTCCAAGAAGCCTCTTGGATAGAGTCTACCAGATATTTAAACAGTAGTTAATGCCAGCCTTTCACAAGCTGTCCCAGAAAACAAAGAAGGAAGGGCATCTGCCCGTTCCCGCTGTGAGGTCGTTACTAATCTGATGCCCCCCCCAAAAAAAAAAAACAACAAAAACCCCGAGACAATGACGTCATTTAAAAAAGAAAACTTAAAAAGAAAATCACCTTTTATGGACACACGTGCATAAAAATACTCAGTAAAATAACTGAAGCCAGCAGCGTATGACATATATCATCTGCTCATTTTTTCTCCAGTTTTCTCATATTCACACTACCACATGATATTACTCAATTTTTCAATATTAAGAGTTTGAAAATGAACCTCTCCTATGGTACTGAGAAATTATTTGATATATTTCTTTTTGGCATTTATTATTAGATATTTTCCTCATTTACATTTCAAATGGTATCCCCAAAGCCCCCTATTCCCTCCCCCTGCCCTGCTCCCCAACCCATCCACTCTCGCTTCCCGGCCCTGGCATTCCCCTGTACTAGGGCATATGATCTTCGCATTTGATATATTTCTACATGTCTGTGGTATACACTTTCTAACCATGCAGAGAAAAACTACGAAAAACCTATGGTTAACATCACCCTGAAGGGTGAAAAACTGGATGATTTCTCTTTGAGGTGGGAAACAAGACAAGAATCTCTGACATTTTCCTGTCCACATTGTACTAGATGCTATTGTTATGGAAATTAGACAAAAATCATTTAAAATATTGATACTGGAAATAAACAGAAATAAAACGAAACTGTTTTTGCAGACATTCTGTATATGCAAAATGCCAACAAGTGCACTAGAATGTTTTATAACTTGTCATGACTCGAACAACACCATAGGACAGAAGATAAATGTAAACATCACCTCTTTTCCTGTACTTTATCAAGAAAAAAAAATCACACAATGAAAATAGGAAGATAATTTCACCTATGCTAATATTTTAAAAAATAAAAGAAAACAGAAATGCATTTAAAATTACATATAAATTTTATAAACTGAAGACTATATTCTCATAAGAATGTCAAGAGAAATTACATATCAAAATTTAAAAATTTTCTTTTGGATGGTAAGACCATCTTCCTCCAGGTGATTGACAGATTTGATACAATATCAGAATCCAAAAGGTTGTATTTTAGAAAAGGAAAACTTTATTAAGTTATGTGGTATTGCAAAGGTTGAGAAAAGCCAAAGCCAATGAGAAAGAAGAACACCAAATATGATTGGATGGAAAAAATAATGGTATTTTTCACAAGCCATGCACAAAGGGAAGAAAAAACAGACATGCTCCAAGCTGTTAATTAGTAAAATTTTCAGAAAAGAAAAGAAAAGAAAAGAAAAGAACAAAAAGCAAACAAACAAAAAACCCCTAAAAGTAACAACCAAAAAACAAAAAGCAAACCAAAAGTAAGAAAACAAAATGACAAAATGCAGAACAGCCTTGATGGCTGTGGGCGTGGCATCCAGTTCCTACAGGTGACACCAAGGACACGCTCAATGTAAGGAAAATAAAGTGAGTGGTATCCAAATGACAGCATTCATGTTGCAAATCATACTATCCAAACAGACCACAAGCCAGAAGGGTAGCAAGTAAGGTCTGTAAAAACTTTAATAATTCAATAAAAAGACATTCAGAACTTAAAAGTAGGCAAACGGAGACAGCAAGATGGCTCAGTGGATAAGAGTGCTTTCTGCCAAGCTTGAGTTCGAACCTGAATGGTAGATGGAGAAAAGCAACTCCCACAAATTGTCATCTGACCTACACACACACACACACACACACACACAATGTCACATAAATAAATAGATAAATATTTAAAATAAAATAAGAGTAGGCAAATAATCTGAACACACTTGTGGGGAATTGCAGGCTGGTCTCCAGTTGAGGTTAGGCCTGAACCCCAAAAATGGTGATAATTCACCTTCATGACATGGTAGGTGTTCCATCATGCTCCTGGAAATCTGGCCCCTGCCTAAGTTACTGCCCCCCAAAGCCCCCACAAAAGAAGCATAGACAGTCTCTGCTCATCAAGGCTGCGCTCACTCTTGAAAGTGTTGGGAATTTCTCTTCCCCCATCCCTCTCTTCCATAACCCTGGTGGCTTTAGCAAAGTAGCTCCAGGAATCCCAGGTAAGGCTGCCCCTTGCCACCCCCCGAAGAGTGGGTCAGAGACTTGAATGCCCACCCAGGGATGAGTGGAAGGTAGATAGTATCTCTCCCACACCTGACAGACCAGAGAATAGGTAAAACTCTGGCAGGGTGTGGGTCTTCCCCTTCCCCAGGGCATCCCCTGGGGCCCTCCCCTTCCCCAGGGTATCCCCTGGGGCCCTCCCCTTCCCCAGAGCATCCCCTGGGCCCCCTTTTTAGTTCCAACACACATTCTTGCTCCAAATGAGATATAAAAAATTATTCTTGACATACTTTGACTTCAGGGTAGGTAAACCAGAATTATAGATGGATACCGTCCCACCTCCATGAAAATGGCAAAAACCAGTTTGTTGACCAAGATATGGTTGAGAACTAGAGAAACTGGACCCTTCGCAATACTATGGATGTTGATTGTATAACTGCTTTGGAAAACAATTTGGCACTTACTCAAATTGTAGTATTCAGAGTCAGCGTATAAACCGGAAATTTCACTCCATGGTATATATCCAAGAAAAATGAAGACATATAGCAAGAAAACATGTATGGGAATATTCTCAGAAGCATAGTGGCCAACAAACAAACAAACAAACAAACAAAACAAAACAAAACAAAAACCACTTGTTAAGAGGTTTGTGAGACATGAAGTCAGATGTTCAGTCTGTGATGGATTTCTTGTTATTATAATCATTGATACTATTAGTTAAACTCCATGTCATCCAGCAACGATCATTTTCCATCTTCGTAGGCATTGCTGAAGGCACAGGGCAGATTCCGACAAGGTCACAGACTCGAGGAGCTGAGTATTTTTAATTGGCAGTTTTGTAGAACAGAACAAAAGAGACACAGGGGCAGGGAAAGGAAAGGCAAGAAGAGCCAAAAGAAACAAGAAATAATGTTTGCTGTTTATGAGACATAACTAAAAGAGAAAGTGAATTCAGGACTAGGTGAAAGGTACAGTGAGAAAGATGGTATAGAGTGAGGAGTCAGGTCTGGCCAAAGGTGTTGCATAGGGACACACAGGAAATGATAATTATGAGTATTGGAACCTGAAATAAAAAAAACTACGATATTGTTACAAATCTGTCACCTGACAAAGTTACGTTTTAATCCATTTTCTGTCCTTAGGAAACCCTGCCCAGCCGACTTCTCTCCACTATATGAACCCTTACCAACTGAATGCCTATGGAATGGCACTGAAGGCTGTAGGAGAAATCGTTCAAGATTATGACAGCGATAAGATGTTCCCAGCCCTGGGTTTTGGTGCAAAGCTGCCTCCAGATGGAAGGATATCTCACGAGTTTGCCCTGGTAATGATGCATTAAAAGTATTTGAGGGCTTGAAAAAAACCTCACCTGCCAGCTATTTCAGTATTGATTTTTCTGTTTCTCCTCTGAATGTGTAGGAGGTCTTGTTGACTCTAAACCCTTCTCCGTTTTCATAATAGTTCACTTAGAAGAATGGCCATCCTATAAAAGACAGATTATCACTAAGTCTGCCTAAAGAACCTTCGTCATGCACAGTAGGTCTATTCTGGGTATTCATCACTACATGACAAATGTCCCTAAAAGTGAAGAGATGTAAAATAACACAGGTGTGTTAAACCCATTCTCTATGCATCAGGACGGAGATCAAAGTATAACTGGATAAGCACAGTTGTTCCTTTGTTCCTTTGCCTGTTTTAAGTATCAGGCCTCAGCCTAGCTCAAGAATAATCTGTCTAAGGTGATGTTTCTGAGGCTCCCTTCTGGATATTGGTCCAGATCCCCGGGTCTTATGTGCATCAGGTGTTATGTGGCGGATGTATACCGTGATGGTTTCTTTGCCTGGGCTCATTATCTGATGCCTGAGATGGGACGGCTGAGGCAGCTGGAGTTGCCTCTTACACACAGGTTATCACTGGCTTCATCCTAGTATAGCAGCCGACTCATAGCATTCAGATCTCCAACAGGTCGTCACTTTTCTTGGGTGTTCTGGACTCTGGGTCAGAACCCCCAGACCCATTAGATCACAAGCTTAGAAGCTCTAAAATGCTACACTATTTTTATGAAGTGAATTAATGATGCCAGTACAGGTTTCAAGGTAGGGCAATTAATTCTGACTTCACAGTGGAAAGACTATTGAGGGCTGCGTGGCTATCTTTAACTGATTATCCTTCTGTATGCCTGATAAAAGGAGTAATTGTATTAAACTAAATGAAGTTATTAATTTTCCATGAAAAGTCCTCTTCCCCTTTGAGTGTTATTATTCATTTCTCTTTCCCTCTCATTCTGGCCTCCTCTGCTTCTCCTGTCTTCACATTTAATCTGTGGAATCAAACCAATGTTGTATTACACTGTTAGGGAAGGTTTAGAGAAAATTACACCTAAACCAGATTCTTTAAAACCCAGGTTTTATTTTAAGACAAATATTGCTGTGATCTGAATGCATCTTAATTAAAGTTCTGGTGTTGCAGGTATTGACAGAACTAAGAGACAAACTTACTAAGAGATGGCAGTTCAGAATCCAACAGGATCGCATCCCAACCTTGTTTTTCTGTCTTTTTTGCTTTAATTGTTTTGTTTGTTTGTTTGTTTGTTTTATTAGATTTTTTTTTAATTTACATTTCAAATGTTATCCCCTTTCCCCATCTCCCCTCCAGAACCCCCCTATCCCATCCCCTCTCCTCCTGCTTCTATGAGGGTGTTCCCCCACCCACCCACTCCAGCCTTCCCACTCTGGCATTCCCTTACACTAGGGCATGGAGCCTTCACAGGACCAAAGGCCCCTCCTCCCATCGGTGCTCAACAAGGCCATCCTCTGCTATGTATGCAGCTGGAGCCATGGGATCCTCCATGTATACTCTTTGGTTGGTGGTTTAGTCCCTGAAAACTCTGTGAGGTCTGGTTGGTTCATACTGTTGTTCTTTCTATGGGGTTGCAAACCCCTTCAGCTCCTTCAGTCCTTTCTCTAACTCCTCCCTTGGAGACCCTGTGATCAGTACAATGGTTGGCTGCAAGCATCTGCCTCTGTATTTGTCAGGCTCTGACACAGCCTCTCAGGAGACAGCCATATCAGGCTCCTGTGAGCATGCACTTGTTGGCATTCACAATAGTGTCTGGGTTTGGTGACTGTATATGGGATGGATCCCCAGGTGGGGCAGTCTCTGGATGGACTTTCCTTCAGTCTCTGCTCCATACTTTGTCTCTGTATTTGCTCCCAGGAATATTTTGTTCCCCTTTCTAAGAAGGACTGAAGCATCCACACTTTGGTCTTCATTTTTCTTGAGCTTCAGGTGGTCTGTGAATTGTATCTTGGGTGTTGCTCCCCTTCTGGGTCTCCCCTCCAAGAGTTCACCCCTCTCCTTTGCCTCTGAGAGGGGTGCTCCCGGACCCAGTTCTGTCACCCATCCACCCACCCCCATCTCACCACTCTCACATCCTCCTTCCCTGCGGGCATCAAGCCTCTACAGACTAGCCCCTGTATGCTCTTTAGTTGGTGGTTTAGACTCTCGGAGCTCTGAGGGATGTAGGTGTCTGTATACACCTCTGCTCTTAGCCATTATTAAACTATAGCTCACACATAATAATGTGTAAGATAATGTGTTTTCTCAATATATGCACATGAATATGTGTATATATATATATATATATATATGCACATGCATATGCATGCATGTGCACATATACATGTATACAAACGTATGTACATGCAAACACAGATGAATACATGCATACACCCATATTTGCATGCTCACATATATGTCATGTGTACACACATACATGTATCACACACAAAAGCTTTTATATGAACAGTTAGTCTTTCCCCACATGTTTTCATGAGTATCTGTTCATTTCTATATTTCTATATTCATTCTTGCTTTTACATTACATCACCCACACAATCTTAGGAAATTAATTATAGGGAAGGAATCATCGTTTTCTTCCCTGAAATAGTCCACTCATCACACTACCAACATCATTTAAAAGTAAGTATCTTTTGGGGGTTTTCATGTGTCTCAGAGAATTAAAATCTTCCAGAAACTTAAAATATCATGAAGTCACTTGGGTGAGGCTCAACAAGGGCTGGATCTATTTTAAAGCCCAGAGAAGGGGTGATTTTGTTCAACTAAATGAGCTTAGTGATTTCTTTCTACATAGTTCTCACCTTTGTGCATAAATTTCGCCTTTTATCTCCTTTTCTCCTTCTTCTTAACCCTTATTCATTATTGAAGCCCAATCCATAAAACTGTCTGTCTACTGCTAAGAATGAACTGTTCATTATTTGACCTGTAAGCTCTCCTTGAAACCCAATTCAAAATTCCCAAGATAGCCATCATAGCCTGTGAAATCTATGAAAAGAAATGGCCTTGCATGTTGTTAAAGAAACAGGAGTAACATTGAGTCTAATGGTAATAAACCAAAGATAGTATTGCATGGTGGTTATATTTTCTGTTTTCAGAGCACTTTTGTCTTCCTGGGTAAAATAAATACTACTTAATAAGTCTTCCCTGAGATAATAACATACATACAATATCACTGTAATCAATTTTAAGAGACAGAACTTGATCTCCTGCAAACTTTGTTGAAGAAATTAGTTTTAAAATCATTTTATAACTTCTTACAACTTAGTCATTAAGGATGAAATATAATCTTTGTAACAGCTAAAATGTTTTAACTAATCTGATTAATACAAAGCACATATTCTTAAAAAGATAAGACTTTGCATTCCAACGCATTCTTATCATCCCCAGATGTGAGGAAATCTTGGGCCACTTCTTATGGCAGGAGAACTAATTCAGAAAGCCGCCTTTCAGCAATCCATGGTGATAAGCAAAACATACAGTGGCTGTCTTTCCACTACCAAAGGAGGGAAGATGGTGACCTTGTAGTTTCATTTCCAGGGGAGGAGAAGAAAGAGTTCCACAGAAATACAAGCCCCCAGTGAAAAGGTGAAATGAAAATACTGTTCATAGAACTAGCTTAGAACTATCCTAGTTTGTAAGTGCTCCCTTAAGGCAGATATATAATACACTTTCTTCTATGCCTAAAATCAGTAATGAGTTTTAATTTTAATTAGCTTAACCCTTTCAAGGGAAAAGAGCATCATAAAATCTTATTTAATAGAAGATAAAGTAGGTCAGCTCGGAGCTGGAAAGATGACTGAGTTAGGAAAAGTGTTTTCTGTGAAAGCTAGAGGACCTGAGTTCAAATCCCTAGCCCCCATGTAAGTAAAATCACCAATAGAAAGCTGGGCCTACTGGTCTACCCATAATCCCAGCACTGTGCATAGAGACTGGAGGATCCCTGAGGCATTATAGCCAGCTAGGCTAGCAAGAAATGGTGATGTCCAGGATCATCAGAAAACCCTATCTCAAAAAATAAGGTGAGTTGCTACTGTAAAAGATAACCAATATAAATATCTGGCCCAGGCACATGTGAATGCACACACACAGCCACACATTCACACCTATATACATCCAATCTAGGTAACATCCAATTAATATCAAAACCAACATTTGTGCGTTAAATGGTAAGTTTGTATATTTTACGTTTTAGATGTGGTATGTATTAATTTCATAATGAAGAGATGTTTTATTATCTTACTATAATCTTTTCATTTGTTCCTTGATATTTAAATACATGTATACGATATATGTTATTATATCCACACCCGCTCACCTCTTCAACATCCCCCATATCAACATGCCCCTCTCAACACTGAGGAAAACTGACTATTCCTCCCTCAGCAGCCATCAGCTGCCAATAGCTCCTCGGTGACTTTTGTGGTCTCTTTGTCATCCATGCTGGAATGTTGACAGGCTTGGGCTTGTGAAGGTCTTGTGCTGGCAATTACAGCTGCTGTGATTTCAGGAGTGTAGAGTGGTCCTGTTACATTCAGAGAATACTATCTTGAAGAAGTCCTCCCTCCCACCCCCAACCTCTGGCTCTTACAATCTTTCAACCCCTATTCTGTGTGGTTACCTTAGACTCTGGGGAAGGATATTTGATATAAATGTCTCACTTAGGACTAAGCCATCTCCAGTTACTTATTCTCTGCATTTGGACCAGTAGTCACTCCCTGTATCAACTACTATCCAGTGTGGAGCTGGGGAGGGGGAGGGGAGGTAAAGGGGGGCAGAGAGAAGCTTCTCTGCTGAGGGCTGAAGAGCTGTACTAGTTTGTGGGTATAAAGATAAATATTTAGAAGGAAATTTTGTATCATGTCTATTTAACCAAATAACAGTAGTAAGCTCTCTTCAAGGGCTTGTGACCTTTCCATGTTATGGATGAGGTACGTAGTAGCAGGTGTGAAGTTCCCTCCTGTAGATCAGCCCTTATAACCAATCTAAAAGCAGGTGGTTACATCCATAAGTGTAATACCACTATTACATCAATGGGTATAGCTTATCAGGCCAGTTGTTACTATAGCTTGCAGAGTTCATAGCCAGATAGTAGTGGGAGATTGTGTTTGCACTCTCTGAAATAAATAAATAAATAAATAAATAAATAAATAAATAAAAACTAAAAACATGTTAAAGAGTCAAAGGCAGGTTCTCCATATTGGAAAGAGTGTGTAGCATTTGGTTTTTCTGGATGGTGTTTTTAAATTAGTTTTGTTTGCTTGTTTTTCATTTTCATATTGATCATTTTTCTGGTTCTGTGAAAAGGCACTATGATCGAGGCAAGTTGGAGATAAAAAGATTTGTTGGGGGCTTACAGTTCGAGAGGGATAGGAGTCAATTACTATCATGGTGGGGAGGCATGGCAACAGGCAGGCATCATGCCAGGGCAGCTCCCATCTTAAACTATAAACAGAAAGCAGAGACTAGCATGTGGCTTTTAAACCTCAAAGCCTTCCTCTAGTAACATACTTTCACCATATCTCCTAAGCCTACCCAAACAGCACCACCAACAGGAGACTGAGAATTTGAACATATGAGCCTGTGGGGACATTTATATCAAACCATCACAGTTTTAAAATACTGTATGTGTTAATTAATGAAAATATTTTAAAAATATATAAAACCGATAGGGAAGAGTGAGAATAAATCCCTTGTTCATAAACAACAAGATTGAAGGTGTTAATCACATCTGGCTTAGTTTCTAAGCTCCCTGTCTTTCCGAAGCATTGGCTGTTGTCATAAATGGTGACATGAAGGGATTAAGGGATCAAGTCCTCAAGTCAGACTTCTAGAGTCACGGTTTATACCTCACTTGCGTTATGTGACCTCGGATGAACTAACAACCCAGTATGTCCATGTCTTTATGTGTTAAGTATAATAGCACATTACTGAGCATTTTATCTGTTAAAGTTTTATACTCCAACCTTTCAGAATATAGAATTCAATAAGCTTCCGTTGTAAATGACCAGTTATTGTGACTTTCTATGAAGAAATATGAATACTAGAATTGCTGATACTTAAATATGTTTAAATCATTGATGTTTAAAATTATGCTCCTTATGTCTTTGCATTTATCTATAATTTTATGTGTAGCCTACTTCCAAAGGTGAAGCTAAATTGTCCTTACTTGAGAAGACTGCTCTTTGTGCCTCAGTCTTAGCAGATAGGGTAGAGGAGAGACCATGCTGAAGCTACTGAGACCTTGTGCTGCTCTCTTTGTTTAGTCATTCTGGGGAAGTTGGCTGCCATACCATTGGAAACAACCCTATGGCACATTCATGGGCTTTGTACTTTAGCTCACATCAGGCTTTTGAATAAGTCACACTAGCATCTTCACCTGGCACAACATCATGCACTCTCCTGCTATAGAACAGCTTACCTGAGCTTCTCTGGAATTCCCATAAATAGAGGAGACGATGAAGATTTCTGTTTGATGCCAAGATAGAAAGGAGTAAATGCTGTAGAAATTTTTAACCCCAATCTGGAATTTCTACCCCAGTTAAAAGGCACACACAACCTTTATATTTACAATAAGCGTTAATTAGCACAAGAGCTGGGCAGGTATGTATTCCCTATGCTATTATGTCTATTTCCCAGCCAATCATTCCATTATATAATGTGCCATGTTTCCTATGGGCTGCTTTTAGCCTACCCATATGGCCATGTTTTCATGGCTCACCTAACCTGTGGTAGCTTCCTCTTCCATTCACCTTCATCAACCCCTTTTGGTTCTGACCCCAAACCTGGGAACCCTAAACCCTGCCTATACCTCTTCTGCCCAGCTATTGGTGGCTTTCAGCATCTTTATTCACCAATCAAAAATAACTTGGGGGCACAGTCACATAGCGTCACTTGCGACTCTCTCGTCTCTGGGACACCCAGGTTTTGGGGCACTGTACTTAGCATTACAATACATAGCAAAAGACCAAACCTCAATAGGCAAAGCACTAGAAACAACCCAGTAGATAAATCAGTAATTAACAGGGTCTTACTTGAATAACTTGTGAAATGTGGACCAGGAATTAATCTTGACAGTACCTGGGCATGGGTGATGTGAGAAAGAAAGAATGTGGTCTCCATGCCAACACTGTTCCCAGAATAAGGACTTGCTACTAACCAGCTCCATTCACTTGAACTACATGGATATCCTCTTTGAATCTTTCTCTTGTTTTTCTATTTCTCACTTCAAGTTATATTTCTTATGACCCTTCCACTAGGCATAGTAAGGCAGCTGTGGCCTGCAAACTGTATACATAGCAAATATATTTCAAGTGAAACCAAATTGATAACATTTACTTTTTTTCGGACTGTAATACCCGATTAGTACCTATATTAAATTGGGAAAATGTAGACTATGTTAAGGATATGGAGTAAAAAAAGCACTACATACCTAACCACCCAGAGATAAATGCAATTATCTTTCATTTTCTCCTTTATAGATTTTAAATAAAGTCTCTATATGTACACAAACTTATGTGGAATTTGAGATGCCTTTGATTTTAAAATGTCTAATGTGCTTTTCAGGTCATTTTGAATTTTTACATCCTCTCCTCAAATTATATATATATATATATATATATACATACATATATATATATATATATATATATATATATATATATATATACATATATATACACACACACACATTTTTAGATCATAATATTGTGATCTGCATAATATCTATTGTTGACTAGTGAATTCATCAGTGTGTAGGGTTGTTATTATAAAACTTTTAAGTTCAAATTGTTTTCTGCGTGCCATCGTGTATTAATCTATCTTTTTAGCTGGTTTTTGTGTAGACTAATTGTTTTGTTGTTGTTGTTTTTGCTTTTTTACTTTCTACAAGAATGGCAACCCTCAGAATCCTTACTGTGACGGCATTGAAGGTGTCATGGAAGCTTACTATAGAAGTCTGAAGTCTGTCCAGTTGTATGGGCCAACCAACTTTGCTCCTGTAATAAACCACGTAGCAAGGTAAGTAGAGAGCAGGGCGGGCATTTGTGCTAGTGCAGGCTGATATACTAGATTGTTCTGAAACTACCCTATCCCTGCATCAAAATTCCAGGACCCACAGGTCTACTGCTCATCGCCTCTAAGAAAGTTAAGAAGTAGATGCAGGGTGGTCACCACCAAGGAATCAACAATGCTTTACAGAGAACTTTACATCAGCTTATTTTTTAATTATTTGTCTATTTGTTTACATTCTAAATGTTGCCACTCCCTCTTGGTCCCCTGTCTCAAAGTTTCTTCTCCCAATCTCTTGTCCCCTTCCCCACTGACAGGGCAGCCTTCCCCCATATCCTCCCATCCTAGGGCATCAAGATTTTGCAGGATTAGGCACATTCTTTTCTACTGAGGACATGCATGCCAACCCTCTGCTTCATATGTGTCAGGGGCCTCGGACCAAGCCTGTGTACGCCCTTTGGTTGGTGGCTCTGTCTTTGGGAGTTCCCAGGAATAC
The DNA here is from genome assembly GCF_978045245.1 of Mus caroli. NCBI lineage: Eukaryota > Metazoa > Chordata > Mammalia > Rodentia > Muridae > Mus > Mus caroli. The sequence continues at coordinate 13,718,520 of NW_028227271.1, forward strand.
TGGTTAATTGACACTGTCTTCCTATGAGGTTGCCATCTCCTCAAGGGCCTTTGATTCTTCCCCTAACTCTTCCCCAAGAGTCCTCAACCTCTGTCCAGTGTTTGTCTGTGGATATCTGCGTCTGTCTCAGTCATCTGCTGGGTAGAGCCTCTCAGAGGGCTGCTATGCTAGGCTCCTGTCTGCAAGCACAGCATAGCATCATTAATAGTGTGAGGGATTGGTGCCTGCTGATAGGATGGGCCAGTCAACTGGTCTGCCATCCCTTCTGTCTCTGTTCCATCTTTTTCCCTGATTTCTTTTAGGCAGGACCAATTTTGGGTCAAAAGTCTTGTAGGTGGGTTGGTGTCCCCATTCCTCCACTATGAGTCCTGTCTAGCTACTGGAGGTGGTCTCTTTGGGTTCCACATCCCCACTGTTGTGAATTTCTGCAAAGGTCACCTGCATTGACTCTTGGAGCCTCCCTTATCCAAAGTTTCTGGAACTTCCCATCCCCCACCTCTTGCAGCTACATATTTGCACTTACTCTCTTGACCCTCTAAACTGCTCTCCTGTCTCTCGCCTGATCCTGCCTGATCCTACCCCACTATTCCCCTATCCCTCCCCCCTTCCCCCATGCCCCTTCCTCTGTCACCTCAGGAGAAGCATGCACCAGGTTATATTAGGACCTGTCCTTTCCAACCAAAGAAAGTGTTTTCTTTGAAAATAATTTGTGAGCGCAAACACATTTGATGGCGATCTTAAAATGTCTAACTTATTCATATCAATGTCACGTCCTGAGGTGGCATAAAAATAGTGAGACAATCCCATTAAGGCAAGTGAAGCACTTTCTTTCTGGTGTATAGGGGGCATGTTCTTTCAACCTCTCTGATGTTAATGTAGAAGCTAATTTTATAAATTCCCAGAACTCTGCTGGTATATAGTACACGCTGCCGAAAGAAGAATTTGCTCATGACTCAGACTGCCCTTTCTGGGGGAAAAAATGTTAAAACATAAACTCTATTTATACATATCGATGTTCCATTAGCACGTAAATGAATTAGGTGTCGCTGTACAAATCCCTAAATATTCTCTGACCACTTGGTTTTCCACTGCCATCCCCATTCCATGTGACCAGAAAACTAGTGTGTTCCACTTTACATTACATGGGATGTAGAAAAATACACGAAGTGTATCTCAGCAGTCAGGGTTGACCCTGGAGTAACAAGAGATGGATGCGGTCACGTCTCCATGGTGACTCTTGTGTTCAACTTCTCAAACACTCCCTTCAATGATTTCTGTTAAAGTAAGCCTTCTGCATTTCAACCTTATCTGTTCCTAACAACAAACACTGAGTTTTAATGAAATGGCACTTAATTCCTGCCCCGCCCCCCATTTTCTCCAAAAAAAGAAAGACTGTGGTTCCCCCATTCTGTTCCCAAGTCATTCATGCCTCAATCAACTATTTGGTCATTATTTATAGTTTGAAATTTATAATTAACTTGCCTATAGGAGAAATGTTTCATTTTAGATCATTCTAGTGGATTGATGGCTGCCAAGAAAAACAGGATCAAAAACATATTGATGAAAGAGTTTTAATTAATTCCCTAACACTACCATGCATATCAGTTTTTAATAAAAGAAACACAGAAGAATGATAGAATTTATTTTATATGGATTCATGCCTAGTTATAAATATGCTAATCAGTACTTATGAATCACTTTTGTGTTTTTTTATCCCAGTAATATAAAAGTTAAATTTAGATAGAAAAAAATTTATATGCTTCTCCATTTCTATACGAAGCACAACATTGGACTAGGGAGATATAAAGTGCTTTGCCTCGCCTGCATGTGGTTCTGAATGCTGACCTCTAGAACCATGATCATGTCTGCAAACCAAGTGCCAGGGAGGGATGGAGAGACTAAAGGATGCTTGGAATTCATTGGCCATCATCCTAACGAATCCAGTGAACTCTAGGCTCAGTGAGAGATTCTGTGTCAAAATATACATGAGCCAAATGGTTGAAGATGACACCAGACATCAGTCCCTGGCCTCCCGTTCACTTCCAAAGGTGAGCGCACCTCACTCACTCACACAAACAACCACACACATGCGGAACAAAATGAGATCAATTAAATTAAACACAATAAAACAACGAATGTACAGTCTCTACATCAAGCTGTTACCATGTCTATGTGTTGCTTGACACTTTTCAAATCCCAAATATAGAAGTTATTCTTAGCTAAAGGTTTCAGCTCCTTTATTAACAAACAAAGCCATGATCTAATAATAATTTATTATTATACCTAAAATGCGAGAGAGCAGTGAAAGCTGCAGTTTTATGGCCTTTCTTTCCTGGGCAATGGGAAGTTCTATCTCACTACCTTTTAATATAAATACCTTAAATAAATGCTTTTCCCATTTTCTTTAACTTTAAAATTACGTTTAATTTTAGTTCTAATATTTTATTAAGGTAGGTAATTTATGGCTGATCAAAAATCATTGTCTTAAAATGTCATCTGCTGAAGGACAAAACTATTTGTTTCTTTGTTTCAAAACATCAGCATGGTTAACATATGCATAAGATCTGTTCATGTAGCTGGGCAGTGGTGGAGCACGCCATTAATTCCAGCACTTGGGAGGCAGGGGCAGGTGGATTTTTGAGTTCGAGGCCTGGTCTACAGAGTGAGTTCCAGGACAGCCAGGGCTACACAGAGAAACCCTGTCTCGAAACAAAACAAAACAAAACAAAACAAAACAAAACAAAACAAAACAAAACAAAACAAAACAAATCTGTTCATATACAGGTTCTTGAAGATGTCTTCTCTAGTGAATACATTTCAGCAGTAGACAGCACCAGCATCCCATATAAGAAATTAACACTCAGCAAGTGCTAACTGGTGGCAGGAGTGGACTCAGATGCTAGAGTGCTTGTCTAATATACATGAAGCTCTATGTATATCCCCAGCACTCCATAAACCAGGTTTGGGGTACGTGCATTTAATCTTATCTCTTGGAAGAGGAAGCAGTTGTTCTGAAGGCTTAGATAAGTCTCAGGTGCATATAACAAATTCGAAGCCAATGGAGACCCATCACATCATATCTCTGGAAAATGCCCACTAGCTGATTTCTGATATGCTAGTATCAGATGTCACCATGAAAGCCTATTTGTACCTAAGTCAGAGCAAATACATATCCATTTCTTGTGTGTTTGTTTGTTGTATTCTTCAAGAGTGTGTTTCCTGGATGAGCGACAGCTTGGCTGTTTATTATAAATATCTATTGGCATTTTTAATTCTTTTTGAGGATTAGCAGTTTTGTATACTTGCTCAGTTTTTGACTGATTTCGAGGTATCAAAGTGCCTCTGTGATAATAATGGGTTGTCAAAAAACCTGAAATAGAAAAACACAAAGAAATCAAATTCACAGCATTTGTGGTTCTGTATTCATGTGGGTGCTTCACACGCCCTGTTTCCAATTTTGTGCAGACCCGGAGGATTTTACTCAGTATGGTTCAAGGAAGTCACAAACACCATAAAAATGCATCTCTGCATCTCTGGATGCCTTATGTTCATCTACATAAAAGCACCTTAGCCTGACCTCAGAAGGTCCCATTGTCTAGCTACCACCGACTAGTCTAGCCCTGTTTCCCTCACTGAGAGCTGCTGTCATTGCTGGACATCATGGTCAGCCATGTTCCCCACACTTGTTCATAGTGAATATTAGTGTAACTCTGCTCCATTTTCAATTTGGCATCTTGCTGTTTGTTTGTTTGTTTGTTTGTTTGCTTGTTTGTATTGAACAGTGAGAACATTGCAGGATCTAGATAACCAGTTAAAATTATTTTTAACTTGTTCGACACTGAAATTTTAATTTTGAGGTTTCTGTAATTAATCTCAGAATCATTTGAGAAGTGCATTATGTTTGATCCCTTCCATCTGTGTGACTAGACAGTGAAATCAGAGATCATGAATCGGGAGTCATTGTTGGGGATGACATCTCTGGCAATAATCTCTGTGCCTTAGCATGGATTTATTCTTGGTCTTTGCCGTAGCTCCAGGAGGTATCAGCACTGCTTCTATTCTTGCCCCCCCCCACCTCTTGGTGGATACAACATACATGTGTAAAGTGACCATTTATGTGGGCTAAGACCCAATAACCATAATAACCAAGCCCAAAGTCATATTACTATACCTTGTACCTTTGACTTTAATCTCTGCCACAGAGGTTAAAAACATGCAGAGGGTTGGAGAGGCAGTGGTTAGAATGCTGACTGCTCTTCCAGAAGATGTGGGTTTGATGCCTATCGTGTACATGATAACTCACAACCATTTCTAACACTAGTCCCAATAGGGATGATGCCCATTTTTGGTATCAGTGCATAGATACACATACAGGCAAAACATCCATACACATTAGATAGATAGATAGATAGATAGATAGATAGATAGATAGACAGACAGACAATACAAAGAGTAAACACAGGTGGAAATAAAACAAACCTCCCCATTTTTGTAGGGTCTCTTGCTCACTTCCTCACAGAGGAACTTTGGGTGGCAACTTTGTAACATAGAATTTTCTCATTTTATGGATGAAATGTTTAAATGTGTGTCTGCCTTTACTCAGTATTAATCCCAGCACTTGGGAGGCAAAGGCAGGTGGATTTCCTGAGTTCGAGGCCAGCCTGGGCTACAAGAGTGAGTTCCAGGACAGCCAGGGCTATACAGAGAAACCCTATCTCAAAAACAAAAAATAAATAGAGAGAGAAAGAAAGAAAGAAAGAAAGAAAGAAAGAAAGAAAGAAAGAAAGAAAGAAAGAAAGAAAGAAAGAGGCACAATCAATTGTAAGAATGATAATCTAATTATTTAAATGAAAAACGCCCGAGTGAATCTCTTATCTTTTCTTCATGCCTGCTGTGTTCCTGTGCGCTAATGAAAAGCTAGAATATTTCACAAGTCTGAGTGAGCCATTTCTAAACTTTTATGTAAAATGCACTAGGAACCAGGAGAGAAACTTCAGATGAATATATTTAAATCCTGCAATTCTGACAAAGTTAATTTTTCTCTCAGATGTATCCTAGTAGTATTAACATATAAATTATAGATTGGCTGTAGTCCAGAACAGGTAGTGATATGGCTTTAATAAGAGTTTTAATTATCCAGTTCACTGAAGGCTCCATTAGGACGAAAACTTCTGTAATATAATTTGATCTCCTTGTTGCTTCCTGAAAGGAGCCTGGAGTGTGGCCCACCAAAACCTTTCTTCTTCATACCCCTGTAACATATTAATTGCTTTTATCCTAAGTATTTAATATTTTTACAAAGAGGCTAAATTAAAAAGGTTGGTAGGACGAGAATGATTTTTGTCTGAAATTTAGACTTACTCTCCAAATAAAAGATGCAAATAACAGAAACAGAGTGGTTTCAAAACATTAATTTTCAATTAATAGTCTAATGAAGCACTTGAATAAATTGGTCAGCTCTTACATAAGATGCAATTTATAATAACCTTAACTATATCAAGCCTTCCAAAACATACACATACTTTTATAGCATTCATTATGAAGTGTTAAAATTTCCTAAGTGTTATGAACAGCTAATTTTCAATGAATTTTAAGATGAATGACAAGCGATAGAGACATTTTAGGTTTGCTGTGATCTGCTTCAGTCTCTGTCCCCCTCTCCCTGTCTTTACATGCTGTGAGCACAGCCTCTCTGCTGAGGAAGATTAAGCCTGCTAAGCCATTCAGAGTGGGGGTTTACATTCACAAAACCTCACTTCTCTAATGGGCTAGAAATGTTCCATTTTCAGTGGCTTTCATTTGTCTAAAATAGAACGTAGTGTGCTTCTGCATGCTTTCCTATTACTATTTCCTCTACGTCACGTCTCACATTAATCACACAAAATGTTAAAATTCCTCATTGAATTAGAGTTGGTAATAGGTGCTTTTTTCTTTTTATTAAAGATATGACTGTTCAGATATTAAATACTGAATTCCAGCTGGAAACTGTAAGATGGCAGGTTTTTTTTTTTTTAATTATTGTTTTTGTTTTTAAGTAGAAAGGATAATGTGTTTCTCTGTTTTGGGGTTGTTCCCCATCGATTGTACTGATGTGGAATCCTTGATGTTCGTGGTCAGTGGCTTCCACAAGTGTCAGCAAATAAGCCCTGTCAACATTAATCTTATCAATAACATGAGTACAGACTAGTTTTATTTGTACCTAAGAAACCTGTAAATATTCTACCGAATCGACTCCAATATGACATGTTGTTTCCTCTCAAGATGCTCAAGCAGGATCAGTTATGGTCCTTCATGGTAGGATCAATTTCCCACTCAACATAATTTTTAAATCATTTTCTCTGTAGTCTGGTTAATTTTTCTAGAGACACAGACCAAGGTCATCTTGTTTTCTTCCCTGTCTCCTATGAGCTATGTAAGACTCACTTATTACTGGACATGAACTAGTTTATGTGGCTAGCTCTAGGCCAGTGAGAGAGTCAGCACAGGTATTCCACTATGCACACTTAGACACATGCACACATCTATACACACTCACATATACATATGTGTGTATACATATATATGTACATATATATAACACACACTTGTGCACACATGTACACTTAGAACTGTGGATATATTTTCTATTTGACTTTTTATTGAGTGAAGGCTCTGTAACATATAAAAGGATTGTTACAGTGGGTACATGTCCATGACATTTAATATATTCATTGTAGTGATACATACCATTACCTTTGTGCAGTTCAAATTAATAATTTAACCATTGCTTAATCTACAAAGTGCTGTTATATACTGAGTACCATGCTTATAATTTATACATGTAATAACAGATACTAACATAATAAATTTCCTGTGACAAGTTTCAAGAAAATCAAGTTCTGATGTCTTAATTATCCAAGAGCTTAAACATTATGAATTGCTGTCAGAATATGTCTTTTTTGTTTGTTTGTTTTGTTTTGTTCGAGACAGAGTTTCTCTGTATAGCCTTAGCTGTCCTGGAACTCACTTTGTAGACCAGGTTGGCCTTGAACTCAGAAATCTGCCTGCCTCTGCCTCCTGAGTGCTGGGATTAAAGGTGTGCGCCACCACACCCGGCCAGAATATGTCTTTTTAAAACCTATATTCAAATCTTACTTTTAAAAAAGAGAGAGAAGGAAGGAAGGAAGGAAGGAAGGAAGGAAGGAAGGAAGGAAGGAAGGAAGGAAGGAAGAAAAGAAAGAAAGAGAGAGAGAAAGGAAGAAAGAAAGAAAAGAAAAGAAAAGAAAAGAAAAGAAAAGAAAAGAAAAGAAAAGAAAAGAAAAGAAAAGAAAAGAAAAGAAAAGAAAAGAAAAGAAAAAAGTCCATTCTGGTAAACTTTGTTAATGAAACCACTTCTAAGGTGGCTAAATATTTCTGTGTCCTGGCAGGCACCAACACTACAGTTAATCAGGTTAGTCATTACAGAAAACTATGTACTTAAGTTTGTATATCAGAGGCTTCCGGCGTATGCCGTAAATGTTTCGTCATTAGTAGAATGCTGGTTTGGCCATGCCATGCACACCTGGAGGTCCTCATGTTCCAAGTGCTGTTCTTACCTTCCTGTTGTTTTTCAGATATGCATCCTCTGTAAAAGATGGCTCCCAGTACTTTGTGCTTCTCATTGTGACGGACGGCGTCATCTCAGATATGGCTCAAACTAAAGAATCCATAGTTAATGTGAGTAGGGCCAGGGTATCTGGCTTCACGACAGCACAGTATCACGTGGGTTGAGAGTGGAATCTATTTTAGTTGACGTCATGGAGAAACAGAATGGCCACAGCATTGCCAATGATGCCATTCTTAACTTATCCAGAAACAATCCCACATTTATACCAGTGCTGCATGAGGACCAGAGAGCAGAGGTTACCTTCACTGATAAGATTACTTGGTTTTTAAGCAATAGCCTGGTTTGTACTCATATACACTCTTAAGACTAGGACCTATCATGTCTTAACATTCCGGCTCCGTGAAAATGATGACAATCTTTCCTTCTACACTTGGTTTAATGTCATCCTGTGCATCACAATCCCAGTTGTGTTTTGTTTATTAGTGATGCTATCATCTTCTTTTGAAAATTAGGTATAAACTCTATGCTTACCAGATGACAGATCTTAGTGCTAAATTATATCCGTTTGCCAATCTTTTCTATGCCTTAGATTGGCATTGTTTGGAATAGAGTCATATTTAATTAGAAATGATTTGGATAGGTGACTGCCTGTCAGGCCTCACAGTTTTAGTAATGGGGAAATATAGTATTAGTTATTTAGTAGGAGAAAAATATTAAGTATTTTTCTACATGAGTACACGTTAGGGAATACTTTTTTTGCCTATGCTTATGATGAATTTTCTGTTTCCTTTCTAGTTAGTACTATAAGTTTGCACTTTAGTATACTGACTTAAATAACTCATAATTAGCTAAAAAGAGGCACAGCACTAAGAGAGAGTTGTCTGTAGTTCATCGACTTTCCAGCACGAGGTGGTCCCCCTGAGTGCACTGTGCTTCTGTTACTGATTCTAACTGTTGAATTTTTTTAAGAATAACATTTATATGTATTTATTTTTGTATATGCGTATGTGTATGGACAGGAGGTTAGAGGGCAACTTGAAGAAGTCAGTCCTCTCCTTCTCTCATGAGTCCCTGGGTTCATCAACCCATCAGGTTCTGGAGTAAGAGCCTTTACGACTGAGCCATCTCTCCAGCCCCATCTCACGACCTCAAACAGAATATAATTTAAGTACTTTATATGATGAAAACCATGTGGCAACATCAAATACTCCGGCTCAACAGTTCATAGATCTTTAATGCGTGAATGAGTACTGTTCGACATAGCTTAGTTACTGTTTGTTTGCACTTGCTAATTCACTGTAAGAGTTAGTTCTGATAATAACTCACTATGATAATTACTTCGGATAACAATTTGAATGTGTCATTAAGAACTGTCTTAATGAACATCTGTGAAAATGTCAGAAAATCAGGAGATGATTTTCTTTTTTTAAGTTCTTTTAAAAATAAAATATTAGTACTTCAAGGACTTGCAAATAAAAAGTAAAATTAGCCAGATTCAGAAGTCCGCAGACATGTTTATACACGTTTTTCTTTTTTTCTTAAGAACTAAATGTCTTAATTAAAATCTAATTGTGGCTTTCCTCCTAAAGGCCTCAAAGCTTCCCATGTCAATAATAATAGTAGGTGTGGGACCTGCAGAATTTGATGGTAAGTAGCAAGATTTCAGTGGTATTCTTGTACCATTACACTTCTGTCAGCTTGACCTGTGTAAAAGAGTGTGACTGCATTTATATAGAATGTTCTTTTAGGTATAAATATAGCTCAACTCGAATTAAGAACTGCCATTGGGTAAGACAACCCTCTCTCGTTTATACATTAATTGAACATTCACCTCTGGCCTTTTATCAGAGTTTGTACCTCAAAATCCTATGTGAGACTGACAGAGTAATAAATTGAGATTTGGTTCCTAAGGCAAAGAGCACTCTGGGGAAGCACATTTCGTGGGCAAAGTGTCGACAGCCTTTAAAGAACAGTGATAAATTAATGAATCGTTATGTTGCAAGCAGAAATATTAACATGCGCACAATATGCTAATTGAATGTGATTCCAGCCTCTGGCTAGTTGATAGAATTATCTTTATAAACAAAGCAATCCACCATGGGAGAGAACCGTCCAGAAGCAGTGATTTGATTATATGGACGGATACTGGACAAGCTGGCTGAGGCTCAGCCTTTCAAAGGCCAGTTAAGCTACAGCCTTTTCTGTAACTAGTGACCTGAGCAAACATCTCTAAAGATGGTTTGTTACTGGTCACCTGGCTAATTCCCTTTAGGGGACACTATGGAACTGTAATTGGTCGGCAGCATTAGCATCTATATGGTTAGTTATATTTACTAAGAGTGGCCACTTATTTAGCTTGAGACTTGGTCTTCCTATTTCTAAAGCCCAAGTCTTTTAGTCCTGACTGCTGCTGGGTCTGCTACTTTTTGCTCTGGTCATTCACATCTGACTAGACATGCACGGCCTCTTTAGAGTTGCAAAGGCTATGACATCGTCTTCATGCTTTGACTCATGATAATCTGCATTGGCCAGTGATGGCAGATTGTGATTCCCAATATCCACCAACTGCAAGCTAAAATAGCGGACAGGTTCTCCTCTGGCATGTGTTGCTCAGTCTTGTAATGGTGTATCTACCACTCACGGGTACGTGGCAGTCTGCCAGACCTGATGGAGGTCTCATTGGTCAGCTTTTGTTAAAAACAGTTGGCCAAGCAATGTCTCGATCTCATTGAAACATTTTTCATGCTAAAATAGAAACTAGGTGTTGCAGGACCCTAACTCCACTGATACAAGCATGCAAAGCCACTGGCCCTTGCTGGTTTCAATTTCTGTCCATGTCCTTTCCTGTAGATTGGCACAGTAGTACTTGGGCACTACCCTCACTCCAAATCCAAAGCTACTTCTTGTCCCTATTTGATCCCAGTAAATTTGTAGGGGACCGGGAAGTGCTAAGTCATCACTTCTCTACTCGATCTCCAGAACTAACTAAAGGAAAATACAGAGGAATTAGTCAGACCAACCGGTTAAAGAATACATTTCAACCTGTAGATAAGAACAGACTTGCCATCGTTTGATGGCTCCGACTCTCTTCCTAAGCTTCCCTGCTAAGTTTCTTTGGAGCATTAACTGCCCTGAAACACTGTATTTCCTCAGAGACAAGCCGTCCCTGCTCTGAGAGGCAGATGTCCCTTGGAGTCCAGCAACATTCTGGGGAGTAGTCGTAGTGCCTCAAGGATGCATGAGAGAAGTCTGTAGACAGAAAAGGAGCGTGGCTTCTTGCTAGACTCTCCCAACTCATAGAAATCAGAGTGCCATTATTCTCTGAAAAATATCAGTATGGAGTTGGGGTCCCGAAACACCTAGTTTCTATTTTAGCATGGAAAAAGTTTCAGTGAGATCGAGACATTGCCTGGCCAACTGTTTTTAAAGAGCATACCTAGGAATAAGGCACTGGCCATATTGTTGGTAGAACACACCTTTTAGAAAATTAAGGAATATACTATGTATACAGGCAAATCTGTTAATCATAATTACTAGTAAGGCTTCAGCCAAAACATTGACTCATAAACATTATGTAAAAAGACAAACTGAAAACAATGTTTTCCAACCTAAATTCATTGCAGGGACTGGAGCAAAGAGTGCCATTGAGGATGGGGTTCTAACTGAGTGGCGCCCTAATTTGAGGGGCCTCTTTGGAGTCTGCTGATTGTTCTGTGTGGGCAAAATGAACTTTCAGTAATAGAATTACACTTTAAGCTCAAGCCAGTTCACTCATACAATTAATTATTTAGAGAATTCTCACATCCAACTTAATAAACTCTGGGAAATGTTTATAATTGCAGCATCAGACACCAGCAGCTGCTCTCTTTGGACAGTGTTTGTGAATACCAGCTGTGGCAGCCAACGTTGAAATCATTTCTCAACTAACAGAATTATTGTCCTTCACACAAACCATATTTTAGTCGGGACCCGAATAAATGCCACTTTTTTCTTTTGCAGTTATCTATAAAGTAAACCCTGGGCAGTGTGGGCTTGAAATGTCAGCAAGAATGAGGTTCAATGTGAAGATCATAATCGTGGCTGTTTCTTAAATTAGAAAAACATTAAAATGGATGGATCAGCACCACAAGCCCATTCAGTCATTTAGGCACAAACCCATGTTTAGATTCTGTAGGATGGTAAGCAGGATGGGAAGACAGGATCAGAGAGTGCTCCCCAATGCACTGACTCCTCTCACTTCCAGAGGCCATGACATCTGGCTGTTTGGAGAAAACTGTTAAAAAAAAAAATGAAGATTGCAGCCACTTCCCTGTTAACTTCATGGGGTGCGCTATTGCACACATATATAGTGATTTCCTAGTTTACATGGTTCTACTTTACTACATTGTATTCAATTAATGACTGTATTTCTTTTTCAAGCAATGGTTGAATTGGATGGAGATGATGTAAGAGTTTCCTCCAGAGGGAAATATGCTGAAAGAGATATTGTACAGGTAAGAACTTAAATAAACATTATTGGTCTCCTTGGTTGTGAAGAACCCATGTCTACCTGATATATAAAGAAGCAACAGGAATTGCAATTAGGTGTGCTGGCTTCTGTTAGTTGAGTTGGTTCCTTCTCTATGAGGTATACGTTAAATAACCAGTGCTTTTCACTTAAGTAAAATTGCTCTTTCCTTTGTCTCAGGCTCACTATTTGTAGAGTACAGGTATCAATAATTATCTTTTCCTAATCTACTTTTACGAGAAATTTTCGTCATGGTCTTTAGTAAAACAGGAAGCTATAAATATATTCGTCTTCGCGTAGATGGACCATTTAAAAACATGATATATGCAAAAATAAACTGTTTCATAAAACATTTAAAAATTATAGCCATTGTTAGAATTTTCTCAGATTATGGTTGGAAAAATGAAAATGTGTGTGTTAAAACTATATATAAAAATGAGCTGAACATAAATGTATTTATGACACATGGCATACAAATGATATATAATCTACAAATTTTACATGAAAAAAAAATGTTGGAGAAAAAAATACTAAATACTGCCTGCTGATTGGGAAGTAAGAAGAAAAAAACAATCAGTTAAAAACTGTCACTGAAAGAAGGAATTTAATTCAACCAAATTTATGCATGCTTTTACTTAAGAGTGTGCATCTCTTAAGATGCAAAAGAGGAGGAATTTTGTGATATATACCTTTTTGAGTAGCCAACAGTTAAAAGTCTCAGTACCATTTAAGGATGTGATATACACATTTTATGGGCACAAACAATGGGCATCAGTATTATTTCTAAATAATTTCCTGTATACTTACTGCTAATGTAACTACTGTAAAAAAGAAAAAAAAAAAAAAAAGAAGAAGAATTTGGCACCCTACAGAATTGGGTGCAAATTCTAACTTGTGATAACTTGGGCAAACTAAGTTTCTATGTTCTGAGAGATAAGCTGCCTTGTGAAGTGAAGCAAGACAATCTACATAAATTATGTCCCTGAAGTCCATCCAGGAGTACCAACTAAATTTAGGATGACTATGGAGAGAAAAAATGCCATAAGTTGATAAGTAAAAGGACCATGCTGTCTCTCTGTGATAGAGGACTTGCGTGCTAAACTCTATTGAGCTTGATTTCCAGCAATACAATAATGAAATAATAATAATACTAATTATTAGCAATACTAATTTGAAATACCAATACCAAAAGGATTTTAAATTACTCCTCCGAAATCAATAAAATTACATCTTAACAGAGAGACGATTTCACAATTATTGTTCTAAGAGATGAATAAATATGATTTAAACTTCTCTACAAGGCATAATGTAAAAAGCACAAACACATATAGTAGATGATCCAGCCCAAAGTACCTCAGGAAGAGGCCGTGGGGATGCCATCTATTTAAGTGGATCATGGTGCTCATCTCCAAAATTAGACACATAATTATTCGCCTTAACCTCATCATCATAATTATGGGTCCAAGTTATTTTACTTTACCTAAGAGCTCCACATAATGTCCAGCCTACACTTTCCAAAAAAAAAAAAAAAATCAAATCACTGAAGGGAAACTTATCTGCGAAGGACTTCAGGATGTGCTCTGTTGCCATGACAATGCTTCTTTATAAAATCAACAAGGGAATCTCATAGCTTGTTCCATCCAAATGAATGCTTAAGAGAAGCAACACAGCATTATCCCTGAGGAATCAAGGTTGCTCACCTCACCAAAACTTCTTTTTAAAGGACCATTACATTATGCTGTTACCACAAAACCATACCTATTGACATTTGTGAAAATAAGAACTGCCGTGTCTCTCAATAGACTGATGGCAAGGGGACATATACTGACTGAGATTGGGGCCCAAGGGTCCATGAAAGCTGCTCTTCTAAGCTCTTCTGTTGTCTGCCGAGTCCAAGCTTTTTTGTCTTTGATCTTCTCTGAGGTTGTAGCACGCATAATACTCTGTGTCCCATTGGCCTAAGTTCACTCAAATACAAGTTACCGTATATAGAGAAATATCCTCTTCTTGAAAGTCCTAGTTTCTGAGGCAAGTCTATCATGCCTGTGGCACTGGGATTTCCAGAGAATTCAATCAAACACACCTTGGAGAGACAGGGAAACACTCAAGATTTGCCACATTAAACCCCTATCGTAAGGATGAAGGAGTCTTAGAGATACTAAACAAGAAATTGACATGTACCACGGAATTAGGAGCCTCCCCCCCCACTGGGGGGGGCACATCCTTTCTTACATCTCTGAATAAGGAGGGGCTTTATATACTCTTCTAATTTCACAGAGAAGTTCCTAAATTCATCCTTGTAAGATGTGAGCAACGTGGCCATGTACATTCCCATCATACCCATGAGTCATCTCTCCTTACCACTTTGAATCACATTAGGGGTCTGCCATCAAAGGTCTTCATGCTCTGCTGAAATATTTGTAGATTAGTTACTAACATTAGTTACTTATCCTTCGGCGTTGCAGACAGTAGGATAGTATTTTGTATCTTCCATTGTTCAAAAACAACAACAACAACAACAACAAAAAAAAAAAACCACAAGTCCGACAAGCCAGTAAAATAGCATCAGAAGACAAATTAAGTGCTGTGTAGGCTCTGGTTTTCTCGCAATCCCTTTTACTCTTTAGCTAATCAAGTTATCAGCTATGTTACTAATAAATCCTCAGGTTTCCCCAGGTTGGGAAATTGAAAGCTGTGTCTTACAGGATGTAGGTGACATTCCGCTGGAAGCTGGGGTTAGTAGTTTGAGCTTTTCTTACATTGTTAGTTAATATGCAGCTTCTGCATTTGCACAGAATGATATCTGAGTCTGTTACATGCTCTGTGTGCTAGGCAGGCTAAGACCCGCAGCATTTCATCATTGACCCCTTAGTTAACATTATGACAGACACTTGATTACTGTTTTTTTTTTTTTTAAGTAAATCTCAGTTCAGTTATTTCTTGCCCGTAATCCCCAGCTAATGAGAAGTGAAAGCCAGGAACTAGACACAGTCCTAAAATGTCTTAGACAACTCTTCACAGGTCATCTGAGCCACATAAACAGCTCCACAGCCTGACCTCAGTTTTCCTCTTTTGCTAAACACACTCAAAACCACATTCTATCTGTCATTGCAGTACATATTTTCCCAGTGCTTCCTTCTAGTCTACCTTGTCATTTACCTGGGTCACTTTTCACTGGTGCAGGCAGAAGTCCTCTGCCTTGAATTGTGTCCCTCCCACTTTCTTTCACTCCACTCCCTTCCATATAAAACAACTATGATCCAAGAGGGAGAGTTAAGTAAGCCCCACAGTTATTTTGGCTAATAAATCAAGTTCTGATTCCGAGGCTTGCCTTCTATTATAATATATCTCTCTACATAAGTTTAAAATTCTAAAGATGATCAGCTATCTTTCCACATAACTATAGAACATGACATGTGAGAGTCAGAGCTAACAATGACTGGTGCTGGCCACTGTGATTCGGCCTTGCTAAGTTAAGCTTTCTAAGCTTCAGCTTCCTCTTCAGTCAAATCAAAATAACGATAAAGCCCCTGCGAAATTAAACAAGATAGGACATTTATTCCCTTAGCAGAAAACATCTCATGGCTCAGTACCAGTGCACTGATAGCAGTGCATGTACTTGTCAGTAACCATACTGGCACCATGTGATGGGAAGACATTTTGTGTGTCTTTATTTTATAGTAGCTATCCTTTGATTTGACTGTCTTATGTATAATTATATCCCATTTACCAGAAGACTCAATCTTGTATTTTCAAGATGAGTTCCTATGGTGCTTATTTCCATAGGTCAGTATATGCAAAGGGTGCTTGTTGTGCTACGGCTTGGCCCTTGCATTTAATGCAGTGCTATTCTTCTTGGCTACATGCAACTGCTGGCCAGCCTATCATTTCCTTTGAAAAAAATTTAAATTATATTTTCCATTAAAAGGAACATAATAGCCTTGAAGTCTTAGACTTGAAAACTCACTAATGGAGTTCTGCACTGTAGAGAAATCAAACACAATTGAGTAGACAGTAACTAAAAGCCAATTTGCCCGAACACAAATTTGTTTTCATAGATAGACAGACAAAACCATCCATCAGAGCGGCCATAAAGAATGTCCCTTTACTCTGGAGCCACTACATAGGGGAAGAGTTGAAAGGAAGACGTGGAACTCCACACATACTGAGCAGAATACGTCCCCTGTGTTCGCTATTACTAGGTTAAGTCAGCACACTATGGATAGTGCTGCCTGATGGACCATCTAGAGACTGCCATATCCAGGGATCCATCCCATAATCAGCCTCCAAACGCTGACATCATTGCATACACTAGCAAGATTTTGCTGAAAGGACCCTGATATAGCTGTCTCTTGTGAGACTATGCCGGGGCCTAGCAAACACAGAAGTGGATGCTCACAGTCAACTATTGGATGGATCACAGGGCCCCCAATGGAGGAGCTAGAGAAAGTACCCAAGGAGCTAAAGGGATCTGCAATGCTATAGGTGGAACAACAATATGAACTAACCAGTACCCCGGAGCTCTTGACTCTAGCTGCATATGTATCAAAAGATGGCCTAGTTGGCCATCACTGGAAAGAGAGGCCCATTGGACTTGCAAACTTTATATGCCCCAGTACAGGGGGATGCCAGGGCCAAAAAGTGGGAGTGGATGGGTAGGGGAGTTGGGGGGGAGAGGGTATGGGGGACTTTTGGGATAGCATTGGAAATGTAAATGAGGAAAATACCTAATTAAAAAAAAAAAAGGAGTCCGAGTTCAGAGATGACAGAGCGCCTTCACCATATGTGGGGACTGGTTTTTTTTTTTTTTTTTGCTTTATTATTTGCTTTATTATTTTTTTTAACCAAATGTCCCTCGCTGCAGTGTTCAGAAATGAGAGATTAAATAACAGAAGAGAGGGTGATCTGAGTGGTAAATTGTCAGGGTAGGAGGATAGGTGCAAAACAGCTAAAGGATATTTTGCCCTGAGAACTGTCAAGTTGATTTGACAAGAGGTAGTGACAGTGGGGAGTTGTTGGCATTTCCCTGCTGGCTGATAGTGTACCTGGCCACAAGACTGAGAACAGATGCCCTTTGGGGAAACACTTAGATAATTCAGGATTAGCAAGTAGAAAGTTCTCATACTTTTGCCCTACTCTCAACATACTTCTGTTATGAGTAAAAACCTGTTGGTAACATTGACTTTCTCTGATAGGGCTCTCCGCTGGGGCTCAGGTGGCATGTCAAAGAGTTAGAAGTGATGGATACCTCCTCCAGGGATAAGCATCCTAGGTTTATTTGGTTGTTGTTTTATTCATTGTATATCAACAGGCACAGAAGAGAAGAAGAACTCTAGGTATGGTGATTTTATTATTCTGATAGTTCTAGAATAGAACAAGACTCTCAAAAAGAAGCTGAAGTAAAAGAGCCTAAGAAAATACAGAAGAAGCTGGTATAAGACACACAAAACCGTTTGTTTGCATGCTCAGGAAAACACAAAACTGGAAGTCAAAATACATATGGAAAGGACCTGTAGAGGGGTGTGTGTGTGTGTGTGTGTGTGATTATAAAAATTAAAAGGATAAAATTAAAAGAAAAAAGCACCGACATAATATTATGAAACAAAGAACCAGCAAAGATACCTTTGAGCCCATTTTCTGTGGGCCATCTATTGCTGGGCACACAGCCCATTCTTAAGCATATTTTGTTTTCCCAATGAGACTCCCTCGGGGAAGACAATATTTTTGTTTGCGAGGTTATCAGTTAAGGATAGCTTCTAGATTAAGGATGGAAGCCTTTGTCCACGGCTTCTTTCTGCTCTAGGACACCACCTGGTGTTGACCCGTGCAAGCCCGTGCATATGTCAGCAGTCTCTAAGTTCATGAGGGGAGGTAAGGAGGAATGGGGGGGGTGGTGGTGGAGGAGGAGCAGAGAGAGAGAGAGAACCCAGCAATCAGGATACATTGTATGGGGGGGGGAGTACATTTTCAATAAAATAGAAATAGAAAGACAATACCAATAGAGCATGTGGTGAATTAAGTTGCATGCATAGCTATACATACATAACAAATAGAGCGTGCACAAGAAAGCCCATGCCAATGAAAACATATTTTTATCTTTAAAGGGAGAGAGAGAGAGATGCAGAGAGAGGGGGGGGAAGAGAAAGACAGAAAGAAAGAAAGAAATCTATCTTACAGTGCTTGCTAAAAAGCTTAAAACTTTTTTAATTAAAAAATTAAATTCTGTGAATTATTGATTTAGATTAAATGAAAGAAAAAAACAGAGCTAACGTTGTTTTTTACACCTTTAAGTTTTTGTTTACACCATCATTTTGCCTTTAGTGAAGTGATGTGACTTTGCAAAAGTCATGCCCTCCCATTCTCCCCGACCTGAAGAAGGTTGTACCCACTGTGAGCTCTCTCCTGTCCTGGCTTAGCCTTCCGGGGTGAGCGATTCCCTTCTGTCTATCACATGTCTGACAGCTGAGGAAGAGGTTTGGAGGAGCAGAGTAAAAGTGATTATCTTCACTCCCATCAAAATTACACCTGCTCTTTAGTTTCCTATAAGTTTAACTTGCTTTCTTTGTAGCAGCTGGATTGTTTTAAGTGTACAAATAACAGTCGTATTCTTAAAGTACATTTTGAATAACAGCTTCCACGCAAAGCAAGTTTTCACAATAAGTTTGTCACAGTTACATTACAATATGAAAAAGGAATGTTCTTGGTGTCTCTGGAAGAAATACATTTATATAAACTTTCAAATACTATATGCAGAAATTATTCTATATCCTAAATTAATGTCTTCCCTCTTCATTTTATTTCAAGGCCGAATGATTAATGTGCTTATAAACTAGCCACATCCTGAATTATTTCAATCGTTTCCAAGTTGCTTCAAGAATTATTCCTTATAGAGAAATTGAACTGTTATGCTCAGCAATGCTGTGTTTATTAACTAAGTTACTGTTCCAAATGACAATGGACCCAGACAGTCTCTTGGCAGAGCACATGGGGAAGAGCTGATAAAGACCGCTGTGTAATTGCTAGATAAAGGCAAAGCAGCGACCTTTAAATATGAAAATAATTATAGCATTTCAATAAGAACGATTCCAACTTCTCACGCTGAGATCTTTTGCTTTCCCAAATAACACATATATAGCAAACATATACTGCCTCTGTGTACAGGGATCCAAGTTCCCATCATAGGTACTATGTGTTTTTCCTGTTTAATAGTCCTGGTGTGATGTTCTCATAACAATTAAAAATACCGTGTTTAGGACTCCTTAATCATGCGAGCTATTTTCTATGTGGAAAGGTATAAGATTTGTTCCATGTTCTACATTAATTAACTTTTATATCAAAACTGTATTAAGCATGTACTAACACAACTTGACAGGAAAATAAGATCCATAAAGGTTAAATGCCCCCTGGTGTTGGGCATCAGTTAGGAAGTACCCCCAAAGAATGACACAAGAGCCAACAGGGAGAGAATTGCATCCCCTTTGCTAAAGCACACATTATGAAGATGAGATAATGATTGCTGTAATAGTCAGCTGTAGTGACAAATATATTTTAAAGGTAGGATGTGTATCATTCGTACTGTTACTCGGGGCATTTGTGATTCTCCTTGTTGCTATGACAAAATACTCAGACAAAAAGCAAGTATGAGGAGGAGAGGATGCATTTGGCTTATAGTTTAGGTCACTTTCATCACTGATGGAAGCCGGGCAAGGAATCCAAGTAGGGATTCTGCCTGCTGGCTCAGTGTTGGGGGTCACTCAGTTAGCTTTCCCCTACAGCCTAGGAATGAATGGTACCGCCCACAGCGGGATGGGTCCATCCACATTCATCATCAATCAAGAAATTCCTTTACAGACATGGCCGAGGGCCAATCTTATTTGGGAAATCCTTCATCTGAGACTCCCTCAGATAGCTCTAGGTTGAGTCAAGTTGGCTGCTGAAACTGAATGTAAGCCAGGGGTGGTAATGCACACCTGATATCCCAATACTGTCTGAAGCACCAGGACATGATCAAGAATTTGAAGCCATATTTAGGCGACATAGTGAGATCCTGTCTCGAAAACCACTCATAAAAATGAAATATTTTTAAAAAATTGTATGTGCTGATCTTGTATCTGTCACATTAATAGCTGAATGAAGGTTGTGGAGTAAATTTTTTTCCCCTCTGTTCTAGTTTGTGCCATTCAGGGATTATATTGACAGAAGTGGAAACCACATACTCAGCATGGCGAGACTGGCCAAAGATGTCTTAGCTGAGATTCCCGAGCAGTTCCTTTCCTACATGAGAGCCAGAGGAATCAAGCCATCACCCGCGCCCCCGCCGTACACCCCTCCTACACACGTGCTGCAGACGCAAATATGACCACGCCCAGATGCTGATGTCCCTCACACGCCAGTCGGAACTGCGAAGCCTGTGCTTTGATCCTGGTGCTCTGCTTTGAACCAGGGAATGAGACACTTTCTCAGTTTGGTTTCAGCAGTCCTGGAAAATGTGCTTTCTTGGATCCAAAATTACTTCTCTTCCTAAACCAAAACTGTAAATAGGGTTGTTGCATGAGCAACCGGGAAATTGTTTAAGATGCTTGAAGCAAAGTAGAGATGTCTTCTCTAATTTTTGAATATTTTTGTTTTTTTTTTTTTTGTTCTCGACGGAATAGTAAATTTCCAATGTATTATTGGGAAAAAGCACAAGCTACATTTTTAACACAAATGTTGTCCTTGACTGCTACATATATAGGCCAGCAGTCTCTGTGTCGATGTTTACACGTTAGTACTTTTTAAATTTCAATACTTTTATAACTGTTCTTAAGAGTAAGTTTTAAATATTGAATCCTTTGTCTTCTAAATTGCAATAGCTATAATCACAGGAGCAATATCTCTTTGAATGACTGTCTGGACATTCATGGTATGAATAAGGGAAGAGAAGGGGGTAGAATCTACTTAGTGATTTATATCCGTTTTGGCCAACAGTGGGAGTTTCAATTTATAAACAGATGTGGCCCTGTAATATGCATTTTTTCATGGACTTTGGGTTTAAATTTAGACTGCAGTCAATTTACCTTTCAAATGCCAACTAGAAGCAATGAACAGGCAAACATCGTGAACTGTTAATGCACAGAATATACTTTGTATAAAAACCACCATCCTTATAACACTATGATTTAGTGTGCAAAAACAAGACTATATAACTCCAAACCATGTAGCAGGTGTATTGAACTTTGTATGAAGTTATATCCTGTCTAGATATTTTGATTCAAAGGGATACTGGCTCTCTTGCTTGGGATTTATATTCTCACCCTTCCATCTTGCCTTCACGGGTTGCACAGGCTGGAGTCTCTTGTGAATTCTCAGTTCAACGTACACAACCCTGTGACTTAGCACACAACACGTTTGTGAAATAAACTTATTCCTCTGCCCCAACCTGCCTGTTTGTGAAATAACCCATCCCTCTACCCTGACCTGCCTGCTCACAACCAATTCTAAATAGTTTTCAATGTACAGTTTTTATACGAATTACAGTTTTTGTGAAGTTACGTCTACATTTCTTTAGAACAAATGGCCTTAAATTCTCACAGAATTCCTGGAAATGATTGTGAATTGCCTTCAAAATACAGAAATGTGGATTTATTTGTTGTTCCTTTTTTTGTGTCAACAGTGTGACTGCTTTCTAACCTCTCTGCCTCCCCCTCTTTGCTACTTGGATTATTCCTATTGTGTGTGCTCTTGCCACAACTTGGCCTATGGTGACTTTTATAAGCATGAAACTGTTTTACTGGAGAATATGCATAATCCTCATAGCTAACAGAGTCACAGTTACATAACTGTGATATGAATTGTCCATTTTTAAGTACCTATTAAAACATTTAAAAGGATAGCTGCCTTATGTGTATTTCCTAGGAGTGACGGAGTCTCATCATTTCCTTCGCTGATCTTAAACATGGATGCTGGTCTATTTTATGAGCCAACAGATTTTATAAGTTTACCTTCATTCTTCAATCCAAAAGACAGTGTTAAATACATTCAATATTTGTTCCTTCTTGTCAAACATCAGTTATTGTCCTTGTACTGACAAGAGTGAGGGACTCTTGTCTAAATGATAATGCACTCACATACCACAGGACAGGATTCCAGGGGTAAGATGATCTCTGATGGATCATCCTCATGGCTGAGAAGAATAACTGGGTCTCCATGTAAGACTGGGAAAGTCTTGTGTCCTTGTTGAGAATGAAGACAGCATTTATAATAGGATATCAAGATTCATGCAAAGCTGGACTCCAGCTCTCAGCTCTGGTGAAACATTTGCTGTAACCCCCTAATTTTTTTTTTTTGAGATGCTAGTAGGTATGCTGCAGTGGGAAATCCAAGAGACATGTTGCAGACTCAAAACGCATGTCAGCAGCTGCACAGGCAAACTGCACATCAAGGTGACTTATACCTTAGACACGAAGCTTCAGAACGGTGTGCCCGGAGAGAAAACTGTCAGAGCCATTACCACCAAACTGCTAGCCTTAAATTACTTACCATTTTCTCTGCGCAATGAACTCTCAGGCTACTGTTCCATTATTCCTACCACCTAGGTTCACAAGTTATGCTCTGTCAATTTCTATTGCTTCAAGCTACACAGACCTGTGCTTTTTCCTTTCCCATCCAGTGTGTCCAGATTCCCAGTCACAATGCTGAGCTCCGTCCTTAAGTTGTTGCATTGATAAGCAACTTACTAGAGCATCTTATGCCCCTCCCCTGAGGGAATATGACTTAAATGGCAGTCACTTTGGGAATGGGTGGTGCTGCCTGGAGATAGGGTTCAGGATGCCTAGCCATCCTATGGAGGAGATGTGTTAAGTGGAGGCTAGGCTGGCCCTCCAGACATGGGTTTGGAAGTCACAAATGCCACATGTTCCTCAGGATGTATGGTGATAAGATGGCTCTTGGGCCACAGATAATCTAGCTCTTGGGGTCCATTCCTGACATGAGGCCCATGGGATGTTATGTGTTTCTCAGACAGTACAGTGGGTAAGGTGGCAGACAGGTGTCTCTGAGTCTTCCCTTTTGTGGCCGTGTTCTTAAGATGTCAATTCGTCCCCAGATAGTGTGATGGATAGGGTGGCTGATGAATAGGAAGACAAGAAGACTGGCTCTGAGGGGTTGTGCTGGGGTCTGGCTTAGGGAATCTTACTTGTAATTATATACAGTCATGGATATGACAAATGGAATTGTTTGAACACAAATGAAAGTGTGTTACCCCACACTTTCTCATCAGGGCATCACCAATATCAACAAGTTACCATGCACTCATTTCCTAGGCTTTGGAGATATTCTACATTTTACCATAGAAAATGCAAACTTATTTAAAATTTTGTGGATTTAAATCTAAAGCAATAGTAGGACTGCCAGGACTTCGTGATTTTCTCATCAGGATGTTGCTCACTGATATAATCTCCATAAAATGGGACTGCTGGGCATTCATAATGAATTTAAACTGAGTTTATTTCATATAGATAAGAGTCACTCTTGAAGCCATGCATAGCATTGACCTTATAACTTAGGGGGACAGGTGAAGAAAAAAAGATGCTTAGAACTGACTTAAAAATGGTAACACCCCATCTCCCTCACCTTTCAAAACAAGTGAGTTAATAAGTTATAAGAATGATTTAGTTTTGTTTACAAAAAGAATCACCTTAATAATTCTTATATTTCACAGATAATTTTTGTTTGTCTTTCCTGCCACTCCCAAAATCTCCTACATCCTCCCCACCCAACCAAATCCATCCCCCTTCTCACCCTATCTCATTAGAAAACAAACAGGCATGTAAAAAGAAAATAAAGGAAGAAAAGTAATAATATGATAAAAGCAAACCTAAATAGGACAAAATAAACAAATAAATGGAGGGGGGCACAAAACAAAAAGCATAAGTAACACAGAGACTCACACATTTGCACACACAGACACACAAAGACTCAGAGACTCACACATTTGCACACACGGAAATCCCATACAGACATAAAACCAGAAACCATAATACATAAGCAAACTATCTAAGAGAAAAAAAATCAAAAATATCATTGAGTTTGTTTTGTGTTGACCTTCTACTGTTCTGCCCACCTCCTGCCCTTAAGTGTGGTTTGCATACTCAGGGAAAGTCTACTGAGTGGGGAAAACTGCTTTTTCCTTTACAAGCAGTTATCAATTGGAGATAGCTTCTAGGTTAGGGATAAGGGCTTGTGTCTACTTCCCTTCTCAGCATTGGGGAAATGATCTGGCTTGGATCTTGGCAGGCTCTGTGCATGCTGTCACGGTCTTTCTGAGTTTATATGTGTTAGCCCTGTTGCATCTAGAGGGTGTCTTTCCTTGGTGTCTTTCATCCCAATAGTCTCTTACGGTTTTTCTGCCTCCTCTTCCACATTAAATCCATGACCCTGGAAGCAGATGATGGAGGCATCCCATTTAGAAATGAGTGTTCCAAGGTCTTTTACTCTCTGTACCTTGTCCAGTGTGGCTCTCTCCATTTGTTTCCATATACTGCAGGCAGAAGTCTCTCTGATGATAACTGAACAAGACACTGATCTATGAGTATAGCAGAATGTTGTTAGGAGTTATTTGATTGCTACATTTCTTTAGCAGAACTGTTATCATTTGGCTTTCTCAAAGGTCTATGGACCATATAGGTTCTTGGTTGCCCAGCCAATGTTAGACATGAGTTCCAACTCATGAGCTGGGCCTTAAATCCAAGAAGATAGTGTTTGGTTGCGCCCATAACTGGTGCCACTATTGAACAAAGTTGCAAGATAACTTTGATTTATAACACTAAGTGCATCTTGCAGACAGGTCACCGTTCTAGATGGGAGGTTGTGTAGCTGAGTTGATGTTTGCCTTTCTACTCTGGTAGGATCCAGAGGACCTTACAGGACCTTGAAGACTAGTCTGTAGAGTTGGGGATCTAGGTTAGCATCAGCCTGACTTCTCCATGTTTAACAAGTTATGGAGGAACTGTCTTCAGCACGAAGGCCTTACCAGCATCTTGTGGAGAGCAACCAGTAGCTTTGCCAAAAGCATGGGTCGTTTGGGGTTTCTGTAGAGCCCCCTTCACCAACAACTCAGAGATTAGCTGTTCTGGGCACTGGAGGTTTTCTTTGGTGGTGAGGAGAGGTACTAGTTGAGACTTTGTCTCCCCCATTATTTGATGGTTGCATTTACAAGATAACTTTGATTTATAACATTAAGCACATCTTTCAAATCTTTAAAAAAAAAACTTTAAGATTTTAGTATATTCAAAGTATTAAACATTATTTACCTATTATTGCCAGTGATAAGAAGAAATAAATTCTACATTTGGGGTTTGGCTAACCTTAGATCACTTAGAGTTCTCAGTGAAGTCATGAAAAGACACAGCAAACATCACAGAAGAGCCTGCTTTTCCTTTGTTCAGAGACTACATATACACTTTTAAATGTATTTTTTATCAGCTGGCTCTTGAGGTTAGTCCCCAAGTGGAAGTCTTAAAAGATAATTAAAAATGATTTTAATTTTCATTCATTTTTTTCCTGAGGACACTTGGTATTTCATATCAATCATTTTAAATATAAATTCAAGGATTGCTTATTATGTTTGGTGTCTTTATAGGCTGTTTACAATAGCCCTACAAGTTTCAGGAAGAAAGTGTGGCTTACCAAGATGCCATTGCATTTGGTAGTCAAAGACCTGGATTTCCATCTCCATGGTCTAGAAATCTTATCCATCTGATGTGATATTTTCAAGGATCCTTAAAACATTCTTATGCTAGCCTCTCAAAGACAGATTTTGCATTCCCTGAAGTATGACTCCTTTAAGAGTCAGGTAGGTGGGATTAGTGGATGAACTTGAGCTATGAGAAGCACCCTCCGAAGGGTTGTACAAGTGAAACATCGCAGCTTCTCACTTACCAAAGCAGACTTGTCACCATTCTTCTTTCATGTCCAAACTCAGAGGATACAGGATAGATGTGGAAAGGTCTTCAAGTTTACACGTATGTGTCCTTATACCTCCAATCTTTACAAAGAGGAGCACTGGACACACATTCCTGGTAATCTTGTGAATATTCACGAGGTGCTTTCTCTATACTCAAGGACTGGCTTGGAAAAAAAAATGGCTGCTGGAAACAAACAAGTCAAATTGATGGATTATATATCTTTCCTGTCCCCAGTGGTCTTCAACCTTTACACAGATTCCTTGTGTGAGAATTCTTGGCACTCACTTAGGATCTTGCACCTACTAAGCCTGCGAGACCTGACTCTTTTACTTTGCTGTTGAGTCTTGCTTGGCCAAGGCAGGGCCCGGAATGACACGGTTCCTGCCCCTGGAACAGAGCCGGCCGGGCATGGGCCTCCACAAGTTTTGATTGACGCTGTGGGCATGAGGCTTGTTTGTATAATCATGTACATATTTTCATGTTCCTCCTTTGAGGAATGTCCTCTCTATGCCTAGGTTAATGACTCCATGCTAATCAGAGACGACAGACAGCCTGAGTCCTGGAGGTGAGGTTATGGTTAATAGCTCAGCCAAATGGTAGAGTGTTGTTACTTTCAAGACAGCCCTTAAAGCTGTGGGAAAGAATGCTGAAAACATGAGTTTAAAAAAAAAGATAATAATTTCTCAAGTATGTAAAACATGAGGATGTAATATGAATTGTATAAGGTCCTTCACAGGTCTAAAGGAACATAGGCAGTTGCACTATGAGCCAGTTTGTCAGAAAGATACTAAGGAAGGATATAAAGAGATTGAGGGAGTGGCAAGAGCCCACCCAGATAAGTTTTTCTGTTTATGCATATATAAACATTCAGGTATATTCCTGGCTTCAAGGTCAACCTGTGACAGAAGGAGTTTAGGTCCGGGCCCAGGTGTGGTAGGAATGATAATTTCAGGGCGGAGTCCTCACCAGCAATATTATTGTCTGTGCTTATGCTTGATGTCTCTTTCTAAGAATCAAGGGGCTAAGGACCCGGATTCATGGGGTAATTAAAAGGGAACCTGGGGTAATGACTGAATTAATACCTATATAAAAAAACCTTGGCTTTTGATCTGTAAGAGATGAGCTATCCTGAGAGTTTTGAGAGTAGCAAGAGAAAGCTGCTCAAACAGAACACGGAGAGAGTGTACTTTCTAGAAAGCTGTCTGGAGCAAAACACAGGACATCAGCTTAGACCCAGGATTGGACTTTGAGTCTTTTTGTTTCACTGCTCTCAGACACCCCTTCTCTCAGAACCCCTATCCAAGCCAAGGCTGGTCTTGGAACTTTGGTAATCATTACTTAGACATCTTGCTTCCCCTTGTGCTTCAACCCCTTATTTAAGCATCCTCTGATGACAGCTGACACAATCATTTTGTCATACCTTGCTCTTCTCCTCCTGCTTTTATTGTCTATCCCCGTTTCCTTTATGAACTCTATGAGAGAAAAAAAAAAGCAAGTGAAACTTATTCACTCATCTATCTCTAGCATCTAACACATGGCCCAGTTGTTAGCAGAGAACCAACTTGTCTGACCTCAGTGGAAGAGGATGTGCCTATGCTCTGCCATGAAGCATTTGTGAACCCCAAAAGACCAACAAGAAGCCAATTCCAATGCAATTGCATTAGGGTCTCTTTATTACACAGTCAAGCTTGGGCTCCCCACCTACCCTGACACAGCAGGATGGGAAGATGGAGCCCAAACTTAGTTTCACGCAAGCATTTATAAAGGCAGTAAACAAGCAAGGGCATATATTTGATTGGGGACGGGCAATTAACATAATTGGCTGGTGTTGGAAGCCAAACCATAAACTTACTTTCTGTTTTCCTTCTGATTGGTGCTTGTTAGGAAGTGAAGTACCACGAGGCAGACTTGTAACCTGGAGGCCCAGATTTGTTGAGGAGTAACCTGGAAACTGGTGCTAGGTGCTGGCTTGTTAGTTAGCCGGAGTTCAACCTTAGAACAGTTTCTCTAAGATGGAGTCTGAACCCAAAAGATCTGGTCTCTCACCTGTAAAAACTTGATGCCCCAGGGAAGGGGGATGTTCCCCCTGTGGGGGTAGCACCCTTTTAGAGAAGAAGGGGAAGGGATTGGGGTCAAGAATTCTGGGAGGGGACACTGGAAAGTGGGCAACACTTGGGATGTGAATAAATAAAATAATTAATTTTAAAAACTTAATAAAAAAGTGACTGAATATAAAAGGCTGATTACTAGAACTGTTAGACAACTTATTTGTTATCACAAAGTGAGCCAGAATTCAGTGTCTTCGGACTCAGAGAGAAGATCTATAAATTCTAACTGGGTGTATACAGTCTAAAAAGTTAGCTAATTCACTCACTCACATTTAGTACTATCACCCTATCCAGCTACTCGTGGCTGGAAGGATCATAGACCCTAGAGGAAAAACTACTACTGCCATTTTCCCAAGCCAATATTATTTCTAGCTACATACTAAAATACTTGCTTTTATACCTGCAAATAAGTATGGATTTTACCCCTTATTTAGGAACTTTCTCTTTTAATCAGAGGTCATTACAGAGATCTACAACTGGTCAAAACATGAAGCGTAAGTGATCATGGGTGCACAACCCCAAACAACACATCTGTAATGCAAGCCCTACACCTAAGGCTCAGGGGAACATCTCAGAAGAGAGAGAGAAGACTGTGAGAGCCAGAGAACCAGGCAACCTGCTGTGAGATAGTGTCTTCTCGACAGTACAGAAAAGCTACCCCCGTGACATCACAGCAATATGGTTGCCTAAACGAGACCTACATAATGACAATATCAGTTATCATGCCAGCATGGATGAGGAAAATGTCATAAGACATTGTGCCTAGGTGAAGAGATGTACTCAGCCATTGGATGCTGAGAGAGTGCTACTTAAGCCCAACTAGGGAGCCCTACATACGAACAAAACTATATTTTCTCAGTAGTATACATATATAGCAATTTTTATAAAGGTTATCCATTTGTGAGGGAGTATGGGGTTATCAGAGGAGTTAGAGGAGTGGAAATGATGTAAACACAGAACTCACATATAAAATTCTCAAAACTAAAAATTAAAATAAGAACAAGTATCTACCTTGTTTTAGTTAGGGTTTCTATTTGCTGTGACAAAACACCATGACCAAAAAGGAAGTTGGGAGGAAAGGACTTATTTGGCCTACACTTCTACATCTATAGTCCATCACTGGAAGTAGTCGGAACTGGAACTCAAGCAGGGTTGGAACCTGGATGCAGGAGCTGATGCAGAGGCCATAGTGTTGCTAACTGGCCTGCTTCTCATGGCTTGCTCAGCCTGCTTTCTTATAGAACACAGGACATCAGCCCAGGGATAGCACCACCCACTATGCGCTGCCCCTGCCCGAGCTGATCACTAATTGAGAAAATGCCCCACAGCTGGATCTCATGAAGGCACTTCCTCAACTGAGGCGCCTTCCTCTCTGATGACTCTAACTTGTGCCAAGGTGACACACAAAACCAGCCAGTACATAGCTCTAAAGCAAGCCAGTTTTCCAAAAAGGAAGGAGAGAATGGCAGGATGACTCTCAACAGCAACCATCATTCTCTCTGAAAGACTCCAAAACTCCCAAAGGGAGGCACTCACTCAAGCCTCGGGTCAGCCGCGCACCCAAGAAGACACTGAGACCGGTACTTAAGATGTATAGAGAGTAAGATTTAATACAGCAACGACAAGAAAGCACATAAAAGCACATATACCAGATATCTGGGGTCGAACCTCATGCAGCAGGTGCAGAGGAGATTCGGCCCCTAGCCCAAATTTTCACAGGCTTTTATAGGAAGGAGGCAAGGGGGGAGCAGGGCAGGGAAAATACAGGTTTTACGTCACTAAGAGATTCAGCCAAGGGTTTTTTTCAAAGTGCTTTTGCAACCGCGTCCCACACTTTGGCCATGTACTTGATTCATTGGAACTGAGGTTTTTACTCACACCCTTATCTCAAAAATGTCCCTGGCACAGTCCTTAGTTGGGAGGGGTTGGACTGGGTTCGTTCCAGGAGACCCTTATCTCAGAAATGTCCCCGGAACAGTTTTCATTTGAGAGGGGGTCTGACTCTGGTGTGAGAGTTCAGAATGTACTCTGGGGTGAGAAGTTCTGGTGGTCAGTAATTTTCCTCTTTCATTCCCCACTCCTTCTAGTGAGTAATTCTAATCTTAGAATTTCAAAAGTCTATATTTTTATGCGGAGAATACTGCATTTACTCTATTTTAACATGGGAACAAAAACAGAATAAGAAGCATTAGTAAACAGAACTAGGCAGGGGCCCTTTTAGCGAGGCTTGAGGGTCTGGGCACGATGTAGGTGCTCGTAGATCAGATCTCTGGCTGGAACTGGTGAGATGTCCTTGGGGTACCCAGCTCGTTCACTGTCTCAGCTGTTGGGATCCCTGGAGCAATGTCGTCCGCGTACTCAGTCCGATTTTTCCCAGTTGTGACCAGACCACCTGCAAGCCTTTTAACTTAGCATACAGATCATTATTAACAACATAGGTTTAAACACATCATTTGAGACTATAATGGGCATAGGAGTCTCATAAAGGATAAAACTGAATCAAGAGGAAGTGTTTCTAGTACGTTTGAATAGGGCATAGGGAAGGAACACCAAGTCTGTGCCAGTCTCTACGATTAATTTAGTCAAGGTCTGTCATAGAGTTTTAAACTAATTTATTTTATCCTGAGCTCTGAGGTCTATACACACAATGTAATTTTTATTTGACCTCTAAATACTTGGCCACACCCTGACTTACCTGGGCAACATCATCTGACACTATTGCTTTTGGCACTCTGAACCTTGGAAAAATTTTCTTCAATAATCTTCTTGATGACTATGTGAGCAGTCTCATTTATCCAATTTGAGAACGTTTTTTCTCAGTAAAGTTTATTTCTCAGTTGATGTCAGGTCTGTCTTTTCAAGGGAGGACTAGTTTTCTTTCTTTCAGTTTTTACCATTTTATACAGGGTTTCTTTTACCAGTCTTAATTTGTCTATAACTTGATAGTCTTCAGACTGCCAGGATCATTGCTCTTTGGGATGCCTGTTTTTGGCGGTTAGATCTGCCATCTGATTTCTTTTGTTCACAGCATCTTAGGTCTTTTTCTGTAGATGTCAACAGCTCTCTTTGTCTGTATATTGTTCCATACAGTGGCAAAAGCATACCTGCTGTCAGTGTAGACTTTTATTTTGCCATTTATGGACCTTGTCTCAAAGTCACAAGTTCAGCTTTCTGGGCCGACGTCCCTTCAGGGAGGCTGCTGGCCTAGATCACTTGCTTTCTGTCTACCACCATACTGCTGTCCCCGCCTTCTGCTTACCTTTAACCTCGAGGCTACTGTCATCAGTGTACCAGCTCGAACCCTCAGGCCAAGGCTGATCTGATCCTTCAGATCACTTCAAGTACCAGTTTCTCAGCACAGTGATGAGTAGGTGCAGTCTCACGCAGTGGGACAGCAGGTGGAACGAAGCGAAGGTCACTTGTTCAGTCCACAAAAAGTTCTGATGTGTCACAGGAGCATTGGTAGTCATCCATCAGTCAGGGGGCTTTTGGATAATGCTTTCAAGAGCGTGGGATGCCATTACAGCTAGTTACTGTCCCAGAGTGAGCTTATCAGCATCCTTGACAAGCAGATTATGGCAGCAATAGCTTTCAGGCAAGAAAATCACCCGCTGGCAACAGGGTGTAACTTCTTGGATAGGTAAGCCACTGGCCTTTTTCAAAGTCCCAAAGTCTGAGAAAGGACTCCTCTGGTGACCCCTGATCTCTCTTCCACATAAAGAGTGAAAGGCTTGGTTAGTTCAGACAAAGGCTGGCCATCAGTAGGGCCTGCTTTATTTCTCTAAAGGCTTTCAGGTGATCTGGGATCCACACAACACCTCCCCTTCCTTGGTTAGGAGGTACAATGGGAAGCTAAGGTCGCCAACCCAGGTGTCTAGAGTCTGTAGAAGCCAGCAAGTACCCAAGAATTTTCTTACTTGCCTTGGCGTAGTTAGCCACTACTTCCCGTCTCGAAGGGTGTATCTCAAGTAAGTAACTTCAGTCTGACACAGCTGAGCCTTTTTAGCTGAGGCTCGGTCTTCAGTTGCCCAGGTTTCCTGTCTAGATCCTGTCTTTTTCTTTCTCTCCTATCACTGTGGCCAAGATTCTAGTCAAATTTCTCTCTTGTCTAAGATCCCTCCTGTTTTTTCTTTCTTCTGCCTCCCGCCTCTCTCTCTCTCACACACACTTTCTCTGCCTCTTTCACTAGATCACATAACTGTCTCCCTCTCTATCTATAAATATATCTTTTTGTTCTCTTTCCTTTGAATGTTATCTAATTATTACATCTATATTCTGTCACTTAACTTTTTTCATAGTTTACCTCTTTTTACTGTTAGGTCAGATTGTCGGGGCACTTTATAGTCCCACAGAGACGAGACCTCATCAGAGCCTGGCAGTTAGACCCATAGGTGCTCCTTACCTTGGACAGAAGAAGCCCCAAGTGAGTGGTCTCCCTCACCGGAGCTTAGAACAAACTCACACAGCTCAGGGCAGTGCCTGAGAAGAGAAAACACATGGGGCAGAGAAGGGAGTGCAGTTCTCACATCAGACCACTGATATTTCAAAATGAACACAATTTTTTCTGTTTACAAGAGACAGGATACAGGGGACAGGAGAATGAGCCTCTCTCCCACCCAGGAGGCAGGCAAAGGCTGAAAACAGATCCTTTGATGTGAAGAGCCCAGCGCCGAGTCTCCGCTGTGCGCCGGAATGCGGTGTAAACTCCTGGGAGTGGCAAACAAACGCTGGCAGGCAGAGGCAGCAATTTAACTATTTAACTACCTGATAGACACCCGGTGTTCTCTGCACTGTCTTTAGGGAGGGAGCACGCAGCCGGCCGGCACAAGGGAGTGCGGGTAGACTCTGGGGGGGGGGGGACCAAAAGAGGGACGCTGTAGTCGGCCCCTCCCCAGCTGTGGCAGGCTTCACAGCCACTCCGGGACTGGCAGGCGGGGGCCGGCAGGCCGCTGCACTCATCATCAGCATCTCACAACTCGGGGCACAGACAGCTTCTGCTTCTGCCGTGCCTGCAGAAGCCAGAACCTCAGCGCCACTGCTGCTATCAAAGCCCTACCCGCGCTGCCAAAGCCGGAAATTCTTAGCCCAGCTCTGCAATCTCAGAGCTCTTTTGAGCAGTCTGGGACTCACCAGCACTGAGTTTCTTTTTTCTTTTAAAACCATTGCTGACAAATTCTGTCCTGACGTCAGTCCAAGTCTACAGTCGACAAAGGGTTAACACACACACACACACAGTCTTGTCACGTGGCCACAAACAAGCACACTCGTCCACGCCTGGACTTACACAACCAGCCAAACACTATTTTCTGACGGGGTCGGATTTCACATTGACTCTTTTTCCTGATAGGGGTGGGATTCTACATCCACTCCCGCTCTGGCAGAGAGAACACTCTCTCTCTCCTTCACTCTGCCAGGCAACAGCCAGGTCTTTTTGACTGTTCTGTACCCTGGGCACTCCTTCCAGGGTCTCCCTTGGAACATCTCTTTGGGGTGCAGACTGTGAGGCCATAGACAGTCGTCCTCTCACAGCCACTGCCAGAATAAACCCACAATCTCAGAATACACAAATGCAGCAGTTCCACACCTACACACCCAACAGATTGTCCCATTTCTAGAATAATAGCAAACACAACAAGAGCAGACACAAGACTGGACAGACAAAGAGAAAACCAAAGCACGAGGTGGGACTCGAACCCACGATCTCGCACAGATTGAGACCCACCCGGTCTCCAGAGGGGTCCACTAAGCGTCCTTAGTCCTCCCCTATTCCTCCCTGGGACGTCTCCCAGGGGCAGATCGGACGGTGGACACCTGGGCACGTCTGCTCCTTATCCACTTCGCATTCCCTCCCGGAGTGCGATCTCTGGTGCTCTTACTGAGCACAGAGCGTCACGCAAAACCAGAACAGCGATCGCTCATACAGAATGGCCTTCCTGGCCTTTCAGAAATTAACAGAACACAGACACCAGACCAAAGCAGAACAGTAAATCTTACTTCTGAGTGGGTCCAGGACTTCTGGGTGGACGCGCTGATTCCCGGCCAACGCACCAAATGAAAGACTCTAAAACTCCCAAAGGGAGGCACTCACTCAAGCCTCGGGTCAGCCGCGCACCCAAGAAGACACTGAGACCGGTACTTAAGATGTATAGAGAGTAAGATTTAATACAGCAACGACAAGAAAGCACATAAAAGCACATATACCAGATATCTGGGGTCGAACCTCATGCAGCAGGTGCAGAGGAGATTCGGCCCCTAGCCCAAATTTTCACAGGCTTTTATAGGAAGGAGGCAAGGGGGGAGCAGGGCAGGGAAAATACAGGTTTTACGTCACTAAGAGATTCAGCCAAGGGTTTTTTTCAAAGTGCTTTTGCAACCGCGTCCCACACTTTGGCCATGTACTTGATTCATTGGAACTGAGGTTTTTACTCACACCCTTATCTCAAAAATGTCCCTGGCACAGTCCTTAGTTGGGAGGGGTTGGACTGGGTTCGTTCCAGGAGACCCTTATCTCAGAAATGTCCCCGGAACAGTTTTCATTTGAGAGGGGGTCTGACTCTGGTGTGAGAGTTCAGAATGTACTCTGGGGTGAGAAGTTCTGGTGGTCAGTAATTTTCCTCTTTCATCTCTAGGCTTCACGCCA
The DNA here is from genome assembly GCF_978045245.1 of Mus caroli. Taxonomy (NCBI): domain Eukaryota; kingdom Metazoa; phylum Chordata; class Mammalia; order Rodentia; family Muridae; genus Mus; species Mus caroli. The sequence goes on from NW_028227271.1 coordinate 13,753,303, forward strand.
GGTTAATGGAGGGTGAAAGGTGAAGAAGGAGGGTTAGGCCTACTCTTACCGACACCTGACATCCCTGGTGAGCTTCACAGTCCAGCTAATGGTAGGCAAAATTGTTCTGTTAAAATGGAATGAAATGAACTAAAGATCAGCAACACACTTAAAGCAGCCCGATTTCTCACGTTTCCAACTTTCATCCCTTCACCAGTGTTCTTTCAGAGATGTCGGCAGTAAAGTGGTCAAACACTAGGCAGAGGGCAGGATGGGAAGAGTTCTGGAAGCTTTGACACAATCTGATGGCCGTGTGGACCTATGCTAACAGAGACTAGCCCAGGGCCAGGGCCTTCACCAGATGCCAACGTAGTCTATCATGTCTCTGCTGGAAATTCTCATGACCAAAAATGCTTAATAAATAGCAACACAAAAACAGTGATGAATGACATGAGAGGCTGAGTTCAGCAAATAGCCAGATTTTTGCTTAAAACTGAAAGTAGCAAGATTGTGTGCTGTGTACCAGAGAGACATTAAATCTTCAACTCTGTGTTTTTTTCTCTGTCTTTCTGATGTGTGATGGCTGTGTAGATGGGACCGATACATATCATCTTTACTGGTGTGTCTCGATAGATGGGACAGATACAGGTCTTCACTAGTGTGTTTGCACCATGATGCGTGTCATGGTGACACTAAAAGTAGACCCAGTAAACAATACACAGGATCCTGAAGAAATGAAGGCTTTTTATATCTTTTCCCTGTTTCTTGATTTCTCAATCCTGCAGGAAATATGTATGTGGGCCACAATTCTGAGGCTTGAAACTTTGCAAATGTGTTTATAACGGGACGTGGTCATTCTCATACCCTACTGTGTCAAAATGTATTATTTTTAATGTATACTTGCATCCTTTGCTTAGCAACAATGCTGAAGTGGGTAATGTCTATGGATTTAACGGTCCTGTAGAGGTCCTTGGGTATTAATACACTGACATTTTAGCTCAGCGTTCCACCCGCCCACATGCTATTGAAAACCAAATCCCATTAAACTTTCTGAGGGGGGACAAATAAATATTCTAAATCCTACCCACATTCCCCATCACATGATCAGTTTCTTCTAAGCAGCAAAATAATCAGAATTGTTAGTATTTAATCACTTTGGGAAAAACAAGTTCACACAGACTCTCCACATTATAACTTCTTCAGTGCTTTAAGCCAAATTCTTCCACGAAACACAGCTTTCTTGCCACTCACTTGTTCTTTCTCCTGAATCGGAATATAAGTGTTTTCCGCTTTTTCTGGGACAGCGGATGCTTTTGCACTGGGTGCTTTTGATACTGAGAGTCAGAGTGGAAGAAGGGTTCATTAACAGAAAGCCCATTTTTCTTGACCTGTGTTTCACTGGCAGCAATTTGCCAGCTACTTCCATCTTTCACAATAGACACGGCCAGGTAAACAAAGGCTCTCTTATTCCAATTGTTGTCACTAATATTAATTCTCATGTCACTCCATAAACATATCTGTGTGAGTTGGGGTTTTGTCAACTTGACATAAAGCTAGACACACGTGGGAAAAGGGGATCTTAATTGATAAATTGCCACCATAAGACTGGCCTGTAGGCAAGTCTGTTGTACCATTTTATTAATTACTGATTCATTTGGGAGGACCTGGCCCATGACTGGGCCTGTCCTGAAATGTATAACAAAGCAGGCTGATCAGTCCACGAGGAACAAGCCAGTGAGCAACATCCCTTCATAGCCTTAGCGTCAGCTCCTGCATCCAGGTTCCTTCATTACTTTTTTTCCCTGATTTCCATTCATGATGGATTGTTACATACAAATGTAAGATGAAATAAACCCTTCCTTCTTCAAGTTGCTTTCAGTAATGGTATTTACCCTAACTTATAAAATAATCTTTATATCTATGTTCATCTTTCTTATTTATATATGTAAGTTACAGAATAATGGCAAAGGGTTAAAAAAGCAAGTAATTTCAAATAGGTATATGAAGCTGGAGCTAGAAAAATATAATAATAGAAAGTGTTCTTTATGTGGGTGAGATAATAAATCAAACCAAGCTGGAGAGTCTACTCAGGCTGCTGGCTATAGGTTGTAGATTCAGGTTGCAGGCTCAGAGTCAGGATGAAGGAGCAAAGTCAAGTGAAGGGCAGTGCCAGGTCTACACAGCTGGATGGGTGGCAGCTCTTGGTATATTAATGGCTGGCTAGATGGACTGTACATTCAGATGGGTGACTGAGAAGAAGGATGGTCATGGCAGATGCCATTTCTAGGGCCCTCAGCAGCAGCAAGTCCAAGCCAAACTCAAGTCTCTGGGATAATCAGGAAGTCTTAGCCTGATGCTCCTTTGATGTCCACACCAGATGGTCAGAAGACATGTGGGGTCACCCCCTTTGCATTTCTACAGGGTCCAGATGAGAGACTTGCATCCTTTAATGTGACTATTATGCCTTCAAGTTCTTCCTCCTGATTTTCCTCCTATGATCTTTTTTTTTAAAATATTTTTTATTACGTATTTTCCTCAATTACATTTCCAATGCTATCCCAAAAGTCCCCCATACCCCCCCCCCACTTCCCTACCCACCCATTCCCATTCTTTTGGCCCTGACATTCCCCTGTATTGGGGCATATAAAGTTTGTGTGTCCAATGGGCCTCTCTTTCCATTGATGGCTGAATAGGCCATCTTTTGATACATATGCAGCTAGAGACAAGAGCTCTGGGGTACTGGTAAGTTCATATTGTTGTTCCCCCTATAGGGTTGCAGTTCCCTTTAGCTCCTTGGGTAATTTCTCTAGCTTCTCCATTGGGAGCCCTGTGTTCCATCCAATAGCTGACTGTGCTCATCACGTCTGTGTTTGCTAGGCCCCGGCATAGTCTCACAAGAGACCGATATATCTGGGTCCTTTCAGCAAAATCTTGCTAGTGTATGCAATGGTGTCAGCGTTTGGAAGCTGATTATGGGATAGATCCCTGGATATGGCAGTCTCTAGATGGTCCATCCTTTCATCACAGCTCCAAACTTTGTCTCTGTAACTCCTACCATGGGTGTTTTGTTCCAAATTCTAAGAAGGGGCATAGTGTCCACACTTTGGTCTTCATTCTTCTTGAGTTTCATGCATTTAGCAAATTGTATCTTATATCTTGGGTATCCTAAGTTTTGGGCTAATATCCACTTATCAGTGAGCACATATTGTGTGAGTTCCTTTGTGATTGTGTTACCTCACTCAAGATGATGCCCTCCAGGTCCATCCATTTGGCTATGAATTTCATAAATTCATTCTTTTTAATAGCTGGGTAGAACTCCATTGTGTAGATATACCATAATTTCTGTATCCATTCCTCTGTTGAGGGGCATCTTGGTTCTTTCCAGCTTCTGGCTATTATAAATAAGGCTGCTATGAACATAGTGGAGCTCTTCTCAAGGATAAAAGAACCTCTGGTGGAATCACCATGCCGGACCTAAAGCTTTACTACAGAGCAATTGTGATAAAAACTGCATAGTACTGGTATAGTGACAGACAAGTAGACCAATGGAATAGAATTGAAGACCCAGAAATGAACCCACACACCTATGGTCACTTGATCTTCGACAAGGGAGCTAAAACCATCAGTGGAAAAAAGACAGCATTTTCAACAAATGGTGCTGGCACAACTGGCGGTTATCATGTAGAAGAATGTGAATTGATCCATTCCTATCTCCTTGTACTAAGGTCAAATCTAAGTGGATTAAGGAACTCCACATAAAACCAGAGACACTGAAACTTATAGAGGAGAAAGTAGGGAAAAGCCTCGAAGATATGGGTACAGGGGAAAAATTCCTGAATAGAACAGTAATGGCTTGTGCTGTAAGATCGAGAATCGATAAATGGGACTTCATAAAGTTGCAAAGCTTCTGCAAGGCAAAAGACACCATCAATAAGACAAAAAGACCACCAACAGATTGGGAAAGGATCTTTACCTATCCTAAATCAGATAGGGAACTAATGTCCAATATATATAAAGAACTCAAGAAGGTGGACTCCAGAAAATCAAATAACCCCATTAAAAAATGGGGCTCAGAACTGAACAAAGAATTCTCACCTGAGGAATACCGAATGGCAGAGAAGCACCTGAAAAAATGTTCAACATCCTTAATCATCAGGGAAATGCAAATCAAAACAACCCTGAGATTCCACCTCACACCAGCCAGAATGGCTAAGATCAAAAATTCAGGTGACAGCAGATGCTGGCGAGGATGTGGAGAAAGAGGAACACTCCTCCATTGTTGGTGGGATTGCAAGCTTGTACAACCACTCTGGAAATCAGTCTGGCGGTTCCTCAGAAAATTGGACATAGTACTACCGGAGGATCCAGCAATACCTCTCCTAGGCATATATCCAGAAGATGTCCTCCTATGATCTTAATAAAGTCTTGTGAGGCTATGCCAGTGCCTGGCAAATACAGAAGTGGATCCTCATTGTCATCTATTGGATGGAACATAGGGCCCCCAATGGAGGAGCTAGAGAAAGTACCCAAGGAGCTGAAGGGGTCTGCAACCTTATAGGAGGAACAGCAATATGAACTAATCAGTACCTCCAGAGCTCGTGTCTCTAGCTGCATATGTAGCAGAAGATGGCCTAGCCGGCCATCATTGGGAAGAGAGGTCCCTTGGTCGTACAAACTTTATGTGCCCCAGTACAGGGAAATGGCAGGGCCAAGAAGTGGGAGTGGGTAGGTAGGGGAGCAGGGCGGGGAGCGAGGGTTAGGGGACTTTCGAGATAGCATTTGAAATGTAAATGAAGAAAATATCTAATAAAAAATTGAAAACAATATAAAGTCCTTGACTTTCAATTAACTCCCCAACAAATGTGTGGGGAGGCTGGCTTTTAACTCCCAGGAATAAGTCATTTTTCATTCTGGGATGGATAGGTGACGCCACATTGCTCATCTGTCAATCCAGAAGCAGAGTCATTCTGTGTCTTCAAAAATGGAGCCAAAGACACTTGTAAAATGGAGTCTCTTTGGGCAAGGCACAATCTGAAAAGCCAGATTTAGCCTGGGGAAAGACACAACTCTGTCTCCTTTAGGTGCAGAGCTGAGTGGACTTCTGCTTCTCCAGACACAGCCATAGCTAGCGCTGTGCTTGGATTCAACCTGCCCTGTTCTGAAGCAACTCAGGAATCTTGAAGCCAAATTTATATTCTAAGGGTTAACAACCTTATCAACAGCAGAAGTATGCCTAAGTCATCAAGGTTTGTCAGATAAAATACAAACTTGATTAGATTTCACTTCCAAATACACAGGGCATAATAAAGAACATTGAACATTATGGGGTCTCTAGATAAGATTCACACTTACCTGAGGAATGTGTGATTTTGTGTGCTAAGTCTGATACCCTTATTTATCTTTGTACAATAAAAGTTATGTCTTTGTCCAAAAAGTTGACAAATTACTAATATAATAAGGTAATGTCTACCATCTCAATAAGTTCTGAAATTCATCGCATCACTCATTTTGTCTCTTTAGCTGACATTGTTATTACTGATATTTTAAATGCTAGGACTATGAATCTATTAACCTATTCATCATCTGTTGCCTTACTATATAGACATTATAATTATATACTTGATTTATTAAATTTTAATATATATAATATTTCTCAGGCAAAGCCAAGATCACAGATGATAATAACAGAACATTACATTTGTGTTGGGATGTATTTCAATTCTGCGTATATGTCAAACTCCTTAAGATACAACTCTCGTATTTGTGAAATTAATAATACTTCCACAATTTATTATTTATATTATCCTTCATTAGTTCCTGCATTTCTTTTTCCGTCTGTGATCATTTTTTTTTTCGTTAACTGCTTTTTCCTCCTTTCATCCTTCCCTCCTTCCCTCCTTCCCTCCTCCCTCCCTTTTTTCCTTCCTTGTGAAGAGTCTACTGGACAGAAGTTCTATGTTGTATCAGCCTCCACCTTCCTTGGGACAGTGTCTGACTGTCGCATTCCAGGCTGGTCACCTGCTAGTGAAGATCCTCCTACTCCATCCTGCCAGGTACTAGGATTGCAAATGTGTTTCAGACATGGCTTCTGCATGTGTTTTTGAAGGATCATTGCTCTGTGCAAATGTTTTATGTTAACATTTAAGTTTGCTCTCTATCTGTGATGACTAATCATCTTTATTTCAACTTGATGGGACTGATAACCATGACACAACTTGTGAGTGTGTTTGTGAAGATGCTTCTAGAAATGTTTAAAAGTACAAGGCTCACCATCCCAGGAGGTAAGGTTTGTCTAGAATATAAAGGAGAATGTGAGCTAAGCCTATCCAACTTGGTCTACTTCCTGATTACAATGCAATGTGACACTCTCTCACAATCTTGCTGCTGTGGTGTCCTGCCATGATGTAACTCAAATTATGCACCAAAGCAAACCCCTTTCACCTTAAATCGCTCTTGTCAAGTATTTTGTCTCTGGACGAAGTAAAGCAGCTAAACAAACCCTTCATTTCATCTTGTTCCCACTGTCACTGTTAAAAACTCAATGCTCAAGAACTTACATTTTATCCATAAAGTCTATACTCAGCCTCCAGCAAAAGTTAATTTGGTTTTCAGCCAAGTACTGTGTTGCATTTAGTTGTAGCTTTCCTTGTGTTTATTTTCATTTGGTTTATTTGGATGGGGAAGATTGGTACTTTATTTTTGAAAATTTCATACACATCAAATTTAGATTTCTACTGTTCTCTGTTGTGTTATCTTCTGCAATTGTAATTATCTTCCTGCACTGGCTAGTTTCATGTCAGCTTGACATAAGCTAGAATCATCTGAAAGGAGGGAACCTTAACTGGAAAAATGCTTCCATGTGATCCAGTTAGAAGGCATCTTCTTAATTAGTGATTTACACGGGAAGGACCAGCCCGTTGTGGATGATGCCATCCCCGGGCTGGTGACCTAGGGTTTTACAAGAAGCCAAGCTGAGCAAGTCTTAGGGAGCAAGTCAGTAAGCAACACCCCTTCATGGCCTCTGCATCAGCTCCTGCTTCTAGCTTCCTTGCTTGACTGAGTTACTGTACTGACATCCTTCAAAGATGAACAATGGTGTGGAAATATAAGCCAAATAAACTCTTTCCTCCCCCAAGTTGCTTTTGGTCATTGAGCTTCATCACAGCAATAGTAACAGTAACTAAGAAAAAAAAGGAAAAGATACTAGAAGGGCATTGCTATGACAGACCTGACCATGTTGTTTCAGGGGAGGATTGTAGTAGGAACTTGGGGTTGAAGGAGCCATTGAGTGTTGAGAGCTCAGTGGGCTGTTTTGTAGGAGCCTAGAAGATAATGTTGAAAGCAGTGCAGATGATGGAAGCCTGGCTTGGACAGGGTCCTCATGTGAAGAGTCTATGGTGTCTGGTCAGCTGGAGCTGAGGAACTATTTGTGATTAACAAGAGACAAGAGCCACTAAAGTGGTTTTGCTTTGCTGACACTGGTCAGCTGAGGCTGAACAGCCAGCCATGATGAAGCAGAGACTGGCATCATGGAGGTGAAGGCTTTTGGTAAGCATGTCCTTCCTTAGCGTCAGCACACAGAAGCTGTGTTCCAGAGGTAGCCATGAAATGGTAGGAAGAACGCATGAGATATTTGCAATTCTTGCATGTGTTTTTTGATTCACTGTAATTCACCTAAAAATCCAATCTCTCCCGGTAGTATTTGATTAGAAATGTTTTGACTAAATTTTCAAATTCTTACACTAATATCTTTCATGAATAAATTCATAGAAGTGCTAGAAAGCATTGACTGAATAAGCATACGGCCTACACTGGAAGTAGGCAAGCTCACTGGGATACTTCAGTGCCTCGATGATTATTAACGAGTCTCATCATCTCTCAGTTCTAGCTTGCCTGAAGCCTTAGGAAATCAAGCTTAGCTGTGTAGGCTTTTGTGTCGCAAGACAGACACTGGAGAAAGTAGCACATGGAAATGGGTCACATAGGTGATGAAATCTGAAAGACCTAGTAAACTTCCATATACCTTCAGTGTTTTCCCTCTGAGTCTGAGATTAACACGATTATGTGGACAGGTTCTTGACATCGAGGTCTAATTATAACTTTACACTATTTACTTAAAGGACAAATACCCTGGGATGTAAACAGAGGCCCTCAAGAATACACACTCACAAACACATGCACACTCATAGGCACACACACACACACACACACACACACACAACACCTTACTAAACACATAAAAGCAATCAGTCTGTATGTTACTTGTATGTATATCAACCCATTCATCTGTATGATGTTACTTGTATGTGTACAGTCCCACTGACCACTCACTCCTAAACCTTCTTTTTCTCTCCACATCCTGTCACTTTTTCTATTCTATCGATTTTGTGCCTTAAAGGCCTTCCAAATCTACCAACTTTTCTTCTCCCACATGTGTCCACCATTATTTGCAATTCAGATGACAGCAGTCTCTCTTGGTGCCTTTCTTTCTGTCTCAGTTGCTGCAATCCTTTCACTACTACATTGAGCAACCTTTATCTGGGTGAAGATGCTCTTCTCTTACTCTAAACCCTCCAAAGGTACCCTATTGTGCTTCAGAAAAACTCTGCACTTGTAATCATGGTCTATGAGTCTTAACAGCTGGATGTCATTGCCCTGTCTATCTTCCCTAATTTCCATTTCACAATTTCAGAGAGAGAGAGAGACAGAGAGAGAGACAGAGAGAGAGAGAGAGAGAGAGAGAGAGAGACAGAGAGAGAGAGAGAGAGAGAGAGAGAGAGAGAGAGAGAGAGAGAGAGAGAGAGAGACATACCATCAAACCATCACTGTATTTTTAATGTTGTATTAATATGTATGGAACATACATTAAAACAAGTCATAACAGTATTGAAGATCTCCTTCATAGAAAAATATTCCAGAAGACCAATGTAATCAGGTAAAATAAGTAGAGTTACCATCTTTGTTTTTGAGACAGGGACTCACTGTATAGCTCAGGCTGGCCTGAAAATCTATATAGACCAGGCTAGTCTTAAACTTAGAGATATCCACCTATCTCTGCCTCCTGAGTGCTGGGATTATAAGTGTGCACCACTACATACAATTTTAGTAAATCTATATTTCTCCATGGGTATCACATATGATATGTGGTTTTGATACAGAGTCGTGGTCACACTTTCAATCCCTGTAGTCACATTACTCTTTTGATGATCCAGTTTATTCTAAGGTCTGTAGGTGTGGCTTGCTTTTGCATTCCTTGCTTTGCCTGGCTTCTTCTTTTCACACAGTGTTTGTTTGGGGGAAATCTTTCCGGCTTCACAAAGCACAATGCTAGATGTATCTGAAAAAACAATATATTTTGACATTGCACTTCAATGTGAGAGCTTTTACTTCAAGGCATTAACCTGCAAACTGTGAAAGGTCTAATACTGACTAGGAATTTAAGCACTTATGGGATTTCTAAGAGCTTAATGATCCATTCAAGACTCAGAATTCATATTGATAGGACTGCTTGCTGTAATGAGCATGCTTTATATAATAGCTCGCCTTCGTTGAAAGTTTGACTTTATTTCTTCTATAGCCATTTGGCACAGGTTTTTCATCATCAGGCACAGGATGCACCTACAAATAGCTAAGGAAAGATTGGTTAATAAAAGACCATTACAGCTTTCTCACCCAGCACCACAAAAAGACTTCCGCTCTCAACATTTTAATTTAAAAATCCAACCTCTGTCATATGTTTTACATATAGCATGTAGCATGTGGTTTGGCAGTGTTCCAAGTGACCCAATAGAGAAGTCAAAATTTGTGAAGCTTTAGACTGGCTTAAAGTAGCCCCGTGTCACCTCAGTATGACAAAGTGAAATGGAAAAGAGTAAAACTCCTTCGGTGTAAGTGAAGAAAAGGAAAGAACGAAAGTGCACACAAAACTTCTTTTTTTTTTGATTTTTAATATTTTTATTACATATTTTCCTCAATTACATTTCCAATGCTATCCCAAAAGTCCCCCATAGCGCCCCCCACTTCCCTACCCACCCATTTCCATTCTTTTGGCCCTGGCATTCCCCTATATTGGGGCATATAAAGTTTGCAAGTCCAATGGGCCTCTCTTTCCATTGATGGCCGACTAGGCCATCTTTCGATACATATGCAGCTAGAGACAAGAGCTCCGGGGTTCTGGTTAGTACATCATGTTGTTCCAACAATAGGGTTGCAGATCCCTTTAGCTCCTTGGGTACTTTCTCTAGCTTCTCCATTGGGAGCCCTGTGATACATCCAATAGCTGACTGTGAACATCCACTCCTGTGTTTGCTAGGCCCCTGCATAGTCTCACAAGAGACAGCTATATTTGGGTCCTTTCAGCAAAATCTTGCTAGTGTATGCAATGGTGTCAGCGTTTAGAAGCTGATTATGGGATGGATCCCTGGATACAGCAGTCTCTAAATGGTCCATCCTTTCATCACAGCTCCAAACTTTGTCTCTGTAACTCCTTCCCTGGGTGTTTTGTTCCCAATTCTAAGAAGGTGCACAGTGTCCACACTTTGGTCTTCATTCTTCTTGAGTTTCATGCGTTTAGCAAATTGTATCTTATATCTTGGGTATCCTAAGTTTTGGGCTAATATCCACTTATCAGTGAATACATATTGTGTGAGTTCTTTTGTGATTGTGTTATTTCACTCAAGATGATGCCCTCCAGGTCCATCCATTTGGCTAGGAATTTCATAAATTCATTCTTTTTAATAGCTGAGTAGTACTCCATTGTGTAAATGTACCATAATTTCTGTATCCATTCCTCTGTTGAGGGACATCTGGGTTCTTTCCAGCTTCTGGCTATTATAAATAGGGCTGCTATGAACATAGTGGAGCATGTGTCCTTTTTACCGGTTGGGACATCTTCTGGATATATGCCCAGGAGAGGTATTGCTGGATCCTCCGGTAGTACTATGTCCAATTTTCTGAGGAACCGCCAGACTGATTTCCAGAGTGGTTGTACAAGCTTGCAATCCCACCAACAATGGAGGAGTGTTCCTCTTTCTCCACATCCTCGCCAGCATCTGCTGTCACCTGAATTTTTGATCTTAGCCATTCTGACTGGTGTGAGGTGGAATCTCAGGGTTGTTTTGATTTGCATTTCCCTGATGATTAAGGATGTTGACCATTTTTTCAGGTGTTTCTCTGCCATTCGGTATTCCTCAGGTGAGAATTCTTTGTTCAGTTCTGAGCCCCATTTTTTAATGGGGTTATTTGACTTTCTGGAGTCCACCTTCTTGAGTTCTTTATATATATTGGATATTAGTCCCTTATCTGATTTAGGATAGGTGAAGATCCTTTCCCAATCTGTTGGTGGTTTTTTTGTCTTATTGATGGTGTCTTTAGCCTTGCAGAAGCTTTGTAGTTTCATGAGGTCCCACTTGTCAATTCTCGATCTTACAGCACAAGCCATTACTGTTCTATTCAGGAATTTTTCCCCTGTGCCCATATCTTCAAGGCTTTTCCCCACTTTCTCCTCTATAAGTTTCAGTGTCTCTGGTTTTATGTGAAGTTCCTTGATCCACTTAGACTTGACCTTAGTACAAGGAGATAGGAATGGATCGATTCGCATTCTTCTACATGTTAACAACCAGTTGTGCCAGCACCATTTGTTGAAAATGCTGTCTTTCTTCCACTGGATGTTTTTAGCTCCCTTGTCGAAGATCAAGTGACCATAGGTGTGTGGGTTCATTTCTGGGTCTTCAATTCTATTCCATTGGTCTCTATTTGTCTGTCACTATACCAGTACCATGCAGTTTTTATCACAATTGCTCTGTAGTAGAGCTTTAGGTCCCGCATGGTGATTCCACCAGAGGTTCTTTTATCCTTGAGAAGAGTTTTTGCTATCCTAGGTTTTTTGTTATTCCAGATGAATTTGCAGATTGCACTTTCTAATTCGTTGAAGAATTGATTTGGAATTTTGATGGGGATTGCATTGAATCTGTAGATTGCTTTTGGCAAGATAGCCATTTTTACAATGTTGATTCTGCCAATCCATGAGCATGGGAGATCTTTCCATCTTCTGAGATCTTCTATAATTTCTTTCTTCAGAGACTTGAAGTTTTTATTATACAGATCTTTCACTTCCTTAGTTAGAGTCACACCAAGATATTTTATATTATTTGTGACTATTGAGAAGGGTGTTGTTTCCCTAATTTCTTTCTCAGCCTGTTTATTCTTTGTGTAGAGAAAGGCCATTGATTTGTTTGAGTTAATTTTATATCCAGCTACTTCACCGAAGCTGTTTATCAGGCTTAGGAGTTCTCTGGTGGAATTTTTAGGGTCACTTATATGTACTATCATATCATCTGCAAAAAGTGATATTTTGACTTCATCTTTTCCAATTTGTATCCCTTTGATCTCCTTTTGTTGTCGAATTGCTCTGGCTAGGACTTCAAGTACAATGTTGAATAGGTATGGAGAAAGTGGACAGCCTTGTCTAGTCCCTGATTTTAGAGGTATTGCTTCAAGCTTCTCACCATTTACTTTGATGATGGCTACTGGTTTGCTGTAGATTGCTTTTATCATGTTTAGGTATGGGCCTTGAATTCCTGATCTTTCCAAGACTTTTATCATGAATGGGTGTTGGATCTTGTCAAATGCTTTTTCCGCATCTAACGAGATGACCATGTGGTTTTTGTCTTTGAGTTTGTTTATATACTGGATTACGTTGATGGATTTCCGTATATTGAACCATCCCTGCATCCCTGGGATGAAACCTACTTGGTCAGGATGGATGATTGTTTTGATGTGTTCTTGGATTCGGTTAGCAAGAACTTTATTGAGGATTTTTGCATCAATATTCATAAGGGATATTGGTCTGAAGTTTTCTATCTTTGTTGGGTCTTTTTGTGGTTTAGGTATCAGAGTAATTGTGGCTTCATAGAATGAGTTGGGTAGAGTACCTTCTGTTTCTATTTTGTGGAATAGTTTGTGAAGAACTGGGATTAGATCTTCTTTGAAGGTCTGATAGAACTCTGCACTAAACCCATCTGGTCCTGGGCTTTTTTTAGTTGGGAGACTATTAATGACTGCTTCTATTTCTTTGGGGGATATAGGGCTGTTTAGATCATTAACCTGATCTTGATTCAACTTTGGTACCTGGTATCTGTCTAGGAACTTCTCCATTTCATCCAGGTTCTCCAGTTTTGTTGAGTATAGCCTTTGGTAGAAGGATCTGATGGTGTTTTGGATGTCTTCAGGATCTGTTGTTATGTCTCCTTTTTCATTTCTGATTTTGTTAATTAGGATGCTTTCCCTGTGCCCTCTAGTGAGTCTGGCTAAGGGTTTATCTATCTTGTTGATTTTCTCAAAGAACCAGCTCCTTGATTGGTTGATTCTTTGAATAGTTTTTCTTGTTTCCACTTGGTTGATTTCACCCCTGAGTTTGATTATTTCCTGCCGTCTACTCCTCTTGGGTGAATTTGCTTCCTTTTGTTCTAGTGCTTTTAGGTGTGTTGTCAAGCTGCTAATGTGTGCTCTCTCTAGTTTCCTTTTGGAGGCACTCAGAGCTATGAGTTTTCCTCTTAGAAATGCTTTCATTGCGTCCCATAAGTTTGGGTATGTTGTGGCTTCATTTTCATTGAACTCTAAAAAGTCCTTAATTTCTTTCTTTATTCCTTCCTTGACCAAGGTATCATTGAGAAGAGTGTTGTTCAGTTTCCACGTGAAGGTTGGCTTTCTATTATTTATTTTGTTATTGAAGATCAGCCTTAGTCCATGGTGATCTGATAGGATGCATGGGACAATTTCAATATTTTTGTATCTGTTGAGGCCTGTTTTGTGACCAATTATGTGGTCAATTTTGGAGAAGGTACCATGAGGTGCTGAGAAGAAGGTATATCCTTTTGTTTTAGGATAGAATGTTCTGTAGATATCTGCCAGATCCATTTGATTCATAATTTCTCTTAGTTTCTCTGTGTACCTGTTTAGTTTCTGTTTCCATGATCTGTCCATTGGTGAAAGTGGTGTGTTGAAGTCTCCCACTATTATTGTATGAGGTGCAATGTGTGCTTTGAGCTTTACTAAAGTTTCTTTAATGAATGTGGCTGCCTTTGTATTTGGAGCATAGATATTCAGGATTGATAGTTCCTCTTGGAGGATTTTACCTTTGATGAGTATGAAGTGTCCCTCCCTGTCTTTTTTAATGACTTTGGGTTGGAAGTCAATCTTATCAGATATTAGAATGGCTACTCCAGCTTGTTTCTTCATGCCATTTGCTTGGAAAATTGTTTTCCAGCCTTTCATTCTGAGGTAGCGTCTATCCTTTTCTCTGAGATGAGTTTCCTGTAAACAGCAAAATGTTGGGTCTTGTTTGTGTAGCCAGTTTGTTAGTCTATGTCTTTTTATCAGGGAGTTGAGTCCATTGATATTAAGAGATATTAAGGAAAAGTAATTGTTGTTTCCTGTTATTTTTGTTGTTAAGGTTGGCATTTTCTTCTTGTGGCTGTCTTCTTTTAGGTTTGTTGAGGGATTACCTTCTTGTTGTTTCTAGGGCGTGGTTCCTGTCCTTGTATTGTTTTTTTTCTGTTATTATCCTTTGAAGGGCTGGATTCGTGGAGAGATAATGTGTGAATTTGGTTTTGTCGTGGAATACTTTGGTTTCTCCATCTATGTTAATTGAGAGTTTGGCTGGGTATAGTAGCCTGGGCTGGAATTTGTGTTCTTTTAGTGTCTGTATAACATCCGTCCAGGATCTTCTGGCTTTCATAGTCTCTGGTGAAAAATCTGGTGTAATTCTGATAGGCTTGCCTTTATATGTTACTTGGCCTTTTTCTCTTACTGCTTTTAGTATTCTATCTTTATTTAGAGCATTTGTTGTTCTGATTATTATGTGTCGGGAGGTATTTCTTTTCTGGTCCAGTCTATTTGGAGTTCTGTAGGCTTCTTGTATGTTCATGGGCATCTCTTTCTTTAGATTTGGGAAGTTTTCTTCTATAATTTTGTTGAAGATGTTTGCTGGTCCTTTGAGTTGAAAATCTTCATTCTCATCCACTCCTATTATCCGTAGGTTTGGTCTTCTAATTGTGTCCTGTATTTCTTGGATGTTTTGAGTTAGGATCTTTTTGCATTTTACATTTTCCTTGATTGTTGTGCCGATGTTCTCTATGGAATCTTCTGCACCTGAGATTCTCTCTTCCATCTCTTGTATTCTGTTGCTGATGCTCGTATCTATGGTTCCAGATTTCTTTCCTAGGGTTTCTATCTCTAGTGTTGCCTCATTTTGGGTTTTCTTTATTGTGTCTACTTCCCTTTTTAGGTCTAGTATGGTTTTGTTCATTTCCATCATCTGTTTGGATGTGTTTTCCTGTTTTTCTGTAAGGACTTCTACCTGTTTGATTGTGTTATCCTGTTTTTCTTTAAGGACTTCTACCTGTTTGATTGTGTTATCCTGTTTTTCTTTAAGGACTAGTAACTGTTTAGCCATGTTCTCCTGTAATTCTTTAAGTGAGTTATTAAAGTCCTTCTTGATGTCCTCTACCATCATCATGAGATATGCTTTTAGATCCGTGTCTAGCTTTTCCGGTGTGTTGGGGTGCCCTGGACTGGGCGAAGTGGGGGTGCTGGGTTCTGATGATGGTGAGTGGTCTTGGTTTCTGTTAGTAAGATTATTACGTTTACCTTTCACCATCTGGTAATCTCTGGGGTTAGTTGTTATCGTTGTCACTGTTTAAAGATTGGAGCAGAAGCTGTGTTCCACTCACCAGCAGTCTCAAAATCCTGCGGCAGGGGTTGTGGGTAGCTGGCGGTACCCTGGTGCTGGTCCAGCCGGAAGAGGCCTGTGGTCCTACTCAGGCCGGTTTTCTGCTTCCCTAACTAATGCAGTCTCTGGTCCCGCGTGCAATTGGATTGGAGCAGAAGCTGTGTTCCACTCACCAGAAGTCTTAAGATCCTGTGGCGGGTGTTGTGGGTAGCTGGCGAGTGTCAGCCGACCCTGCGCCCTAGCTACCCCGGTGCTTTTTTGACCGGAAGAGGCTTGTGGCCCTACGTAGGCCGGATTTTTGCCTCCCCAACCAAAGCAGTCTCAGGTCCCGCGTGATTGGACTGGAGCAGAAGCTGTGTTCCACTCACCAGCAGTCTCAAAATCCTGTGGCGGGGGTCGTGGGTAGCTGGCGGGTGTCAGGCGACCCTGCGCTCAAGCTACCCCTGTGCTGATCCTGCCGGATGAGGCCTGTGGCCCTACTCAGGCCGGTTTCTGCTTCCCTAACTAATGCAGTCTCAGGTCCCGTGCGCAATTGGATTGGAGCAGAAGCTGTGTTCCACTCACCAGAAGTCTTAAGATCCTGTGGCGGGTGTTGTGGGTAGCTGGCAAGTGTCAGCCGACCCTGCGCCCTAGCTACCCCGGTGCTTTTCTGACCGGAAGAGGCTTGTGGCCCTACGTAGGCCGGATTTCTCTCTCCCCCCACACAAAACTTCTTAAAGGAAGAAGTAGAAGACAATTGGATGCTCTATGCTCAGCATCCTGGGCCCTGGCTTAGGTGCAGAAGTTGCTCACTATATACTTAATGAAGTAAAGGTCACTGTATGCATCAAAGGTGAGTTCTTTCTCAGGAGCACCACATGGCTCTGTAAGTATATATGTATATATGTATGTTACATGTGTGTGTGTGCGTGCGTGTGCATGTGAACATGCATGCATATGCTTAATTTATTATACATACATGTCTTAATTAAGGTTTTACTGCTGTGAACAGACACCATGCCCAAGGCAAGTCTTATAAAAACAACATTTACTTGGGGCTGGCTTACAGGTTCAGAGGTTCAGTCCATAATCATCAAGGTGGGAGCATGGCAGTATCCAGGTAGGCATGGCACAAGCAGAGCTGAAAGTTCTACGTCTTTATCCAAAGGCTGCTAGTGGAAGACTGACTTCCTGGCAACTAGGGTGAGGGAGGATCTTATATGCCCACACCCACAGTGACACACCAGGTCACACCTATTCCAACAAGGCCACACCTCCAAATGGTGTCACTCCCTGGTCCAAGAATATACAAACCATCACAATACACATATATTTTATTAATGCCTATATGTCTATGTAGATATATAGATCTATATATGTGTCTAGGATGTGGATGCTGTGGACATTAAATATCTTCCTCAATTGCTCTTCACCTTATATTTTGAGACAAGTCACTCATTGAACCTGGAGATCACTGATTAGCTAAACTGACTGGCCAGTAAGCCCAGCAGATCCTCCTGTTTCCACTGTCTGGTGCTTATATTACAGGTGTCTGATGCCATGCCTGGGTTTTACAATGTTGGGTGTCGAGGATCTCAACTCAGTTCTTGATATATATATATATATATATATATATATATATATATATACCTAACAGTTTTGCATAACCTTCTACAGTTCACCATGATAAAATTATCCTGTGCTGCCATTTTGGAAATGTACATTTTTTCCATTGATAATACAAAATTACTATTGTGCAGATATGTGTTCAGAATGCCCTGTTATATGCTGAAACTTTTGGATGGCTTACATAGGAGCAGCACTATTTCTGGTTAGTCATAATAATGTTCGGTTTGCTTTTCACTCTTAACTTCCATATCTTTGATCTCAAAACACTGCCAGATATTGGATGAGAACCCTGTGTGTGTGTGTGTGTGTGTGTGTGTGTGTGTGTGTGTGTGTGTGTGTGTGTAAAGCTTCACAAAACAATGAGGAGTCAATGGTGAAGAAAATGACTGAAAATAATGTTCTTTCTCATCTGCCATTTTTACTGGGAATGGCAATTAATTATATAGTTCCTAAACTTGGTTGCTGTTCTACTCCATTTCAAACATCAATGATTTCCTTGATTATTTCCTAATTAGATTGGGAAAATGAATACAGAATCCATATACTTTGTGAGAAGGAAAACAAATGAGATTTGTCCAGCTTCACATTCTCTATCATACATCTTTAGTTCGTAGATTTTCTTTCTTCCTGAAACATTATTCTATTTATTGTAATTTGTATTCCAGACATTCCCATGTATATATTTTAAATAAGCACATTTTATGTGTTTCAAGGATTGCCTAGCTTTCACTTTAAGGGGTTCTATTTCATTTTTAGTCAGTTAAACTGAACATTGCATTCCTACATTTGTGTTTAGATTAATAAATCCCAGAACTGTTTCCAGCACATTCATTTTCCAAAGCAGAAGAAGGGTTATGTGCACACACAAGCAATCCTTTCGGGTAGTAGCAGTATTATACAGACCCTCTAATGACATACTTGCTTATAAGCTATTGTTTCTTCATGGAAGTGATTATCTGTGCCAAAATAAGGCTTATGTAATTGCTCTTAAGGCATGCTTATCTTTCCAAGCCTCTTGGGAAAATATAAATAGGACACATTTAACTCCTGTGAATGACAAAAAAAAAATCTTTAAACTGTCAGCTTTGATAAATTTGTGTGGGGAGACAGTAGGCATAAAAATTGAGAGCAATCAGACTGTTGCCAACATTATTTTATTGCTAAACAAACACTATTTTCCTTTATTGCTGCAACGCAAGATAGAGTCTATTTGTCAGTAACAACTAGATATGAAAAATACTGAAAATTCAGCATTCTATTAAGCCACCGATCTGATTGATAGATTCACTTGATTCTGCATCTTATGAATGGATACACACCTCCCAGTCTGGACTGCAAAGGGTTCCGAATTGAACCCTTCCTTGGGAATATCTTCTGTCTCATAGAATCTTAACACATGCAGGGTGATAGGAAGCTGGTTAGTGCACGTGAATGTTTCTCTTTCCTTTGAGAATTATAAGTGCCTGCACTTACTTGGCATGCCTTGGTCACGTGATATGGCCACAAGGAATTAAAACAGGCCAGGTTGGAGCGGTCTCAGACAACTGAGGCACTATGATTTGACTGAGAATAATCAGACCTTTTATACCTTTATCAAATACCAAATATGATGGCAACTACCAAGATCAATACAGTCACAGTTGTAAGGATACAACGATGCTAGCAAGTTATACAGGAAACACAAGATTAATGTCTAAGAACAATTGTCCTGCCAAGCTTCCATGCTTCCTTGACTTCCAAGGGAACATACAGAAACACAAAGAGGCCTGAATGCTTCACTGTCTAAGGGAGTGTATCAGTCTCTCAGGAACTAGAAGGCACATTGTGTCCCAGGAGCCA
The DNA here is from genome assembly GCF_978045245.1 of Mus caroli. Taxonomy (NCBI): domain Eukaryota; kingdom Metazoa; phylum Chordata; class Mammalia; order Rodentia; family Muridae; genus Mus; species Mus caroli. The sequence continues at coordinate 13,772,459 of NW_028227271.1, forward strand.
TGGACTCTGTGGTGGTTTGAATATACTTGACCCATGGAGTGGCACTATTAGGGGGTATGGCCTTGTTATAGAGTAGGCATGGCCTTGTTGGAGAAAGTGTGTCTCTATGGGACTGGGCTTTGAGACCCTCCTCCTAGCCATGTGGGAACCAGTCTTCTTCTGTTTGCCTTTGGATAAAGATGTAGAACTCTTTGGCTCCTCCAGTCCCATGTCTGCCTAGACACTGCCATTCTCCCACTTTGATGATAATGGACTGAACCTGTAAACCAACCCAAATTAAATATTGTCCTTTATAAGAGTTGTCTTGATCATGCTCTCTTTTTACAGCAATGGAATCCCCAACTAAGATAGACTCTAACCTCAAAAACTCATGATGCATGCTTCTCAAGGAAGCTAAATCCATAGTTCCCTACAGGGAATTGCACTATAATTCTTGTTACCAACACTATACTGACCAGCACAACCTTCTGGTCATGAGGGGTGGATCACAGTAAAAAGAGATAAACAATATGTGGTTCCTGACTTCAAGGACCTTCAAGAGAATACTATCAAGAGAGCTGGTCTTGTGAAGATCATATGCCCCAGTACAGGGAAATGCCAAAGGCCAGGAAGCAGGAGTGGGTGGGTTGGGGAGCAAGGTGGGGGGAGGATATAGGGGGCTTTGGGGATAGCATGTGAAATGTAAATGAAGAAATATCTAATAAAAACAGAGAGCTGATGATTTCAGCAAAGCATAAACAGATGTTCACAGGCTCCAGGAATCCATTATACATACAAAAAAAAAAATCTTCAGTGGAATTCTGCCTCCAGAAGGCTTTACTTGATCAACTTAAATCAAAAGATATATGTGTTTCATTGATTTGCTTATTTGTAATTAAAAGACAACTATTAAAATGGAGAACCTAGAAAAATATATTTCTTGATAAATTATGTAAAGCCAGAATAATGAAAAAATAGAACTCTGAACAAACTAAACAAAACTAAGAAGATTAACTCTGTCATAAAACATTTACTATTAAAAGAAGGTTTCTGGAGCTAATGGTGCCTATTAAATATTCTACCAATTAAGAAAGAACAAACACCAGTCCCTTTCAATTTCTCTAAAAAAAAAAAATGTTAGAGAAGGAATATTTCCAGACTCCTTTGACAAAGTCAATATTATCTTGGTGCCAGAGCCAGAGAAGAACACTACAAAAAAATAAAGATTAAGGTGAAGAGTCTTTATGAAAATACTTATTAAACATGGCAGCAAAACACTATCAAACTGAATTACAATACAGTAAAAGGTTTATCCATGATGATCAAATTATGTTTTTCCTTGGAATACAAGGATGTTTCAAAATAAGTAAATCGGTGAATATGATCTGTGATGTTAGAAAATTGCAGACAAAGCTATATGATCATCCCCATTGATACAGAAAATTATTTGATATTTAATATCCCTTTGTGATAAAATTATTAGCATATATATATATATATATATATATATATATATATATATATATAATCAGAAATATTTGCCAGAGCATTTAGAAAATAGTAGGCTTCTAATCAGAAAAGCACAAAATTGTCACTATTTATTTATGGCTTGAGCTTGTGTGCAACAAAAGATGAAATCTCTGTATGACTCATACTTTTCTGTTCTTCCCAGTTCCTGTCACAAGGAAGTAAGGACTTTTCATGACCTGACCCAGATTTTCTTGGTCCATCAGCACTATCTCACAACACAACTTTAAAAAAAGAAAGTAAATTTAAAGATGGTAGAATACATGAGAAAAGAAAGAAGATAGGTTAACTGAGGGTTGAAAGATGAAGCAGAAACTGGGACAGGGCACAAGAGGAAAGAAGAGGGTAGGGAGCAGGTTAAGTAAAACTAAGGATGTATGAAAAAAATCCTATGGAAACCTATTCATTCATAAAATAACTACACAATAGAGCTATGTGGCTTGAATGAAAATGTCCCCCATAGGCTCAGATATTTGATCATATGGTTTCCACCTGGTGGTTCTGTTTAAGAAGACTGGAACCTTTAGGAGGTGCAGTCTTGCTGGAGGAAGTATGTCATTTGGGGAAGGGGGTTCTGAAAGTGAACAGGCCTGTCCCACTTTCAGATCTCTCTCCCTCTCTCTCTCTGATTTCTGATGTGCTGATGAAATGGGATCAGCCAGCTTTCTTCTCTGGCATCCTGCTGTCATGCTATCCTGACTACTATGGACTCTCTCCACCTAGAGCCCATAAGCCAAAATAAATTCCTTTTATAACTTGCTTTTGGTTATAATATTTTATCATGGCAATGAGAAAGAAATGAATACATCACTTGTTAAAGAAAAATTTGAATGTAATTACCCTGTATGTGTAGATAGTGTTGCCCCCAGAATATATGAGATATTGAACAAAAATCACAGTACAAGACACAAGATTCTGTCCTAGATGTTACTGTTCAGAAAGGCCCCAGAGATTCCCCCTCAAAGAAACATAAGCTATTGCTAAACTCATGTTTACCTGTCAAACTTAGACAATAAGATCTTATTTCTGATAACACCACACACTTGGGCTTACAGAATATAGAAACATCAATTGTGAAGAAACTGTCTTCCTCAGGGCTAGTTTTCTTAATACTAGAAGGTGGGTACAGACTGTTGGAGGAGAAAAGATATTTGTGTTCTTACTCAGCACCAGACCATACAGACTACAATACTAAGTGCCCAGACAAGGTATGCCTACTGGTGCAATAGCAGCATGATTGCTATTTGGTAACTAATTACTGGCTGATTGGATTTCACAGAAGGGAATTCCTTTCCTTGTTTGTAATCTCAGTCAAAATCCCATTGCTCGAAGGTTTTCTGATTGAGTCTTTGGTTGTTATTTTGTTAATTGGTTTTGTCAAATTGTCTTCTAAATATTTGTGTGTATTCAAGACTTGGACTGTTCTCAACCTTGGTGAGAGAAGCGTTTTGTTTCTTGTAGCAGACAACAGTTAATAGAGAGATGTATAGTTTGTCAAAATAATAAGAGTAAGAGATTGAACGTTCAGTTCAGCCCCACCATGACCAAGGCTCAAGAAACATTGCAAAATAAAAAGTAAAAAGAATGTAATAGCCAGATAACAGATGTGTCTGGGTTATGGAAGGAAGGTAGAGGAACAAGCCAAGAGGAGCAAGACTGAAAGCAGAGTTCTTCCATGGCTTCTACTTCAGTTTCTGCCATTGGGTTCTTATCCTGTGTTCCCATTATGACTTCCCTCAGTGATCAACTGTGATCCAGACATGTTAGCAATAAACCCTTTCTTCTCCAAGTAGCTTTTTTTCATGGTGTCTTTATCACAGAAATAGAAAGCAAAATAAAACAAAAATTGATATCTGGTCTGTGGGCTATTGCCATGAAAGAGCTGACCATGCTGCTGTGGGAAGGATTGTGGAGGAATTTTGGGCTAGAAAGGTTTTTGAATGTTCAAAGTTTAATGGGATATTCTGGGAGAGCTTTGAAGATAAGGATACCAAGAGAAAGGCAAATAATCAAGGCCATGCTTGTGAGGTCCATAAACAAGCTTGAGAGCCCCTCAAAGACTCTATCAGGGTAAACCATGGATATATTTGAATTAAGAATTGAGGTAAGCATCTATGGTGTCTGCTTAGCTGAAGTATCAGCTGGGATTAACAGAAGATGCAAACTCCTAAAGTGAGATCTTTGCTTTACTTGGACAATTGAAACTGGTTAGCTTTGAGAAATCAGCAGTGACAGAAAAGACCAGATCATTGAAGTAAAATCCAGAAGTATTTTCTCAGGGTTAGCACACGGAAGCTGTGATCGAGATGGTCAAGGCTGTGTTTCATACTGGCAGCTGAAGTTCATAATGTGTTAAGATTTTTCTCATTGAGTGTTTGTTTTGAAGGCATGAAGGGATCATGAAGAGGAGTTGAGGACTGGCACTATGAGAGCACAAGAAAATCCATTGGTAGAGGTGAAAACTCAGTTGCTGTGGAGAACCCACAATGGAAGGGTCATGGAGAACAAATGAGGCTTGGCACCATGAGAAACTAGAAGCCAGGAGAGGGCACTGACTGAAGTGGATATCCCAGAATTAAAGATATCACGGAGAAAGGCTGAGGCTTGACACCAAGTCACAAGATCAGAATCCCTATCGAAGAGCCGGATACTGTTGGCAAAGGTGTAAGCTGTGACAATTCTAGCAAATTGTAAATGCCATGTCCTTGAAATAACCAAAGACAGCAAAAGCTGTCCAGTTTTTTTGCGTTTGAATGTGATGGTGTGTGTGTGTGTGTGTGTGTTTAAGTGCTACATGAACTGTTTATGCTTTGAGGTCTGTTTCCATGGCAGTGTGGTAGAAGCAACATATCTAAACATCTTAATCTTTAAGAAATATCAAAAATATTTCTGTTTTGATTACAACTTTAGCCCGTAACCATGATAGGGATTTTAAACAAAATGTAGGAACATGAGCAGAGGGAGCTGCTAAGCTGCCAACACCAAAGGGTTAAACCTTTTATTAGCACAGTAAATGAATCTGAGCCTAGCATAGACTTGGCTGAACCTCTGCAATTACCTGGTGCACTTGGCAAAAAAGAAATGGGATTGTAATCAACATAATTATATGGCCAAGCTCTGGAGGAGCGATTTAAGAGTTGATGCAGAACATATTTGAGAAAGAATAAACATAAAATAACTTAAATTTACAAGAAAGGTAATTTTGAGAACAAGCTACTTGAAAGAAGTATTAACTAAATTCCAATTTGCTTCTAGAAAGTAGATGTTATCATGGGGTCATTTTGAGAATAGAGACTATAAAGTAAAGGGATGTGTTCAGTTGCCAAACGGGGACCTAAAGGGTGAGCCTGCAATGCTGTTCTGCCAACTTGAGCAATCTTCAAGTGGGTTCTATATGCAATGTACTACTTAACTGACAAGTGACATTTGGAGCCAACTCTTGCAGAAAATGTATAGCAATTGGTAATACAGACAAGATTAAATAGAAATGGCTTAGGACCAGTTTGCAATCCCACCAGCAATGGCCGAGTATGCCTCTTTCTCTACATCCTTGCCAGCATCTGCTGTCACATGAGGTTTTTTATCTTAGCCATTCTGATTGGTGTAAGGTAGAATCTCAGGGTTCTTTTAATTTGCATTTCCCTGATGATTAGGATGTTAAACATTTCTTTAAATGCTTCTAGGCCATTCAAGATTCCTCAGTTGAGAACTCTCTGTTTAGCTCTGTAGATCAGTTTTTAATTGAGTTATTTTGGTTTTCTGGAGTCTTGAGTTCTTTGTATATTTTGTATATTATCCCTCTAACAGATGAAGGGTTAGTGAAAACCTTTTCCCAATCTGTAGGTTGCTATTTTGTCTTATGAACAGTGTCCTTTGCCTTATAGAAGCCTTTCAGTTACATGGGGTCCCATCTGTCAATTGTGATCTTAGAACCTGAGCCCTTGGTATTCTGTTCAGGAAATTTTCCCCTGTGCCAATGTGTTCGGGGCTATTTTCTGCTTTATCTTCTATTAGATTCAGTGTATTTGGTTGTATGCCGAGGCTCTTGATCCACTTGGACTTGAACTTTGTACAAGGTGATAAATATGGATCAATTTGAATTCTTCTACATGCAGACTGCTAGTTAGACCAGCACCATTTGTTAAAGATGCTTTTTTGTTTTTCACTGTATGGTTTTGGCTTCTTTGTCAATGATCTAGTGTCCATACGTGTGTGGGTTTATTTGTGGATCTTCAAGTCTGGAAATCAATCTGGTGGCTCCTCAGAAAATTGGAAATAGTTCTAGCTGAAGACCCAGCTACATCACTCCTGAGCATATACCCAAAAGATGCTCTACCATATCACAAGGACACATGATCCACTATGTTCATAGCAGCCAAAAGCTGAAAACAACCCAGATATCCCTCAACTGAAGAATGGATACCAAAAATGTGGTTCATTTACACAATGCAATAGTGCTCAGCTATTAAAAATGGGAACATCGTGAATTTTTCAGGCAAATGGATGGAACTAGAAAATATCATCCTGAGTGAGTTAACCCAGACCCAAAATGACATATATGGTATGTACTCACTGACAAGTGGATATCAGCCAAAAAGTTCAGAATACCCTTGATACAACTCACAGACTGTATAAAGCTTAACAAGAAAGAAGGCCCAAGTGTGGATGCTTCAGTCCCACTTAAAAGATGAACAAAATAATTGCAGGATGCAGAGGGAAGGAGGGAGGGGAAGGGGGGAAAAGGGGTAGCATCAGGTATGGGGGGACAGGAAAGAAACCCAGAAGATCAGAGAAATGCATAGAAATATGCAGTAGTGGGGTGTGGGGTGTGAGAGAACCTCTAGAAATTCCCAGACACCAGGTATGTGACAGGCTCCCAGGACCCAGTGGGGATGATCTTAGCCAAAATGTTCAACAGTGGGGAGATAGAACCTAAAGAGACCACCTCCAGTAGATAAATATGGGTCCAAGTTGAGGGATGGGGCCACCCAACTCATCTCAAAATTTTTGACCCAGAATTGTTCATGTCTAAAGGAAATGTAGGGACAAAAATGGAGCAGAGAATGAAGGGAAGTCCATCCAGAGACTGCTCCAACTTGGGATCTATTCCACATATGGGCACCAAACCCTGACAGTATTGCTGGTGCCAATAAGTGCTTGCAGACAGGAACCTGGCATGGCTATCCTCAGAGAGGCTCTACCAGCCCCTGACTGAGGCAGATGCAGATACTTACAGCCAACCATTGGGTGATCTCGGGAACCACAATGGAAGAGTTAGGCGAAGGACTAAAGGAGCTGAAGGGGATTGCAGCCCCATAGAAAGAACAACAGTAACAACTCACCGGACTCCTCAGAGCTCCCATGGACTAAGCCACCAACTAAAGAGTATACAAGGGCAGGTCCATGGCCCCTGATACATATGTAGCAGAGGACTGCCTTATCTGGCCTCAGTGGGAGAGGATGCACTTGGTTCTGTGGAGGCTTGATGCCTCAGAAAAGGGGGATACTAGAGGGGTGAGGTGGGAGGGAGTAAGTGGGTGGGAGATAATATTTGAAATGTAAATAAATGAAATAATTAATAAAATAAATTTAGGAAAAGTTTGAGTTTAAAAAGTAATGACTTAGGACAAGGAGAACAACAAACTAGAAGCATATTGAATTTTAATAAATCATGTGAAAAATGAATCTGACATAGAGAGTCATGATCTATACTCTAAGCTTTGTGCATGGTTTGATTTTTATTTTGGCTGAGGCTTTTTCTGTGCCATTGTATTTACCTGGTGGTAGTGAGCCAGTGTCATAGACAGTTAGATGGGTGTATCCTTTAGCCATGTTTAGTGCCTAGGTAATGACCATGTGAACAACAGATGCAGAGGCTTGGAAAGAAGTCAAATAGAACTTCAGAGAACTGCTCCATGGAGAGATCCTTGTTAAGAGGGACAGTGTCTCTATCAAGCATCACGATAGAAGTCGGGAAACGTGAAATGTAGTGGGGACCATTATGTCTGGTTCTCTTCTGGTTCTGGCCTGCAATGCACATACGATACTCTACATTTCATTATAATTCACCGCAACACTAGCCAAACTAGATAAGATTAAGTTGTACCTGTTCAACAAAGTTTTAGATGATGCAGAATTCTGCCATTCAGGGTTGGCTGTACAGTGTGATCAATGGTAAGGCCTCTGATATTTGCTTGGGTTTTAATGCCAATATCTGACCTTAGGTAAAATTTGGAGATATTATCTGGGCAATCTTATACTAATGCATATTTAGAGTTTTCCCCAGGTGCAATTAGGAATACATTCACACTTCTGTAACCTCATACTTCAAACTTCTATAAACCTGATGATCTGTCCTTAAAAGTTTATTCTTTTAATGGCTTCTTAAAGCTTTCTTCTACTACTTATCAACTTATAATTTCATTTGCTCAAAGTCAACAGTTGTATCCTTTATTTTATTTAGCAAGTCACAAAGTTAAGTATGTTATATATCAACCCATTGACTACAGGAATGAATGGTACAAACAGGAAGTATTACTAGCCCTATTTGATCAAGCAAGTTTTATCAAGGAAAATTTGAATATATTTTAAAACTGTATTCCCTTCTATTTTATACAATCTTACAGCATGCTATGGACATGGCTAAATTTTTACAGCTGACTTAAGACTGGGTAATATATAGTATACAGGAATTAATATTTTCCCACTTCTGTAGACTGAAAAGTTTAAAATGCAAGAGCTACTATCTGGTCAGTACTTTCTGGTAGCATTGTCTCAGGGAGAGAAGAGGTGAACTTGCTTCTTCATAATGGCAGAGTGCTCAGAGTCTAAGCACATCTCAGAGGTCCCACATTTCAAGGTTGTTGTAATAGCAATTACAGTTCAAGATTAGTTTTGGAGGGGCAAACATTTAAGTACACACATACAGACTGACATACTCTGCTGGTTACACACAGTTTACCAGGGGATAAAGACTAAATTCAAAAGTAGCAGTCAAAATGCAAACCGAGTCTTGCCTTCCTATGATTTCAGGTGGCTTTAGTGCAGCATTCATTTCAATGAGCATGGAGACAACAAGCAGAGTCCACAGTCAAAATTGGGATAGCCTGATGCAGGCTAGTCAGTTATATCTGAAATGTGTGCATTTGTTCACTCACACATGGAAATTATTACAAGAAAAAAAATCATTTGCCTACTATATCTTTATTATTATTTTATTTTATTTCTATTACTTCTTTTATTTTCGATAATACAATATAATCACATCGCTCATTTTTCCTTTCCTTCATTTAAAACCCTACCATGCAACCCCTTGCTTTCTTTCAAATTCATGCTATCTTCCTTTATTATTTGTTGTTACATGTAAACATGTGTATACATCAATGTTCCTAAATATACTCCCATCAGTCTGTATAATGTTACTTGTAAATATGGATATGAGCATATGCATAGACATATAAATTCCTCAGTATAGCCTGGTTAGTCCGCATAGTGCTACCTTTATGCTCCCATTGCTGGCTGTTTGATACTGGACACAGAATTGCCCGACTCTCCTAAGGAAGCCACCTTTCCTGTTCCCAGCCTTCCTTAGTGCCCATGGTTCTTTGTGTAGGGTTGAAGCCTCATGGGATTTTACATTCTGGCTGAGATGAGCTCTTTTAAGAAATATATAGGCTTTGAGACCTTCACCCTCATTAATTGATCAATATCATTACTGGGACAGTGGAGTATTACAAAAGAGGACAATTATCATAACTCACCATCTTTTACTCGTGTGATGCCAGGTCTCTTTGGAGCTCTCCCAAAACAATAGCCACTTTATTGGACTTCTCAGCCACCAGAACTGTGAGAACAAATTTTTTTTTGCTGTTGTTTTATTTGTTTGGTTTTGAGACAGGATCTTACTCCTTACCCCTGGCAGACCTAGAACTCTTGCTATACACCAGGCTGACCTACAGCTCAAAAGGATCCTCCTGCCTCTGCCCTCTGAGTACTGGTATTACCATTGCTGTCAAGTTTCTATTTTGTAAAGGACTCTCTGCCTTTCTCTTATAGTTGCCAACAAAACATAGGCAGTGGAAGCCTCATGGGAGCTATGCCAATGGAGCTATTGTGGCCCTGGCTTTTCTGCTAGACTTTTGATAGCCAAGTCTACATCGTCGTTAGCAACCAATCTGCTATTGTCTTTTGTTTCTTTGTGGTACATGCAGTAGGCTTTCTGTCACAACTTTATAAAGATATATGATTTCTTTATCAGTCATCCAATAGTTATTTTAATTTTGGTTTATTTAGTAAACCAAAATTATTAATTTATTTAGTATTACATTTACCTTTGTAAAGCCAGATAAGGTTTTGTCATGTTTCTAAATGTCTATGAGAAACCAACTTTCTATTGCAGGAATTTGTTTTGTTTTTATGTCCCTTAGTATCATGCTTTAAATTTTATTATTTCATTTCTTTTCTGGCTTTAGTTTCAATTTTCCACTTTTGCCTTTCCTTACAATTATAAACATTGAGTATTGATTTGAAATTTTTGTTTTGTTTTGTTAAGACAGGGACTCAAGAAGTAGTCACAGGTAGCCTCCCCTTTCATACATAGTCAAGGTTAGTTCTGACCTTCTAATCCTTCTGCATGGACTTCCTGATACCATAATGACAGGCAGGGCCACTACGCGCAGCTGAGAGATGTTTATTTATTATTTACTTTTTTATTTTGGGGGGTTACAATATAATTACAATGCTCCCTTTCCTCCCTCCAAGCTATAAAATTTTTCTTTGGCCTAGGTTTTTTATATTATGTTTTTACTTTTATGTATCTCAGATATTCTGTAATTATTCTGGGGCTTCTTTGATCCATAGGTCGTTTAAGACGATATTGCTTAACTTCCACTAATCTGTTAATCTTCTTGGTTCTTTCTATCAACAGTGTCTAAGTTTACCCTGTTTTGATCAGTAACACGTTATATAATTTCTAGCTTTAAAATATATTTGGCTTTAGTTTGTGTCTAAACATGTATTCTGTCCTGGTAATGTTTCATGTCCTTTGTATTTGGCAATGACTAACCAGGACATTCTGATGTCTGTTGAGTCTTGTATTGAATCAGTCTTCTGCTTCTGTAACTATCTTCCATCTGCTGTTCTGTCAGTTTTTGAGAGTGGGCACTGATGCTTCAAATTATCATTATCAAAGTTTATTTATACTTTTTAATCTATCTGGTTTTGTTTCATATATAGTTATAATTTGCCATGTGAATGCTTATAATTATTTTTATCTCCTTGTTGTATTTAGCCTTTTGTTTATATGCTTTGAAATGATCATTCATTTTGTTTGATGTTAGAATAGTCACTCCTATCCCACTTTGGTTACTGTTTGCACAGAACATCTTTCCCATCATTTTATTTCAAACTAATTGTGGTTTTGCTTTCACAATAAACTCTTAAATTTTAAAACTTTTTCTGGACCTTGTTTTCAATTGGAAGAGTTTAATCTATGTACATTTAAATCCATTACACATGCTTCTCAACTTATGATGAGGCTGAGACTCAATACATTTAAAACATAAGGGGTGGGGGAGGATTGCATTTGGTATACCTTGCCAGGAAAAATCATAGCTCTGTGACACAAAACACTATAGAGTCGTTCAGTTCCATGGCCTCAAGGTTGATGCAGAGTTGTGGCTTTCTACTACAGGCCAGTATTATGAAAATATTTTACTGTATGATGATATGCTGGTAAACAATTAAAATAATAATGATATCACTTAATAGCCTACTGGATAAGCATAGTTTTCAACAATTACACAGTGGAGAAATAGTGTGCGGATTAACTGTATCAATACAGAGGGACAGTTTTGTTTTTACTTTCCATCTGACTTATAGTTTTGTCTCTTGTATGTTGGTACTTTTGCATTGGATTTATTTTTATAGTGAACAGTTTTAGTTACTTTCTGTCTTTATTACTGGTCTATTTCTATGAAGATACACCAGGACCAAGAGCCCTGGGGGCTTGCTTACAGTTTCAGTGTTAGTCCAACATCGTGAGCATCATGGTGGGTAGCAGAGCTTTACATCCTGATCAACAGGCATAGAGTCACACTGAGCTTGGTGTAGGCTTTAGAAACCTCAAAGCCCAGCTCCAGTGACACACATACTCCAGTAAATAAAGACACAACGACTTTAACAACGCCACACAAGTCCCACTAATGAGGGACCAAGGTTTCAAACATATGAGTGTATAGGGGCCATTCTTATTCAAACCATGACACTTTACCCATTTTGTGTATATTTTAAAACTATTTTCTTTATGTTTATCATATTATGTTCAATATTGTAAAGCTAACACATTCTAATTTAAATTCCTACCAGATTAACTCAAAGTGCCAATAAAACTATCTTTCTATAACATTTAGTCTCACTCTGATTCAGATATCAGCATAAAAATCAGACATTTAGACAATTGTGTCAAACTCATACACTTAACCATTAAGTTTTTTTAAACCTATCAGCCTCTTAAGTCACATAGAAACCAAAATAGAGGAAGCTGAAATAATGGTAACTGTTAACTTTGTTCATTTTGACCTACATTTATCAGTGCATTAATTTCTTCCCATGGCTTCAACTCCCTACCAACATTTTTAGGTCAACACAGGCAGGACCTTAGTGTTGTAAGCAATGCATCATTCAGGGAAGAGAAAACATATTGGGAATTTTAGGCAGCAAGAGATACTGTAAGAAAAGATAAAGTTGCTTAGGTGGGCTGAAAGTATAGAAGAAATATAAGTCTGGGGCATCCAAAGACATCAGGTTTCTAGATGACAAGCATACTTGTGTAAGAGGGTTCCAAATAACATAAAAAGGGCTGGAGATAAAACTCACTGGGTGAAGTGTTGACCTACCATGCATAAAACCCCACATTTAATCCCTAGCACCCCTTAAACTAGGTACAGTGTCAAGAACCTGTGATTCTGGTACTCAAAGATGGAGCCAGGAGGATCAGAAGTCCCAGGTCATCCTCAGTGACACAGTGGTCACAAGATCAGCCTTAAGATCTCAAGTCAAGACCTGGAAATCAAATAAAAATCAAAACTAAGAATAAGCAAGCAAGCCAATCAAGCAAATTCACATGTGGTCTAGAGGTGAAGCAGTGATTGGTATCTCTGACATTATGGAGTCAAAAGTCACAGCTGCCCCGCATTCAGTCACATCTTGAACAGGCCATAGAATCTGACCCACAGTAAGAGTCTCTCCATCTCTTTTCCAGATGGAAACCGTATCCTTAATCTCAACTTAAGGAAAAATCCTTTTAATCCATGAACTCTTGTAATGCAGAGAGAGACCGGAAGGCAATGAGCATCTGGGCATCCTTATTACATCATACAATCAGCCACTTGGTATGCTGACCAGGCATAAATATGCTTCAATCGATAAAGTTTTCAATATCATGTATTAAAAAAACTGAATTAACTTTCCTCACTCACACAACAAATTTGTATTATAACATTTTATCGAAATAGTAAAACACCCATCTATTGCTGAATCTGTCTTGAATTGATGCTTACTCTTTAGGATATAAATTCAAATAATTTTAAATGATTAAAAATACTTTAAAATTTTATTGTTTTGGCAAAAACATTTTCTATAAGTCCTGTCTTCTTAAATATTTAACTGTACAACAAATTGTTGTTGACTATAGGATGATGTTGCTCAGCAACTCCAGAGAGTGTTCCTCTTTGTCAGATGGAATTTGATGCTCATAACTTGGTAGCTTCCTTGATTCCTTTTGGCCTGAAAGGGTCTCACTCTTTTATTCTGGGAATCTACTTTATATAACTCATGTAATCAAGTCCACATCTTTCTGTCATTGACTTATTTAATTTTGGGGATAATGCACTCTAAGTTCATTCATGATGTCAGGTATTGAAGAATTTTCTTCTTTTTAAGGCTAAAATCTGTCCTGCTATATGCATATGCTATACACTTAAACAATTTTTTAAACTATCCTGAGACAGGATTTCTGGATCATATAATAGTTATATTTTCAATGCTTCAGAAACATCTGTGATGTGCTCCATGTGACTAGCTGTCAACCGAAAGGCAATTAAGTGGGACTTGATGATGTCATTTTCCTCTATGGAATCAAAGTGGCCTCTTTACCTACTTTGTAATCAGATGGATGAAAGAGCAATTAAGAAAGACCTGAATCAGATAATAAACTGTCTTTTAAAAGGAGATGGATAACAAAAACAAAACAACTTAAGAGAGCAGGTAAGCCCAGAGACAGTGCTCACAGAGGTATGGAAGAAGGTTTGGAGGATTCCAAGACTCCCTTCAAATAACAACTTGATACCTAAGGACAGTGATTCTCACCCCTTCTTAATGCTGCAACCCTTTAACACAGTTCCCCATGTTGTGGTAACCCCCAAGTATAAAATTATTTCATTGCTCCTTTATACCTGTAATTGTGATACTGTTATAAATCACAATGTAAATGTTTTATTTGTGACCACAGGGGGTCAGAACCCACAGGCTGAGAACCATTGCTTTAGGAGCAAGACACACACAAATGTCCTACCACGTCAGTGTCACTGCAGAACAGTAACAATTCTCCACTCTCAAACTACTAAGATACACAGGAGCGTTTCAACCAAGAAGCACCCCCAGATGGCATGCATCAATTTGAGACATATATCCTCCCACCATGAATGGAAGGCCGTTCTTGACTCTGGTCAGTATTAATTGAGTCACCTCCAAGGCTGACACAAAGTGATCCCATCAAAGGATGAGACAAAAATCCAGGGGTAGGTTGAGCAAACCTCAGTAAAAGAAGACAAATGTGAACAATGGCTGCTTGGAGGTTTTTTGTTTGTTTGTTTGTTTGTTTGTTTTTTTAATATGGTGTTCTATGGGAAATGAACACAGCTTTACTCATGAAAAATAATTCTTGGAGGGAGAAAAATTGGGGTAGAGTAATTTGATGTAGTCTACGGGTCATTAAGAGCCTGGATGGGTGTGTTTATGCAATAAAGTATCCTATAGAAACTTTCAAAGGCTCATTAAATCTAAATTTGATTTGCAGGAAGATTTTGCTTATACAGTTACATGGGCCTTCCCTCCATGTGGCGTATTACTACTGCTTGAGAGCAGATGATCACATGATCCTTCAGCAGACATAAAGTGGTGGTGGGAGTTTGCAGACTACTCTACCTGAAAACACTGACTCTGGTAATCACTTCTAGAAGTTAAAGCTCAAAGTCACCCTTCTACAGATTTCCTCAGCGGCTCAGCAACATCTACATTATGAAGTTGTGCATGTGACCTTTCAACCCAGCAATATATTCATTTATCACGAGGCCGAATAATTCTTCTGGCATCCATGAGGAGTTTGAAAATGATGCCAGTTGGTTTCTTCTGCTACTGTTTATGAGTTCAAGGTTCCATACCAACAAAGGAGAGGGGTCACAGAGGCAGGGAAGTTGAGGACAACTCAAGAAATTGTTGCAGGAAGATCTTACATAGTTAATTCACTCTGGGTAAAGATCATCCAAAGACTACTAGGTAGACAGACACCACCAGGTACTTAGACACACACACTACCACATATGGGCCACACACAGTCAGGCAGAGGGACACACATAGACTAGCACACAGGCTTAATGGGTGTGGGCAGACATAGTGACCTACAAATTGATTCAAGCAGGATAGAGAAGGCAAAAGCAAAAGGCAATCACCTCTGACTTCGAGTCTCTAGCTGTACAGAATCACACAAAAGAGGCATTCTCCCAGGAAAGTTCTATACAGATTACATCACTGTTTACTTTTGAGATCCTTGGACATTGCTTGTCAAATTTTATGTTAACCCAGAGCACCTTAGAAGTCTAGCATTCGAAATCTTGGATAATCCATATCAGTCCCATATTACCCAAACGTCACCTGGCACTCCAGACTTTGTTTCCCTTAGGACACATAACTTTGATGATCTGATGTGACATTAATAAGCAAACCCAGAGGGGAATGCGATATTTCCTTGCTGATGAAATTTTGCTAGAGAGTTATCAATGCCTTCCCAAAGCAGACATTTTTGCCTTGGGTTAACAATTTCAGTGGCTGCAGGAACAGGTTATTACCAGTCAATGAAGACAAGCATTATCCTGTCTCTATTCTTTTGTATGCAGATACATGCTTGTGGGTAGGCACCTGTGGTATCTGAACATAATAATAAGCTCATTTTGTAGTTGTGAACAGACACACAGTAAGAAACAGCATTGGGCCCTTGCTCACTTACTTTAGGAAAAACAGTCAAGAACTACACCCACCATCTCTAGCCCCAGTGACTGAGAGTTTGTTGCAAATAAAGAGATGTGAGCTTTACAAGTAATAACAGCAATCAATTTCTTCACTCAGCTCAAAATAGGAAATATTGTAAAATGATGGCTCTCATCAAGGAACTATTCTGGTACTGATGAGATATTCTTGTGCTTCCCTCATTAGATCACGGGTACTGATTTGACATTATCAACAGCCTTTTATGTGAACAGTACCAAGCACATTATGTAGTAGCAGAAAGGCTGTGGCTTGCATGACACTGCTTCAAAGCTTTATTGATTGACACCCCCCCCACGTCACATCAAAACACATCTTCCAATATCATTGTTTATACTTCCTTTATCTTCAATCGATGCAACTTTCCCAGATGTTGATAATTTTTCAAGTCTTAAAGACAATGATCAGAGAAAACAAAATTCAGTGATAGGATTTAAACGTGAATACATATTTGGCTAAGTTTATTTTTAGATGGTATAGGTGAGAAAGTAGACACATTTGAAAAGGAAGCTAGAAAATTAACCTAGCATAATTTCTGTGGAAGAACCATTACATTCTTCTGAATGGATAATATTTATTTTATGTGTATGAGTGTTTTGCCTACATGTATGTACATGGGCCACATATGTGCCTAGCACATGAGAATGCCAGAAGAGGATGTTGGATCCTCTAAATAGTTACAATCGTTGAGTGCTGCCATGTGGGTTCCAGGAACGAAACTTGGGTTCTCTGCAAGGGAAACAACTGCTCTTCACTGAACCATCTCGCATGCCCACCCCCCCCCCATTTCTTAATAATAGAATTCTCAAGTTTCATCCAGACTCATGGTTGCCCAGAATACTCTTTCAAGAGTTTGTTTTAGCCATTGTATGGTTAAGTGATAAGTTTTATGGAGTGGTATTAAGTAGGGGTGTATTTCTCCTTGTGTTCTGCATCTCTCTGGGTGTTCTCCATTTCTCCCTATATCTGAGTCTCTAAATGTGTTCTGTCTCTCCCTATGTGCTTTGTTTCTACATGTGTTCTGTGTCTATCCCTATGCTCTGTGTCTCTCTGTGTGTTCTGCATCTCTCTGTGCTCTGTGAGAGAACTGGAGGCTTTATTCTGCCTGGTACTTCCCTCCTGCTGCTGACTGAACCAGCTGCCTGCTGTTAGGATGAAGTCTCCTCCTGCACTATCAGCATCACAGACCACACCTGTCTGTGAAATAAGAAATTTCCCTTACGAGGAAAGACAATGAGTTTTAGATCATGTTTAAAGCTATGCTAACTTGGGATTAAAAATAATCAAATCACTAAATTATTTAAAGTGGTTTAATGATTTAACTTGCAGAAAACACACAAAGTGAAAATTTCTTGAGTGTGTCTAGCATCTCTTAAGTAAACTATCTACATACCTAGAAGATGATGAACACCCTGTGAACCCTCCAGGGAGTCAAAACTTTCAGTCACCGAAAAGATGATAAAAGATCATAAAAGTTCACCTGGCTGTGGAGAGGTCCGCAGAGAGTATAGATCGCTGGTAGTTTTTATATCCTTTAAAAATGAATCTGTGATGGCTATGATAGTCTTGAAGTAGGTGACAAGTGGACTTGAATTATATATTTAAGAGTTTGAAGGAAAGTAAAACAAGAATGAACAAAGAAATTGAAGTAGACTTCAAGGCCAACAGCAGAGGCTCTTGACATAAGCCTCTGAGAGAGCACTGCCCACGGAAGAAGAGGGTGTTTGCGGTGGCCATAACTACCTGACCCACAAAGCTCCCATTCCATGGAAGCATGGATGCATCAGACAGGAGGATAAAGGCAGAATAGAAAATACAAACAGAGAAGGCATAGAAATAGATCATTAGGAAGCCATCAGAAGAGGGCAAACCAGAAAGATGTAGAAGTCAAGAGAGAATATGTGAGACAGCATAAAGTTGGCAGTATGTGAGTAGGTTTTCTGGAACCTTGTAGGCTCAGATGGGAGTTCAAGTCACTGTGTCAGTCTAGGGTGTGTTTTTAGAGTCTAGATAGGCAGGTTTGAAGTCTCTTCCTTCATACCCCTCCCCACACAACACTGTATTACTCGGTAAAGCCCGGATTCTGTTTGTACACATGATTTATATTGAATTATATTCTCCTAGGTATATTGCCTCTGGTGACATTATTAAAACTTTATGATTTTCATATAAAGGGAGAATCAACAAGACTATGAACTTTGCAATGGTAATTATCAATTTATTTTGAAACATGATATATAATGTTTTTCTTTATTACATTTTTTTTCTCTTGGGTATTTGTTGAAAAGAAAACATTTGGTGTGAATAATACATTTCAATGGAAAGGGAGCAATTACTTCAATTAGATATCACATATTTTAAAGTCACGTTTTATTGATATTTCAAGCCTTGGGTTGCTATCAGAAGACATAGAATTTGCCCTCTGACACCTTTCTCTGTCTTCTAGCTGTATTATGCCTATCAACTTTAGCTACGATCCAACACAGCTTAATAGTTCTCACCCTCCCAAGATTCATGGCTTCAAAATTCATCCAGAGACTAGTACATTTGCATGTCAAAAGTCACTTCTCATAGTGTTTATAAAATACAACATATTCAGGCATTGCACAATACAGCAGTGGATTTTAAATTAAAAATGAATGGCTTAACGTTAATTATTTTACAATTGATGCTCTTGTCATTATTATAGCCCTTATAATTTTTTATTGCATTATGCTGCATATTATGTATTATATATCATTATATTATATAAATATTACATATAATATAATATATATTGGCATGTTTTTCAGCCATAGGAAAAGTTTTGTCTTTTGCAGAAAAGGATGGATGTAAGTGGAGGTAATCAAGACAAACACTGTATGTTCCCTCATCCGTATTTATGAGTTTTATATAGTCACAAAAGTTATGAATGTATTATTAGGAGAGAAGTGTGATTATCTCAAGGAAGTTTAAAGGGATGAAAGGAGGGGTAGTGGGAAATTGTATGGGTTGTCAGTATTCTTAGCATATAATAGCTACCAATTTAATATAAATTTTAAAATAGATAAAATTTAAAGGAAAGAAAAAATTGAAAAAAAGGAGGTCTTGCTGTAGAAGCATAAAGACTAGTTAAGATCCCTACAGTGTGTAAAAAGCCGAGGTTGTACCTGCGACCTCAGTGGTAGTTTAATATATATATGTGTGTGTGTGTGTTTATATATGTATGTATAAATATACATATAATATATGGTATATAATACATAGCATATTAAAATATCATATATTATCATATAATATATTCCCTTGGATTCCCATGTAATATATTAATCATGTATATATTATGTATGATATATGTATATGCTATATATTATATATGACATCATATGTGACATATTATATATAAATATAATGTAATCATATTAATATAATATTTATTATATATTATAACATTAACCCCTCTGAAACTCTGATTCCTTTCTGCCAAGTATCTTAATTTATTCATAGATTTTTGTTACAGGATGTGCACATCATAAGATCTACTACATCTGTAAAGGAATCATTGCGAAGTTCATAAGTTTGGTTGATTCTCCATTTACATGAAAATCACAAAGCTTAATAATGTCACCAGAGAAGATATACCTAGGAGAATATATAATTCAATGTAAATCACATATACAAACAAAATATATATCATTAATTATACATTAATATTATATATCATATTAATTATATCTAATATAGCATCAATTTTACTGTTTTCAGGCACCTTGATTGGTCTTAAATTTTCACTATGATCCAAAAATCATTGGTGTAGAAGTGTGTCTGCATATGTTGGCTTGGCATCTCAGAATTGGTATTGTATCAGTTTGAATTCATTAATAATAGCCTCAGAGTACCCAAACTGCATCACTGACACATTAAGGAAAAGAAATTCAAAAGCTCTTCCCCTTGGTATAATTTAGCCATGAGCAAACCTATATTTGGATTCTCTACTTCTCTCTCCCTGTGTCTTCTGGTCCCCTTGTCTGTCTACTGTATGAGTCTGAATCTATGTCTTTCTGATGATGTCTTGTTATTGTCTGTGCCTGTCTCATTCTTTGTGTGGATGTGTCCCTGGGTGTCTATAATAAAAAAGTTTACTTTCTCTTTTATTGAACAGCACAGAAACCATCACATGGAGGAGGGAATGAGGAATACTTTATAGAAATCTTTAACAGAGTTTTATAAGGGATCAAGTCACTGACTCTAACTGACTTCAACTGACCCAGATAACAACTGACCCAGATAAATGCTGTCAACCAATATTCATATTTTGTCTTCAACGTTTATAGCATAGATACTCATTTTGTAAGGTTGCTTTCAACCTATACTTTCAGTTTCCAACACTTATTTCTATAAAGCACACACACATACACACACACACACACACACACACACACACACACACACTATTCTTGGCTAGGGGCATTTAAGATTACAGCTACATATGTCTTAGGTTGTAAAAGTTGATTACATGGGCATCCAAGGCAAGTAAGGTTGGTTGATACATTGTTCTCTTAAAGGCATGTTAAACAGGTTGGATACACAGTAGCTTAGCAGTCTTAAGTATTAAGCAACATCAAGGTGTGTTAATAACTCTGGCTATGGGGCTCTAGTCTCTTAGAATGTTAGATATTTTCATAACAATGCATTGTCATACGGTATAGCTGGGTCAAGCAGTAATGCAAGATCTATTTCTAGTTTAGATTTTGGTCTGTTTGTTTGTTTGAGAAAACTTCACATTAAAGGGCACTTTCTTAACATTACAGGCCACTTCAATATATTATCATGATTCATACACTTGGTTTTGATTATTGAGAGTAAGCAAGGTTCTTTTACAGATGCATGGCAGAGGAGTAACTCCTAGTGTGCACACCCTGAAACACAGAACATTTGAATAAGTTAAGATACTTGGCAAGGCGGGCATGGTGGCACACACCTTTAATCCCAGCACTGGGGAGGCAGAGGCAGGCAGATTTCTGAGTTCGAGGCCAGCCTGGTCTACAGAGTGAGTTCTAGGATAGCCAGGGCTATACGGAGAAACCCTGTCGAGAAACAAAACAAAACAAACAAAAAAGATACTTGGCAAGGAAGAACCAGTGTTTCAGAGGGGTTAATGTTGTTTATTACTAGACCTTACAACAGGGAGATTACCCTAAACTGTCTCCAAGAGGCGATGATATCATCACACGCCAGAGTTGACAACCAAACAATATGGGTGATTTTCAGGAGAAAGGGAGCCTTTCTCTTCTTCAGTCTCTAGGAAGTCTGTGTTTCTGCTAGCACTTTTTCTCTTTTGGAGACTAGTTCTCACTATTTAGGCCAGGCTAGCAGGCTAGCCTTAAATTTGTGATCCTCTCGCCTCAGCGAGGACTGATTAGAGGAATATACCATCCAATTTGTCTGTTGACACGGATTTTATCCAATTTGATTTCTACACTATAGACATTATAGACTGAAAATATGCCATGGTATGCTCCTGAGTTCCAAGTGTTATTATTTTTTTAATGGCAATAAGTAGGAAACTCATATACCAGGTCGAGCAGTAAGCCAGTAATGCTTCATATGGTATCGAGTAATTCTCTTTTTCTTGGTGGGAGTGAATTTTGAGTACTAGTAAATCAAATATTAAGGTTCAAAACTATGCACAGTTACTGTTAACAACAGATAGTCTCCTGGAAGTACAAAGTAGGAGAACTATGACGAACTTAATCCATCATTGCAGGTTGGTCAGAGCACATTGCATTACAACTGCCAAGAGAATGCCCAGCACTGTACACATGCTGGCCTGCCCAAGTCATATCTTCAGTGGTCTTGTACAACTCGTCTGTCTCTGTCTCTTCTGTCCATCTTTCTTCCTTCCTTTCTTTCTTCCTTCCTTCCTTCCTTCCTTCCTTTCTTTCTCTCTCTCTCTTTCTCTTTCTCTTCCTTCCCTTCCTCTCTCCATTCCCTTCCCTTTCCTCCCTCTCTTTTGTCCTCCCTTCCTTCATTCCTCCCTCCTTTCCTTCTTTCCTTCCTTTCCTCCTTCCTTCCCACCTTTTTGTTCTTTTGTTGAGCTTAGCTTGCCCTGGAACTCCCTATACAGACCAGCTTGGCCTTGAAATCACAGAGATCTCAGTTGTTTTCCTGCTGAGGGTTGGCATTAAATGCATGCTTTCATACTTGGCCCACTTACATAGTTTCTTGTCTACAGCAAGTTGTATTTTCTCTTTACCCCACTGGGCCTCATTATTTTAAGAAAAATATTTATGAATTGATACTAGGCTGTTCAAAATTCCTTCCTCTCTTCAAATTTCTGAGCCATCCACCTCAGTTTGTTTCATCTGGGCTCTTTTTCTCAAAGCTTCTTCTTGCCACATATTCACTGGACACTTAGAGGTGTGAATAAATCCATCTTAAACCATTAATTAAATATTTCGCAAACAATAGGAGGTCATGAGAAGCCAGAATAACTCTGGCTTATGTACATTATCCTAAGGAACAGACAATTCAATGCAAGTACCCCAGTGGCTAGGGACACAGATAGAGCTGCCTGGTGAGTTCTTCTCATGGATGTCCACATGGGCAATGAAAAACATTTTAGGGCAAGCTAAACGTGAAACAGAGGTAGATTGATTAAAAATAATAAAAGATGTTCTAACATAACACTAAGAGAAGGGAAGTCTTCCCTCTGAGAGAGTCCCAAATATACTTCTTCACAAATGAGGCACAGAAGGACTTTGGGTGTCTCTCAAGTTACATCTCTGGGGATTTCTACGAAGCCCTCCTTTTCAACATTGCCCAAAGAATATTTTTTAACAGTTTTAAAAAGTTAAAGGAAATTTTCTCAATACATGATTTTGGTCTAGAAGAGGGGAGTGTTAGGACTATGAAGCTATACCTTTCAGCTCTACATCAGCACAGCCTAATCACTGTCACTGGTACCCTTGATTGGGGTGTATCTGCAGATGTATCACCTGGTTCTAAGTGAAAGTAACCTACTTATCTTTGATAAGATGCCTTTTGGAAAACACAGGTTGTCTCAATGAGCCATTTAGTCCCTATCTGTAAATCCTGAAGTTCTATTAAGCTGTGAAAGCAACTGAGCCTAGGAAGCGAGCATCTCTGCTCCGCTCCCCCCCCCACACACACACACCCATGCTCCTCTCCTCATGCCGCCACAATCCACGGTCTTTCTAATCCAGCTCAAAAGCAGATGCAAATTATATTTTAAAGTTGAAGTGGGCTGGTTTGGGATTGCATAAAATATTTGAGGAACGCAGATGGGATAGGAAGAGAGAATGGAGATTCCTTAGAGGAGCTAGGGAAGAGGTACTTCAAGCTGACAGAAGCACAGGTGGGTACCAAGCCCGAGAATAACATGGACGGGTGAGGATCACCACACAGCAGTGGGATGACCGAGGGGAGCATATCAATGAATAATCAGGGGCACTTCAATCTTTCATAGGGTCTCATGATTAAAATCCATATGTGCCTCAGAATTATGCTGACCACAGATTTCTACCTCTACACTCAAAAAACCCTAGGCTACTGAAGAGATCTAGATAGTCCATGCTAAAGAACAATGAAGTGACTTCATTAGGAGATCCCTCCCTTTCTGTGTGCTCCTGACATAAAAATCCACTCTCTTTAATAAATCACTAGCCAAAATGATCCATGCTGCTATTTATCAGGTAACCTAGAAAGTCGGCATGCCGATGGACGTGTAGCTGGTTTTGCCAGTGTCTACACCTGGACAATTGTCAAGCTGTGGGCCAGGATCCAGAGGGTATGTGTTGTGATGTCTAGATGTTTGTGTCCTAGAACAAGGGATATGACTCCAGACACAAAGATGATAGTAGGGACAGATGATAGAGTCAGGCTTTATGCACTCACCTCAGTGTGTGTGTGTGTGTGTGTGTGTGTGTGTGTGTGTGTTGGTTCTGTCATCAACTCCCTCCCTCTCGTCTCTCTTTGTCTCTGTCTCTGTCTCTCTCTGCTGAGATTTTCTTAGCCACTGGTTTATTTGCCTCCCCTCATCTTATTTCTTCTCTCCTTTTTTCTATTGCTAGAGATATACCTAACGACCCCTTTCTTCCGCTTTGAAATGCTTGACAATCTCTCTCGCAACTAATACAGTGTGAAGGTTCTAGTGGATAAAATGTATTATCTTTATGATTTATGCTTCTAAATCATCTATGCCACATAGAAAGGAGAAGTTTGGCTGGGCTTTGTATCCTCTCAGATCTTTTAAAATTATGCATCTTCCCAGTTATTTATATATAAAAAAAACTGTTAGAAAATAATCAATCTTCCTCAGAGGTAGATAGATAGAGATGATAGATAGATAGATGATAGATAGATACACAGAGAGGGAGAGAGACAGAAGACAGAAAATCAGTGTTATTAAACATCCAGTGAAAAGGTTGAGTGGTAAAGAACACTTATTGCTCCTGGAGAAAACCCAGGGTTCATTCCTAGCACCCACAAGGAAGCTTACTGTTGTCTGTAACTCCAGTTACAGGAGATCAGGTGGCATTGTCTGGCCTTATGGGCATTGTATGTATGTGGTGCATAAATACAGGCAGGCAAAACACTTGCCCACAAAATAAAAATAAAGAAGAAAATCTAGAAAGAAAGCTTGACTTTATAGTCAAATCTTTGGCATTCCATTGTCAGCTGTATATGCACACAGTACCATAAAGCGTTTTCTAATTTTCTATTTGTACTTATATAAATAATCAAATATATATCAATAGGAATACTACAACTCAATACAACTGGACCATGGATGGTTCAGTGGTTAAAGGTGCCAAGTCTGAGGACCTGATTGGGGTTTCTGGGACCCTCATGGCAAAAATAGAGACTTGACTTCCAAAAGGTGTTTCCTGATATCCACATGAGCACAGTGAAGTTTTCATGTGCTTCACTCTTGTGCGTGCGTCCGACTTGCAAGCAAGAACGACGCTACAACAGGATCCTTCCGCACATGTTTATTGGGAGAGCTTGATTGTAGAGGCGAAGAGACCCCAAGCCCAGAACTGGTGCTGCTTATATAGGCCTAGGAGAGGCGTGTCTCACACCCGGATTGGTTGTGCTTGGGTTATGCTTATGACCTCATTTGCATGCCTACATCTGATTGGTTAACTTGTCTCTCATCTGATTGGTTTACTTGTCTCTCATTTGATTGGTTAACTTGTCTCTCATCTGATTGGTTAACTTGTCTCTCATCTGATTGGTTAATTTTGGTTAATTCTCAAAACCTCATCTTGGCAAAAAATCTTTACTGCCTATGTATGCATGGTGGCCAGCAGTAGCCAACTGCCACTCTGCAACGGCACATGTGGCTTCCCACACTTCACACAATACACAAACAATAATGTAACAAGAAAAAGTCTCCATCTAAAATCTAAATGTCTGTGGTTCTAACAGATTTATACTAATGTATCTGAACAAGATACAGCTCTTAATACAATAAGAACTTAATTTTCTTGGAGTTTAAATCCTTCCTAGTATATTGTAATAATTTATTTTTTAGCTTAATAAGTATTTGTCTTTTCCAAAAATATTAATGTGAAAATCATAAGTGACTATCATCAGATTATAACTACTATGGGTTATTCATTTCTTAGGAAGATGAAAAGCTATTAGAAAAAAGTATTTGCTATTTCATTAAATTGGAGTCAAAATATATTCTATCATTTTGTAGCATTAATTCTACAAACCAAGTAGAGCTCTACATTCTAATTCAGGTTTTTAAGATACAGGCTATCAAGAACTCCCTTCATTAATCCTGACCTTGAATTCCATTGAGAAGACAGACACTGTCAGTCTAACAAAGAAGAAATTTATTACTGGTTAGGACAAATTTTCATTCATAGTGAATCTGAAAGATTCATAACCCATGGTTGACTGATGCAGTAGAAGTAAATATTGTTTGATTTTGGAGAAGGGCAAGCTGTACATGTGAAAACAGAGAGTAGAAACTGACAAAGACATTGGTGGAGAGAGAGAGAGGGAGAGAGAGAGAGAGAGAGAGAGAGAGAGAGAGAGAGAGAGAGAGAGAGAGAGAGGTAACAGATATGCTGCTGACCAAGACAATGACAGAATGATCTGTCAGCAACATGCAGGGTACTCCATGGAGAGAGAATTGAATGAAAAAAAAAAAAAGTACATCCAGGAGACTTTGAGATCTCTAGCTCCTAATCTGTACTAGGACACTCGGCACACACAAAAGTTAAAGACTCCTTGCCATTAGATATCTTTACCATGCAGTTCTTTACTTGTCTGTACTTAGGTAAGAAGAATCATCAAAGACAGGATCCAGACCGGCATGAGCTCATGTATTTTAGAGTGCCATATGCTTCCTGCCAAAACTAACTCCACAATCACTTGCTCTGTGCTTAGTTCTTACGTAGTATGTTTTTTAACAAATGTCAGTATGGATGTCTGAGCAAAGGTAACTAAGGTGATGAATACAAACGTGGAATAAGTAAACAACCAAACGGATCCCTTTTCAAAATGAATTTCACTCTGTCTATAGTCTAACATTGGTACAGCTTACATTTCTTGGTTAGACTTTAACTGCTGTTCATGAAGCATCCTTTAGAGTTCTTCCATCCTTTTCATAGGTGACTGAACACACACACACACACACAAAACTAACCAGGATCTGAGCTAACACATATATGGTTTCCTTGGTAACACACATGAAAGACTGCACAATCTCCTGAAGTTTGCTTTCTGCCTTCACAGACACTGTGCCGACTGTGGCTGTAGGTGTGTCTGCAGGACAGGCACAAAATGTCTGTTTTGCATGTGAGTACTTATAAATGACAGGGCGAGGGCACAATCATGTTTGGTCAAAAGCAAGTATGTAAAAGAAAAGTAGTCTTACAGCAATGATGGGGACAGTAGGCACAAAACTGAGAGATCCTTGATGCATTCTTATAAATGAGAGGAAAGAAAAAAAATGTAAGTGAATACAACAATACATTAAATGAAATCATGCCATTTCCAATGTGTAGGTCACAGCTCAAACCCATGCATTTGGGTTCTGTTGTCTGAAGTCGTGAAGTCACACTTAAGTAACACACAAAACACATTTCTCCAACTTAGCGAGCCAAAGGTTCAGACTATTTTAATAATAGCATTGCTGTCTGCATCTCCCTGGAGGCTGGGTGTGTTCCTAGAACTTCATCTTTCAACTACTATTTCAGTGAGTACCACAACAGTATCAATAGGAATATTTATGTACACACACACAGGCACATGCACTCACAGGTGCACTCTCTCTCTCTCTCTCTCTCTCTCTCTCTCTCTCTCTCTCACACACACACACACACACACACACACACACATTGGGGGGGGGAGAGGGGGGCGAGGAGGAGGATACCTAAACCTTTGAACAGGTAGGAATTTGTAGAAGGCAAAAAGGCCTTGTGCGCACACATAAGGACTGGAGAATCCAGGAAAGTTAAACACACAGCTTAGTTCTTCAGTGGACTGAGGTTCATAGCTGCTCTTCTGCTCTTCCTGGAGTGCCGGAAGTTTTACAACCTAGTGATCCATGACTGTCTGATGAGACAGGCTCTGCCCATATCTTCCAGATTTTTGGTTTTTAGGTATCCCAGATCCTTTCCCCCTAAATCTCGAGCATTGTGTTTAGGCCTTAAAACCCATTCTTATGAATTACGTCACTTGCACTTTACAACAGCCTAAGTGACTTCTATGTTATCTTAGGGCCAGGCCAATCCTGACATGCACAGGCCTTATGCTTACCTCAGTCATCCTCCCTAGACACTTGCCTTGAGAGACGTTTGTAAGTCAACAAGAAATCATCTTAAGGATGAAGTCATATGGACTTTGTAAAACACTTCAATTTAAACAAATCTTAAATTATTGTGAACATGGGACTAAGTTAATTGCTACCAGAATATGTCTTTTTTTTTTTTTTCAAAATTGGGCTGTGCTTAAGTATGGCTAAAGTATAATGATCTGGGCCAGACTCTAGAAGACCTAGTCCAGGGCTAGCTTGAATAATATTAGGTTGAGTTTCATTCTCACCTCACCCTGGTCATTCTTTTCCTGCCTGCTGGATAGTCTACAGGGGAATCGCCACAAGAATTCTAATGCAATGTCACCCAGCCCTAGAATAGAGCTAGGCTTTGAACATCCAGTATTTGGCAACACAGCACACTTCTTAATGAAAGAATCACATCATTGTCCATAAGTTGTGGCCAAGAGTAGGACCAGCAAAGAGGATATTGGTGTCTTGAGTTCTCTCTATGAGATCTTTGATGCTCTTTCCTGTGTATTAACCACGATCTTACCAAGTCTTTGTACTAACATGAAAAACTATAAAAGAGCATGCTTACAGTAAGATGACAACATACATACAGACAGTTCATTTGAAAGGAGTGACATCACACTATTTGTTGAGCTATTTGAAAGGAGGGAGGACAAGGCAGCATATAAAAAAAACTCTTTTTGTAATAGAAAGAAAATCCAGAGAGTAAGGTGGAAGCTAAGCAGTAATAATTATAACTTTGGGTCTGATCCTGAGACTTATCTGTTTGTTCTGGGTATGAGGACAGGTATAGCGATAGCCACCAAACAATCCAACCCCCTTCGTTAAATGTATGTTAACATTTCCCAAGTGATACAATGCCAGGGTTCCTGAAAGAGATATGTATGTATATTATAAACAACACATGAAAAATGTTAGTTTTCAGGGAAAAATAAGATGGGAATAAATCACTCAAAACCCCTACTCACTGATGTAACACACACACACATACACACACACACAGACACACATACACAGACACACACATACACACACACAGACACACACACACAGACACATACACATACACACACACACATACACACACACACATACACATACACACATACACATACACACACAGAGACACATATACACACACACATACACACACACAGACACATACATACACACACACAGAGATACACACACATACAAACACACACACATACACACACAGAGACACACACACATACACACACAGGCACACACACACACAGACACACACACACAAACACACAATGAAAAGAAAGAAAAAGCACAGACTGCTGCTCATCATATATTGAGAATATTTTAATTTTTTTGAAAATTTTAAAATGAAAACTAACTTAAAAATTAAATATTGATTTAAAACATATTTTGGAAAAATATAAAGTAAACACTCATTCATAATGACAGATTTAAGTTTTTATCATCTTGCTTCCTACTTTTTAATATAGCATCTTGGTTTTCTAAAGTTTCTCTGACCTTTCCAATGTGCATTCCCACTTATCGGATAACGCAAACCAGTCAGAGCCTGTTTCGACTTCAGTTTAATTCAGTGTGTTACATTTTTTGCCTTAGCGTGGTTGCTGTGGAACATCTATTCAGCCTGGTAAAGAGCTCCCCAGTTCCCCTTTTCTTTTGCACTACCCCCTGGGATGTGGGAGAGGGGATTTTTGACAATGCTTTATTTGGGTCACTACTTCAGTAGGTCCCCCTGTTATCTTGTGGGCTGCAATGAGTCTTCGATTTGTGCAACCAACAGAGGATGATCTTGAAGAAAGTGGTGCGTTGCTCACTTTAGCCAGGACTCGGGAGTTCTAGGCAGCTGATTGTGCCTGCTGATATTTTCCTTGTCTTAGTGCTTCTGGCTCTCAGCTATGTATTTCCTCTAGGCTGTGGTTGGGCGCCCACTCAGTGCTATCCTCTGCAATATTGAACCTCCCACTGCCATTAATCCTTGTCAGGCCTGATAATACTTCACTATTTTGTGGAAAGACTAGCAGCGGGCATGAGAAAGGTACACAACATGCCTGAGCCACACAGAAATAGCCATATCCTGCCTGAGAACCAGCTGGTACAGAGATTTACTCAAAGAATGTAGTGCATGGGTCTGGGGGAAACCACCTTGCCTAGTTACATCCCTAAAGGTTCATGTGCCTGCCTCTCTGAGCTAAACCCTGTGGGGACAATGACACCAAGTCTTCCTACCTAGAATCTCTCCATCTCTGTCCTTTCATCCTACACAGCTGAGCACCTCCTGGGAGACTGCTGTCCTTCTTGATGGAGTGACCATGCCTTCTTAACTCTTGCCTGTAAGAAGAGAGGCGGTACAAACTTGCCCACGGTAAAGAATTTAATTTTGGATACACATTTTTAAAATTATAAGAATGCAAGCCGGGTGTGGTGGCGCACGCCTTTTATCCCAGCACTTGGGAGGCAGAGGCAGGCGGATTTCTGAGTTCGAGGCCAGCCTGGTCTACAGAGTGAGTTCCAGGACAGCCGGGGCTACACAGAGAAACCCTGTCTCGAAAAACAAAAACAAAACCAAAAACACAAAGAGAGAAAAAAAGAAAAAAAAAAGAATGTAATGTTAGAATTTGGCCGCTGCTCAGGTCACTGGATCTGCAAGAGACTTGCCCCTCTTACAGACTGTAAAGACCTTCTTCTTGAGACATTGTGAGTCCCTAGCTAACAGACTGACTTCCTAGTACTAAGATCCTTCACCTGTGAAGTGACTTTATACCAAAAGGGACATTGGCAGCCACACATCAGGCTTGCCACTGCACTACCTGCCCTGTCTGCTGCCTGAGAATCAGAGACCCAGTGAAATCTTCTTCATCCTCAAAAACAGGTATAGACCTCCATATGAACTCTGATTTTCTCTGTCTAGAACCCTTGCCTTGTTGTCTGCCTCTGGTACTGGGACTAGGAATATTCCTCAGAGTACTGTACTGCTGCACGGTTACCTTTCTCTTCTGTCTGTCCATGGGGTTAGTACTTTTCTAGTAAACCCCTTATTCTGTCATCTGTTTCAGTGTCGCTCTTGAACCTCTGTTCAAAGAATTTCTAATATTTTAACCACTTCATATGTTTCTTCCATCTAAACTTCTGTTTGAAGATAAGATTGTGGGTTTTTTTTTTTTCATTTAAAAATGTTTATGGGGAAGAATAAAGAAAGTTATAGAATTCTGAAGTAAAGGAAGAGATCAAGAGTCCAAATGGATTTATAAGCATAAGTTTAGCCACAAATGAATGAATTAGAGTCCGGCAATTGTGGGAACCCAATTAAAAATGCAAAGGTGATACCCCGGAGCTCTTGACTCTAGCTGCAAATGTATCAAAAGATGCCCTAATCGGCCATCACTGGAAAGAGAGGCTCATTGGACATGCAAACTTTATATGCCCCAGTACAGGGGAACGCCAGGGCCAAAAAGTGGGAGTGGGTGGGGAGGGGGGTGGGGAGTAGGGTATGGGGGACTTTTGGGATAACATTGGAAATGTAATTGAGGAAAATACCTAATAAAAATATTTTTAAAATGCAGAGGTGAATGCCCCATGCTTAAAATAGTGCCTCCTGGAAGCCTCATTGTGTTCAATGAATGTATGCTAATGAAATAAATGAAAGGAAATCATAGATTCAAAATAATAAAAGTGAAAAGCAGAAAGAATAGTAAACATAGCTAAGAGCAAATAGTTCCAGATAGGCTCTCAAGGCATTGGCAGTCAGGAAAACCATCCAGTGGACCAGAGCCTGGAGGACAGAGAGGAGGTGGGAGGAGGAGAGAAACAGTGGCCAGGAATCAAGGTCCAGGGGAAGAATGCTGGGGAAAAGGAAGGAATTCTGTGATTTGGTCATCATATTCATCCAGGCAGATGTTAAAATTCAATTCCTGAATAGGAGCGGTAGCTGGGGTGAGCCAGTCACTGAATTCCGAGTTCCCTAAAAACAATGAGGGCTTTTTAAACCTCTTCACTTTCATGACTAATGTTACCTTTTCTCTGGGGTAAGGGAACCCCAGAGGGGAGATAAAAATGTTAGTAGAAGAGAAAGCAAATTTCCCTCTTCTTGGTTTGCTTCTCCCCCACCCCAACACCCCCCTCCCCCCACAACTCCTGCCTGACAAAGAGATGAGACTAGTACAGAAAAGGTGAAATACAATTTAAAGGAACAAATACTATAAAACAAAAATAAAACCCAAGTCAGCGCCAAAACTGAGAAGCCTGCTTTAAGATATCAACCGTGTAATTTTGGTAGATATTGTGGAATGCTCAATAAATCAACAAAATTGATTATTTTGAGACAAGAGAAAAAAAAACAAAAACCACCAGAAAACTGGATAAAGGAGTAGGCTCATTGCCAAAGTCAAGAACAAAAGATCCATAGATCAGCAGTCCTCATCCGTGAGTGCCAACCCTTTTGGGAGTTGAACAATTCTTTCACAGGGGTCGCCTAAGACCATTGGAAAACAAAAACGTTTACACTACAATTCATAACAGTAACAAAGTTACAGCTATGAAGTAGTCACGAAAATAACTTTATGGTTGGGGTCACCAAAAAATGAGGGACTGCATTAAAGAGTCACAACAATAAGATTGTAGCCCAGAGCCAAGAATTAGCCACATTCAATTTATGAAAACAGAACAACTTCCTCTGACCACCAAGTGGAAGAAAGCCACTTAAATAGCAAGTGACTCTGATTTCTTTGCCCACTCTCAGTACAACCAACCTGTGTAAGCAGGTGAAAAGAGGAATTGGTTTGCAAATGCCTTACTGGGGAGACCATCCATTAAAAGTGAAAGGGCAGAAGCAGGGAGAGACTTCACATTGAAAGGCAAATCTGATGGGTGAAACAGGAAGGACAGAAAGAACTGGTCACAGAAATAGGGAGTATTTTTGAACAGGTTCTGTTAGCACTAGGACTCCTTTTCCCATTGGGTATGAACCTAGTATAAGCAGTCTGTGGTCAACATGTTCTTAAGAATCAGTTGGGAGATCCAGATTGGCTCTCCAATGCGCATGTCTCCGTGGTGCATGTTTTATCGCCATCACACACGAAGGGACTGTAACCTCTAAGCCGAATGAGGCATTTCCTTCTAGGGTTGCTTTTGATCATGATCTTTATCACAGCAATAGAAGCTAGCTAGGGCGCTATTCTCACTGAAAGAATTAGAATGATAACAAAAAAGAATGAAGAACTTAAACAAATAATCTGATGCACCTAAGGATGTCTAACCAATAACTGACTCAACTAGAGATCCATCCCATGGCTGAGCACCAGTCCCTGAAACTATTACTGATATCCTATTATACTTGCAGACAGAAGCCTAACATAACTGTCATGTTAGAGGCTCCACCCAGCAGCTGACTGAAACAGATGCAGAGACCCACAGCCAAATACTGGACAGAGATCAGGGACTCTTATGGAAGAGTTGGGGGAAGGATTGAAGTCCCTGAGGGGGACTGGAACTCCACAGGAAGACCAACAGAGTCAACTAACCTGTACCCTTGGGGCTCTCAGAGAAAGCCACAAACTGAAGAGCATACACAAGCTGGATGGACACTCCCAGCACATATGTAGCAGGTATGCAACTCAGTTTCCTTGTGGCTCCCACAACAACTGGAACAAGGGCTGTCCTTAAAACTGTAGCCTGACAATGGTATCTACTCCCCAACAGGACTGCCCTGTCTGGCCTCAGTGGGAGAGGATGTGCTTAACCCTGAAGAGACTTGTGCCAAGCTTGGGGGATACCCAAAGGGAGGCCCCACCTTCTAAGAGGAGAGGGAAGGGGAATGTGGGGAGGGACTCTGTGAGAGGAGGGCCAGGGTCGGGGTAGTGATTGGATTGTAAAATAATAAAAATAAAATTTAAAAGGATGTATAAAATTAAAAAGAAACCACATCCAGATACAGCAGGGAGCAAGGAATGGGAGCCTCTAAGCCCTTCCCCCTTCCTTGACAGCACTGTGAAGATCTTGTTTAGAAAATCACAGCTGCTATGACTTCATGAGTACAGGTGTCCATGGCATGTCTGGAAGACGCCTTTGGTAACACACTTCTCTTCTGTGGCCTCTTCTGTGTTCTCTGCTCCCTCTGCCATAATGTTTCCTGAGTCTTGGAAGGGGTGATGTAGATGGCACCCTGCTGAACAACCCACCATCCTTCTTAACCCTGATCAGTTATGAGTCTCAGCATTCACTGCTCACTGCTACATAAGAAGCATCTCTGAAGGCAGCTTAGAGCATTGTTTCCCATTTGTATGTATGTTTATTTATGTGGAGCCAAATTAAAAATAGACTAGGAAACTATACATTTGATCATAAGAGAATAAAAAGAGGCTTTAGAAAAGAAATGCAGGCAAGTACTGTAACACGTGTAAGGTGTTAATGCTGGTGTGGGGAGTATCGGCAGGTGGAAGTGTACAGACCCAGGAAGGAAGCAAAGAGGTTTGAGAGAGGAGTGGGTAGCCATGGACAGAATAAACCCAAATCAGGTATGTTAAAAAAAAAATGTCATCATGAAGCATGTTATGTTGCTAATTAAAGTAAAGAAAATAGTTATTTAATTTGGTAGGCAATAGTATGCTCTGATTTGTGTTCACATAAAACCTACCGTGAGGTAGAATTCTCTGCTCAACTGCTCAACTCCAAACTTCAAATATGAGTAAAAATGTCACCAGGGCTGTACCCACACCTCAAGTTCTTTTTGTCAGACAATAACAAAGGTCAAACCATAAAAATTAATTAGGCAGTGGTGAGTAATTAATTCCTTATTAGTTTAATTCAATGGGCATAGAATTGCACATTTTACGACAGTTTCTTTTCATCACTCTAAGACAGCTTGTGGAAAAAACAAAGGTGGCCTAACACATGACAATATAGGCATTTAGACTATGTGTGGTTCTGGGGAGCTCTGTGATAAGAAGCAAGAAATTCTGGGCATGTCTAATATTCAGCCTGTGATCCACCAGCACCCTTATCCAACTATGAATCTCACCCAACTCAACACTCATAAAATTACTTAAAACATCATTGGTTCTTTCTCCTTTTCTCTGTCTGCATTTTTTGTAACTGGACAACCTGTTTCTTTGGAACAAGCTTTGTAGATGAGATCATGTCTGCAAGGTCGAGATTGGGCCTGCCTTGGAAGTTGTGGGTTCATCTCTGCACTGAGAAGATGAGCACTGACCCACCATGAACTTTTCAACTTCTTGTATTTGTGTGGAATGAGGCTTTTAAAACAGTCTCAGTGGGAGTCGCAATTCAAATAATAGACACACATAAACTGATATATTAGTCAGAAATGGGTAAAGGAATGTGGATAGCAAGCCAGACATTTTTTACTTTCCACAAAAAAGCTCATGGAATAATGAAGAAATCAGAGCTGGGCACCAGAATCCTGAAGCATCCTTTAACGTAAAGAACAGAATGTATCAGGGCTTTTTATTAGGGAAGGCAAAACTACCAGTTAAACTCCAAAGAAAAAAATAAAAAGGAAATTTTCTGTATTAGAACTAGTAGTTATTAATATTCTAATGCTGTCTTGTGGAAAAGAAGTTCCCCGATAGATTCTATATTCTCTACAAAATACCCAGAGAAAAGTTACCTAATTTTCTATCAAAAGCTTCATCAAAGTCTTCATGTTAGAGATTGGCAGGTTTCCCCACCTACCACCTGTGAAGCAAAAGCAGAGGGAGATATGAAATGGGAACATGTCTACAAACACAGAATTACTATCATGTCAATTTCCATATCAAAACTGGTAAGGAACCCTAAAGATGAAAAGCAGTTAAAGAATATGAAATTTAGTCAAAATTGAAACTCAAGCCACTAAATGAACTCTTAGAAGCACTAGTATCAGTTGACTTTTCCTACCAATATGAGGATTATCATATGTTTGTTTTTAAAATTATATTCTTCATTTTATTTATACTTTTAAAATAATATATTTGATAAAATTATTTCCCTTTTCCTAGTGTTAGAGTTCGTCAAAAGAGACCCTCACCCACAAAGACCACAGATACTGCCATCACTGCAAACCACAAGAGGATTTTTTTTTATTGATCCAACATGTTGGGGACCCCCCCCTCTCAGTATGCATGCCAGAGGAGAGACCCAGAACAAAGAAAGAACACAGTTTTTATACCTTGTAAGGGGAAGATTTAGGCAACAGGGTTCTCATTGGTGTAGCAAGTAATCCTTTCAGGCGTTGGTTGGTTTGCATAGTGACTAAGTAACCCTTTGGCCTAGTGACTCACTTTGCCTGCTCCCATGGTGGGTTACTATGATTTGGTCAGATATTTAACTATTAACATCACAGGGAATTCTAGCAATGTCAGGACGGTTTGTGGTCTTTCTTAGAATTAAGTGTGGGGCAGGGGGCAGGGGAACTTCTCTGGGAACTGCTATCTTGTTATGGTTATTTTTCTGAGAACAGCTCATTTTGTTTGGGCAGCTGTAGACTCAGTCATTTTGACCACTATGTTTCTGAAAGTTCCTTCAGAGGGGAAGGGGCTAAGTGGTCTTGAACTTATTTTGGATATTACACTAGTTCCTCCCCCAGATCTTCCCTACTTCCCTATCCAACCAACTTTATTTTTCTCCTCCCCCAAAACTCCAACTCCCAAAATAAAAATCAAAGTAAACTTAAAAACAAAATAATAACCCTTAAGGTAGAACCTACTTCTGCCATTTTACATAGGCGACAACTAAGACTCTAAGAGATGCATGCTTTGCCTACTCTCCTGGAGCTGAGTGGGAAGTAAAGCTATTATTCAAATTCATATCTCTTGAGATTAACAGCTAGTTCACAGGAAATAAAAATGAGGGGAAAGTGGAAATAAAAGCAAAATGGACAAAACCAAAATGATGTAAAAACCTATGAACAACTCAACATAGGTCAAGGAGATTGATTTGAGTAAACAAGGAATATGGTTAAGTATCTGCTGGGATTTCCAAGATCTCATAATCCTGAAGGAGGTTTTGGATAGACACACATGACTAACAACAGCAAAGTTTACTAAGAAAGCAAAGCATTTTGAAGGGTGGACATGGACCAGACATAGAGAATGATCAAAGGTTCAAAGACAATGGCTTACAAAGGATTAGGGATTTGCATCCCAGGGTCACAGGAATCTTATGCATAGGATATGTTACTTTTGTAGTTTTTAATTTGTGTGTGTGTGTGTGTGTGTGTGTGTGTATGTGTGTGTGTTTGTCTGTTTCCCGTATATGCTTTATTCTCTGTCAGACTCACTTGGGAGTTTTTTCTCTTTAAACCCTGAGTTGTTTTTGTTTTTTGTTTTTTTTTATTTTGTTTTTCCACTTGCTTATTTTCCCTCACTTTCTTCCCCACCTCCTACATAGAATGTACTACTTTAAAAACTACCTCTAGGAAAATAAGTTTATATGAGGGAATCACATATTTGAAATTGTCTTCTATGCATTTAAAATGGATTTCTTGGGCAAAAGACAGGATTGGTTAAGAGGAATAAGTTCAGCTTAACTAATTATGCTACAGCAACTCTAGTTAATAACAATATATTTAACAATTGCAGAAGGTACGTTTTAAATGTTTAACCAACACTCAAAGTACTGTAGTTATTTTTATTTGGCATTCAATAATCTACACATGTCATATGTATCAAAATTATATTTTACTCCATGAATATATATAATTTTTGTTAATTAAATTAAAAAAACAAAACAAAGACCCTTTGGTTAGTTTCTATAAAGTCTGACACAGCCACCTTACAGAGGATTCTGAGGAATTCGTTTATCTAAAAGTCTCAAGGGCAAATTTAGCAAACAGGTTTGAGAAAGCATTTCCTGATAAGTTGCAAGATGAGAAAAACCAATTGAGCCAGGTAAATTCCACAAGCTGTGGGAAATGAAGAAGGCTAAAGCTAGCATGATAGAGAAATAGAGTGGAAAGATCTGTATTTAAGGAGAACTTTCTGGCAGCTATATCAGATCCCCCCTGGCATTCATTTCAGGAAATTATAAGGTCTGAGGAGGATCCACACAACTCCCTCATCCAAATAGACATAATAATGGCATTTTTTTCCAACAGAGTTGAGTGGTTTGAATGTGCCTCAGTTTGGTTAAGTGCTTACCTAACAGGCACAAGGTGCACAGTTCAGTCTTCAGCAATGAAAATACCTGATGTGGTGGTGCACAGCTGTTGTCTTAGGGTCCCAGTAGTGTAATAAAACATTGTGACAAAAAGCAAGTCAGGAGGGTTTATTTTCATTTGTAAGTCCATACAAGGCATGGTCCAACACTGAGGGAAGTCAGAACAGAAACTAATAGAGGACAGGAACCTGGAGGAAGAAGCTGATGCAGAAGCTATGGAACACTGCTTACTGGCTTGCTCCATCATGACTTGGTCATCATGCTTTCTAATAGCGCTATCACCTGCAATGGGCTGTTAACCTCCCACATCAATTACCACTAAGAAAGTGTACCACAGGCTTGCCCACGAGCCAGTCTAGTGAGGGGATTTCCTCAATGGAGGTTCTCTCTTCCAAAATGACTCTAGTTGACAAAGGTTGGAAGGTTATGATTCAAAATGGTATGCTTGACAAGAGGTAGATTTGTGATACTTAATGTAAATTGGCAGCTCTATGAGATCTCTAATGACCCTGGAGATAGGTCTCCAGGCAACACTGAGTAGAGTATCTTGATTGCATTATCTGAGAGGAGTGAGCTACCGTGGGTACCAACACTCTCTGGGCTGTGCTTCAATATTGCATGAAAAAGAAAACTGACATCCATTGCTCTCTGCTACTTGACAAGGGATGCATCTACCCCAAGCCTGTAACACAGTGACTCCACTAATGTGATGCACCAAAACCTGCCTAGTAGCCAGAAACTTAACAAAGAAAGTTTGTAGTTTCTCAATACCTTGACTTTCAAGGGATATAAAGCCTTCAGGCAACATTGTTTGGGTCCTTAGTGGAATCGTGATAGGAGAAGCTTCTGGTATGCACCTAGGAACAGCAGCCCTGTACCTCAGGAGACACTTGTAAGGTCATTCAATGTCTATGCCAGAGATCTTTGAGGTTCCAGATATCTCTGGGTCATAATGTGACAGAGGTC
Organism: Mus caroli; assembly: GCF_978045245.1. Classification (NCBI taxonomy): domain Eukaryota; kingdom Metazoa; phylum Chordata; class Mammalia; order Rodentia; family Muridae; genus Mus; species Mus caroli. Next base: position 13,811,214 of record NW_028227271.1, read on the forward strand.
TTGGTGTTAAGCATGCCTTTAAAGTCTCTGAGGTCTCAAAAATATGAAATGGGTCTACAGTTTAGACATGATATTGATGCATAGAAGCAGAATGTAGAAACTAGTTAGAGCAAGAAATGAAATGATACTTGTCTATCATACACATTGAAAAGGATATAAATGAGTCTAGTTTGGTTTGCTATCAACACCAGAAAGGAAAACCAGGGACTGAAAAGTCAAACTAGGGAAGGTGGTAAGCGCTGAAAAATTATCCCCACTGTCCCAAAGAAAAAGAATTTTGTTCCCTGTCACATGTAGGATTGTTTTGCTTATATACCCACAAGACCCTTTTCATCTGCAATTGTCCATAAATAAAACCTGGTACATTTGCTTTTTCTCAGGTTTGACCTAAATTTGATGTCCTTAGATAGGTACTGTCCTTCCCTTATCATAGAAAGGGGGCTTTTCTCACTTCCAAACAATCCCCACTTTGAGGCTTGGATGTGGTCCTTAGAAGAGGCCTTGGAACTGCTCCATAAAACAGCATAGTAAGAAGGAAGGAGTCTTATTCACTAAGGCTTGATTGGGTCCCTAAGACTGTCCTGGGTGGCTACTCTATGAGTGACAAGATGTAGCTGAGAGTGGCGGGAAAAGAGGTGATTGCTTTTTTCTTAAAGTGTTACACATCTTTATAGTTTCCTTCTTCTTCTGGTTTGGCCCTTTGACTCTGAAGGTCTCCTCCAAATTACTAAGAACCTTGAAGGCCATGCTTTTGAAGTATTCATCTACTGTTTGCAAAGGCTTAACTTATTAATTGTACATGCAGGGGTTTGGCCCTCTGTATTCTTGGGATCCAGACTGGCCTAATGCCTGATGCTTCAGCTGGCTTAGGTGGAAAGAGAGCAGGGTAGTGGGAAACCCCTACATGTTTCTCAGAGGTTATTATTGTTAATTAGTTCGATAACGTCTTTTGTCATTTCTTCTAATAAACAAGTATAATCCTTTCATTTTAGTAAGCTCTTCATCCTTAATTATCTACTCTATGGCCTGATCTGGCCAACAACACCCTGTGTCTTGCTGTATTCGATTGTGAGTATGAGTCTCCTCTGCCCCGGTGCCTTTCCTCATGTCTGCAGCAGATGTCAGAATGGCATACAGGCACTGCTAGGTTAGGTCAAAAGCTACAGTGAGCCCTCCGAATTCTCTAACAAAGATCAGGGGATTCTGGCTAAACAACGCTGCCTAGATTATATTTGGGACCAGCCAGACATGAAAGAACTAAAGGAATGGGTACTTGGAGTGTGTCAACTATTTCCCATCATGTGGAGGAGGGACTGGTTTTCATGGGTGAAATAACTTTGTAGGTTGCTCTCCGTTTTATCTGAATAGAACTCCCTGCATGCATTTCCTTGTATAAAATTCTCAGGCGAGGTGTGAGGTGGAGAGGCAGTGTCTCCGTAGAGTTGGAGCTCACTAAGCAGGGACTTGTGTGTTCACAGAGGGTGGAGTGGAAGGACGTCTCCTGGAGTTGAGCAAGGAGAGGGGAGCAGGTACCACATCCCTCTCACAACTGAGGGCTCCATGATAAGGACATGAAGGCTTAGACATAGGAATCTTGACATTATTTCCTGAGGTCCAGTTATAGAGCACAGTTAATAGTTTAAATGTGCCATTAGGTAGCTAACGGTCTGAGAGCTGATATAAAGGCCCAATTTTATTACAAAAGGAAATACTTGAGATTCTGAGAATCAAAGTTAGATGAATCTCTCTCTCTCTCTCTCTCTCTCTCTCTCTCTCTCTCTCTCTCTCTCTCTCTCTCTCTCTCTCTCTCTCTCTTTCTCTCTCTCTCTCTCCATGCTTGCTAGAGTGGAATGGGATAGAGGCTGTGAGATCCATTATTAATTTTATAAGACGTTCACAATTATCTGCAAAGTTTCCTTTTTTTATGGGTGGGTCCTTCCTCTGTGTCAAGGATGACGTGGCATAGGTGTGCTGTGAGTTGAGTTATCTCTCAATAATACAGACTTCCCACGTTTTGGAGACAAACCCAGCTTCATTCCAGAGTCAAACCAGCTCCATTATTTGAACTAGACTGATCCGGAGAGGACACTTCTAATTGGAACTGGATATAGCTCAGCTGTGAGGGAAAGGGACGCTCAGTGCCCTGGAGAGAGTTAAAACCTGCTTATCTGTAGTTTCCTCAATCCAGGAAGTCTGGTTGGGAATGGAAACTCTGCAGAGCGGTGGCAAGTGCCATTCAGGGACAAGGGAGGGGACAGAGAGATGAGTGCATGTTCACAGTATGAGCTGCTACTGTCTCTGTACTATGGCTGACAGTGAGTGAGACTCCATGATAGAACAAATGTTGAGTGTCTTAATCTTATGGAGGAGATGAAAGAAACTTATCACTTGTACCTGGACAGGAAACGGTAGTCAATCACAGCCAAGAGGCCTTCAGACTCACTGGAGAGCTGTCCCAGACACAGGTTTGTTAAGGGAAGTTAGCTGGCCTTGCTTCCTGGACCAGTGTATGGGTCATAGAGATTGACCCTCTTGGTGCCTTCAATTTTATATCATCATTTGTCTCCCATACCAGCAATTTGGGATAAGACACCAAGGGCCCGATGGGAGTTAGACTATAGTAGTTTGTAGGAGGCACAACAAGTCACTGGGTCAGAACTAAGCAATTAGCGCCTGACTGGGAGAGAGTGGACAGCTTTGTTTGTTACTGTTTGACCTTTTGTTTTGGGTCACGTTGTCTCTATGTTAGGGCAGATTCTGATCAAATTGCTGAGACATGGCGATGGTCACTAAATGTTGCTGAGTGCCAGAATGAGAAGCATATTGCACACAGAAGAACGAAGGCTGACATAGATGCACGTGTCTGACCTGGGGTCATTACATTAGAGAAGCATTAGAGAAGTCAGACACAGAGAGACAGTTGCTACAGGCTCCCTCTTAAGCGTGGATTCAGAATGTTCAGCTCGGTACAGAGAAGATTCTGGAAGACAGGGAAAGAAGAAAAATGGTGCCAAGCTCAGTAAGGGCTACAAACCTTCAAATATCAAGCGGGTTAGTTTGGAGAACTTAATATATAGCACCGTCATTATGTGCAAAAAAAATGCTTTGGTGTTTACCCAACCTCTAATGAGAGAGAGCTTATGCTATATTTACACACACACACACATACACACACACACACACACACACACACACACACACACACAAATGTTGACCATGAACGATCAGTGCTGGACGATGCACTAAAAGTCCTGAAAAGAAGCTGAGGCTTACAGTGAATGCTCAACTGATCAGCTGATTGGAGCATCAGTGATTGTGCAGAATTGAAATACTGACGGTCCAGAGATAACTGGGGATTTCTTGGCCCCCTTTGAACAGTTATATATTGCTCACTCCTGCGTATTAACCAATGTCCTTGTGACTATTAGGAGAGTCTTCTGGGATATAAAGACACCCCTATCTTCCACCAGCCACTAGGAATGGCATCAGGTAATGTCCGAGGTCTAGAGCAGTCGTACCCATGGTTATTGGCTTCTCTATTGCTAGGTAATAATGATAGGCAGGAACTGAAGCAGAAGCCATGAAGAAATACTCTACTAGATTGTTTCCAGGCTTATAGTCAGCTGCTTGTGCTTTCTCTGAGAGGTGGGGGAGATATTAGAAAAGGGTTTCTCTGTGTAGACCTGGTTGTCCTGGAACTCACTCTATAGATAAGATTGACTTTGAACTCTTGGATCTGCCTGCCTCTGCCTTCCAAGTCCTGTAATGAAGGGCATCTACCACCCCTGCCCAGTGTCATCTGCCTTTCTTATAAAGCCCAAACCCATCTGCCCATTGATGATATTGGGCCACAGTGAGCTGGCCCTTTGTCACCAACCATTAATCAAGAAATTACTTCCACAGACAATGCCCACAGATCAATTTGATGAAGGGGACTCTCCTGTTGAGTTTTCTTCTTTCCAGGTGTATCAAGAACAAAACTAAGCAAGATCCCCATGCTTTGCTTAAACAATGAACCTACCAATATATTTGAAAACTGTGTTGATTTCTGACTTTCTTTATTCTGTATGCCTTATAGTACAGAAACTCCTTAATGGCATTAACACATTAGGTTTCTAAACATTGCTTATTAATTTGCTGGCATCCCATCTTTTTTTTTTTTTCTCCAGACACTCCTCCAATGTCTAGTGCAAGGAAGAACAAAGTGTTTGGAGAACAAGCATTTAACACTACAGGTTGTTTTATCTTTGATAAGTGTGTGAATGCAACATGCAAATTTTAGGGAAAATGGAGGAAATCTAACTAAAAACAACCTGACTTTACAGTTCACCCCATTTAATATTTCTAAGTTGGTTTATTTTACACACTTAACTAGAAATCTTAAACAATAGATTTTTTTTAAATCATAAATGGACAGCCTGCCTTAACTGAAAGAAAATGTCTAAAACGATGGAACTATGAAGAGCTCAAAGTCCTTAAAAAGAAACAGAATATCATTAACATAACTTTAGATATTATGTCCAAACTCCAGATAAATTCTGAATGACCTTGCCTCTTCCTTTTCCCCTTATCTTACCTCTCCTCTGACTTAGCATTTTGTCTTTTTATCTCGTTACTTAACAAATCCTATACCAAAAAAAAACCCATTGCTGTGACCTGTTTTAGAGTGAAGGAGAGAAAAGTGATCTCGGAGTGTATCAAACATTCCTCTTACCAAAGCTGCCTCTCCTGAAGCAGCCTCCACATCCCCTCAGATGTATATGCCTGTCTTGTGAGTGCCTCTGTTTCCTACATTGTGCTTTGGCTTATACTAAAATATCTGTAATGAAATCTCTAACTCTGTTTCAAACTGGCTAAGCCTAATAGTCATTTCTGTGTCAAAGCCAAATCTCCATTTGGCCTGAGCCAAGGCCCATCAGTGATTAGGGGAATCCATCAGGCAGCTGAGAGTGGTAATATAGAGCTGTGTGTCTGGCCCCTTGCTGCTGATATCTATGGGCTCATGCTGAGATCCATCTGAAGCCGTTTTTTGGATCTTTTTTTTTTTTTCCTGAATTTGCTTGACTGTCTCTTAGCTGACTCACCCTACTAAGAAGCACGGCTTGCATGTCATGTGAATTTGCTTGCTTCTGTTTTCTAGCCAGAGATCCACGTAGTGTTTGAGTGGAAGACAGAGAAACTTGTATCTTAAATATAAAACTTAACCTTATTACTGGGAGATTCAAGTGGTGTTGCATCCTGATGTCGAGCTACGACTGCAGACTTAAAGCAATATCTTTTGCTTCCAGAGCTAGACAGCAGAGGAAGAGGCCTCTTCTGATGGGAGTGCTGACCTCAAGAGCACTTTAGGCCAAAGCTTTGTACTTAACGAAAATCTCACGGAGAGATAAACTACATTTCTAGTCATTAGGATAGAAGGTCACGCAGATGTATTCCCTAGATAGCGATAAGTACTTCGTAAGTCATAATGAGGTTAAACAAAATTGCCTGTACTTGTCTGAAAAAGAAAAAAAGGAGCAGAACAAGAAAGGTAAATAGATAAAGGAAGTACAGATTCCTATACTAGGCACCATTTAATTGCCTGGCGTGAATCCCTGACTCTCCTCTCATTTCCTGTTCTACAGGAAGACCAGAGGTGTGTCTATTGATTGAGGAGATGGGCTGTGTTTCAAGAGATGTTTAGCCCTGTGGTACTTTCCCCCTTTAGTAGATATTTATCATCTAGGGAATACATCTGCTCGCCCTTCTATCCTAATGACTGGGGATGTTATTTATCTCTCCCTGAGATTTTCAACAAGAAAGTTTCAAAGTGCCTATTATAATTGCTCGAAACTTTAAAAGGCATATCTTTAATGTCTTAAGAAAACATAGCATAACTAATATGTTTCATCATTAATGACTCTTAGATTTTTTAAAAAAGGAATCCTGCACTTTCACTACAAATATAATTTTCATATTAAGAAGAATTTTTTTTTTTGTGGGGATGAGACTGCTAAAACAGAAAGGCACCACCAAGCAAGGAAAAGGGATGAAAGGGATATAGACATTGAAGGGTTAATGACCTCAAAGCCTCAAGTGGGCTGAAAAACTCCCAGCAGGAAATGTAGACATGCTACCAGCATCTGTAGCAGTTCAGAGGAGCAGGGAAGCTCCTGCCAGCTTCAGCAATGCCTTTCTCCCTTGTTGCTATTGACAACTGTGAGACTGCTAGGGGACAGAGCTACAGATGGTATCTTCTACCCTATAAGTTCCTCTTCTGCCCCATGACCCCCGACCCCTGCAGCCCCTGCAGTACACAGACTCCCCTCCTCCGGAGGCTGCTGCACTTCTCCAGTCCCATTAAAGGAAGACGTTCTGTTGAGGTCCCCATTTTACTTTAACGTTTCCGTGACCAGCCCCAGTCTAACAGACATGAAGTGTATTCTTGCCAATGAGGTTAAAGAAAGGAGACAATGCTTTGGGATGAGGAAAAAAAATTTCATATGGCAAGAAAATATTGTTCCAAAGTGGAAAGATAATTGAGGACAAAATTATGTTATCAAATATTGTTTTAAAAAATAGTTGTAAGTGCTAAGAATTGGGGACAGATAATATAGTTAAAATTAAATTGGATAAAGTTAAAGGTTATTAAAAAAAATCCACGGACACAATTTAATACCCTGAGATAAAACTCCTGTTTTCTTGGGTATCTGATTTGCTTTTGTAGCATTTACGAAAACAGAGAACGTGGTTTAAAAAAGTGATTTGCTTTATCTTTTTATTAAATGGGGCACTTAAGATGTATGAGCAGATTAGACTCAGGTGCTAAGTGTGTTTTCCCAGCTAGCAAAGCTTCCAGGGATGGATGGTCACTGCCTCAGGAAGAGGGGAAATTCTGTTAGAAGGATTCATTTCTACAAGGAACCCTCCTTACCAGATTACGTAAAATTTAGCTCATTATCCTTTCCTCTGGATTACCTACCTCCATCCTCTGGTTTTTGTTGAGGGAATAAATGACAAAGTAAAAAAATAAATAAATAAAATATAAATCAGTTGGCAAAATTAAACCAGGCTATTGACATGTTTCATCTAATACGTTTCCAATACGTTTCTTTTTAACACTTTTTATTGGTTTTGTTGTGAGTTTCACATCATGAGCCCCATCCCTACTCATCTCCCGATCATCCCATGTGTTTGCCCTCTGCCCTTGCAATCTCTACCTCGAAACAAAAAACAGTAAAAACCATCTCTTTGTGGGAGCTGTAGCACACATCTGTATGCACACATCTGTATGCACACATCTTCATTACTTGCAGATGTTCATTGCAATGAATCGTTGGTCTGCTCTGAAGCCCCTGGCCTCTGGCTTCTGCTACACTATTACTTCTGTATCCTCCTCAGGACTCCTCTTGGATGTTTTGTTGTTGCCCTGTGTCATGGAGAACCTGCAGGTTTGCTTCTGCAGAGCCAGCCCCTTCTCATACATTAGCAGTTCATCCATGGGGTATATGTTGCAGTGGGCCAACTCAAAGCCCTGGATCTCAACCTAGATGGTTGCTGAGTTGGTCAGCCTGCCAGCTCTCCTGCACCTGCACCACCAGGGTGAGCTCTCCAGCACTATTGGGGTGGTTCCCACAATGACACAGTCTGCAAGGGGCTAGGCCAGCTCTCCGGATCTCACACCCTTGGAGCCAGCTCACCAGTGCCCTTGCCATCAGGGCTAGCTCTACTCTGTTGGCCAGGTGAGGTGCAGGGCCCACTCTGCCAAGTGCTACAGCTGAGGAGGCATGGGCTCAACGCTTCCCACTCTCATGACTCCAGGGCCAGATCTCCTGACTGCTGCATGTGGTGAGGGGCAAGGTGAGCTGCATGGCAAGGTGGCTAGTGGGTTAACTCTAAATCTAAGATTTACAATTTTTGAAAATTATCCACTATATCCTTATAAAATCAGTGCTTTACAGACTCTAAAAATTAAATACTATGAGCCATCTTTGTTAAATGGAGACATATCCTGTTATAAGGGATTTTAAGTGTCATAAGTAAAAAAAACCACTCTTGGTTAAGGTTTTAATGGAAAGGTTAAAAAAAAAAATCAGGCGATTTTTATCCATCAGAAAAAGACATTTGAGATTTGCTTCTGTCTAGAGTGAAGGGCTCTACCAGGAATTTCTAACCCAACTCTTCTGCTGCAAACCCAGGATACAATCTCTTAGATTCCTATTATTCACATAAAACTTGTGCCAACTTATGAGAACAAATTCATATGTATTTCAGAAGTTCTGAACAATATTCATCTTCAACATTTTTCAAGTTTTGTTTCTTGAATCATTTTATAATTAGGTGCTTTAAAAATTGTTTGACATGTTTAATAATTTGGTATATGACTAAGTAATGCTAATCTTGCTTTAGTGAAATTAGAAATGAACATGATATTATTTAATTTGTTTTTGGTGTGGCTGCTTAACCAGACCCTTACCTCATTTAAGTTAAGTTTCATGTTTAAAAAGATTCACATTCACTATCTAAAAAAAAAAAAAACAACCAAAAAGCAAAACAAAACAAACAAACAAAAAAACTCATTATTCGGTATTGTTTGGATTTTAGAAAAAAAAATCTAGTTCTTTAAATGATGAAAATATATTTGTAATACTTCAAAATGGGATCACCTATATTTTAAACCCAAATTCTCACATGCTAAAATAAAGTTTTTCTTTTATTTTAGAAAGGAAAGGATGTTAACTATCCAGCCAATTGAATTACTGTTCCTCTTATTAGTAACAGAAAAGTTAATGACTTAAAATTCCTAAGTACATGTGTAGCTTTCGGACTAATAAACTTGACTGAGAACAGGCCAGATGGCTCAGGGGTTAAGTTCTCATGATGCTCTTGCAAAGGACCTGACTTCAGTTTCCAGTACTACACTGGGTGGACCTTCACTGTCTAAAACTCCAGCTTCAATGGGGACCAAGGCTTTGGCATCCAAGGGTACCTGTACTCAACAGGCACATACACACAGAGATATACACACATATGTAATTTAAAATAGTAAAAATACATTTTAATAAAACATTTTCCCTCAACTTTCTCTTGTTAATTGATAATCAGTGGTTGGTTTGACTTAAGGTTTTTTATCCAAATGACACAAAAGAAACCGACCTCTAATAACACTATTCATGTTGCTTTATTTGTTAAGAATTGATATTTTGTTAAATTATTACTTATAGTGTCCTATAATACAGTTAGATAAAAAATTAAACAATATTCACATTTTTTATAAAGGAAATGGACAATATCACAGTGACTCTTAAGAGTCCTGTTTCCTTTCTAACACACACACACACACACACACACACACACACACACGTTGGTTATATTTATAAGGCCTATAAAATTCTCACTTCTGATAGATCTGAACTCTTGTTTCTCTCCCTGTTATTAACCATATCATGTACATGGGCAAGGGCAATATTGTTAAAAGGGAATAGTATGTTACTGTCTGGTTTCTTCTAAAGTGTGACCTTTCATTTACTTTTGCAAACTAAGATCTAGCCAAATACCAAGATAATGGGAAAGATCAAGTTATTATTCACAGAGGTGGCCAGTCTACATGATGTATGGGCAACAAGATCAAACTGGCAAAAAGAAACAAATGTTCATAGACTACAGTTAACTGTAGATACAGTGAGGAAACCACAGTCAGCCTCTACCTAAAAGGATGGCTTACACTTACTGTAAGCACTTATTTTCTCCATCGGATACTTTCATTTCATTAGGCTGACCATGTTGATTATTTATTGTCAGATATTTTTACATTATATGCCACATGTAAATATTATATCAAAAACAGGGAATTAAAAAAATAACTCAGACCCAGATCCTGACAATTAGTAGATGTTGTTGCTGTGATCCAGATGTTTCTTCCTTAATGGCTTGACCAGCAACAATTTGGTCAATACCACTGTCCTACCTTCCTACCTTCATCCATATCCCACTCCTGGAATGAGCTTTCCTAGAAATCTGGGATCTGAAATAACGTTTTAACTTACATTTAACTTCCTAACTCACAAAATGTGATGCTTGGCCAACAGAGGAAACTGTGATCTCAGTGCTTAGGACCCTGGATCTTCCTCTGAATCTTCTACAAATGCTGATTAACTGGGAGAGCTTCAGTGACTGCCGAGCTTGGACTGCTGTGGGCCCTGATCCTCATTACACTTTGCCTTGCACTATATTCTCCTCTGAATATTTATCTAGGATATGTATGACTTGACAATTGTGTTAGCCAAGTCTTTGGAGAACCTACCCTGGCTTCTGTCAACCAAAAAGCTAAGAACACCATTGCTCTAGTGAGGGCTATAGCAGAGATTTCCCTCATCCACGGTAACTTCATGTCTACACAAACATACTTGAAAATGGTGTCGATTTGTGACTTTCCTCATACTGTTGCTATACAAATTTTGTAAAACTGTTCCCAAAATGGAACATGAAATTTGGAGTAACCTAAATCTATGTTCTTGGGTGGTAGCCAGTCATATTTGAATAAAAAAAAATCCAAACTTTTTAGACTCCTTGTTGTGAGATATATGATAGTTTGTAATGTGATGTGATGTGTGTTTGTGTGTAGGAGAGAGAGAGAGAGAGAGAGAGAGAGAGAGAGAGAGAACATCCACACACGTATATACATGCATGAATCAAGTAATAATAAAACAGGATCGAAATTATGGAGACCTGGAAGAGGAAAGGCATCCCTCAGTCAGGAGCCTGACTGAAGTCTCTTAACAACCAAAAGGCAAAGATTTCAGCACAGCCCATATGGGCTACAATGGCTGTCATCATAAAGTTGATATTCCTTTTGTGTATATTGTATATGGAGATAACAATGCCTCGGGCTTAAGGCCTGAAAATATATGACCCTAAAAAGGACAGACCTCTTTTCTTTCCCCAGGCATAATTTGAGTCTCTCAAATAAAGCTGTTAACTTCATTTCTGTTAATCTTATACTACACATTACTCCATATCAGGCATATGACCGGTTATAACCCTTTGGAAACTGGCAAGGACTGGGTAAGTATGAAAAGACAAGGAATTGTTTTGACTTGGGAAGAAAAGGCTGGGAGAGGAAGGAGGCTCTGCTTTAAAGCAAGAAACGTCAGAACACCCTGATGCTCCCACCCAAGAAGGATCTAATGGCCCACCGAGACAATGTGTGCTTCCAAAGAACACCTTGTCTAAACCAACAAGAGAGAGGCTCTGAAAAGATTTAGGCATCTGCCAGCAGGGTATGGAGTCAAGTGACTTTTGTTGGTGACATTTTTTTTAAGGGCAGGAGTTCTCAACCTGTGGGTCGTGACTCCTTTGGGAGTCCAATACATGAATATCTACATTACAATTCATAACAGTATCAAAATTACAGTCATGAAGTAACAATAAAAATAATCTTATGGTTGAGGTCACCACACCATGAGGAACTGTGTTAAAAGGTCACAGCATGAGAAGGGCTGAGAACTTCTGTTCTAGGTTGCTTGTGGAAGGTGTGTGTAGCATCACTGTGTGTGTACCCACCTGATAGTCCCTGCATATTATTGCATGTTATCTTCACTTTTTGCTTATGTCTTCTGGCCAAAGACGCAAGTTGGAACTCACATTCATTCTTTTTTTCTTAATTCAAGAATCAAGTTAACTCATCCCATGCTGTTTCCGCTTAACTGCAGCTATTAAGTTCCCGCCCCCTTCTACCCTCTTTGCTGAAGGCTTCCAATGTTGTTACTTTATTTCCTGTTTGTAAAATTAATATACTCAATTAAGAGGGAGTCTACCCACCTTCCTCTCCTTCTGGGCAGCATCATTGGCTTATATGACCAGCTCAAACTTTTTCAACTTGAGCTTTTGACTCTGCATCCTCAGATGATTTTTCAAGAAACAGGGTTCCCCAACAACCAAAATAAGTTCATTTAAACTCTATGCTTTTCTCATTTTTATGAGTGGATAAATTCAGCTGTTGAAAAATAAATAAATAAAGTGTACAGGTAAATGGATAGAATTAGAAACCATTGTTCTGAGTAAAGTAACCAAGACACAGGAAGTCAAAGATCACATGGTTTCTCCCATCCGCAGATAAAAGCTTTGTGCCTTTGGATAAGCCCATCATTTAGAATACCCAGAGAAGTCAGACAGTGGTAAAGAGTCAGGGCAGGAGAGATAGAACACAGTAGTTAGATAACCATGTTGGATGGCTTCCTGGCACAGAGAGGTACCACATGGCAGCAAGCAGCCACACGGCTGGCAGTGGAGCTTTAGAGACAGAGTAAGGAAGCTCACCATATCAGTAAATGCATGGTTATGTTCCTGCCCACACTGGAAAGTAAAACAGAAAAAGAGAAAATGGTGCAGGATTCACAAAAGTGGATGGGCCCAGTGACCCTCAGGATAGCCTCATGGCAGCTTGTAAAGACGGTGTCGGGTGTAAAGGTCCTGGGAGATACAGTATAGAATCTCTTTAAAGGAGTAATCATCCCTCCTTTTCTTTAGTTTGGCTTAAGGTAAGCCTGCCTTCCTAGGTGTGGTCTAATCTCTCCTCCCAAGGGCAGGCCCTTAACTAGCTGTTTGACTAGCCCAACTGGAATCTACCCCTGTAGAGGGTTTATTCTTTTGACTAGTTTTCCCTTATATTGCTGCTTTGAAGACATAGCAGGCCAAACCAATAAGAGTTTCACATACCCTTTGATTGCCTCAGTTTATCCAAAGATGTAGTCTCTTCCTGTCTGCTCTCTGGGAAGTGAGTCTGAGTCACGCCCATCTTTGTCCACTTTCTCCATTTATTTCACTCAATCTGTAGATGATTGATTAAATTGTAAATTCCTTAAATTTTTCTTGTTCCTGGGCTCTGTGACTAAGGTATTGTGTACCATGGGTCATGTCCTCCCTTCCTTCCTTTAGGGAAGGACCTGGTCTCAAAAGCAAAGCAAAAGCCAAAATTCCTTATGTTGCAGCATATGTAAATCACCTCAGAATATAGTAAATGTAAACCTACAAATTAACATTCCTGAAAAAACCTAGGGAAACCTGTGGGACTTTGCACTGAGCAATTGCTCCTAAAACAGGCCACTTGAAAAGGTGACCAATAAAACTTTATCAATACTATTCTCTTCTATTTGGGAGCCATCATTGGAAGAATGAAAACAAAAACATATATGCGTACATGTGGTAAACACTTGATTCATGCCAGTGGGAAACACGGCGTTCTTTGGTCCTTTCCTAGTTGCTTATATATTTCTTTCTTTTTTTTTTATTACATATTTTCCTCAATTACATTTCCAATGCTATCCCAAAAGTCCCCCATAGCGCCCCCCACTTCCCTACCCACCCATTCCCATTCTTTTGGCCCTGGCATTCCCCTATATTGGGGCATATAAAGTTTGCAAGTCCAATGGGCCTCTCTTTCCAGTGATGGCCGACTAGACCATCTTTCGATACATATGCAGCTAGAGACAAGAGCTCCGGGGTTCTGGTTAGTACATCATGTTGTTCCAACAATAGGGTTGCAGATCCCTTTAGCTCCTTGGGTACTTTCTCTAGCTTCTCCATTGGGAGCCCTGTGATACATCCAATAGCTGACTGTGAACATCCATTCCTGTGTTTGCTAGGCCCCGGCATCGTCTCACAAGAGACAGCTATATTTGGGTCCTTTCAGCAAAATCTTGCTAGTGTATGCAATGGTGTCAGCGTTTAGAAGCTGATTATGGGATGGATCCCTGGATACGGCAGTCTCTAAATGGTCCATCCTTTCATCACAGCTACGAACTTTGTCTCTGTAACTCCTTCCCTGGGTGTTTTGTTCCCAATTCTAAGAAGGGGCACAGTGTCCACACTTTGGTCTTCATTCTTCTTGAGTTTCATGCGTTTAGCAAATTGTATCTCATATCTTGGGTATCCTAAGTTTTGGGCTAATATCCACTTATCAGTGAATACATATTGTGTGAGTTCTTTTGTGATTGTGTTACTTCACTCAAGATGATGCCCTCCAGGTCCATCCATTTGGCTAGGAATTTCATAAATTCATTCTTTTTAATAGCTGAGTAGTACTCCATTGTGTAAATGTACCATAATTTCTGTATCCATTCCTCTGTTGAGGGACATCTGGGTTCTTTCCAGCTTCTGGCTATTATAAATAGGGCTGCTATGAACATAGTGGAGCATGTGTCCTTTTTACCGGTTGGGACATCTTCTGGATATATGCCCAGGAGAGGTATTGCTGGATCCTCCGGTAGTACTATGTCCAATTTTCTGAGGAACTGCCAGACTGATTTCCAGAGTGGTTGTACAAGCTTGCAATCCCACCAACAATGGAGGAGTGTTCCTCTTTCTCCACATCCTCGCCAGCATCTGCTGTCACCTGAATTTTTGATCTTAGCCATTCTGACTGGTGTGAGGTGGAATCTCAGGGTTGTTTTGATTTGCATTTCCCTGATGATTAAGGATGTTGAACATTTTTTCAGGTGCTTCTCTGCCATTCGGTATTCCTCAGGTGAGAATTCTTTGTTCAGTTCTGAGCCCCATTTTTTAATGGGGTTATTTGACTTTCTGGAGTCCACCTTCTTGAGTTTTTTATATATATTGGATATTAGTCCCTTATCTGATTTAGGATAGGTGAAGATCCTTTCCCAATCTGTTGGTGGTTTTTTTGTCTTATTGATGGTGTCTTTAGCCTTGCAGAAGCTTTGCAGTTTCTTGAGGTCCCACTTGTCAATTCTCGATCTTACAGCACAAGCCATTACTGTTCTATTCAGGAATTTTTCCCCTGTGCCCATATCTTCAAGGCTTTTCCCCACTTTCTCCTCTATAAGTTTCAGTGTTGAAAGAGGAAAATTACTGACCACCAGAACTCTCACCCCAGAGTACATTCTGAACTCTCACACCGGAGTCCAACCCCTCCCAACTAAGGACTGTGCCAGGGACATTTTTGAGATAAGGGTGTGAGTAAAAACCTCAGTTCCAATGAATCAAGTACATGGCCAAAGTGTGGGACGCGGTTGCGAAAAGCACTTTTGGAAAAACCCTTGGCTGAATCTCTTAGTGACGTAAAACCTGTATTTTCCCTGCCCTGCTCCCCCCTTGCCTCCTTCCTATAAAAGCTTGTGAAAAGTTTGGGCCGGTTGTCGAATCTCCTCTACACCATGCTGGGTGTGTGGGTTTCGACCCCAGAGCTCTAGTTCATGTATTTGCTTGCTGTTGCTTTATAGAGCTCTGGTTTATGTGCTTTTTATGTGCTTTCTTGTTGCTGCTGTATTAAATCTTACTCTCTACATCTTAAGTTTAGTCCCAGTGTCTTCTTGGGTGCGCGGCTGTCCCGAGGCTTGAGTGGGTGTCTCCCCTTGGGAGTCTTAGAGTCTTTCATTTGGTGCATTGGCCGGGAATCAGCGCGACCACCCAGAAGTCCTGGACCCACTCAGAAGTAAGATTTACTGTTCTGCTTTGGTCTGGTGTCTGTGTTCTGATAGTTTCTGAGAGGCCAGGTAGGCTATTCTGTATCTGGTGCGATCGCAGTTTCTGTTTTGCAGACGCTCAGTGTGCAATGTGCACAGTGAGACCGCGTTCTGGGTAGGAGCGCGGGGTGTGGATAAAGACAGACGTGTCCAGGTGTCCACCGTCTGTGCACCCTGGGAGACGTCCCAGGAGGACAAGGGGAGGACTAAGGACGCTTAGTGGACCCCTCTGGAGACCGGGTAGGTCTCAATCTGTGCGAGATCGTGGGTTCGAGTCCCACCTCGTGATTCAGGTTGCGAGATCGTGGGTTCGAGTCCCACCTCGTGCTTTGGTTTTTTCTTTTTGTCTCAAGTCTTGTGTCTGCTCTTGTTATGTCTGCTATTATTCTAGAAATGGGACAATCTGCTGGGTGTGTAGGTGTGGAACTGCTGCATTTGTGTATTCTGAGATTGTGGGTTTATTCTGGCAGCTGCCACTGTGGACCGTAAGGACCCTAGTGGCTGTGAGAGGACGACTGTCTATGACCTCACAGTCTGCACCCCAAAAAGATGTTCCAAAGGAGACCCTGGAAGGAGTGCCCAGGGTACAGAATAGTCAAAAAGACCTGGCTGTTGCCTGGCAGAGTGAAGGAGAGAGAGAGTGTTCTCTCTGCCAGGGCGGGAGTGGATGTGGAATCCCACCCCTATCAGGAAAAGGAGTCAATGTGGAATCCGACCCCGTCAGAAAATAGTGTTTGGCTGGTTGTATAAGTCCAGATGTGGACGGGTGTGCTTGTTTGTAGTTTTTGTCACGTGACAGACTTGTGTGTGTGTGTGTGTGTGTGTGTTAACCCTTTGTCGACTGTAGACTTGGACTGACGTCAGGACAGAATTTGTCAGCAATGGTTTTAAAAGGAAAAAAAACTCAGTGCTGGTGAGTCCCAGACTGCTCAAAAGAGCTCTGAAATGCAGAGCTGGGCTAAAAATTTCCGGCCTTGGCGGCACAGTTAGGGCTTTAATAGCAACAGTGGCGCTGAGGTTCTGAGTTCTGCAGGCACAGCAGCAGCAGCGGCTGTCTGTGCCCCGTGAGCGAGTTGCGAGATGCTAATGGCGAATGCGGCAGCCTGCCGGTCCCACCTGGAGCCCTAGAGTGGCCATAAAGCCTGCCACAGCTGGGGAGGGGCCGACTACAGCCGTCGTCCCTCATTTGGCTCCCCCCAGAGTCTGCGCACGGGTGCATGCCCACACTCCTTTGTGCTCACTCCCCCGCCGCCTCCGCCTCCAAGGGCTCAAGCCATGCGGGAAGACAGTGCAGAGAACACCGGGAAAACAGTGCAGAGAACACTGGGTGTCTATTAAGTAGTTAAATAGCTGACTCTGCCGCCTTCCCCCTCCCTGCCAGTGTTTGCCACTCCCAGGAGTTTGCGGCCACAGGTTCCCTGGTTGCTTCTCATTCCCCTGTCCCCTGTATTCTGTCTCTTGTTACAGAGACCAGAGTCAGAATCAGAAATGTGCTGTAAGACAGAAAAATAAACCAGGGTAGTTGAACTATGAAAAAAAAGTTAAGTGACAGAATATAGATGTAATAATTAGATAACATTCAAAGTAAGCAAAGACAAAAAAGAGGAACAAAAAAGATATATATATATAGAGAGAGAGACATTAGATGAGATCTCCATTGCAGTTAAAAAACAGGGAGCCAGAAAATTTTTAAAAAAAGATAAGAAAAATAAAATGCCGGCCACAAAAGTCAGGGAAGCTAGAAAACTTAGTACCCGGCAACAAAAGCAAGCTTTTGGCTGAAGATCAAAGTGTTTACTGTTATCTGTTAAAAAAAAAGAGCACTGAGTTTGAGACTGCCCTAACAAAAAGAAGAGGAGCCCCCCCTCATGACCAAACCCTTCACCTGTTTGTGGCTGAAAGTAAAGAAAAAGCAGAAGGGGTGCTAACACAGAAGCTGAGTCCTTAAAAGAGACTGGTGGCCTACCTGTTAAAAGCAGCTAAAAAGAGACTGTGTTTCATATTCCTCCACTGACCAATGCAAAGCAAGTTTAAAAGGTTCCTGGACACTGCAGGCCTTTGCAGACTGTGGATTCCAGGTTTTGCTGAATTAAAAAGATAAACAGCCCTTCGTATAAAAAATAAAAGAACAACCTTGGATGGCCTTAGATGCTATTGAGACTGCCCTAATGTTGTCCCTAACTTTGGGACTCCTAGATGTGACTGAGAACAAAAGTATTGCCAAAGAGGTTCTTACTCAGAGATTGGGACCCTGAAAAAGACCGGTGGCATACTTGTGAAAATTAGACCTGGTGACTGTAAGATGACCTGCTTGTCTGCACATAGTGGCTTCTGGTCAAGGACGCAGATAAACTGACTCTGAGACAAAACTTGGCACATGCCCTAAAAGTGTGGTTCAGCCCCCTGACCGATGGCTGACTAATGCTCTGGAAAACATGATCCAATTGTTCCCCTGACTGATGGACACATTATCAGAGCTTTTTGTTGACAGAACAAGTGACCTTCGCTTCTCCTGCTAACCTGCTGAGTCTTCACCTACTCATCACTGCTCTGACATTCTGGCGGAAGGAACTTCGGCTCAGAAGGCTGAACTCCTGGCACTAACCCAAGCCCTGCGGTTGGCTAAAGGCAGAGACATCAAAGACAAAGAAGAAATTCTGGCCCTCCTAGAAGCTCCTGAATGAACTGGGTGAGTTGGGGTACCGGGTATCAGCCAAGAAAGCTCAGTTATGTCGTACCGAGGTGCCGAGACGATGAAAAGCGGTGGCTCACCGAGGCCAGAAAAAAGACTGTGATGCTGATCCCAACCCCCACCACCCCGCGCCAAGTACGTGAGTTTCTGGGGACGGCGGGCTTTTGCAGAAAGAAAAAGTCCCATTCACCTGGACTGAGGAACACCAAAAAGCCTTTGACAGCATAAAGGCAGCCCTGCTTGTTAAAGACGCTGACAAGCTTACTCTGGGTCAGCATGTGACTATACACACTACCAGAGTTTACTGCTCCTTGGCGGATGACTCCACTCCTGTACATCAATGTGCTGATGTCCTGGCTGAGGAAACTGGAACAAGGAGAGATCTGACTGATCAGCCTTGGCCAGGTGTGCCTGCCTGGTACACAGATGGCAGCAGCTTTGTCACAGGAGCAGCAGTAGTTGATGAAAAGCAGCTCATATCCATGGGGCCATCTACCAACAGAGGGGGCTACTTACCTCGGCAAGTAAAGATCAGATCAGCCTTGGCCTGAGAGTTTGAGCTGGTACACGGATGGCAGTAGCCTCACGATTGAAGGTAAGCGGAAGGCGGGGACAGCAGTGCAGTGGTGGACAAAAAGCAAGTGATCTAGGCCAGCAGCCTCCCTAAAGGGACTTCAGCCCAAAAAGCTAAACTTGTGGCTTTGATACAAGCTTTATAAAAGTCTACACTGACAGCAGGTATGCTTTTGCCACTGTATGGAACAATATACAAACAAAGAGAGCTGTTGACATCTACAGAAAAAGACCTAAGATGCTGTGAACAAAAGAAATCAGATGGCAGATCTAACCGCCAAAAACAGGCATCCCAAAGAGCAATGATCCTGGCAGTCTGAAGACTATCAAGTTATAGACAAATTAAGACTGGTAAAAGAAACCCTGTATAAAATGGTAAAAACTGAAAGAAAGAAAACTAGTCCTCCCTTGAAAAGACAGACCTGACATCAACTGAGAAATAAACTTTACTGAGAAAAAACGTTCTCAAAATGGATAAATGAGACTGCTCACATAGTCATCAAGAAGATTATTGAAGAAAATTTTTCCAAGGTTCAGAGTGCCAAAAGCAATAGTGTCAGATAATAGCCCTGCTTTGTTGCCCAGGTAAGTCAGGGTGTGGCCAAGCATTTAGAGGTCAAATAAAAATTACATTGTGTGTATAGACCTCAGAGCTCAGGACAGATAAAAGAAATTAGTTTAAAACTCTATGACAGACCTTGACAAAATTAATCGTAGAGACTGGCACAGACTTGGTGTTCCTTCCCTATGCCCTACTTAAACGTACTAGAAATACTTCCTCTTGATTCAGTTTTATCCTTTATGAGACTCCTATGCCCATTATAGTCTTAAATGATGTGTTTAAACCTATGATGTTATAATAATGATCTGTATGCTAAGTTAAAAGGCTTGCAGGTGGTCTGGTCACAACTGGAAAAATCGGACTGAGTACGCGGACGACATTGCTCCAGGGATCCCAACAGCTGAGACAGTGAACGAGCTGGGTACCCCAAGGACATCTCACCAGTTCCAGCCAGAGATCTGATCTACGTGCACCTACATCATGCCCAGACCCTCAAGCCTCGCTAAAAGGGCCCCTGCCTAGTTCTGTTTACTAATGCTTCTTATTCTGTTTTTGTTCCCATGTTAAAATAGAGTAAATGCAGTATTCTCCGCATAAAAATATAGACTTCTGAAATTCTAAGATTAGAATTACTCACTAGAAGGAGTGGGGAATGAAAGAGGAAAATTACTGACCACCAGAACTCTCACCCCAGAGTACATTCTGAACTCTCACACCGGAGTCCAACCCCTCCCAACTAAGGACTGTGCCAGGGACATTTTTGAGATAAGGGTGTGAGTAAAAACCTCAGTTCCAATGAATCAAGTACATGGCCAAAGTGTGGGACGCGGTTGCGAAAAGCACTTTTGGAAAAACCCTTGGCTGAATCTCTTAGTGACGTAAAACCTGTATTTTCCCTGCCCTGCTCCCCCCTTGCCTCCTTCCTATAAAAGCTTGTGAAAAGTTTGGGCCGGTTGTCGAATCTCCTCTACACCATGCTGGGTGTGTGGGTTTCGACCCCAGAGCTCTAGTTCATGTATTTGCTTGCTGTTGCTTTATAGAGCTCTGGTTTATGTGCTTTTTATGTGCTTTCTTGTTGCTGCTGTATTAAATCTTACTCTCTACATCTTAAGTTTAGTCCCAGTGTCTTCTTGGGTGCGCGGCTGTCCCGAGGCTTGAGTGGGTGTCTCCCCTTGGGAGTCTTAGAGTCTTTCAGTGTCTCTGGTTTTGTGTGAAGTTCCTTGATCCACTTAGACTTGACCTTAGTACAAGGAGATAGGAATGGATCGATTCGCATTCTTCTACATGTTAACAACCAGTTGTGCCAGCACCATTTGTTGAAAATGCTGTCTTTCTTCCACTGGATGTTTTTAGCTCCCTTGTCGAAGATCAAGTGACCGTAGGTGTGTGGGTTCATTTCTGGGTCTTCAATTCTATTCCATTGGTCTATTTGTCTGTAACTATACCAGTACCATGCAGTTTTTATCACAATTGCTCTGTAGTAGAGCTTTAGGTCAGGCATGGTGATTCCACCAGAGGTTCTTTTATCCTTGAGAAGAGTTTTTGCTATCCTAGGTTTTTTGTTATTCCAGATGAATTTGCAGATTGCACTTTCTAATTCGTTGAAGAATTGAGTTGGAATTTTGATGGGGATTGCATTGAATCTGTAGATTGCTTTTGGCAAGATAGCCATTTTTACAATGTTGATCCTGCCAATCCATGAGCATGGGAGATCTTTCCATCTTCTGAGATCTTCTATAATTTCTTTCTTCAGAGACTTGAAGTTTTTATTATACAGATCTTTCACTTCCTTAGTTAGAGTCACGCCAAGATATTTTATATTATTTGTGACCATTGAGAATGGTGTTGTTTCCCTAATTTCTTTCTCAGCCTGTTTATTCTTTGTGTAGAGAAAGGCCATTGATTTGTTTGAGTTAATTTTATATCCAGCTACTTCACCGAAGCTGTTTATCAGGCTTAGGAGTTCTTTGGTGGAATTTTTAGGGTCACTTAGATATACTATCATATCATCTGCAAAAAGTGATATTTGACTTCATCTTTTCCAATTTGTATCCCTTTGATCTCCTTTTGTTGTCGAATTGCTCTGGCTAGGACTTCAAGTACAATGTTGAATAGGTATGGAGAAAGTGGACAGCCTTGTCTAGTCCCTGATTTTAGAGGGATTGCTTCAAGCTTCTCACCATTTACTTTGATGTTGGCTACTGGTTTGCTGTAGATTGCTATTATCATGTTTAGGTATGGGCCTTGAATTCCTGATCTTTCCAAGACTTTTATCATGAATGGGTGTTGGATCTTGTCAAATGCTTTTTCCGCATCTAACGAGATGACCATGTGGTTTTGTCTTTGAGTTTGTTTATATACTGGATTACATTGATGGATTTCCGTATATTGAACCATCCCTGCATCCCTGGGATGAAACCTACTTGGTCAGGATGGATGATTGTTTTGATGTGTTCTTGGATTCGGTTAGCAAGAACTTTATTGAGGATTTTTGCATCAATATTCATAAGGGATATTGGTCTGAAGTTTTCTATCTTTGTTGGGTCTTTTTGTGGTTTAGGTATCAGAGTAATTGTGGCTTCATAGAATGAGTTGGGTAGAGTACCTTCTGTTTCTATTTTGTGGAATAGTTTGTGAAGAACTGGGATTAGATCTTCTTTGAAGGTCTGATAGAACTCTGCACTAAACCCATCTGGTCCTGGGCTTTTTTTAGTTGGGAGACTATTAATGACTGCTTCTATTTCTTTGGAGGATATAGGGCTGTTTAGATCATTAACCTGATCTTGATTCAACTTTGGTACCTGGTATCTGTCTAGGAACTTCTCCATTTCATCCAGGTTCTCCAGTTTTGTTGAGTATAGCCTTTGGTAGAAGGATCTGATGGTGTTTTGGATGTCTTCAGGATCTGTTGTTATGTCTCCTTTTTCATTTCTGATTTTGTTAATTAGGATGCTTTCCCTGTGCCCTCTAGTGAGTCTGGCTAAGGGTTTATCTATCTTGTTGATTTTCTCAAAGAACCAGCTCCTTGATTGGTTGATTCTTTGAATAGTTTTTCTTGTTTCCACTTGGTTGATTTCGCCCCTGAGTTTGATTATTTCCTGCCGTCTACTCCTCTTGGGTGAATTTGCTTCCTTTTGTTCTAGTGCTTTTAGGTGTGTTGTCAAGCTGCTAATGTGTGCTCTCTCTAGTTTCCTTTTGGAGGCACTCACAGCTATGAGTTTTCCTCTTAGAAATGCTTTCATTGCGTCCCGTAAGTTTGGGTATGTTGTGGCTTCATTTTCATTGAACACTAAAAAGTCCTTAATTTCTTTTTTTATTCCTTCCTTGACCAAGGTATCATTGAGAAGAGTGTTGTTCAGTTTCCACGTGAAGGTTGGCTTTCTATTATTTATTTTGTTATGGAAGATCAGCCTTAGTCCATGGTGATCTGATAGGATGCATGGGACAATTTCAATATTTTTGTATCTGTTGAGGCCTGTTTTGTGACCAATTATGTGGTCAATTTTGGAGAAGGTACCATGAGGTGCTGAGAAGAAGGTATATCCTTTTGTTTTAGGATAGAATGTTCTGTAGATATCTGCCAGATCCATTTGATTCATAATTTCTCTTAGTTTCTCTGTGTCCCTGTTTAGTTTCTGTTTCCATGATCTGTCCATTGGTGAAAGTGGTGTGTTGAAGTCTCCCACTATTATTGTATGAGGTGCAATGTGTGCTTTGAGATTTACTAAAGTTTCTTTAATGAATGTGGCTGCCTTTGTATTTGTAGCATAGATATTCAGGATTGATAGTTCCTCTTGGAGGATTTTACCTTTGATGAGTATGAAGTGTCCCTCCCTGTCTTTTTTTAATGACTTTGGGTTGGAAGTCAATCTTATCAGATATTAGAATGGCTACTCCAGCTTGTTACTTCATGCCATTTGCTTGGAAAATTGTTTTCCAGCCTTTCATTCTGAGGTAGTATCAATCCTTTTCTCTGAGATGAGTTTCCTGTAAGCAGCAAAATGTTGGGTCTTGTTTGTGTAGCCAGTTTGTTAGTCTATGTCTTTTTATCGGGGAGTTGAGTCCATTGATATTAAGAGATATTAAGGAAAAGTAATTGTTGTTTCCTGTTATTTTTGTTGTTAAAGTTGGCATTTTGTTCTTGTGGCTGTCTTCTTTTAGGTTTGTTGAGGGATTACCTTCTTGTTGTTTCTAGGGCGTGGTTCCTGTCCTTGTATTGTTTTTTTTCTGTTATTATCCTTTGAAGGGCTGGATTCGTGGAGAGATAATGTGTGAGTTTGGTTTTGTCGTGGAATACTTTGGTTTCTCCATCTATGTTAATTGAGAGTTTGGCTGGGTATAGTAGCCTGGGCTGGAATTTGTGTTCTTTTAGTGTCTGTATAATATCCGTCCAGGATCTTCTGGCTTTCATAGTCTCTGGTGAAAAATCTGGTGTAATTCTGATAGGCTTGCCTTTATATGTTACTTGGCCTTTTTTCTCTTACTGCTTTTAGTATTCTATCTTTATTTAGAGCATTTGTTGTTCTGATTATTATGTGTCGGGAGGTATTTCTTTTCTGGTACAGTCTATTTGGAGTTCTGTAGGCTTCTTGTATGTTCATGGGCATCTCTTTCTTTAGATTTGGGAAGTTTTCTTCTATAATTTTGTTGAAGATGTTTGCTGGTCCTTTGAGTTGAAAATCTTCATTCTCATCCACTCCTATTATCCGTAGGTTTGGTCTTCTCATTGTGTCCTGTATTTCTTGGATGTTTTGAGTTAGGGTCTTTTTGCATTTTCCATTTTCCTTGATTGTTGTGCCCATGTTCTCTATGGAATCTTCTGCGCCTGAGATTCTCTCTTCCATCTCCTGTATTCTGTTGCTGATGCTGGTATCTATGGTTCCAGATTTCTTTCCTAGGGTTTCTATCTCCAGTGTTGCCTCATTTTGGGTTTTCTTTATTGTGTCTACTTCCCTTTTTATGTCTAGTATGGTTTTGTTCATTTCCATCATCTGATTGGATGTGTTTTCCTGTTTTTCTTTAAGGACTTGTAACTCTTTAGCCATGTTCTCCTGTAGTTCTTTAAAGTCCTTCTTGATGTCCTCTACCATCATCATGAGATATGCTTTTAAATCCAGGTCTAGTTTTTCAGGTGTGTTGGGGTGCCCTGGACTGGGCGAAGTGGGAGTGCTGGGTCCTGATGATGGTGAGTGGTCTTGGTTTCTGTTAGTAAGATTCTTAACTTTACCTCTCGCCATCTGGTAATCTCTGGAGTTGTTATAGTTGTCTCTGTTCAGAGGTTGTTCTTCTGGTGATTCTGAGTATCCTCTGTCAGCAGAGCTGGGAGACAGGCTCTCTCCTCTGAGTTTCAGTGGTTAGAGCACTCCCTGCTGACAAGCTTTCCTCTTAAAGGGAAGGTGTACAGATATCTGGTGTTTGGACCTCCTCCTGGCCGAAGAAGAAGGTGGAAAACAGGACCTTTCCCAGATGCTGTGTTGCTTTGGCAGGTCACAGAAGCTGTAGGCTTCTGTGGTGCACACTCTCAGCTGTGCAGACTAAGTTCCTAAGTTCAGTGGAGTCCTGGATCCAAGATGTGCTCCCTGCTCCTGAGGCAGAGGGCTCCTGTGCAGGGCAGACCACTGTCTTCCAGCTAGGAGGGTG
The DNA here is from genome assembly GCF_978045245.1 of Mus caroli. Lineage (NCBI taxonomy): Eukaryota > Metazoa > Chordata > Mammalia > Rodentia > Muridae > Mus > Mus caroli. The sequence continues at coordinate 13,836,142 of NW_028227271.1, forward strand.
CCGGATGTCTGTGGCCCCAAAAGGGTGCTGCCTCAGCAGCTCTGTGGCTCCCGCCTGTCCCAGAAGCTGTCTGCCTCTGTGGTCCTCAGTCTTACCTGTACAGACTAAGTTCGGCGGAGTCCCGGAGCCAAGATGGCGCTCCCTGCAGGGCAGGTCACTGTCCTCCGGCTGGGAGGGTGCCGGATGTCTGCGGCCCCAAAAGGGTGCTGCCTCAGCGGCTCTGTGGCTCCCGCCTGTCCCAGAAGCTGTCTGCCTCTGTGGTCCTCAGTCTTACCTGTGCAGACTAAGTTCGGCGGAGTCCCGGAGCCAAGATGGCGCTCCCTGCAGGGCAGGTCACTGCTTATATATTTCAAAACAGCTAAGTGTGGTGGCACACACCTTTCATCCCAGCACAGGGGAGACAGAAGCAGATGGATTTCTTTGAAGTTTGAAGCCAGCCTGGTCTATAGATCAACTTCTAGGCCAGCCAGGATGACATATTGAGCCCTGATTTCAAAAGACTCTTTCCCAAAACAACAACAAAAATAAACAACAATCAAGAATTTAAGAATGGACTCAGAAGGAAGATCAAGGGCAGTCTAACCAGGACCTGAGGCTAATTAACCAGACAATGGTCACTTCTGTCCCTCGACTATATATTATATAGTATATTATTATACTATATAATATATATATATATATATATATATATATATATATATTATATATATTAGCTTTTTACCTGGCTGATGCTGACAGAATCCATCCAAGGAACACCTGAGGACCTCAAGCTGCCAGCTCTGACTTGCTGAAAGCTGATGTTAACTTGATAGCCAGTAAATAGCACCATTCCCTGTCTTTCAGCTGAATCATCTAATCAGGTGCTTCTGATGAACCCCCCATTGCCCAGTCTTTCAGCCTTCCTGGCCTGCTAAGACAACATCCGAATGTCAGCAGGAATAGTTACAGAGTTAAAATACAACATCTGTTACCCCACCTTACAGACTGAGACAGGAAGTCAAAAAGGCCTGCATTTTGGCAATAATTTATGATACTTAGGTCCCATTGACTCTTTGGCCAATGACCTGGGCAAAAGAACTGATGAAACAATTAATTGATGCAGTTACAAATCAGAGGGGGGAATGAGAGGGCTGTATGAGCCAGAGCCAGACTGACTCCATGACAGGCTGCAAACTGATAGAAATGAGGACCGGAATACAGAAACATTTTAAATGCCGTTTTCAGCAGATCTCAGAAAGATTTGAGGACGACCAAGATTAAGGGACATCCAAGGTACACAAACTTTGTTCCTACTCACTTGCTTTGGACTCAAACCTGAAACCATACAGGAAGCTAGATGAAACTTATTTCTAGAATTAATTATTACTTAATTATTAATTAGCACTCTGTGGGATGACAGAAAGTTTAAATATACATACTAGTCTTATAGATTTTGAGATAATATTTATACCTTAAGAAAAGTTTTAAGGAGTCAAACAAATCCAAAGCTTTATGAGATTAGTGGTAATAGAATATTAAATTTTAAATTTCCTATTTTTAAATTCCCATTTTTAAATTTCCTCTGTCCCATACCAGGTGGCTCTTTTGGTCTGAGACAGATTTTGGATTTTCCTGTTAACAAGCATACACGAGTTTAGAGAAGGAGAAAGCCACGCTCCAATCCGAAAGCCAGCTTTATTTTTTAAATGAATTGGGACCACATAAAGACCATTTGCCACTCATGTCTGTAGAGGACAGCTATATTATTTGGCCAATTTACTCTCTTTCTTGGGACATTTTCTCTCCATGATTGTTGGGGTCCAGGAGTTATCTCCGCCAGGCACACAAACCCTGATCTCAGTAAGATGGGGATGATGTATGAACGCACATCAATCAGGGCCATAGCTAAGAATTTGGGGCTGAGGCTACAACCCTGAACATATTTCCCTGTCAGTGTATAAAGGCCAAACATCACAGAAAGCACAGCGAGCTCAGACTCAGGTGCAGGGAATGAGGCCAGGTGGTCAGCTCTGACTCCAGCCGTTTTAGACATGGTTCATAGTGGCCTTTAGTGTGATGGGTCCTACGTAAATCTTTGTGGGATCTTAATTTAATAACCTCATACAGAAGGTAACAGGGTATATGATCAGCATGACTTTGCTCTGAGTCAAGTTATTTTTCTGTATCAATGACTGGCAGGCAGATTACAGCAACAATAGGAAATAGCTGGCAGGCATGGAACAGAATGGCTACAGCTATGCTTGGGGGGCAGGCTTTCAATGATGACCCTTCTTTGTTCTTAGATGTTTTACTTGTCCGGTGGTCTCCAGATTCCAAAGTTGGATGCTTTTATTCTCCTGGAAAGGTAAAATCAAAACCCTGCCCAACTCTAACTGGGAGGGGGGGGTCTTTCTTAGTAGATTATATCTTTCCTAGGGCAAAATTATTTTTGGCAATAAAAAGTATTATATTTCAACTGAAATTTTAAAAATTCTTTTGAAAATTGGAAACTGTACACTTTAGTGGATAAATATGCCTATTTCCCTCTTTTTCTTTATATATATAAATTCAAGGTTTAAGTATATTTAATTTTAGATCACAAAGGACATTTGCTTTGAGCTACAGCCTGCATTTTGCAAGCGGCCTTTAAATTTAAATCACGGTAATTTTTATATGCCTTGCAAGTACTGGAATTAAAGGTCTGAATTACCACCATCTTGTTCACTGTAACTCTAGAATTTGGCAACCAACTAATTTATAGAGATCTATGCATCTCTGCTGGGTTTATAGGCATGGGCTACCACCTCCCTGCTCAAATATTTTATCTTAGCTCTAACATTCCAACTCTTCAAGACTTAGAAAATGAGTTTGAAATGTAGTAACCCTTTGAATGTCCTCAAACATTTTAAATCTCTTAACTGTGTTTTGAGTACCAAAGAGCAAAAATATCCTTTTTATCTAAAAAGAAAACTCAAAAGCTGATGTCCAAGATGGTGTGGGCTATGTGGCAATCTATAGTCTAACATTTGATTTAAGAAAACTCATTTTTTCATTTCATACCAGTAAGGCAAGTGTGCCTTTGGTAAATTATCATTCGGAAATATTATTACTTTTTATTTTCATGCCTGGATGACCATTTTCAAGGTAGGGTGGGTGCTACCTTTGAAAGACTAACATCTGCTGGGTCCTGCTTGTGGACAGCCTGGAGAGTCTGTGACTGTTCTTGTAATATTTTTTCTCAGAATCATCCTTTATTTTATGGTTTCTTTCTGAGATCAGAGAAATGTTGTTAACGATAATGTTAATGTCAGTCTGTGTTTTCCATTGCTGCAACAAATTACATCCCCATAAATTGATGGGTATATTAGCCACATATGGCTTCAATTTTCATATTTGTCCTTCTGGCCCTATACACTGGCCCTACATGGCCCATCTTGCACTTTGTTTTACTTGAGATAAAGTTCCAGTTCCTAGAAGCTGAATATTTACCTCCTGAACAGGCCAATCTGAATTCCCAGATATTGGTAAAATTAATGCTACACCTGCTCCTTGACAACTAAACTTTCTATTTCAATGTCATTTATTTCTATTTTTCAGTTTGGGTCTCTGATCATTTATAGCAGTTTGCCAAAATACTTGCTTTCTGGTGTCTCCTGAACTTTTTTGTTTTATCCATTGAAGCTGATCTGTCCTGGATTATACACAAAGCAGTGTTGTTTTTAACACCAGGCATTAAATATTTTAACTGTTCTGTGCCTGATTGAATTACTTTTAATATCAAGGCCTGTGGGAAGCCCCATAGGGTATTTCCCAATGGCACAGGGTTACCTTGCCTACCCCTTGTTGATATGCATTCATTAACCTAATGCTGGCCTTTGCCACACCTTCTGCATACTCTAGAAGGTTCAGGCCTTCTTTTTGGATTATTTCTAGAAAAAACAAAAACCAAAAAAAACCCAACAACATTATTTCTAGGAATGCCTTGCCTACAATCTCTTTTCAAATGATCTTGCTTACCACAATTAGAACATCTGCCATTTTGATTTTTCTTAAGTTTTTAGAAATTACTTCTCCTGTCAGATTAGCATAGTAAACGTGAGACCCAACACTAGCTGTTTAATCCATTCATCTATCGGTACTGATCTTGCCTTGAAAGGTCTAATCACCCTTTGGCATTCTGAATTGGGATTTTTGAAAGCCAAAGATTCAATCAGTATTTTTTCTGACTTCTGAATCTGCTATGATTCTATTTACAGCTGAAGTTACTCTTTGCAAAAAAAAAAAAAAAAGTCAGTGAAGGCTTCTTTGGGGCCTTGATTAATGTTAGTAAGTGATTCAAACCTCTTTCCTAATTCTTCAACCTTATACCATGCATTTGAAGCTGTTAAGCAACATAGTGCCAAGGTGTTATCATCAGAGAAAACTGATGTTGCATAATTTCATTTCTACCCAGCTCTGAAAATACATATGTATGCTAAAGTATGGGAAATCGGTAAACAATAGAAAATAAAAGAGATCATAAGGGAAACTAGTAGTACCCATTAAAAGAGACTGAGACAATGTCTCATGTACACTAGTTGGGTCTCAATCATACTGTGTAGCTGAGGTTGGCCTTGAACTTCCAATCCTTGTGCCTCCATTTCCCCAAAGCTGGGATTACAGATATTCACCACCATACTTCATGACAAAAGAGAATTTTAGCAATGCCATGAAGGATGTTGCTATAATGTGGCTGACTGAAAATATAACAGGCTAATTTTCCTCCACCCCCAAACTGCTTTAAATAATATATAAAGACACTTAATCATTCTGTGAACAGCTGGAACGAAAAATGGATGAAACGCCGCAGAAATCTTAAAAACTGGGAAACAGATAACAATAGTGCCTCTGAGGACCGTACCCCCATAAAAGCGAAAGGACAATAGTCACTGTGGTTTTAAAATTCTCTACAAAGTAAAAATGATACATATCCTGTGTTCTACTGAAAGAAGACATGAAGAGATAGATTAAACACGAGGTGTTCATTAAAAGATTTAAGTAAGAACTGCTTGGTGGAATTCTTTCTCTGGCCCCTCACACTCTGTAGTTTCGCACACTGAAAACTCTCCTTAGGCAAAAATGGTAGCTATTTGTTGCTTACATCTGGATTTATTGGCATATCAGGCATGTTTGGCTTATTTGGTTCTAAAGCTCAGAGAATTGGGAGACTAAATTCTGGGAACTATGGATTTCTCAGCTACCACAATGCTGAAAGCCATGATTTCATTTGTCACACAGAGCATAAGAAGGATTTTAGTTTGGGTAATATGATCCTTTTAGTGTAGAATCTTTAAAGATATTGACACCAAGACTATACAAATAAACAAGCCACAATAACCACGGGCACTAGTTATATATGTATGTATGTCTTTTATTTATTTACTTTGTGTGTGTCTGTGGGTCTGTGTGTCTGTATGCACATTACATACAGGGTTCATACTGCTGATTTTTTGGAACTGCAGTTACAGGCAATTGTAAGCCACCCGGTGTGGGTGTTAAAAATGGATCCTAGCCCAGTCGGAGGACAGTGACCTGCCCTGCAGGGAGCGCCATCTTGGCTCCGGGACTCCGCCGAGCTTAGTCTCTACAGGTTAGAGTGAGGACCACAGAGGCAGACAGCTTCTGGGACAGGCAGGAGCCACAGAGCTGCTGAGGCAGCACCCTTTAGGGGCCGCAGACATCCGGCACCCTCCCAGTCGGAGGACAGTGACCTGCCCTGCAGAGAGTGCCATCTTGGCTCCGGGACTCCGCCGAACTTAGTCTACAGGTTAGAGTGAGGACCACAGAGGCAGACAGCTTCTGGGACAGGCGGGAGCCACAGAGCCGCTGAGGCAGCACCCTTTTGGGGCCGCAGACATCCGGCACCCTCCCAGTCGGAGGACAGTGACCTGCCCTGCAGGGAGCGCCATCTTGGCTCCGGGACTCCGCCAAGCATAGTCTCTACAGGTCAGAGTGGGGACCACAGGGGCAGACGGCTTCTGGGACAGGCAGGAGCCACAGAGCCGCTGAGGCAGCACCCTTTTGGGGCCGCAGACTTCCGGCACCCTCCCAGCCGGAGGACAGAGACCTGCCCTGCAGAGAGCGCCATCTTGGCTCCGGGACTCCGCCGAACTTAGTCTACAGGTTAGAGTGAGGACCACAGAGGCAGACAGCTTCTGGGACAGGCGGGAGCCACAGAGCTGCTGAGGCAGCACCCTTTAGGGGCCGCAGACATCCGGCACCCTCCCAGTCGGAGGACAGTGACCTGCCCTGCAGGGAGCGCCATCTTGGCTCCGGGACTCCACCGAACTTAGTCTGTACAGGTCAGAGTGAGGACCACAGAGGCAGACAGCTTCTGGGACAGGCGGGAGCCACAGAACCGCTGAGGCAGCACCCTTTTGGGGCCGCAGACATCCGACACCCTCCCAGCTGGAGAACAGTGACCTGCCCTGCAGGGAGCGCCATCTTGGCTCCGGGACTCCGCCGAACTTAGTCTGTACAGGTCTGCTGACAGAGGATACTCAGAATCCCCAGAAGAACAACCTCTGAACAGAGACAACTATAACAACTCCAGAGATTACCAGATGGCGAGAGGTAAAGGTAAGAATCTTACCAACAGAAACCAAGACCACTCACCGTCATCAGGACCCAGCACTCCCACTTCGCCCAGTCCAGGGCACCCCAACACACCTGAAAAACTAGACCTGGATTTAAAAGCATATCTCATGATGATGGTAGAGGACATCAAGAAGGACTTTAAAGAACTACAGGAGAACATGGCTAAAGAGTTACAAGTCCTTAAAGAAAAACAGGAAAACACAACCAAACTGGTAGAAGTCCTTAAAGAGAAACAGGAAAACACATCCAATCAGATGATGGAAATGAACAAAACCATACTAGACCTAAAAAGGGAAGTAGACACAATAAAGAAAACCCAAAATGAGGCAACACTGGAGATAGAAACCCTAGGAAAGAAATCTGGAACCATAGATGCAAGCATCAGCAACAGAATACAAGAGATGGAAGAGAGAATCTCAGGTGCAGAAGATTCCATAGAGAACATGGGCACAACAATCAAGGAAAATGGAAAATGCAAAAAGATCCTAACTCAAAACATCCAGGAAATACAGGACACAATGAGAAGACCAAACCTACGGATAATAGGAGTGGATGAGAATGAAGATTTTCAACTCAAAGGACCAGCAAACATCTTCAACAAAATTATAGAAGAAAACTTCCCAAATCTAAAGAAAGAGATGCCCATGAACATACAAGAAGCCTATAGAACTCCAAATAGGCTGGACCAGAAAAGAAATACCTCCCGACACATAATAATCAGAACAACAAATGCACTAAATAAAGATAGAATACTAAAAGCAGTAAGAGAAAAAGGCCAAGTAACATATAAAGGCAAGCCTATCAGAATTACACCAGATTTTTCATCAGAGACTATGAAAGCTAGAAGATCCTGGACAGATGTTATACAGACACTAAAAGAACACAAATTCCAACCCAAGCTACTATACCCAGCCAAACTCTCAATTAACATAGATGGAGAAACCAAAGTATTCCACGACAAAGCCAAATTCACACATTATCTCTCCACGAATCCAGCCCTTCAAAGGATAATAACAGAAAAAAACCAATACAAGGACAGGAACCACGCCCTAGAAACAACAAGAAGGTAATCCCTCAACAAACCTAAAAGAAGACAGCCACAAGAACAGAATGCCAACTTTAACAACAAAAATAACAGGAAACAACAATTACTTTTCCTTAATATCTCTTAATATCAATGGACAAAACTCCCCGATAAAAAGACATAGACTAACAAACTGGCTACACAAACAAGACCCAACATTTTGCTGCTTACAAGAAACTCATCTCAGAGAAAAAGATAGACACTACCTCAGAATGAAAGGCTGGAAAACAATTTTCCAAGCAAATGGTCTGAAGAAACAAGCTGGAGTAGCCATTCTAATATCAGATAAGATTGACTTCCAACCCAAAGTCATCAAAAAAGACAGGGAGGGGCACTTCATACTCATCAAAGGTAAAATCCTCCAAGAGGAACTATCAATCCTGAATATCTATGCTCCAAATACAAAGGCAGCCTCATTCATTAAAGAAACTTTAGTAAATCTCAAAGCACACATTGCACCTCATACAATAATAGTCGGAGACTTCAACACACCACTTTCACCAATGGACAGATCATGGAAACAGAAACTAAACAGGGACACAGTGAAACTAACAGAAGTTATGGAACAAATGGATCTGGCAGATATCTACAGAACATTTTACCCTAAAACAAAAGGATACACCTTCTTCTCAGCACCTCATGGTACCTTCTCCAAAATTGACCACGTAATTGGGCACAAAACAGGACTCAACAGATACAAAAACATTGAAATTGTCCCATGCATCCTATCAGATCACCATGGACTAAGGCTGATCTTCAATAACAAAATAAATAATAGAAAGCCAACCTTCACGTGGAAACTGAACAACACTCTTCTCAATGATACCTTGGTCAAGGAAGGAATAAAGAAAGAAATTAAGGACTTTTTAGAGTTCAATGAAAATGAAGCCACAACATACCCAAACTTATGGGACGCAATGAAAGCATTTCTAAGAGGAAAACTCATAGCTCTGAGTGCCTCCAAAAGGAAACTAGAAAGAGCACACATTAGCAGCTTGACAACACACCTAAAAGCACTAGAACAAAAGGAAGCAAATTCACCCAAGAGGAGTAGACGGCAGGAAATAATCAAATTCAGGGGTGAAATCAACCAAGTGGAAACAAGAAAAACTATTCAAAGAATCAACCAATCAAGGAGCTGGTTCTTTGAGAAAATCAACAAGATAGATAAACCCTTAGCCAGACTCACTAGAGGGCACAGGGAAAGCATCCTAATTAACAAAATCAGAAATGAAAAAGGAGACATAACAACAGATCCTGAAGACATCCAAAACACCATCAGATCCTTCTACCGAAGGCTATACTCAACAAAACTGGAGAACCTGGATGAAATGGAGAAGTTCCTAGACAGATACCAGGTACCAAAGTTGAATCAAGATCAGGTTAATGATCTAAACAGCCCTATATCCCCCAAAGAAATAGAAGCAGTCATTAATAGTCTCCCAACCAAAAAAAGCCCAGGACCAGATGGGTTTAGTGCAGAGTTCTATCAGACCTTCAAAGAAGATCTAATCCCAGTTCTTCACAAACTATTCCACAAAATAGAAACAGAAGGTACTCTACCCAACTCATTCTATGAAGCCACAATTACTCTGATACCTAAACCACAAAAAGACCCAACAAAGATAGAAAACTTCAGACCAATATCCCTTATGAATATTGATGCAAAAATCCTCAATAAAATTCTTGCTAACCGAATCCAAGAACACATCAAAACAATCATCCATCCTGACCAAGTAGGTTTCATCCCAGGGATGCAGGGATGGTTCAATATACGGAAATCCATCAACGTAATCCAGTATATAAACAAACTCAAAGACAAAAACCACATGGTCATCTCGTTAGATGCGGAAAAAGCATTTGACAAGATCCAACACCCATTCATGATAAAAGTCTTGGAAAGATCAGGAATTCAAGGCCCATACCTAAACATGATAAAAGCAATCTACAGCAAACCAGTAGCCAACATCAAAGTAAATGGTGAGAAGCTTGAAGCAATCCCTCTAAAATCAGGGACTAGACAAGGCTGTCCACTTTCTCCATACCTATTCAACATTGTACTTGAAGTCCTAGCCAGAGCAATTCGACAACAAAAGGAGATCAAAGGGATACAAATTGGAAAAGATGAAGTCAAAATATCACTTTTTGCAGATGATATGATAGTATATATAAGTGACCCTAAAAATTCCACCAGAGAACTCCTAAGCCTGATAAACAGCTTCGGTGAAGTAGCTGGATATAAAATTAACTCAAACAAATCAATGGCCTTTCTCTACACAAAGAATAAACAGGCTGAGAAAGAAATTAGGGAAACAACACCCTTCTCAATAGTCACAAATAATATAAAATATCTTGGCGTGACTCTAACTAAGGAAGTGAAAGATCTGTATAATAAAAACTTCAAGTCTCTGAAGAAAGAAATTATAGAAGATCTCAGAAGATGGAAAGATCTCCCATGCTCATGGATTGGCAGGATCAACATTGTAAATATGGCTATCTTGCCAAAAGCAATCTACAGATTCAATGCAATCCCCATCAAAATTCCAACTCAATTCTTCAACGAATTAGAAAGTGCAATCTGCAAATTCATCTGGAATAACAAAAAACCTAGGATAGCAAAAACTCTTCTCAAGGATAAAAGAACCTCTGGTGGAATCACCATGCTGGACCTAAAGCTCTACTACAGAGCAATTGTGATAAAAACTGCATGGTACTGGTATAGTGACAGACAAATAGACCAATGGAATAGAATTGAAGACCCAGAAATGAACCCACACACCTACGGTCACTTGATCTTCGACAAGGGAGCTAAAAACATCCAGTGGAAGAAAGACAGCATTTTCAACAAATGGTGCTGGCACAACTGGTTGTTAACATGTAGAAGAATGCGAATCGATCCATTCCTATCTCCTTGTACTAAGGTCAAGTCTAAGTGGATCAAGGAACTTCACATAAAACCAGAGACACTGAAACTTATAGAGGAGAAAGTGGGGAAAAGCCTTGAAGATATGGGCACAGGGGAAAAATTCCTGAATAGAACAGTAATGGCTTGTGCTGTAAGATCGAGAATTGACAAGTGGGACCTCATGAAACTACAAAGCTTCTGCAAGGCTAAAGACACCATCAATAAGACAAAAAAACCACCCACAGATTGGGAAAGGATCTTCACCTATCCTAAATCAGATAAGGGACTAATATCCAATATATATAAAGAACTCAAGAAGGTGGACTCCAGAAAGTCAAATAACCCCATTAAAAAATGGGGCTCAGAACTGAACAAAGAATTCTCGCCTGAGGAATACCGAATGGCAGAGAAACACCTGAAAAAATGTTCAACATCCTTAATCATCAGGGAAATGCAAATCAAAACAACCCTGAGATTCCACCTCACACCAGTCAGAATGGCTAAGATCAAAAATTCAGGTGACAGCAGTTGCTGGCGAGGATGTGGAGAAAGAGGAACACTCCTCCATTGTTGGTGGGATTGCAAGCTTGTACAACCACTCTGGAAATCAGTCTGGCGGTTCCTCAGAAAATTGGACATAGTACTACCGGAGAATCCAGCAATACCTCTCCTGGGCATATATCCAGAAGATGTCCCAACCGGTAAAAAGGACACATGTTCCACTATGTTCATAGCAGCCCTATTTATAATAGCCAGAAGCTGGAAAGAACCCAGATGTCCCTCAACAGAGGAATGGATACAGAAATTATGGTACATTTACACAATGGAGTACTACTCAGCTATTAAAAAGAATGAATTTATGAAATTCCTAGCCAAATGGATGGACCTGGAGGGCATCATCTTGAGTGAAGTAACACAATCACAAAAGAACTCACACAATATGTATTCACTGATAAGTGGATATTAGCCCAAAACTTAGGATACCCAAGATTTAAGATACAATTTGCTAAACGCATGAAACTCAAGAAGAATGAAGACCAAAGTGTGGACACTGTGCACCTTCTCAGAATTGGGAACAAAACACCCAGGGAAGGAGTTACAGAGACAAAGTTCGTAGCGGTGATGAAAGGATGGACCATTTAGAGACTGCCGTATCCAGGGATCCATCCCATAATCAACTTCTAAACGCTGACACCATTGATTTCACTAGCAAGATTTTGCTGAAAGGACCCAAATATAGCTGTCTCTTGTGAGACGATGCTGGGGCCTAGCAAACACAGGAGTGGATGTTCACAGTCAGCTATTGGATGTATCACAGGGCTCCCAATGGAGAAGCTAGAGTAAGTACCCAAGGAGCTAAAGGGATCTGCAACCCTATTGTTGGAACAACATGATGTACTAACTAGAACCCCGGAGCTCTTGTCTCTAGCTGCATATGTATCGAAAGATGGCCTAGTCAGCCATCAATGGAAAGAGAGGCCCATTGGACTTGCAAACTTTATATGCCCCAATATAGGGGAATGCCAGGGCCAAAAGAATGGGAATGGGTGGATAGGGAAGTGGGGGGGCGCTATGGGGGACTTTTGGGATAGCATTGGAAACGTAATTGAGGAAAATATGTAATAAAAATATTAAAAAAAAAAAAAAAAGAAATGGATCCTAGGTCCTCTGCAAGAACAGGAAGTACCCCTAATCACTCTGCAATCTCTCTAGTCTTTAAACGAGGTTTTTTTTTTTTTTTTTGCTTTGTTTTTTTTGGTTTTTTTTTTTTTTTACTGTTTACAAAATGGACTTTTGAAGGGCAGGGTGAAATATAAAGAATGGAAAATATTTCTCTCTTGCAGCATCTCAAAACACATTTTGGTATCGGTGGGAAGAGAAAATATCCAGAGGCATATGGGTAATGATGTTATATCAGATAACAGTGAGGTGCTGTGGCTACCCAATGGGAATTTTTATAATCATTAAGAAGCTCTTTGTTTGGAATAACAGTGACAACACTGTGTGGATATAAATGGGACAGAGGGTTGCAGAGTTTGCAGTTTGGGGAATTTTCAGTTGTTTTTGTTAATAAGTCCCCTTTGAAAGTGTTGGTTCTATTCTTTGCTAATCTCACGGTTGCCAATCTTCATCATACTGATCAAAAGCGATTTCATGAAGGGAACCTTTGATTTGACTCATAGTTTGAGGGTGTAGCACTTCATGGCAGGGACACCAAGAAAGCAGGAGTCTAAAGCAGCCAGTCAGGAAGCACCAACCACGGGTGCTCTTGCTTTCGATACTTTCTTTAATCCAGAACCTAAGTCCATGGAATGGTTATACACACAGGAAATCTGAGTCAGCCCATCTCAGTTCATCTAAGCTACATAATCCCTTACAGGCATGACCAAAGGCTTGTCTCCTAAACCATCGCAGGTCCTATCAAATCGACAATACTGTCAAACAGGTCTTCTACTCCTTCTAGCTCAAAGCTGCAGTAGGCATTCTACTCTACCAAAGAGGTCGTCATCCTAAACTTCAAAAGGCTTTCTCAAGCTTGCCCTTACTGTCAGGAAGAATACTAAGACTAAAACCAAGTTGTCTCTTTTTCCTTAAATTGACTATCTACACACTGTGCTATAGTACACATGGGGGGACCCATGTCCCTAGCTGCATATGTAGCGGAGAATTGCCTTATTGGGCATCATTGGAATGGGAGAACTTTGGTCCTGTGAAGGCTGGATGACTCAGGGTAGGGGAATCCTAGGGCGGTGAGGCAGGAGTGGGTGGGTGGGTGGGTGAGCACCCTCATAGAGGCAAGGTGAGGGGGAAGGAATGGAGTTTGTAGAGGAGAAACTGGGAAGGGGGATAACATTTGAAATGTCAATAAATAAAATAAACAATAAAAAAGAAAGACAAAAACAACTGGTGAACAACAAAACAACAAAAACAACTCATGAACAAAATGGTAACCCATATGTATTTCATCCCCAGCTCTGGTAATGTGAGCACCAGAACCGCCCCGAAGTGATCTGAGCATCACGATCTCCTGCCAAATGAGAATGTTTCCACAGTCAATATTGGAAGGGAAGAATCCTATTCTCTTTAATTGGCTTACTAATAAAAATACATCCTATCTGGCTGGGTAGATAACTGAATAACAAACCAAAACAAAACTACCAAATCATACCACACACCCATTTGCAGGATATGTTAATGTTTGTTCACTTTTACATGAAAGCATATAGATATGTATTTGTGTTTGTTAGACATAGCCAAATAGTCAAATCCTTACCCACAGTTCCCCCCCCCCACACACACACACTATGTAATTCTATTTGTGTGTGTTTATGTTAAAGAGTTTTAAGTATTACCCATACAGGCAATTCTTATGCAAGACAAGTAGACACGTTTTCTGATTGTAAGGAAAAGTTAGAGCATTTGGATGCACATTTCCCTTTCACAGACCCATTAATACACTAATTTTGGTAGGGTAGCCTTTTGCATTTGTGTTACAAAGCCACAAGTGATAGGTCAGGTTGCTTTTATTCTTAGTGGTATTCACGCTTTTATCTTCATTTCTGGGAAGCCCATGGAAGCCCAAGAAGCAGATCATCCCACAACTCTTTCCTAAGTTTGCCAGTTGAGCATCCTCTTTGTAAGTATGCCAAGTGAGACAGGAACTGAAAGCAGAACCCCCACGTGGATTGAAATAGAGAAAGTCCCTCAAGCTGATGAGAGATGAGAAGAGCTGGGAAGCTTCCAGGAGAGTCTCCCTGCAGGGAAAGGTAGAGCCTGCTAGCCCTGCTCACTGCTTCAGGGCTAAGTGTTAACTAGGGCTGATTACTTTGGGCAAAATCTTCAAACAAAAATATGTATTCTAAGGGAACTGTTTCCCTGTGCTTTATAGATCATTTCATTTGCAAATGTACTAAACATATTTGCCATCAATGGAAAGTACTTGACACTACCAGATACTGGTAATCATCGAGGCCTTGTCTCCTGAACTGATGATCTGAAGGCTGTCATGGAGTCAGCCTGTCTCAGTCCTCTCACATGTGTGTGTGTGTGTGTGTGTGTGTGTGTGTGTGTGTTGATGTGTATATGTGTATGTGACATTATTTTTTTACTGGATGAATTTTGACATCTTTGGTTCCAACTGGTTATAATTCGTCCTCCACATCTTCTAACATGGTCTACCCACTATCTCTATATCTCTTTCCTTCTAAATAGCTTTCCATTTTGGTAGCTTGGTCTTTTAAAAGAAATCCATCCTGAGTTGTTTCACATCCTACAATTCTACACTCTCATAAAGGTATCTAACACGCTAATAGTTACCAAGTTTCTCCAACTATTAATGTCTGGATAGATACTACAACTAGGGGCGCTTGAGTGTGTATGTGTGTGTGTGTGTGTGTTCATGTGAGGGGTGCATGTATTTGAGTTTGCATGTATGTGTGTAAGGGTCCATGATTTACTGAAGAATGATATCCCAGACTCTAAAGTATGGAAAAATAAAGTGTGTTTTATTCTGTTGAAGTCTAGCATGTTGGGGGTCTTTCATTTACCAAGATGGAGATTCCCAAGTGAGCTCACAGGCCCAATTTATAGCACATTCAGGGAGGAGTGGGTAACCTTTATCTTAATTGGTTGGCTCTGTATCTAGAAACATTCCAGAACCATTGCTGGGGGGGTGGGGATGGGGGGGGGCTAGAAACTGTTGCTGGGGAAGTCTGGAAACTATTGCTGACCTATTGCCCTTGCCTCAGGCCAGGTGGTAGGTCAGCTTCTGATGGTGGGGCAGTTTCTTATCTGCCCAAGGCCTGGGGTTTTTACAGTAACTGACTTACCTGGACAGTTCTTGGAAGCAGAGATCTAGGCCTAGTCTACTGAACTGCCAGTTTGAAGCCTGACATGGAGTCTGCCAGTCTCAGTCCTCTCATGGGTGTATAAGGCATTGCATATGCATGTGCATGTGTAGGGATGAGTACAATTCAGCCTTTCTTTTTAAAGTTACAAATTACTGATAAGGATGAACCAGATGTTCATATCAGCATCAAATTTTTAATTCTGTGATAATTCAGTATTAAAATTATTTCCTTCATGTCTTAGTCACTGGAGTATTGATGTAAAGAGACAGCCTAACCTAGGCAACTTTTTTTTCTTTTTTTTTTAATTTTCTTTTTTTTTAATTAGATATTTTCCTCATTTACATTTCCAATGCTATCCCAAAAGTCCCCCATACCCTCCCCCCCCCACTCCCCTACCCACCCACTCCCACTTTTTGGCCCTGGCATTCCCCTGTACTGGGGCATATAAAGTTTGCAAGTCCAATGGGCCTCTCTTTCAAGTGATGGCCGACTAGGCCATCTTTTGATACATATGCAGCTAGAGTCAAGAGCTCTGGGGTACTGGTTAGTTCATATTGTTGTTCCACCTATAGGGTTGCAGATCCCTTTAGCTCCTTGGGTACTTTCTCTAGCTCCTCCATTGGGGGCCCTGTGATACATCCAATAGCTGACTGTGAGCATCCACTTATGTCTTTGCTAGGCCCCGGCCTAGTCTCACAAGAGACAGCTATATCTGGGTCCTTTCAGCAAAATCTTGCTAGTGTATGCAATA
The DNA here is from genome assembly GCF_978045245.1 of Mus caroli. Taxonomy (NCBI): domain Eukaryota; kingdom Metazoa; phylum Chordata; class Mammalia; order Rodentia; family Muridae; genus Mus; species Mus caroli. The sequence continues at coordinate 13,852,347 of NW_028227271.1, forward strand.
ATGTCAGCGTTTGGAGGCTGATTATGGGATGGATCCCTGGATATGGCAGTCTTTAGATGGTCCATCCTTTTGTCTCAGCTCCAAACTTTGTCTCTGTAACTCCTTCCATGGGTGTTTTGTTCCCAATTCTAAGAAGGGGCAAAGTGTCCACACTTTGGTCTTCGTTCTTCTTGAGTTTCATGCGTTTTGCAAATTGTAACTTATATGGCAACTCTTATAAGAGAAAACATGTATGGGAGCTTGCTTACCATTTCAGGGGTTTAGTTCCTTATCATCATGGCAGGAGGCATGGCAACATGCAAACAGACTCTGAAACAGTTGCTGAGAACCATATCCTGTTTCACAGGCAAAGAGAAAAAGACTTGGGCTTGTCATGGGCTTTTGAAACTTAAAAATCCACCATCGGGTGTTACACCTTCTCCAACAAGGTCACACTTTCTAATCTTTCCAATATCTTCAAACAGTGCCACTCCCTGATGACCTCATATATTCAAATATGTGAGCCTATGGAGACATTCTTATTCAAACCACCACACTCCATATGATTCAAGGTTACAAACACTGAGCTGAAGAGAAAAAAAACGAGTTATTTGTCTTCTCACTCTCTCCATCGCCCTGGGACAGTTCATGTTGTGCAGGAGTTGAAGGCTGGTTCTTAGTTCAGAGAAAAGATAGCAGCTGTGACTCTCTTTGGGCATCTGGAGATCAGCTGTGAGAGAGAAGAAAAAGTAAAAAGGCATTGAAACTTGATGGCAGCAAGGACTGAGAAAGGTTTTTAGCCACTTGTAGGGAATGTGGCACACACACATAAGCATCCCAGATTCACGTGGATCCAACTGGGCTCTGCTTTTAGGAATCATGTAGCTACAATAGGCTCTAGCCATTCCTCCAGCCTCAGCTCCTCGGCTATTGTGTGCCTATTTCTTGTGGCTATATGGGCACTGTCTGAGGCAGTGCAGGTCCAGTATGTGACACATAAATCCAGAGCTAGGTTCCTTAAGCTGATTTTTGTTTGGTTTTTCCTCTGAGCCTTTAAATGCTTTCCACCTGCCTTTAAATGCTTTATCTCAGCCTTTCAGTATTATATATTGTTTTGAGATGGGCCAGAGAAAGAAATAAAAAAAGAGGAATGGGAGGTGTCCAGGGAACCGCCCATCACAAGATCATTTTGTCTTAAAATAAGGTGCAGTTTTTCTCAGACCCTGGCTAATTTTAGAAAAATAATAACTATTAATGAGCTTTGCTTATTCAACTCACTATAGTCAAATATGAACAGAAAACCTAAGGTTGGGAAAAAGCAAAAACAAACAAACAAAAACAAGTGTTCTTCTCCTTTGTGTTGAAACTGTCATTAATAAGGATTTGCAGGGGTCCCATTACTCCCAAGAAATCAGAAATGTTAAGAGTGTGGTTCTGGTCACTTTTTATAATGAGGTTTGTTCATTGAAGGATGCAGAAAAAAGTGAATAAACACAGCAACCAGGAGCTGCTAAGGTTCTGAAAGGAATAAAACTTGCCACCCAGGAAGAACAAAGGGATGTAAAAGCTTTGCAGTTCCTTTGATGATATTGCCAGCTCAGCTATTTGGAGGGAAGACATGCATTTGGTCCACAGAAGTAAGAAATAGAAAAAGAATAAGTAAAAGGATTTTAAAATAATTCCATCCTGTTTCTTCCATCACATTGTAAGTTTCTAAAGGGCAGGACACCAGGCTTCCTTCCCTATTCTGCTGCTGTGTCTGGAACATGTCAGGCAGAGAGAATGGGCTCAATGATAAATAAGTCCCTCTTGAAAGAAGATAAAGGAAAAGTGAGTGCTGAGTGCCATTCTAATGTGAATGGGACTGGGACGTTGCTTTATTCCTAGAAGAGAAGCAAAGGCAGAAAGTGTAATAAACTGTGTGTCTTAGGGTTGTACCATGTCTTGTTATAATATTTCATTTCCTAGAGATTGACTAGGGTGAAGCACCTGGTGCTTAGTAAGAAAAGCAATAGCAGGGGGATGGGTCACATAGGCTGCACTTCTATTTCCCTGATTACAAGGACAACCCTCCTCTTCCTCCAGCAGGTGTCCTGTGAGGTCAGCAGCAGGCAAAGGAGAGGTGAACACAGCACCATTTCCTAGAATGGGGTCAAGATCCAAGGTCAGTAAGTCAGTAGGTCAGTAGGTAGGATTCACCTCTGCCATTCTAGTGGCTAGCACTCTGTTGAGCCCTTGACAGCTGTGAAATTGAAGGAGTCACTCACGGTAGCTTCCCTTTCTTCCTTTCTGACTGTGCAGTTTCTTCACAGTTACTGGAATTCCCCCACTCATCACAATTTGGCTGTTTTTATATTCTATCCTTGTAGATGTTTTTTGCTTATCTTTCCTGCCTTAGAAGGGCAAGTTATCTGATATGTGGAAATAAATTGTCCATCTACTCATGAAACCTAGAGTGGACAGTCTTAAATTTAGGATGTGTACACTGTAGGTGTATGGCTGTCTGGGAATGTTAGGGAGATTTCTGAAAATTTTAAAATATTTTTAATTTGGGGACTAGAGAGATGGCTCTGTGTTTAAGAGCCCCAACTGCTCTTCCAGAGGTCCTGAGTTCAATTTCCAGCAACCATATGGTGGCTCACAACCATGTGTAATGGGATCTGATGCCCTCTTCTGGTGTGTCTGAAGACAGCTACAGTGTACCCATATAAATAAAGTAAATAAATAAATCTTTTAAAAATTACTCTGAGCCCTTCCGGTCCGACCAGCACTGGAGTAGCTAGGGCATAGAGTCGGCTGACACCCACCAGCTACCCAGGACACCCGCCACGGGATCTTAAAACTTCTGGTGAGTGGAACACAGCGTCTGCTCCAATCTCTAAACAGAGACAACTATAACAACTAACTCCAGAGATTACCAGATGGCGAAAGGTAAACATAAGAATCTTACTAACAGAAACCAAGACCACTCACCATCATCAGAACCCAGCACTCCCACTTCGCCCATTCTAGGGTACCCCAACACACCTGAAAAGCTAGACCCGGATCTAAAAGCATATCTCATGATGATGGTAGAGGACATCAAGAAGGACTTCAATAACACACTTAAAGAAATACAGGAGAACACTGCTAAACAGGTAGAAGACATTAAAGAGGAAGCACAAAAATCCCTTAAAGAATTGCAGGAAAACCAGACCAAACAGGTGATGGAATTGAATAAAACCATCCAAGACCTAAAAAGGGAAGAAGACACAATAAAGAAAACCCAAACTGAGGCAACACTGGAGATAGAAACCCTAGGAAAGAAATCTGGAACCATAGATGCGAGCATCAGCAACAGAATACAAGAGATGGAAGAGAGAATCTCAGGTGCAGAAGACTCCATAGAGAACATCGGCACAACAATCAAAGAAAATACAAAATCCAAAAAGACTCAAAACATCCAGGAAATCCAGGAAACAATGAGAAGACCAAACCTATGGATAATAGGAGTAGATGAGAATGAAGATTTCCAACTCAAAGGACCAGCGACTATCTTCAACAAAATTATAGAAGAAAACTTCGCAAACCTAAAGAAAGAGATGCCCATGAACATACAAGAAGCCTACAAAACTCCAAATAGACTGGACCAGAAAAGAAATACCTTCTGATACATAATAATCAGAACAACAAATGCACTAAATAAAGATAGAATACTAAAAGCAGTAAGGGAAAAAGGTCAAGTAACATATAAAGGCAAGCCTATCAGAATTACACCAGATTTTTCACCAGAGACTATGAAAGCCAGAAGGGCCTGGACAGATGTTATACAGAAACTAAGAGAACACAAATTCCAGCCCAGGCTACTATACCCAGCCAAACTCTCAATTACCATAGATGGAGAAACCAAAGTATTCCACGACAAAACCAAATTCATACATTATCTTTCCACAAATCCAGCCCTTCAACGGATAATAACAGAAAAAAACCAATACAAGGACAGCATCCACGTCCTAGAAAAAGCAAGAAGGTAATCCCTCAACAAACCTAAAAGAAGACTGCCACAAGAACAGAATGCCAACTCTAACAACAAAAATAAAAGGAAGCAACAATTACTTCTCCCTACTATCTCTTAATATCAATGGATTCAACTCCCCAATAAAAAGACATAGACTAACAGACTGGCTACACAAACAGGACCCAACATTTTGCTGTTTACAGGAAACTCATCTCAGAGAAAAAGATAGACACTACCTCAAAATGAAAGGCTGGAAAACAATTTTCCAAGCAAATGGTATGAAGAAACAAGCTGGAGTAGCCATCCTAATATCTAATAAAATCGACTTCCAACCCAAACTCATCAAAAAAGACAAGGAAGGGCACTTCATACTCATCAAAGGTAAAATCCTCCAAGAGGAGCTATCAATTATGAATATCTATGCTCCAAATACAAGGGCAGCCACATTCATTAAAAATACTTTGGTAAAGCTCAAAGCACACATTGCACCTCACACAATAATAGTGGGAGACTTCAACACACCACTTTCACCAATGGACAGATCATGGAAGCAGAAACTAAACAGAGACACAGTGAAACTAACAGAGGTTATAAAACAAATGGATCTGACAGATATCTACAAAACATTTTATCCTAAAACTAAAGGATACACATTCTTCTCAGCACCTCACAGTACATTCTCCAAAATTGACCACATAAAGGTCACAAAACAAGCCTCAAAATATACAAAAATATTGAAATTTTCCCATGCATCCTATCAGATCACCATGGACTAAGGCTGATCTTCAATAACAAAATAAATAATAGAAAGCCAACACACACATGGAAACTAAACAACACTCTTCTCAATGATACCTTGGTCAAGGAAGGAATAAAGAAAGAAATTAAGGACTTTCTGGAGTTTAATGAAAATGAAGCCACAACATACCCAAACTTATGGGACACACTGAAAGCATTTCTAAGAGGAAAACTCATAGCTCTGAGTGCCTCCAAAAAGAAACTAGAGAGAGCACACATTAGCAGCTTGACAACACACCAAAAAGCTCTAGAACAAAAGGAAGCAAATTCACCCAAGAGGAGTAGACGGCAGGAAATAATCAAACTCAGGGGTGAAATCAACCAAGTGGAAACAAGAAGAACTATTCAAAGAATCAACCAATGGAGGAGCTGGTTCTTTGAGAAAATCAACAAGATAGATAAACCCTTAGCCAAACTCACTAGAGGGCACAGGGAAAGTATTCTAATTAACAAAATCAGAAATGAAAAGGGAGACATAACAACAGATCCTGAAGAAATCCAAAACACCATCAGATCCTTCTACAAAAGGCTATACTCAACAAAACTGGAGAACCTGGATGAAATGGACAAGTTTCTAGACATATACCAGGTACCAAAGTTAAATCAAGATCAGGTTACTGATCTAAACAGTCCCATATCCCCTAAAGAAATAGAAGCAGTCATTAATAGTCTCCCAACCAAAAAAAGCCCAGGACCAGATGGGTTTAGTGCAGAGTTTTATCAGACCTTCAAAGAAGATCTAATCCCAGTTCTTCACAAACTATTCCAAAAAATAGAAACAGAAGGTACTCTACCCAACTCATTCTATGAAGCCACAATTACTCTGATACCTAAACCACAAAAAGACCCAACAAAGATAGAGAACTTCAGACCAATTTCCCTTATGATTATCAATGCAAAAATCCTCAATAAAGTTCTTGCTAACCGAATCCAAGGACACATCAAAACAATCATCCATCCTGACCAAGTTGGTTTCATCCCAGGGATGCAAGGATGGTTCAATATACAGAAATCCATCAATGTAATCCAGTATATAAACAAACTCAAAGACAAAAATCACATGATCATCTCGTTAGATGCTGAGAAAGTCTTTGACAAAATCCAACACCCCTTTATCATAAAAGTCTTGGAAAGATCAGGAATTCAAGGCCCATACCTAACCATGATAAAAGCAATCTACAGCAAACCAATAGCCAACATCAAAGTAAATGGTGAGAAGCTGGAAGAAATCTCACTAAAATCAGGGACTAGACAAGGCTGCCCACTCTCTCCCTACCTATTCAACATTGTACTTGAAGTCCAAGCCAGAGCAATTAGACAACAAAAGGAGATCAAGGGGATACAAATTGGAAAAGAAGAAGTCAAAATATCACTCATTGCAGATGATATGATAGTATATATAAGTGACCCTAAAAATTCCACCAGAGAACTCCTAAGCCTGATAAACAGCTCCAATGAAGTAGCTGGATATAAAATTAACTCAAGCAAGTCAATGGCCTTTTTGTACACAAAGGATAAACAGGCTGAGAAGGAAATTAGGGAAACAACACCCTTCTCAATAGTCACAAGCAATATAAAATACCTTGGCGTGACTCTAACTAAGGAAGTGAAAGATCTGTAGGACAAGAACTTCAAGCCTCTGAAGAAAGAAATTAAAGAAGATCTCAGAAGATGGAAAGATCTCCCATGCTCATGGATTGGCAGGATCATCATTGTAAAAATGGCTATCTTTCCAAAAGCAATCTACAGATTCAATGCAATCCCCATCAAAATTCCAACTCAATTCTTCAAGGAATAAGAAAGGGCAATCTGCAAATTCATCTGGAACAACAAAATACCTAGGATAGCAAAAACTCTTCTCAAGGATAAAAGAACCTCTGGTGGAATCACCATGCCTGACCTAAAGCTGTACTACAGAGCAATTGTGATAAAAACTGCATGGTACTGGTATAATGACAGACAAGTAGACCAATGGAACAGAATTGAAGACCCTGAGATGAACCCACACACTTATGGTCACTTGATCTTCGACAAGGGAGCTAAAACCATCCAGTAGAAAAAAGACAGCATTTTTAACAAATGGTGCTGGCACAACTGGCGGTTATCATGTAGAAGAATGCAAATTGATCCATTCCTATCTCCTTGTACTAAGGTCAAATCTAAGTGGATTAAGGAACTCCACATAAAACCAGAGACACTGAAACTTATAGAGGATAAAGTAGGGAAAAGCCTCGAAGATATGGGTACAGGGGGAAAATTCCTGAATAGAACAGCAAAGGCTTGTGCTATAAGATCAAGAATCGATAAATGGGACCTCATAAAGTTGCAAAGCTTCTGCAAGGCAAAAGACACTGTCAATAAGACAAAAAGACCACCAACAGATTGGGAAAGGATCTTTACCTATCTTAAATCAGATAGGGGACTAATATCCAATATATATAAAGAACTCAAGAAGGTGGACTCCAGAAAATCAAATAACCCCATTAAAAATGGGGCTCAGTACTGAACAAAGAATTCTCACCTGAGGAATACCGAATGGCAGAGAAGCACCTGAAAAAATGTTCAACATCCTTAATCATCAGGGAAATGCAAATCAAAACAACCATGAGATTCCACCTCACACCAGTCAGAATGGCTAAGATCAAAAATTCAGGTGACAGCAGATGCTGGCGAGGATGTGGAGAAAGAGGAACACTCCTCCATTGTTGGTGGGATTGCAAGCTTGTACAACCACTCTGGAAATCAGTTTGGCGGTTCCTCAGAAAATTGGACATAATACTTCCAGAGGATCCAGCAATACCTCTCCTGGGCATATATCCAGAAGATGTTCCAACCGGTAAGAAGGACACAAGCTCCACTATGTTCATAGCAGCCTTATTTATAATAGGCAGAAGCTGGAAAGAACCCAGATGCCCCTCAACAGAGGAATGGATACAGAAAATGTGGTACATTTACACAATGGAGTACTACTCAGCTATTAAAAGGAATGAATTTATGAAATTCCTAGGCAAATGGATGGACCTGGAGGGCATCATCCTGAGTGAGGTAACACAATCACAAAAGAACTCACACAATATGTACTCACTGATAAGTGGATATTAGCCCAAAAACTTAGGATACCCAAGATATAAGATACAATTTGTTAAACGCATGAAACTCAAGAAGAAGGAAGACCAAAGTGTGGACACTGTGCCCCTTCTTAGATTTGGGAAAAAAACACCCATGGAAAGAGTTACAGAGATAAAGTTTGGAGCTGTGACTAAAGGATGGACCATCTAGAGACTGCCATATCCAGGGATCCATCCCATAATCAGCCTCCAAACGCTGACATTATTGCATACACTAGAAAGATTTTGCTGAAAGGACCCAGATATAGCTGTGTCTTGCAAGACAATGCCGGGGCCTAGCAAAGACATAAGTGGATGCTCACAGTCAGCTATTGAATGGATCACAGGGCCCCCAATGGAGGAGCTAGAGAAAGTACCCAAGGAGCTAAAGGGATCCACCTATAGGGTGGAACAAAATTATGAACTAACCAGTACTCCAGAGCTCTTGACTCTAGCAGCATATGTATCAAAAGATGGCCTAGTAGGTCATCACTGGAAAGAGAGGCCCATAGGACTTGCAAACTTTATATGCCCCAGTACAGGGGAATGCCAGGGCCAAAATGTGGGAGTGGGTGGGTAGGGGAGTGGGGGGGGGAGTGTATTGGGGAGCTTTTGGATAGCATTGGAAATGTAAATGAGGAAAATACCTGATTAAAAAAAAAGAAAACAATTATTTTGAATTTATTTGGTGTCTGTCACAATGTTTTTCTTATCTTTTCTCTTCATGTGAGTGTTCTCTTTCTGTTTGGGTAGTTGGCCTAAGAGTCTGTTAATCTTTTTCATCTTCTCAAACAACCAGCTCTTAGAATAATTCATTCTTTTATTCATTTTTTTTCTATATCAGTGAGTTCTTCTCTGATTTATATGATTTCTTATCATCAACTTGGTTTGGATTTGGTTGGCTCTCGTATTTAGCTGTTTGAGAGACATCATTAAGCCATTTTTTGCTTTTTTTTTTCCTTTTAACGTTCATAACTTCTATAAATTATTTTCCTAGTAGTGTGGATTTCCACATGCTCTAGGTGTTTTGTTGTGTTTTCATTTTGATTTAATTCCAGGATTTCTTTTTCTTTCTTCATTTCCTTTTTTTGACACATTTTTAACAGTGGAGAGCTATTTTATCTCCATGAGCAATAGACATTTTTTTTCTGCCCTCATATATTTTCTTAAATCCTTTCCATTATGTCTCAAATAATGTTATCTGAACCTTGGAAGGGGTAACACTTATGGCTCACTGCCAAAAGTCATCATTGCTAGCATTTTAGTCCAATTATGAGTCTCTGAATTAACTCTTTCCCAAACAAGGAAAAGGACCTTTGACCAAGGCTGATAGTAGCATTAACCTATGAGTATAAATATAAATATTTGGAAGATAGTTTAACATCATGTCCATGTAAGAAAATAACAGCAGTGGATTTCTTCTGTGACCTATGACATGCCCAGCCCTGGACATCAATAAGACATTAGTTCCTTCTGTGAGTTGAGCTTTAAATCCAATCACAAAGGACTTGGTTGACAGTCGTGCCATTACTGCATCAGGGGGTAGATCATTCATTTCAGGTTACTATCATAGCACATAGACCCCACTGCTGAGAAGGACCACTGATAGCCTTTAACACCCTGCAGATGGATTTCTAGTATCCTGAAATCTAGAATCTCAAAAGAAGCTTCTAGCTCCATTCTAGCTTGACTTCTCTATTTCTCACAACCAACTTGTGTGAAATCCACAGCAATGCAGTCCTCTCATCTAGCACTGGCAAACAATCAAGGGAAGCTTTAAGAGGCTGGTGGTCTGGGACCCTCTTTGACCAGCAGCTCTTGAGGAAGCATCTCACACCTGACATTGGGATGTTTTGTAAATAGCCTATGCTTCATAGGAGCAGCATTGCTGAAGCAGCAGAATATCTCCCTCTAAAAGCTTTTCACACTTTTATTTTTAAAATGATTTATAAAATAGAATTTCCGAGGGTTTTCTCATACCACCTCTGTTTGGGTTAGCTCTTTACCCACTCCCTACCCTCTTCTGTCCTCCACCAATCCTTACTTAAACCATTCCACTCCTAGTATTTTCTCTTCTTACCCTCATATCTGGGGGGGGGGGGGGGGTCTGAGAGTCGCCACATGAATACAGATCTCAGTCAAACATGAAAGTTTTATTGAGCACACACCCTAATACTGATAAGATCAGGACCACAAAAAGCAATCAGGTGCCCAACTGTGGTACCAATCTATCTTCAGGACAGGATTTTTATAGGGAAAATCAGGTTCAAGAATTGAAAAGGCAAGGAGAGGAGCAGCACTATGTTTTGGCTTGCTAGACAAAGTATTATCAGCTAACCTTTGAGCTGATTGATCCTGGGTGAGGTAAGAGGGGAAGTGGATGGAGGTGAAGAGGGGGAATTTCAGAACATTGAGATAACAGGACATGAGTATTATATTCTTAACCTTTGGCTTATTAGTAGCATTCTTCAGCGTCAGCCACAAAACCCACAATGAGTTTATACACAGGGACAGAAGGTTCTGCCTGGTGGTCAGCTCTGACTTAAGCCATAACAGTTCGCACTGACCTTTAATATGATGTGTCCTATGTAAAGCTTTATGGAATTCCTTAAGGTTAACAAACCTCAGGACATCAGAACAGAACAGGACAGGACAGGACAGGACAGGACAGGACAGGACAGAACGGGATATGTGATCAGCGTGATCTTGTTCTGAGTCAAGTTATTTTTCTATGTTAATGACTGGCAAGCATGTTACAACAACAATATGAAGTAGCTGGAGGGATGGAACAAAATGGCCACAGCTATTCTAGGGACATGGTGGTCAGGCAATATTATCAATATTTTACTATACTCTTTCTATCAAGTCACCTCTGTCAATGGGACCTTTCTAACTTTCTGGCAGCTACAGGTACTCCAAATAAAAGATGTAACCATTAAGTTCAGAGCTATGGATGGCAAGAACATGCAATATTTGTCTTTCTGGGCCTCTATCACTCCATTTAGTGTAACAGTTTCCAATTTCCTCGTTCACTTGCAGATTGCATGGTTTAGTTTTTCTTTACAACTGAGTAAAGATGATTTCATTATGTATATATGCTTGACAAATGGGCGCATTCTTTAGGTATAGACATCTCGTATGATGACTAGTTTTAATGGTTAGCTTAACACATTCTAGAATCATCTGGAGATGAGTTTTAAGAGAGGATTTTCCTTGATCAGATCGGCCTGTGAAGGGAACATTAGGAAAGTATCTTGATTACATTCACTGAGGTCGGGAAACCCAAGCATTTTGGGTGGCACAATTACCTAGGCAGAGACTCCGGAACGGTCTAATAAGAGTAGAGAAAGCAAGGTGAATCTGGGTGTACCTGTATTAATTAATTGCTTGCTGCTCTGGCAGATGAAGTGTGGCTTGCTGCTTCAGGTTCCTGCTGCCTTGCCTACCCACTGTGGTGGGCTGCTGCCAAGAATGATGAGCTAAGACAAATACCTTCTCTCTTCTGGATTGTTTTTATAAAGATATTTGTCCTAGCAACAAGAATGGAGACTAAGACTTCTGGCTCCATTTCATAGTTATTGTGAAATGAGCAGTAATTAACACGGTTGATCAAGTGTCTACATAGCAGCTTTGGATCAATGCCTAGAGTGCTTATAGCTAGATCGTATGGCAGTGAGACTCCCCCTGCCCCCCCACTGATTTTCATAGTTGCTGCAACAAATTAGAGTCCCAGCAACAGTGAATGAGGACTCTTCTACTTCCTAGACAACTTTTGTTGTTTGAATTCCTGATGATGTACCTTCTGACTGGGGTGAGATGGGCTCTCAAAGCAGTTTGAGTTGGCATGTAGCTGATTTGGGGCATTAAAGGGGAATTTTACTAGTCCCTTTTATTTCCTCTTTTTAAGAACTTTCTTCAGCTCTATAAACCATTTTGGGGGCGTGCCTCTTTGTTTCCTTGATCTTGAGTTTTCTCAACTTTGTAGGCTGCTTCTTCACTCATTCACTGTTTCCCTTATTGCAGAGAACACTTAATGTTTTGAAATCCCACTGGTCAGTAGTTGACTTTGTTTTCTGAGAGATCAATGTCCATCAGGTGCGAATTGGGGACTGAAGTGACCACTGTTTACACTTTGAACTGGTAATAATCAAGGGCCAAAATTTAATGCCACTTGTTAAGAAAGAATAAGGCGGACTTTATGCTCAGAGAAACTAGCGTAAAGAGAACAATGGTTATAATGGTGAGGCTCTGAAGTTGGGGGAAGGAACGGGTTCTTCTCAACTACAGCAATAGAAGAAAGTTCATAGCCAAGGAATAGTGTGTTAGTTAGGGCTTTATTGCTGAGAATAGATGCCATGACCATGGCAGCTCTTATGAAGGAAAACATTCAATTGGGGCTGGCTTACAGTTCAGAGGTTTAATTCATTATTGTCATGGTAAAAAGCATGGTAGCTGTAGGCAAACATGGTGCTGAAGAAAGAACTAAGAATTCTATATCTGGCTCCTCAGGCAGCTAGGAGAAACAGTGAGCCACTAGGCCTGGCTTCAGCTCCTGAAACCTCAATTCCTAACCCCTAGTGACACACTTTCTCCCACAAGGACACATCTACTCCAACAAGGACACACCTCCAATAATGCCATTCTTTATGAGTCTATGAGGGGCCAAGTTTACTCAGATCAACACACACAGAGTAGATGTCTCTGGTGGAAATGTCTTAGGGTTCATAACAGACATAAGAGGGGTCCTGGTTAACTGACCCTTAGGATTGTTACTCCTAGGTGTTCCAGGTTGAGCAGACACCTTTGGACGTTGGTGGAGGATGAGTGGCTGTCATGGAAAGACTGAGGGATTCTGCATCAGCTGTTTGAGAAGACTTGATTAAACTGAGCAGTCCAAATAAAAGCAAGTTCCAGTTAAAAGAGGAGCTCACAAGAACCTGGTCCAAAATTGGCCAAGAAAAGAGTATATCAGAAGGCAGGAAGACAGGCAAGTACAGCTTCTAACACACATGTGGAGAGTTAGTTGAGTATGTGACTAGACAGTGTCTGCTATGCTATGTTCATAACACAAATTGTATGATGTGTTTCTTTGATGTGTGGTCTTCTCTAAGAAACTGAAGACAAAGAATTTGGGGAAATCTTTCTGTTTGTGTCATAAAAACTGTCTTTTTACATTGATTTTTTTTTTCTTTCTGAGAAAGCACTATGCCATATCCTGAGCTGTAGCAGGTCACATATGCCAACAATTCAGATTATGTTGTATGGATGGCATAGTCATGGCCATTGAAATTAGTGAAGAAAGAAGATACTTCAGACCTGAGATGTACCCCAGGACATCTTGACAGAGAGAATTTCACCTAAACCATGAAGTTCTGTGACAGAAGCATGTTAGTTGGCCATACCAACAATTCACCTCACTGGGAGGGGGTTGGGCTGTAGTTAGTAGCTGAGCTGCTTTTGCGTAGATTTAACGCTCAGCAGCCATGCCAGGTGGCTCAGTGGTACGGGATCTGCTGCCCTCTTCTGAATTACTCGGGGAACTGCCCTCACCCTTGTACAGACCACAGAGACAGACAGACAGACAGACAGACAGACAGACAGACAGACAGACAGACAGACAAAGACACACACATACAGACAGGCATGTGTGCGCACGCACAAACCCATAGATACATATTCCCCAACACACACACACACACACACACACACACACACACACACACACAAACTAAACAACAAACAAACAAAAACAAAAATACACAACAAAACCAACTCTTTTCTAAAGGCCTAAAAGGCTGAGAATGACGATTTATTTTTTTCCAGCTGAGTAAATTTAGCACATTTCAGATATTGCAAAGCCCCTAGGAAGCTTGATTAAAATATGCTGTCTTTGATAATCTTTTCCTTTAATTTCTTTAACACAAGCAAGGGGGACGTCGACTAGAGAGATTTAGAGAAACAGTTTGACACCCAGCCAAGGGCACCACAATTTCCCTGTGTTTGGTCCACATTTTCTGGGAAATTAATACAGCAATTTACTGAAGCAATAGTCACAGTAAGAAGTCTCAGAAGAACAACCGTAACAATGTGTCTAAAGAGAAGAATCGAGTTAACAGAATACTAAGCACATTGGTATATGAGACAAATTTCCCTCTGTGAATTAAAATATGTTGATTAGCTAATTGAATACATTGGCCAAACCATAATAGAAGAGAATAAAAAAAATTGTATGGAAATACCAGTTTAGGACAAATCCACTAAAATAAATAAATAAATAAATAAATTCTATAACTTATAGCCACAAATACAGGCACATGAGGTCGTGCATTCCTTCTCTGTTTATTAACATTACTAAAATTACTTTAAGTGTTTTAAAGGAAACATCCCAACTGAACTTTTCCGTGATCCAGAAATTTCTTAAAATCAAAGGTTGTTCTGTTTCATATTGGTTTGTTCTGTATTTCTTTCTTTCTGAGAAGATTTATTTTTTGCTTTATTTAGTCTTTGTAAAACGGGATATTGTTATCTACCCCAGGCTGACTTGATCACTAATATCATCATCCTTATGTGCCAGGGATTCCCAACTATGATTCTGGTTTTGTAAATTGAGAGGAAAGTGTCCAAGGCATGACCTGTTATCGTGGACAGTACAGAGAGTAAACAAGAATGATTTCTCTACAGTTTAACAAAAATTATAGAACACAGTAGCGCTTTCCTTGATCACCAATCAGCATTCACCGCTAGTGCGATGACCACGTCTCAGCCACAAGCACTGCTGAGCTTAGCCAGGTTTCCTTCAGTGGTCAGTGCTTTCACATCGGTTGGTTTGTGCTTAGGTTTCTCCACTATCCTCATTCTAACGTGCTTCGTTCTAACTTCATCCTTTGCCCCTGTGTTTTTTAAGAGAAATGGAGGAGATCCTTTCAGAGGAGAACAAATAGAAGACAGTTTTCCTTACTCCACAGTACATAAAACATGGACTTCAGAAAGAAAAATAATAAACAGAGATCAGAACAAAAGCTTGCATCAGCGAAATCTTTAATAGGTAGCCACATTGGTTCTGAGAAAAGCCAAGACTTTTTTTATCTTATATGCATGTTTGTGGACTATCAGATTTTGAAATTGACTTCTCTTTTGTATAATTCAGGAGAGAGTCAAGCTCGTCTTACACCTGTATAGAACGAGGTGCTTTTACCTGTGAGCCCACACTTTAATTATCCAGCTTATGAGCAGTACGAGAGGCAAGAGCATTTGGAGAAAGTTTATATTGTTTATTTCCAAGATGTCTGGGAATATAAAGTGATTTCATTTGTTTCCTGGGGCTAAACTTGCCAATCTTTCCACACAGTCAGACAAGGAATTTCATAAACAGATGGGTGTTAGATTTGCCCACATAAAGTGATACATTCATTCCAGACAGAACAAGCTTCCTTAGGGAATGGCAAGTGTGGGCTGATGGCAAGCAAGTGCAAGAACCTACACCCAGGTGAGACGGCCATGCCCTTGCCTGGGTTCTACTCTCACACTGCAGTGTGAGTTAAAGAATTCTCAGCCCTGACCACAAACACATGGGAAGTGTGAAGATGAAAACATGTATCTTATTCTATATAAAAGCTAAGTCCATTTCCAAGTGCCTTCTCCAGAGACCATATGAATGTTTGGTGACACACTAAATACAATAAAGTCACAAAATACAACTAGCATTCTGAGGTCAGAGACACAGTACAGAACCTTAGAAGTCCTGAATAAAATATCCTTTGAAAGCAGGGGGTCACATACTGGCCTCAGATGGAGAACAACAGAAGATGTCATTTCTAATCAGACACAAAACTAACAGCGAAGTAAAATGAAGCCTAGATTTAAGTAGCCTAAGTGGATGACAATTCAGTAAAAGGAACCTATTGTACCATAGGAAAAAAAAATCTTGAAAATTCCTATAACTTTATGGTACTTTTGTATTATTTAATTACAAATTCTAGAAGACTTACCAGAAAGAAAGCAGGAACCTTTAGAATGTATGGAATGTTGGTGGATGATGCAGGGTATGCTACAGAGATGCTATACTAACTGAAACAAGGGTCACCTACTCTTGATCGTAGAGTCACGTGTTTCGAAGCCTCTGTCTTACCTCAAATGCCACATCTCCAAGTCTTTTTCAAAGTCTTATTTTTATCACACAGCATATGACAGGCCTTTAGAAAGACTTGTATGAAGATTTATATTGCAGTATTCTTTGTTAATTACTAAATATTCAAATGCTCCAAATACTTACAAAGGAGGGAGTAGTTTAAAAAGCTAGGATATATATATATATATATATATATATATATATATATATATGTATATATATATACACACATATATAGTCAAGTATATAACCAATAACATTTAAAATTTTAATATGTAAACATTTAAATAAAGCAATGAAGCTCTGAATATGCAGAGCTTATTTAAAAACAGATATAAATGGGTTTGAAGAAGTAAGAAAATCATAGATCAAGATTAAGCAACAATTTGGAAGATGCAGACGGTGGTGAAATACTATGGTGAGGACTGGGCTAGACAGTTTACAACATGTCCACACAGTCTGCCTAGAGTTTTATGAAGATTTCCCAGATTTAATTATGTGATATTTTTGTGATTCAATATGAAAAACAGTGTGCTCCTCACCAAGAATGTCTGAGCATCGCTGATAAAGGTGTCAGGTGATAGTCTTAGTAGTGCTTCTATTTTTAGATTAGTAGTACAGCTTGGTAAAATCTTGACATTTGTTATTTGAGACCAGGCAGTGTTGACACATGCCTTTAATACTAGCACTTGGGAAGATGAAGAAGGTGGAACTCTGAGTTCAAGGCCAGCCTGGTCTACTGAGCTGATTCCAGGACAGTCAGGAACAACAACAACAAAATCAATTAATCAAACAAACAAACAAACAAAATCTCTCTCAAAAATATTGTTTGGTATACACACACACCATTTCAATTAATCTCCCAAACTTCTGTGGTACTATTTTCATCTTTACAATAATGATACTTGTGGGGTTTACAGAGGCTAGGTAGTTTGCCCCAGTTTCCAGAGCAAGTAAATGACAGACCAGTCTGTGAAGGCTTAAGTGCCTTTTAAGTTCTAGAATATCATCCCACTTTACCCTGGCTTCTTTTACCTTGTTTAGAAAACTTCATATCTTATTTAAAATTGTGCCCTGTTCATAGTAGAACAAAGTAATGTCTGTAGATAATAACATGTACATAAACATGCCTATCCCACTTTGCTAGATGGTTGTGGTCCACACATTGATTCCATGCAGATTTTCTCTCTTTCAGTAATGTTGCTACAAAGATTAAATAAAGGTTATTATAACTTTCCAATATGAAATATTGCGGCCTCACTCCACTAAGTTCTGCGTTCCAACCTGTAGTCCTAGTAAAGAGTCAAAGTGCAGACTTCTGAATGGATTAAATGGGTTAGAAGACAGTGGACATCCACAAAGACTCTCATAATTAGAAGCTTTCTCTTCCACAGATCTGCCCAAGGAAACTTCACTAACAACTGAAAATATTCTACCTTCCAGTACACTGACTGCAGAATTGCCACAGTACGTGCGTGCACAGTGTTGCTATTAAGCCCTGGTGTCCACTGAACTCTAAGTTTCCAGTCTTCAGGGATGGCCTGAATGAGAGACGAATCTGGTTCTCAGGTCTTCATGAATGACTTCGGTCTCCTGGTTACAAACGAAAGCCAAATCAAGTTGCTGACTGCGCAGCTATTGATAATGGGGGAGGGGCTTCCCCTTGAGTATGTTTTTCCACCTCTGTTCTTTTCACCTGGGTAATTGATGTGTGTGTGTGTGTGTATGTGTGTGTGGTGTTTGTGTGTGTGTGTGTGTATGTGTGTGTGTGTATGTATGTGTGTATGTGTATGTATATATGTGTGTGTGTGTGTATGTATGTGTGTAAGTGTGTATGCGTGTATACATATACATACACATACATACATATATATGTATGATACATATACATACATACATATTAGTTATTGTTTCATCCTTGCCAACAGAATATCTGTAAAAGTCAACTTGGAGGAAGAAAAGTTCCTTTGGCTCAAGATTCCATAGGTGTTTGTCAATGGTCATGTGACTCCCTGATTTCCAGCTGGAAAATAACAAAACAAAAACAAATTTAAATCATTAAGATTAAGAGAGTAAGGCCGGGCGAGGTGGTGCATGCCTTTAATCCCAGCACTTGGGAGGCAGAGACAGGCAGATTTCTGAGTTCGAGGCCAGCCTGGTCTACAGAGTGAGTTCCAGGACAGCCAAGGCTACACAGAGAAACCATGTCTTAAAAATAAAGAAAAAAAAGATTAAGAGATTAAGATAGAGATGGAGAGATCACTCAGTGGTTAAGAGCACTGACTGTTCTTCCAGAAATTCTGAGTTCAAGTCCCAGCAACCACATGATGACTCACAACCATCTATAATGTGATCCTATGTCATCTTCTGGCATGCAGGTATATATGCAGATAGAGCACTCCTATACATAAAATAAATGAATAAACCTAGAGAGACAGAGAGAGAGAGAGAGAGACAGAGACAGAGACAGAGAGAGAGAGAGAGAGAGAGAGAGAGAGAGAGAAGAGATTAAGGTAGCTCCCTTTCCCCTTCTCCTTTCAACTCATATTTCTTTATCCCCTTTTAAATTCATGCCTCTTTTTCTTAATTGTTAATGTCATGTATACATACACTCACACACACACAATAATAAAAATAAATACACTTTGTTGGGTTTTGGAGGTTGTTTTTTGTGGTCTCCCTTTCCCCAGCATGGAACCTGCTTGCTCAAGGGTGGAGCTTCCTGCTCATTCGTCCTGCCACGCCTACTGCTGGACCCTGTCACTTTGCTGCTTGGAGGCACACACGTGTTCATCCTGCTACTGGATCCCAAGATTGTTTGGCGGGAAATCAGGTTCCCTCCCCCTTCCTTTATAACTGAGTGTCTGAAAAAAGTAAAATTGAGCTTTGATCAGAATGCTGTCTTAGCTACATTTCTTTCTCTCGCCACCTAGCCCCTCTTCTCTTCCAGGTTTCCAAAATGCCTTTCCAGGCTAGAACCCAGGCTGTGATCTGCTGGCCAGACACAACAGTTTTTGTTGTTGTTGTTGTTGTTGTTGTTGTTGTTGTTGTTGTTATCTATATGATTATAGGGTTGACCAATTAGGGCTCATTCCTAAGGAAGACTAATTCCCCTCCTCTTGTCCTGAGTTACTTATAGTTCTTTATCTAGAGATAGAGACCCAGAGATCTGTCCCTGTCACTAACATGTCTACCAGTGTCAATGAGCTTGTCTTGTGTAGACAGCCAAATTGTTAAGGTATCCTTGTTAAGCTTACAGGCCATTGTTAACTGGTCCTTTGGCTCTTAGGAACTTTCTGTCCATTTCTTCAGCAATGTTTCCTGACCCTTCCGTGTCAGAGGCTGTGTTCTTCATGATTCATCAAGGGCTGGGCACACCATGATGGGTTGTCCTTTACATTTTGACCAGTTTTGGGTCTCTGTAAAGATTTATGTCTGCTGTATAAAGACATTCCATTGAATACAGGTTTTTATTATATAACCCTGGGTGGCCTAGAACTCTCTATGTAGACTAGACTGGACTTGTTTCTATGTAGACCAGGTTGGCTTTGAACTCATAATGATCCCCCTGCCTCTGCTTGGATTAAAGGCATATGCCACCATGCCTTGCTAAAAAAGCAACCTATGTGTTGTCTGGGAATTTAATCTGGGTCATCTGCTTGGAAGGCAGCTATGCTCACCACTTACTACACTACCAATAAGCACTCATTTCTTTTTCTTTTTCTTTTCTTTCTGTTTTTTTTTTTTCTGTGGTGGGGATAGAATCTTTATTCTAGTCAAAACCAAGGATGGGCACATGCATTCCACAGGAAGGATGGGAACAAGGGCAGTGAGCATCAGACAGGCAGAGAAGGGTCTCCAGGATCAGACAAAACAAGACTAGCTGGACTTTCCTTGCCCCCTATGATGCTGTTTCCTCCAGAATGTCTTGTCTCAGCATCATGTTCCAGGTCAGCAGCAGCCCCCAGAGCTGTGGCCACAGCCTGAACCCCCAGACTGCTGACACTGCCACGGTCACAGGAACTGGAGCTCCTGTGCCTGCATCTGTGGGACCTGCGCCTGTGGTGGCTCAGGCAGCATCCTCCCTCAGAGCTGGGGATACTGCAGCCCCCAGAGCTTGTAGCACAGCAGGAAGAGGCTGCAGGCAGACACTGTGTTGTGCTCTTTGGGGAGCACTTTGGGGAGGGGCACTTGGGAGGAGGCTGGCCCTGCTTCTGGCTCTGCTGGCAGGACATCTCTGCAGGAACTGGACCAGATACAGCAAAGGCAGGAGAAGAAGGCTGTGCTGAAGAGGCTGTGGCTAAATGGTCCAGGGCAGCAGCTCTTTTATCCTTGACAGGTGAAACACTCATTTCTTAAAGATTAGGATTATTTAGTGTTGGTAATAGTATAATAGAAAAAAATGCTTGCAAACAGGCAAATCTATAAAATGCTGCATATACAGCAAACGAGAAGACTATTCTCTCAATAAAAGATATAAGGTGGCACAGTAAGGACTGTCCTTAGAAAGGCTGTGATGGAATTACATGGTTTCTTATTAACTGCTTTTTATTATGGTGCCTCCAGTACTGGGAGTTTAGCATCTGTGGTATTTGGTGTAAACATGTAACAACGATGTGATTACAGAGCTCATCTTCATTCCAATCTGGAGATCTTCTCAAGATTTGGGACAGATTCTCCTTTATTAAAAAATGATATCATCCAGTTGCATCCTGCAAAAGTGACTAACCCTCACTAAGAACTCGTGCTCAGTCCTGAGAGGGAAGGAAAGCCAACTCGGGGCTTTCTGCTAACATACCCCAGGCTTGCAAGATGGCTGAGATTAGGGACACAAAGAGAATATATCAGAGAGATAGTGTGACGTTTGGTAATAGTCTAGGTAGATCCTATAGGCTTCATTAATCCTACAGGCTGATTAAGGATTCTATACTGATGAGATGTAAAAAGGAAATTGATTTAATGTCAGTTTCAGAAGAGTTAACCCACATAGAGAGCAACCACAACTCTAACTGGAGCTCCTGGGAACTCTCCCTTATACATGCATGAACACATGCATTCACACACATGCACACGCACACACACACACACACACACACACACACGCACACATGCACACACATGCACACACATGTGCGCACAAAGAAGACCACTGGAAACTAGAATAATAAAACCCAAGCACATGGGTAACATCTACAACTAAAGAAGAGGACAAGGTTTTCATACAAATCATAGTAAGAGTAAATGCATAAACTATACTCACAAGAAGATCCACAGAACATCAGTAACTACTGAAAAAAAATAAAAAAGAAGCCTATTCGCAAAAACCCACACTTAGAAAATCCTTTTAATGGAGAGTACAACAGGTCAATTTGAGGTAGGCATCTAAATCAGAAAGTGGCTTCACCCAGCTCCTACTCAGGGATAAGTATGAGATTGTTAGAGACAGACCTCAGGGGGCTCGAGCATCTTAGCATTCATCTGAGGAATTACATAGCTGGGATCATGCTCTTGGCAATGAGAAGCTACTGAGTAATGAGTCTAAGGCAAACAGGGTCAGTGAAAGAGAGGGACAGTCCAAAGCTAAGAGGGTCAGACTTTCCAAGATACTTTCAAACTTTTCAAGATAACTGGAGAGGCATCCATGAACTGTAAATGCTATCCAGCCCACTCTTTCCTTTGAGGAGAATGAAGGCTCATCTCACTTAAGCAGAGAATGCATGAAGACGTAATATGGCTTAGAGAGAGAGGGCTGACTTTTTTCAACTGGAAAGTTCTGTCTCCAGTTAACAGCATTCACAGAAAAGTAAGGAGAATATTGCAAAACACACTGATTCAGATTTTTACAGTACATTTTTCCTCCATGAGGGATCAGGGACTGTTGAAGAAATGCTTATTCTAGTTCTATGGAAGGACAAAGAAATATGAAAGATTTGTCATATCAGAAACTTGAAGAAATTAAAATACATTAGTCTTATGTCAAAATGACTTAAAAGGCAATTCTGTGAGGTCCTACTGGCTTACTCCATGAGAGCTTGAACATCAATAAGAATAATGACACCAATAACAGCCAATATGCTGTAACTCGTGACTTCATAAGGATTTTTTTTAAAAATCACTAGAAAATTTAAAACTTGCTGAGAACCCAGAGACTGTTGGAAATGTCGGTGGTTACACAGAGACTGTAATGAAGATTGTGTGAAGAAGTGAAACAATACATTGCACACTTTAACTTTGCTCGGCAGCCTCCTGAATGTTGACCACCTAATGAGACAAAATTTCCCTTTGTAGAGAAGTATGGCAGTTGATAAATGAACACAAATTACAATGCAGCCTGAAATAAAATGTGAATTGAAGCTGATTTATAATGTTATAGAAAAAAAAAAAACAAAAAGAACGAGACAAGTGGCTTTTTGTGCGGCCTCAATAGAAATGCACCATCCATAAGTCACTCTTGCTCAAATAGCAAAGTTTTATTATTTTAAACTTCTGTATCTAACTACAAACACAAGAGAAATTCTAGGTTGAGGGGATTGCTGTGCCCTATCACAGACATGTCGATGAAAAGCTCCAGAGACTGGGAAACTTTAGCACACAATAGACCCAAGCTCTTTAAGGTACACTGTGAAGAGAGAAACTCAGCAAGACATCAGGACAAGATGACAGGAAGACATCACTGCAGTCCTAATCAAAGCCATGACTCACATACCCTTGTGTGTGCTCTCATGTAGGGAAATGTTTGTATAAACATGCAGGCACATACATATGCACACACACGCATGCCAAGGAATGGTGCCAAGGAATTATTTGTACAAGGAATTATTTTATTGAAAATGTTATTGCAATATTATGGAGAGTCACAACAAAACAAATAAACATCAAATTGAGGACTAGAGAGATGTTTCAGAGGTTAAGCATAGAGGCTGCTCTTCCAGAGGACTCAAGTTTGAGTCCCATGCCAGGAGGTTCATACTGCCTGTAAGTCCAGTTCCTGACTTCTTGTAACTCCAGTTTCATAGAGATCCAAAACCTCTGGCCTCTGCGGGAAATTCACTCTTGTGCAAGCTCACAGAGAGACCACACACACACACACAATTTAAAATTATAAAAGTAAATCTTTAAAAATGATATAAAAACTCTTCAACACTTAGAGACACAATCCAAAAATATTTCTAGATGAAAGGACATGGTATGAAGTAAGAAAATTGCTAGTCAGGAGTGGGTGGGTTGGGGAGCAGGGCAGGGGATGGGTATAGGGGACTTTCGGGATAGCATTTGAAATGTAAATGAAGAAAATATCTAATAAAAATTGTTTAAAAAATCTAACAGAGAATGACAATTGTACTTAAGTAATTCAAGCATAGCTTGAACAAGGTAGTTATAACTTGAGAATCTAATATACAAAATCCTGGCAAATATTCCACCTAAATTATTGGATGACAGGAAGCAATAGTGTTCACATTGCATGTTCGAATTCTTCTCTGTTGAAGGCCATAGTACTGTGCTCTGTAACTGATATTCTTTACCTATTCTGAGATATGCCTATTTCCCATATGTCCTACAATTTTTTATTCCTCATAGTATGAATTGTCCGTTTATTGAAGAAAAATAAAACATTTGCATTCCAAATTGCTAGAAAATAACTCAGGTGGTTAAGAAGTGGGGACTGGTTAAAGATTTACACAGCATAAAAGTGGTTATAACTGATATAGCACGGCACCGAGCACACCCAATCAAAATGTTCTCTTGACCTGATTTTGCACTTGAAATCTGCTAACACATAATGTCTTCCCATATTTAAACCACAAAGCTTCACTCTCCCTACTGGGTGAAATACATGCACAGAAAGAAGATGGGGGTAGAGCAGTTAGTTAAAGGAGTTCACTGTGACTCACACCACAGAGATTCTAGAACTGTTAGTGAGAACCCACAAGTTCTGGAAACATTTTACACATGGAACTAATAGGAACTAATAGGGTGTGGTGTTTAGGCTATGCAGAGAGAGAGACAGAGAGAGAGACAAAGAGAGAGATAGAGACACAGAAACAGAAAGAGACACAGAGAGAGGAGAGACAGACAGACAGATGACAGACAAGAGTTTGTGATCTGAAAGTGGAGACAGTTTCTATCCACCAAATTTTGAAAAGTAGAGGCAGAAAGGGAATGAGATGTGGGAAAGATAAAGAGATGCTGAGAGATGCAAGTGTCAGATGCAGGTGTCAAGTGACCACTGGAAATACAGACAGTAGAGGTCTGGATTGGACTGTCCCAGCATCATAACATAAGGCTCTTTCTTCCCCCTGTATGATCCATAATAACAAGATATACTGGCTGCATTTGCTGGGGACTCAAATCTTTATAAATATTTTGTTGCCTAATAAAGACAAGGCCAAAGAAATGATCAGTGCTTCTCTTCTCTTGTTATCCAGTACATTCACTATCACTCAGGGTTCTGAGGGTAATTTGTTCAATGTATTTTGACTACAATAAGCGTGTTTTTTTTTAATATGAAAAGAAGCAACATCAGAGAGTAGCTGAATGTTGAGTAGAAACATTGACACTAAGATCTCAGATTGTCCGGCTTGCCAACATCTGTCTGTTGTAAATAAGATTGCTCAGTGTACTGCCTGGTTTTGTGTGCCAACTTGACACAGCTGGAGTTATCTCAGAGAAAGGAGCCTCCCTTGAGGAAATGCCTCCATGAGATCCAGCTATAAGACATTTTCTCAATTAGTGACCAAGGGAGGAGGACCTAGTCCATTGTGGGTGGTGCCATCCCTGGGATGGTAGTCTTGGGTTCTATAAGAAAGCAAACCGAAAAAACCAGGGGAAGCAAGCCAGTAAGAAACATCCCTCCATGGCCTCTGCATCAGCTCCTGCCTCTAAGGTCCTGCCCTGTGTGAGTTCCTGTCCTGACTTCCTTTGGTGATAAACAGCAATTTAGAAGTATAAGCTGAATAAACCCTTTCCTCCCCAACTTGCTTCTTGGTCATGATGTTTTCTACAGGAATACAAACCCTGACTAAGCACTCAGATTTCCTAAAACTAGATAATGACACATTTAACAATAAGTTAAACATTGGTATTTGTTGACTAAAGTCATGCCTTCTTTTGTGTACATATTTTAAGAATACTTAAAAAAAAAAAAAAAACCTGCCTTTGTTACTTTATCTTTGAAGTACAGACCTACCTCATAGAGACAGCCCGCTACTGTAAGAGTTTAAAGGACATCAAGAGAACAGGGATACAATCCAATATTTAGAAATACAATGCTCACAGTAATTAATTTTATTTAAGGAATTTGCTTTTTTCTGCACCTGACAGAGGTATACATTATCTTAGTTTCAGGTATAGCACAGTAGAATTTACAACCTGATCCAAAATGATATAAAACAAGCATACTTTTAAAATATTACATAACTTCGCTATCACTTTCAGCACCATGTAATCTGCTAGCAAGTAGCTCCTTTGCTTACTACCAATACTCCTGCCCTGCATACTATTACTTTTTTCTGTAGAATTAAAAGGCCCTCTTAGCCCTGCTCTCCTTCCTCTTCAAGTTGTATTGATTCTCTTAATTATTACACATTACCTTATTGTTATCCTTGTTTTTTCTCTTGCAAACTTGATTTAATACTTTTTAAAAGTTTAGGTGCTCTCTCTTCTTAACATGTATGCCTCCTTTATAGTCTTTGTTTTGCTTACTTGAACATTTCCCCTAATTTCAGAAACCAACGTTTCTTTAGCAAAGAACTCATGATTGATGCTCTTAATTATATAAAACGTGATCTGGCTTAAGTACTAATTCTCTGCACATCTTTCTCTATCCCCACTACATGAAAATTTGATATTATAATCTACATTATGTGTTGAGTGAATTTATCCCAACAACCACAATTATTGTTTATTATAGCCAACATTTATAGCAGTGGTGCTAAACCTGTGGGTCAGAACCCCCATGGGGTCCACATATTAGATATTTATTTACATTATAATTCATAATGGTAGCAAAATTATAGTTATGAAGTAGCAATGAAATAATTTTATGCTTGTGAGTCACCACAACACGAACTGTGTTAAAGGTTCTCAGCATTAGGAAGGTTGAAAACCACTGATTTATAGAATATTTATTAGGTATAAATATATTCTGTGTGCTAAAACTCATTGCCCCCCTTAGCACAAACATATGGGCTAAGTATTTAGACTAATCATGTCAAGGTTCCCATTCACACTGGGATATTTGACAATGTAGCTACAAAGGCTCTGGAAGAGGAGACACACAGCGCAGGAGTTATTGCTTTTGATTAGAGGCATTAACAAAGCTTTTCTGCATCCAGTTAATCTTTTCTATGTGCAGGAGCAGAATGTGCAGGGTGAGAATTCTCTTCTGTTGAGACGCAATGGCCTTTCAACAAGAGCTAGCCTTGGCCCACTTCAATGTTCTGTGCAGTACTCTTCCACTGGGCAGAGATGATGTGTAAGGTTCGATGAACTCTCGCTGTTGGAAAATTTTGAGTTCAGCTATGTTCCATATAAACTACTCTCACTGGGCTCTGCCTTTGTTGAATATAAACAAAACTGCAAGCAGAGACTGACCTCCTTAACAGCTCTTTCTCTGGCTTATCTGGAATGGAAAATACGGAGCTCTGAAGTGAATGGCGCTGAACACGAGAAAGAAGATTTGATCTCTTGATGTCACCAGAAGTGAAAGTGAAGCGCATATTTTTAACCTGACTTGGGCAAACTTATCAGATAAGCAAACTCCATTTGAAAGAGTCTCTGAAGCATGATCTACTTTACATGGGGAAAACTGTTTGACATTGTCAAAACCTGTAACCCAAAGTCTGGTATTTGTCAGTTCTCTTCTTTCATTGAGACTGAAGTCCATGACCATTTTTTCCTATCCTTAGTTGGAAACAGACTGGGTACTTCTGAGGTGAATGGAATGATGGACGACTAAGAACAAGACTACACACACACACACACACACACACACACACACACACACACTATTTGAGCACAGGCTTTGCCCTGGATTTCCTCCCACTCTGGGTTACACCAAATGATGTGATTAAAGATCAAAATTAATATAAGTAAATATTAAAAGTGGGCATCACAGTAGATACTGAGGAAATATTTCAAAAATCTGTACTCCATCAAACTGGAAAACATAAAAGAAATGGATATACTTCTTGATATATACAATCTACCAATGTTAAATCCAGAGCAGATATTTAATAGTTCTATAACCTCAAGTGAAATAGATGCAGAAACAAACAAACAAAGAAGCAAACCAGAGGCAGATTGAATTAGTGCAGAATTCTACTAGACCTTCAAATAAGAATTAATGTCAACACACTTCAAATTATTCTTTACAGTAGAACCTAAAGGCATATTTATTTCTATTTTATTTTAGCAGGGCCAGAATTTCTATGGTATCTAAACCACAAAAAGACCCAACAAAGAAATAAAATTTCAGATCAATTTCACATATAAACATTGGGTTAAAATTCTCAATAAAATATTTGAAAACTGAACTCAGGCACACATTAAAAAAAAGATTATACACCATGATGAAGCATACTACATCTTACAGATGCAGGAATGGTTTGACATACAGAAAATCAATACATATAATCCACCACATAGACAGACTGAAAGACAAACACCACCTGATCATCTCATTATATGTAGAAAAGACTTTTGACAAAATCCAACACCTCTTCATGATAAAAATTTTGGAGGAATTAGTGATACAGGGACATACATCCACATAATAAACGTGATTTACAGCAAGTTCAGAGCCAGCATAAACTTAAACAGAGAAATCTCAAAGCATTTCTACTAGAACCAAAAGCAAGACAAGGATGTCCAATCTCTCCATAGGTATTTAATATCTTACTTGAAAGACCTTCAACAATCCACCAGGAAACTTCTATAGCTGACAAACATTTCCAATAAAGTACAAGCATACAAATTAATACACAAAAATCAAGTCTTCTTATATACAAATGACAGTCTGAGGAAGAAATCGGGGAACAATATCTTTCACAATAACCTCAAAAAATAATCATTGAATAACTCTAACCAAACAAGTGAGAAACTTGTAAATATAAAACAGTGAAGAAAGAAGACAAGAGAAAATGAGAAGATTTCCCAGGCTTATGGATCAATAGGATTAATATAGTGAAAATGGCCATCCCACAAATCAATCTACAGATACAGTACAATCCCTATCAAAATTCCAGCACAATTTTTCACAGAGATTGAAAAACCAATCCTCAGCTTCATATGGAAACACACACACACACACACACACACACACACACACACACACACACTCGCCCCTCAGGATAGCTAAAATAATCTGGGTAAAAAGAATTGCTATAAGTCTTAACATCCACAATTTCAAGTTTTTACTACATATAAAGTTATAGTAATAAAAACAGCATGGTATGAGCTTAACAATAAGTATGCTGACCAGTAAAATTGAAATGAAAACCCAGATGTTAATCCACATATTTCTTGACACCTTATTTTTTTTTCATAGAAGTGAGAAATACATACTGGAAAATGGACAGCATCTTCAATATATGGTGCTGTTTTAATCGGGTGAATGAGTGTAGAAGAATGCAAAGTGATCCATATTTTTTACCCTGCACAAAAGTGGATTACATATGTATCAAGGACCTCAATATACCAATCTTGAATCTTATGGAAGAGAAACTGTGGGAGAGTCTTGAACTCATTGGCACAGGAAAACACTTTCTGAATAGAACATGGATACTGAGCCTTCATTTTTCCAAAGGAGCAGAGGGGTTCTTAAAGATGGGCATAAAGGCTTTAACTCTACGCATCACTACATGGCAGTTCCTCAGGAAGCTGAGATAAGACTTACTTCAAGACCTAGCTATATTACTCTTGAGCATATACCCAAAGGGTGTTTCATCTCACTACAGAGATATTTGGCTCACCCTTGCTCATTGCTGCTCTACTTGTAATAGCCAAAACTTGGAAACCACTTAGATGTTTATCATATATAGACCTATTACTGTAGAGGTTTCTTACAATATATACATATATGGAAACAATTTATATGGAGTAACAAAATAGTAGGGATATAATGACCACTAGGCTTCTCCCTCTGCCAAGTGAAACTTCCAGTGCTAAGGATTGATTATCTAGTTGAGACATGGTTCAAAGGGGCTCGGTAGAAACAGTCAAACTTCTCAGTCTACTGCTAAATCTGTGGCTGCTCTCCTCACATTGATGGTTAGGCCTTATTGCGGAAGACAACATTTAAGTATTCCATCAAACAAAGAGAAGTCGAGCTGGTAACTAAGTACAGGCTTCACTGCTGCTGACGAGTGTCCATAGCACTGGAAAGCACTCTGCATGCTAACAGAAAAAAAGGATAAACACCAACCCACCTACGAAACCTTTGATCGACAATAGTGATCTGCCTGCGTGATACACTGGTACAAATGGCACAGAGGTTGAAGGATTAACCCACCACTCTCTAATTAAATTTAAGGCCCTCTCCTTGATTAAGAACCCATGCCTGAAAATGTTAGTTGTTTAAGAATCCTATACTATTGCCCGCGCTTTTGTCCCCCCCTGGTAAGAACACACTCAGGGCAACCGGAATCTTCTGCAGCACAAGCTTTATTGCTTACCCCTTCAGGAGCCAGTGGAGAAGAGAGAGAGAGAGAGAGAGAGAGAGAGAGAGAGAGAGAGAGAGAGAGAGAGAGAGAGAGAGAGAGAGATGGCGGAGCCCTATCCCTTTTATGCAGGATTGTCCTCCGCGCATGCGCAGATGGTTTGTTTACACGGGTGCCAGTGCCATCAGCGCCATCTTGTAATGGCCAATGTGAGGGTGGCTCCTTATACTATACTGTATAGACCATAAGTTTAAATAAAATTAAAAAAAATAACTATTCTGCTAAAGGAATACAACAATCAAATGACTCCATACACGGTTGAATAGATATGGCCACTATAGACTCATGTATTTGAATGGTTGGCCCATAGAGAATGGCGCTTGTAGGACGTGTGGTCTTGTGTATCACTATGGAGGCAGCCTTTGAGGTCTCTTGTATGCTTAGGCTCTGCTCAGTCTAACACACAGACTCCTTCCAATGCCTGTGGATCAAGATGTAGAACTCTCAGCTCCTTCTCCAGCACCATGTCTGCCTGCACACCATATGCTTCCTAATATGATAATAATGGACTGAACCTCTGAAACTGTAAGCCAGTTCCAATTAAATAATATATATATATAAATATATATGTATATATATATATATATATATATATATAATTTGCTGTGGTTATGGTATCTCTTCATAGCAATAAAACCCCAAGACAGACTCCTAACGGCATTTGCTATACCCATAGGTCAGCCCTTACTCATCCATGATCAAATAAGATTTCTCCTACAGTAGGTATGAACTAACACAGAGTCCCATAACTGACACCATGAAGAGAGATAGAGACCTTGGGATGCTCAGTCCCTAAATGGGACATCTTCCTCAAACTCTCCCACTTAGGGACCTATATGGGAAAGGAGACAGAGACTATAAGAGGCAGAGGGGATGGATGACTCCATGGACACAATGTCCTCCAGATACAACAGAAATGATGCACATATAAAGTCACAAAGACTAATGCCTCATGTGCAAAACAGGCTCAGGTTCTTGACAGATGTGGTCCCCTAATTAAGAAGATATCTCCTCTTGACAACTGCCTATGAAGTAAAACTTAGTTGTCCTGAGTGGATTCTCACTACGTATATTAACCATGCTTAAGAGTAGGAACCCAGACCCATCAGTCTATGGCAAATACCCACGAAAGGCTTCAATGGTGTTTTTGTAGACGTTCATTGGTCTCATGAAGCTTTGATTGGGCATATGTTGCTTGCAAGTTATAGTTTCTGATTTTTGTGCTCTTATCGATTTTCTTTTTTGTGTGTGTTTATGTGTGTCATGCTTCTTGTGTGTTGTTCTTCTTAAAACATTATGGGTTATTTGTTTTGTTTTGTTTGCTTGCTTGTTTTAAAAATATATATAGAGAGAGAGTGAATGGAGTCTGGTAGATATGTACATGGAGAGGATCTGGAAAGGCTGACAGAAGAGAAAGCATGATCAGAGTATATGGTAGGGATTTTTTTAATTATGTAAAAAGGTATAAAACTTTTATTACACTAAAAAACAAACAAACAAATGAAAACAAAACAAAAAAGAATAGCTTCCATAAATCAAGAAATCATCATTGGCTTGCAGCTGTAAGTGCCATGTTGGGGCTTGTTGCAATTATCAATGGGTGAGGAAACCACACAGACAGAGAATCACATCATGACACACTCAGACTAACCACAGACAAGTATCTGCATTGTTATCAGTGGAAACCAATAGAAACAGACTGGGTAAAGAACCCAGCATGGCAGTCCAATCAGATTCTTCCATGCCACTTCACACTATCCCTCCCTCCTTGTATGGTCAAATGCTTTTCTACAGTGTGGGATTATATACTGTCTGATGAAGTGGTCAGAGAGCTTCTCTATAGCAAACCTAAGACTACTAAATATTCTATTAACATATAAATCTTTTAATATTCTCAGCAGAATATTAAAATGAGTTCAGGATTTATGTCTGGCTACAGGAGAAATTGTTACAGTAGTCTTGAAGGCCATTGAGGATTGATATCAGGGCTTTGCCACAGTCTATTAAGGGAGAATCATTTCCATCTGGTTAAATAAAGGGCAACTACCTTTTTTCCTAGGTGAAGACATGATATTTTGATCTTTGTGAAAGGTTGGAAGCCTGCATGCTGCTGTGTTTTCCTGCAAGAATTAACCTAGGGCCTAACAATCACATGGGCCAGACACCATCTCTCAGAAAATCTGATTCACCTGAATATCCACTAAGATGGGAGGAATAATGATTGCTGTAATGAGGTATGGGACTTATCCTCTCTAGGAAGACCCTGTTCAGTGCCTTATAGAGGTTCCTTCATGTGACATCACAGCCTGCCAGCTTTCTCCAGTTCCTTAAAATAACTCCTTCCTTCCTTCCTTCCTTCCTTCCTTCCTTCCTTCCTTCCTTCCTTCCTTCCTTCCTTCCTTCCTTCCTTCCTTCCTATCTTTTCTTTTCCTCCTCCTTCTTTCTCCCTCTCCTTCTCCCTGTCCCCCTTCCTCCCTCTCCCTCTCCCTTCCCCCTCCCCCCTCTCTGTAGCAATGGGCAAAGTCTGGACATGCTTTCCTGGATACTCTGGGCCTTTCCAACTCTTTTCTCTGAAATACCTTGCCTGCCAATGTCATGCAGCTGATTGTCTGCCCTGTGGATGGTTGCTGCTTGTTTGTTCCCATTCTCCCAACCCCCAGCCACCCAACCCTGTGAGACAGGATCTCACTATGTAGTTCTGGCTGACCTGAAATTCTTGCTATTTTGACCAAACTGGCCTTGAACCAACAGATATCCTCCTCCCTCTGCCTCCCGAGTGCTGGGATTTAAGGTGTGCACCATCATGCCCACATTTGTCTGCTTCCTTAAAAGGTAAGGCTTTCTCTTCCTCTTGTTATCTCTGTTTCCCCAGGAGTTGCTGAGGTTAACATAAAAAAAGAAAGGAAAAAAACATACTTGCTTTCTTCTGAGTCTGTTTCTAAATTATTTTGTTAAGGAGACTAAAAAATTTTACAAAGGAATCCACATTTTCCTGGTAACAAAATGACTTCTAGCTTCTAAGGCATGGTATACTTACTTGAAAAAGAGAAACACACACACAGAGGCTATGCGGGGACCTGGCAAACACAGAAGTGGATGCTCACAGTCAGCTATTGGATGGAACATAGGGCCCCCAATGGAGGAGCTAGAGAAAGTAACCAAGGAGCTAAAGGGGTCTGCAACCCTATAGGTGGAACAACAATATGAACTAACCAGTACCCCTGGAGCTCGTGTCTCTAGCTGCATATGTAGCAGAAGATGGCCTAGTCGGCCATCAGTGGAAAGAGAGGCTCCTTGATCTTGCAAACTTTATATGCCTCAGTACAGGGGAACGCCAGGGCCAAGAAGTGGGGGTGGGTGGTTAGGGGAGTATGGGGGGAGGGTATGGGGGACTTTTGGGATAGCATTTGAAATATAAATGAAGAAAATACCTAATTAAAAAAAAAAAAGAAACACACACACAGAGACAGAGAGACAGAGACAGAGAGAATTTAAAGACAAATAGTTTTATTATATGACATTATTTTACATGGCAATCATGATAAGAAAGTATCCCATGCAAATTAATCCAAATTTAAAGGAAGGAAGAAAATTAAAATAAAACAATAAAATCTAGCTTCCAGGTTCCTTTGAACTCTTTTAGAGAAATTTTAAGTTTGTATCAAAACTGAGGAAAAGGTAATTTTTCCATACATCGGACGCAAGTCGAAGATGCTCCAAAGATATCTAGGATCATGTGTGTAGATTAAAAATTGTTTTCAGAAGTAGAAGTTATTCTTCTGTTTATAACCACCCAAGAGAGGGAGAGGGAGAGAGAACAAGAGGAGAGATAGAAGGGTAAAGGGTAGAGATCAGAAACAAACTTTGCTTCTGAAGGCACCACAGTTATCCATCCGTCTGTTCTCAGTGCCAACAACACTTGACTCTGAGATTGGAGTTAGTTAAGCTCAGATGCTGGTTAATGGCCGCTGTTTACGGAAAACAAAGAATTGCTAATACATCATTACTCACCAGGGCTCTTCTTTGCCTTTGACAATAACCAAAGCCTTGCCAAATTTAAGCAGATGGTTCTGTGGGAGGCCGTTCTGGGGGTTCCTCTGTGGGGGTTCTCTATTTGATTCCTATGACTTTCTCTAAATTGGTGCGCACCTCTGATTTCATGAAGATCCTCCTCCATCAACAGTGTAAGCAGGGCCAGTGGGAGGTAAAATCCTGAGAGTGGTTTTCTGAAAATGGCAGCCTAATTTTATAGTTGGTTGGTTTAGCTGAGATGGTACAATAGTCCATCCCTTTTCTGTCTTTTATTCTTATAGCTTGATTTTTCTTCTGGAAGTTAAAAAAAAAAAATGTTGCTTGGAGACCAGAGAGATGTCTCAGCTGCTAAGAGCAGTTGCTACTCTTGCAGAGAACCAAGATTTGGTTCCCAGTCCCCACAGGATTGCTCAAAAACCATCTGTAACTCCAGTTACAGGGAATCCACCACGCTCTGACCTCCACAGACACCCGGTACATACAAATACACACATGCAGGTAAAACACTTATATACATAAAAATAAACAAATAAATCTTAAAAAGAGTAAACAAGTTAATTGGTTTTAGTGTTAACTGTGTTGGAATATATCCTTTCCTTTTTCGCCATCTAAAAACATAGTGGGTTCCTTTATATTGCAAAGGTATGCCTATAAAAGAAACAATTTTACATATGCCTTCTCCTTTTTTTTTTTTAAGTTACCAGCTCTCTACATAGCTCTTGCTGGCCTGGAACTCATTATGTAGACTAGGCTGGCCCTGAACTACCACCTGCCTTTAATTCCTCTAACAAAGCCACATCTCCCAACCCTTCTAATTCCTTCAACCAGTATCACTCAGTGGTGGCTGGTGACTAAGCATTCCCATATATGCTCATGGGGGGCCCATTTTTATTCAAATCATCACAGTGGGTGTTCAAACTTTTAAATAAAAATGAGTGAGTACTATTTTGACACCCTGGGACCAAGGACAATGTATGATTTTTTTGAAATTCCACCATTTCTTACTGATGTTGATGTATGTTTCTTCCATGATGATGAAAACAAAAGGGAAATCAAATTACAAATGGGCTTGGATAGCTGCCTCAATTTCTTCTTGTCTAGAAGGGTAAAGTGCTTAAAATAACCCTGAGAGTACAGCAGGAGCCATGCAGCCCTTCACTCCATAAGAAAATGGGTTGTTAAACATATTCATACACAGATGTACTGTATCTTGTTCATATCCATGCCCTGCTTCCTCCCTCCAACTTTTCCAACATACTTTCCATCATCTCCTTCTAAAGTCCATTCAGCTAACCCTATATGTACACCCAAGTAGTGTGGTAGGGCATGGCTATATGAGCAATGGCTAACTCCTCACAGGGGCTAACTCCCCCAAAACTAAAAAGCTTCTGCACTGCCAAGGAAATTGTTAATTGGACGAAGAGACGGCCCACAGAATGGGATTAAAGCTTTGCCAGGTAGTCATCTAACGGAGGATTCGTGTCTAGAAAATACAAAGAACTAAAAACAGGAAAACAAACAACCCGATTTTTAAAAATGGGTTATGAGACTGAAAGCAAAATTTTCAAAGGAAGAAATATAAACAAATAATTAACATTTAAAAAGTGCTTGTTGTCCTTGGTCACCATTTAGAGCAGAATAAAACTGCTTTAAGCTTCCATCTCACTACAAGGGAAGCCCTGTACACATTACTGGGCATGCAAACAACAACAGCCACTTGGGAACAAACGCTGAACATTACTAAAAGAATTAGAAAGAGAATTGACTGTATTGTCCAGCTATACCCCTCCTGGCAGATACCCAAAGGTTGTCTTAATATAGAGATACTTACACATTCATAGTTGCTACTGTGGTGATTTGGATAAGAATGGACCCTGCAGGCTCATGCATTTGAATGTAATACTAGTCCTTTAGGAAGGATTACAAAGTATAGTCTTGTTCGAGGAAGTGTATCATTGAGGTGTATCATTTGAGTTTTAAAATCTCCACATCAGACCCAGTTTTTCTCTCTTTCCACCTGCTGCCCATGTGTCCAAATATAAGCTTTTAGCTGCTACTCCAGTGCTATCCCTGCTGCCTGTTCCCAGCACCATCATAATTGATGGACTAGCCCTCTGAAACTGTAAGCAAGCCCTCAATTAAATGCTTTCTTTTATTTATATGTTGGTCATTTTATTTCTTGGCCATTGTGTTCCAACCCAACAAAAGAACAGTAACTAAGACACTGCTCTATTCTAGATAGCAAAAAATTAAAATTACCGGGTGTGGTGGCACACTCCTTTAATCCAAGCACTTGGGAGGCAGAAGCAGGCGGATTTATGAGTTTGAGGCCAGCCTGGTCTACAGAGTGAGTTCCAGGACAGCCAAGGCTACACAGAGAAACCCGGTCTCAAAATAAAATAAAATAAAATAAAACCAGTTATCCACTGACTGATTAATGGATAATAAAATATAGTACATATATACAATGAAATATTACCCAGCTATAAAGAAAAATAAAATTATAATATACATTATAAATTATTACATTTATCATGTAAATGGATAGAACAGGGAAGAAAATTATTCTCAGTAAGATAATTCAGGCCCCCTAAACAAATCACAATATTCTGATATTCTTTCTCATTTGAGAATGGCATATTTTTTAAAGGCGCAACAAGCATTTTTTTTCAATTTTTTAATGCTTTTTTTTTGTAATGTTTCTCTCAATGTGTTTTAAGTCTGGCCATGGAACCCATTCTTCCCTGTGCTTGCCTATGTTAGTATTGATTCTGAGGTTCACAAGGTACAAACAGCAGAACTATTTCAGTTAATGAATTTACCTATTGATACATCTGAGTCCATTTCCCCAATATGCCAATTGACATTATAGGTAGCCATTTTGTCTATGTTGGGAACTTCCTTCCTGTCTGTCTTTCTTTCTTTCTTTCTTTCTTTCTTTCTTTCTTTCTTTCTTTCTTTCTTTCTTTCTTTCTTTCTTTCTTTTTGACTTAGTACTTCATTCTGTTGGGGGACACAGAACACAGGACAGGGACAGACAGGACACAGACAGACAATATACTCTTTTGTAACTTCTTCCAGCTGAAACCAGGGCATCATTGTCAGGGCCCAGAAAGGCTGAAAGGTGAGTCAAAGGCTGGGCAATTGGGCATTTATCAGAAGCACTCAGTTAGCTGACCCAGCTGAAGAGACAGGGAGTAATCACATTAGCTCAACTGATTCACATCGGCTTTCAGGGAGTCAAGAGAGCAGCTGTCTGTCATCTGCAGGTGACTGGTGAATGTGAGCCAAATGGAAATCTTCTGAGACAAATATAGACTAGGGACAGAAGTCTTACATTTGGAACTTTCAGGCCTGTCGTCCTAGTAACTTGGAGAAGAGGAGCAGGAATCCCAAGACCAGGGGAGAGAGA
This sequence comes from Mus caroli, assembly GCF_978045245.1. Taxonomy (NCBI): domain Eukaryota; kingdom Metazoa; phylum Chordata; class Mammalia; order Rodentia; family Muridae; genus Mus; species Mus caroli. The sequence continues at coordinate 13,889,518 of NW_028227271.1, forward strand.
TCGCACCCTCAGGAAGACAGAAGTGGGGAAACTTAGGCTCCATTTACTTGGAGTCCATTTGACCTGTAACAGGTGGATCAAAATCTTACGACTTCTTTGACTCTCTGAAGCTTACATGAATTGTTAGTTTCTACAAAAAGAGGTAAAATTTCTAGATATATTAGCAGTAATCTGTACTGAAATCCACATTGTAAAAATAGCTAGAATAGACTCATTCCTGTGAGTCCTGTAAAAATTATAGCTTGGGGTTAAAGAGCGTGAACATTTTCCCACTGTTCAGAGAGCCAGATATATAGATTGAACAGAGATGGTTTTAGCCTGATGAGAAGCAACTATAAGTCTATATTTAGAAAAGAACCAAAGGAAATCTAAAATCTTGAGCTTGCGATTGAATACTAAGTCGTCAGTGCTCTACCAGATTACGGGAACTCCATTGATCAGTGTTAAAACTCTGCGCCTTTGAAATCTTTGAAAGCTTAGCATAACAATAGCATGGAAAGGGGAAGAAATCTAAAAACATTCCCATTATTCCAAAACCTTAAATCATTTTTATACCTTTATAACTCGTATAGACTTTTCCATTTCATCTCATCATTTATCAGAGATAATATGAGTAGCTATTGTTGAGAACAGTCATTCTAAGGCATGTTCCTGTAGTACAAAAGTTACACCTGCAACCTGTTTATCCCTTAATAGGAAGCCTGTTAGCAAGGCAAACCTGCCTGCCTTCTCTTAACAAGAGACCTAGTAGCTTTAGATGAACTAACGATGTGGCTGCAGGCTTCAAGGAAGGAGCTGATTGCCTGCTGCTGCCAAGCAGACAGAGCTGCAGTTAGCCTTGCTGTCGATGCCAGAGATCTGAGAAGGATAAATTATAGTGAGAAGTATAATCCAAATGGTCTATGCATCAGTCAAAAAGACAGAGCCTAGTCCATTAGCTAGATGGCCATTCCAGGCTCCTATGGTCTCCATGACATTTGGGGGCAGAGATACCAGGATGGTATCAGCCTTCAGCCACCAGGCCGGAAGCTCTCCTGTGGAGGAGGAACCTGGGAGAGTGACTTGACTTTGTCTGGATAAAGTGAGGCAATCAGCTTTCTAGTGTCTTTCTCTTTTATGGTCTGGGACAAGTCCTGGTTGCAGAGAGGCATTGGGGCTTAATTATTTTTAACAATTTGTAATAAAATAACAATGTCCAAACTGAAGCTCTTTTCATGAATAAAGTCCATAGGGAAACTGGCAATTTATTTTTTCTAATTTTACATAGTATACCATTACAGACCATAACAATTTCTTGTATGACTCAGTTTACCAAACTAGCTACAGCTTAACAATGTTGCAGAAACAAGGAGGTTAGACCTTCTTAAATCATTCTCTGTTAGCCTGAGTAGACCTTAGGTAAGGAGAGGCCTTCTGCCAGACTCTTTAGGTCACTATCTTACTGCCTCATAAAACAGGAATAACTAACTGGTGTTCACTGTTTGGTGTTTATAGCTGTGGCCCTAATATTTAGCCTTTTGTTTATCTATTTATCTAGATCACATATTAATAAGTACATTGTAATAAGGTATTTTATAAACTTATAATGCCCCATAACCTTATGAATTTAAGTATCTTTAAAAGCTGATCCTTAGAAAAAATATCCAGGTTTTTTTTTTTTTTTGGTTTTTCGAGACAGGGTTTCTCTGTATAGCCCTGGCTGTCCTGGAACTCACTTTGTAGACCAGGCTGGCCTCGAACTCAGAAATCTGCCTGCCTCTGCCTCCCGAGTGCTGGGATTAAAGGCGTGCGCCACCACGCCCAGCTCCAGGTTTTTTTTTTTTTTTAATTTATTTAAATTTTCAGTAAACCTCAAAATTTTCCTCGTAAGGAAGTTTGACATCTCTCAACTGTATACTTCTGCAATATCAAAATAAAGTACCTTTTTTATTTCAAGAGTGAAGATACCAAGTACAGTAAGCTCCAACAGTGGCCAGCCAGGCTTGAGAGACTTTGAATTGTTTCCAATAACCTAATTACAGAGCCAGGTTTTTTGTTTGTTTGTTTGTTTTTTGTTTTTTACTAAAATAGGATAGCATTAAACAACTTTAATGTTATCCATACACAAATAATGTTTGAAACCCTATTACATTAGACCCAGTGGCCAGAAAGCATAGAGATAAATTCTAAACCCCAGGCCATCTCTGGCTGTAATAGTAACAGCTGAGCTATAATCAGGAAACACAGTAAACTCACACAGTCAAGGGAGGCTGGTCAGAAACAAACATACAATGGTCACATTCATACATTCAAAACAAGCAAAGCTTTTCTGACCTCCTCTAATGTTGCAATTGTGTATATGGGGGGAGGGGTTGCCTTGGTAGCCTCTGCTGCTGATTCCAATGCCCAGCAGGCTACATAGTACCATCGCAATAAAAGGTTACAGGGCCTGACATGCACAGTCCTGCCATATCCCATGTCCCCAAGTCCCCAAAGCTCTGAAGTTTCAGGAGTGACCTCTGGGGCAGCTTATCAGCCCTATCATTTGTCTATCTGGTTGCCCTGAATCAAGATACATCACATGAGGTACACTCACAAGACAAGACATAGAGTCAAGGTGACAATGGAAAACATAGAGCCAATGGACAACAGAAAAACATGAGACAACATTTAACAATTGGAGTCTTCTGCTTCAGAGGTCCATCCTTCTGACCAAGAGAAATTCCCCCTGAACAACTCCTTGTCTGTCTGACTTCCCTACACTGGGCATCTCCAAACTCTAGATCTGGTCCCCAACATCCTGGGGTGTCCTGGCTTTGTTTTGCATGTCTGCTGGTATACCAGGTCTCTCCAAAGAGCTCAAGCATATTCCCCCACTATAGCCCCATGTCAGTACAGTACTCCCAGGGCACGTCAGAAGAAAAAAAATAGTGGGACTCGTGGACCTGCCAGGTGCATAAATGGATATATATGTGTGTGTGTGTGTGTATATATATATATATATATATATATATATATATATATATATATATATGTTTAGGACAGTCTCTAAGCCAGCTATTTAGCTTAACCTAACTAATTCTCACATTATGTCCGGCCACATGGATAGCACTACTTCTGTGTTCTGCTCTGGTCTGTCAGTTCACCTCCATGTCTGCTGGCAAATCTCCTGCATCTCATTTCTTCTCCCAGTCTTGCTCTCGCTCTCACTCTCAAGTTGCACCCTCCACTTCATGCCCACCTATTGACTGTCAGGTCTTTAGTACAGCCAATCAGAGACAAGTCTAGGTTGCCTCTAGGCTAGTGAGGAAGGATATTTACAAAATATGAGGTCAGCAATGGGCTATAGAAAAAACAATACCAAGACAAGATCCTGCCAACATTTAACTCTCTGCTGATACACAATTAACAACTGAGGGTACAGAGAAATGCCTTCACACAACGTGCCCCAACATGACTCTGGTTAAACTCTCAATTAACCAGAATTAACTTGTGGGCATGGGAACTTTCCCTCTACCCTGAACAGGAAGTACATAGACCTTGTCAGATCTACCCTATGCCTAGACCAGGGTACCCCCTTCCAAAATTTAGAAACAAGGCAGAAAAGTTACAGAAAAAAAAGGCTTTTACGACTTACCAAAAGGAAACTTTCATTAAATACACACATGCACACACACACACACACACACATGCTTGCTATCTCTCTCTTTTCTTTTGCATCATCTTTGACTACAGAGGTGTTCCAGGAGCTGGAGAGAAGAGAATAGCTCCAGAATTTGGATCTTTCTTATCTTGTTAGGGCCTCCAAATGTTAATCCTGAGATTGGCAAGAGAAAAACCAGTTCCATAATTTTGAGCTAGATTTGAAGCAAGCTGGTTAAGTAAACTGGTTAAACAGCCTTTCTGTAGGTGTATCCATTAACCCGTTTTTCTGCTTCTTTACATTATAATAAACCACTTTTCTTCTAGTATCCACTCCTAATTTTCGTCCAACCCTGTATTCTATAATTATTTTCCTGAAACACCTGTATGTTATTTTTACTTATTCTTCTCTCATATAGTATATCCCAACCACAGTTTTCTCTCCCTCCACGTCTCCCAGTTCCCCCACACCCCAATCTATTTCTCCTTTGTCACCTTTCAGAAAAAAGCAGGCCTCCCAGGGATATCAACCAAACATGGCATAAAAAGTTATAGTAAGACAAGGACAGACCCACATATCAAGGCTGAATGTGGCAACCCAGTAGGAGGAAATGGATCCCAAGAGTAGAAAAAAGAATCAGTGACAAACCCTCACGCCCACTGTTAGGTGTCCCACAAAAACCCCAAACTACACAATCAAAACATATATGCAGAGGACCTAGTGCAAACCCATGCAGGCTCTGTTTCCCACTTCAGTCTCTGAGCCCCCTAGAGCCCTGCTTAGTCCTTTGTCATCAGACCTGAAGGTGTCAATATGCCTCACAGTGGTGATAATTAAACATGAGACATTTCTGCTATTTGCATGCCTTAAATATCCTGAAAAGCACCAATTTTTCTGAAGCTGAATTCAGCTCCTCTCCTGTACCTGGGGACTCAGCAATCATGTTTTAGGTTTTGCTGAGCCTCTGAGGGGATAGTCCACCAGGCGGAAGCTAACTGATTAGATTAGGAAAACAAAAAGTTGTCTTCATTGATTTTTATTTTCATCGTAATCCTCCAAAGAAAATTTTAATCTCCAGACATGCTGGTGCAAAGAGTCTGGGTCAAGCCAGCACACCTGTGACGGAACCAGCTGATCAGCTTTAACAGTTCCAGTCTGAGAGGCCGCCAGAGAGGCTGGGAAACTGCAAATCCAATCAAGAACTTTTTAACACGGTTTGACAGATTTCCAATATAAATCCAGCTTTGTTGCTACTTGGGGAAAAAATCCCCAGAATAAAACACACAGCTTTGGGGAAAGCAGCAGTAGACTGCGAACATTGCCGATAAGATCGAGTTAATGGATCGTTCACCTCTCAAAATGTATATACTGCAACAAATTAGAAGTGATTGGAAAAATATGAGATAGAAAAAAAAAGGAGTCAGGAACTTTCACTACGCACAAAAGCTAAACATTTGTTAAGCTGACGTTTCCACTGAACGAGTAAACTTGTGCACACCATCTTTGCACATCTCCAGGACCAAACAGCAAAGGCATTTGCTTTAAACAACTTTGTTTGATAAAATCACTGGACTTGGTATCTCAGCAGAATCTCAAATGGAAAAAAAAGTAGGCATTGTAGACAAAAGCATGATATATCCGAGTTTTGTAGAAGTCTTGGGTTTGAATTTTATCTTCAGTTGATTGAGTGTATTAATCTACTTTTCATTGCTATAACCAAGAACCTGACACACAAGTTAAAAGTCCAAAATGCATGGGGCAGACTCTAGAGGAAGGCTTACTTCGCTGTGTACCTTATGGCCAATAGCAGAGGTGTGAGGATAGGTGGGAGGAATAGACCATATCACCAAAGAGGATGCTAGACGAGGGGAGGGTATCACAAGCCCCTCTGAAGGGATATCTTAAGTGAACTAAGTCTCTTGCACTATGGTGCCCCACCAGTTGACATTTTAATGCCATCTTTCAACACTGTCTTTCAGAGCACAGCATCTCCACACAAGAAACTTAGGGGTCCACATTCAAACTTACATAAAATACAGCAACCAACACATCTTACTAGAGAAGCCAAAACATTAGAGGTCAGATTGTAAGAAAAAGTAATATTAAAAAAGAAAATAATAATAATAAGTGAACTGTAGACCTGTGTACCCTACTAGCACAGGGTAAATTTGGCTCCACTGTGAAGTCTCAACTTTTCAAGAGATACAGGGAAGAATTTCTACTTGCAGACATTAAATACTCAGTGTCAGTTTAAATACAAAATAAAGCAAACTCTTCTTGCTTTGGATCATGGTGCTGTAGAATTACAGCCGCAGCATCTGAATCACAGCTTCATTTGTGACAGGGCTAATGTCTGCTTCTCCAGCTCTTGACAAAATTGGCTGTTATTACCCATGAGACCTGCGCAAGATTGGCCCATTAACATTCCATCATGAAGGGAGGAGGGAGTCACAGGACCTGCTGCTACCTGAGGGTCTATAGCCAGTTAACTTTGCCAGAAGACCGAAAAGGTTTGCGTCTGTTGTTCATGTTCCTGCAAGTAGCTCATATTAAACTCATAATTCCTAATGAGTAGCTCCTTATTAAACCCATCTATTTTGCGAGCTACATGCGAATGGATTGTGTGGAGGTCCCTCTTTGCAGTTTTCACTTTAATATTTACACCAAAGTCTGTACCTATTATTTTCAAAATCATTAAAATCTGTTTTGTGAAAATCAATCCAATTCTATGTTTGCTCCAGTAATGCACCACTAATGAAATTTTATAATGTGTATTTTACAAACCAGAGAAAACGAGCAGAGGCTTTACTTTGCCAGAAACATGTCTGGTCTCTAGGAATACTCAAGGGACATTATCTAACAGGGGGAAAGTAATGTAGTTATTTCCGATAAATGTTTACTCTGCTGGGAGATTAAGAAAGCTGTATATTTGTAGTATTGGGTTTTCCTTACTAAAATCATAGGTTTCTATACAAATATATATTCCCCTTAAAAGACTTTAAGAATGTTTTTTATAAAATGTGTACATGTCTTGGTAAACAATCACTGAGCTATTTTCTTATTGAAATTGCATCTTTTGTAGTTTATATCAAAACTCTCCTTGATGCTTAATGAACCTCTTACTTTGAATATCAATATTAAACATTCTTGCACATGGTTTCACATACATACTCTTATTGAAGCTTAATTGAAGAAAGAGATAGTGACTTCCAAGTATATAGAGAAAGAATAGTGGTTTGAACCAGAATGGATTCCATAGATTCATATGTTTGAATGCATAGTTCCCAGTTAGTGAAACTTTTCGGGAAGGATTTAACCCCTTGTTAGGGTTAAATGTGGCCTTGTTGGAGGAAGTATGTCATTGGGGATGGGCTTTGATGTTTCAAAAGCCCATACCTGGCCAAGTCTCTCTCTTTCTCTTTCCCTCTGCCTGCTGTCTATAGATCATATGTAAAACTTTCCGCTACTGCTCCAGCATCACGTCTGCTTCCTGCTATGATAATCATGGACTAACCCCCTAAAACTATAAGCAAGCCCCAATTAAAATTTTTATTTAATAAGAATTGCCTTGGTCATGGTGTATCTTCACATTAATAGAAAAGTAACTGAAAGGGCTTTTAGCTTGTTGACTACTAATTTTAGAACTCAGTGAAATTAAATCCATTTTTTTCTCACACCTGATTTGGTGAAGTCTGCATTTAGACAGAAAGGACTGACACTTACATGTCTACAAACACACTTATGCATATATATTTATGTAGTCTTACAACCTACATTTATAAATCCATATTAAATTGCTCTTTTCATCTGCATAGGATCATTTTTGGTTAATATAAAGGATTGAAGCAACCCTCTGTCTTTTCTCCTCCGTAAAGTGTTTCTGTAAGTCTAATAATAGGCCTGAACAGGTGACATACCTGTGAAGGACGCTGGGCCTTTTCCCTCTGCAGAACTTTAAGCATACAGCTCCAAAGTTAAATTAGGATTCATCATGAATTGTTCAGAGGACAATTGCAGGCTACAACTTTGTGTTTTTCACAGAGATGAGATAGATATCTTCATTGCATTTAGTCACTTCTTACTTATTTACTTATTTTACTTTCCACTGTGTGACATTCTGCACACAGCCTCATAGTAACCTGCACGATAACTTACATTCGTGTAAATTAGATAAACATTGGCAATAAAAATGGAGGCTTCTTTATTGGTACAGAAGAAATTGTTGTGATGTTTTCCTTAAATTCTTCAATGAAGTCTAGAATGATTGTTCTCTTACATTGTGTTTCCTGGTGTTCATCTAAGATTTTTTAAAATTCAAAATAGATTTTTATACAATATATTCTGATTAGGGTCTTGTCCCCCCCCCCACTCCTCCAACATCTTCCTCACCTCCCACCCCTCTTTCTTGCTCTCAATAGAGAACATTTCTTTAGGACTAGTGAATTAGACTCACTAGTTAGCAAAAGGATTAAGGACACCTTTAACGAGTTGAAGTTGGAGACATGCTATTGTTTTATTTATTGGGACATGATCTGGGCATGTGGACTTCTTTCTTCCATTGTGTGTCTGATATGAGAGTCTAACCTGCCTTGGATTAGGCCAGCTCAAGAACTGCATTGCCAGAGCCAGGCCAGGAAAAGCTGGTGGCTGAGCTTCTTCTTTGGACTTAATTCAGACAAAACAGCACATAAGCCTTGGTCTAGAGATGTGGTTGTGGAGATGGTAGAGGGGCAGACGGAGGTGAGTAGGAGGGAGAGATTCACCAGTTCATAAGCCTTGCATCCAGAGCTAGGCCTAGGGTAATAGAGATGATCAAGGGAAATACAACTGTACTTTGCTTTCTCATCAAATCTTTGGTTTTGTTTTGATTTTGTGATGATCCTTGCTTCTCACAAATGCTAGGGAGTGTTACATCTAAACTACATCTCCAGCAGCGCTCATTTCAGCTGTTTAGCTTTCCTGTGCAAGAGTGTTTTCCAGGAGAACTCTATACTTGTTAAAATATACCTTTAGTCCTTTTGCCAGTATTGATCTCAGAGAAAATAACTATATCAATATTTCAGTTCATGAAGAAAAATTTACTTTGACTTGTTAAACAGAGATTTTTCAACATATATCTGACTAAAGTACTAGTTATTGCAAACAGGCTTAGTAACGGCAGTGTAAATCAGTAACGAAAGAAAATATAGAACACACACACACAAGGTGGGGGGGGGGAGACAGACAGAGAGAGCCAGAGAGACAGAAATAAATACAGACAGACCCCTCCTACACACACGGGGGGGGGGGAGAGACAGACAGAGACAGAGAGACAGAAATAGATACAGACAGGCCCCTCCTACACACACACACACATACACACATACACACACACACACACCCCTCTCTCACAAACACAGGCACACATAGACGTATGTACAACCCACATTCGCACAAACATGCATCACACACCACATAGGCACACACATGTCACACCCACCCATACAGGTTTGACTTCTCCGTTGTGCTCTCCCTTTGTGTGAAGAAATCCATCTGATCTTTATAATGGCTTGTACTTCCAGTGACTGTTTTACACACAGAGACACTAGAAACTGAGGGTAGAAAACTGTTGGGCAGGACTCACGTGTGAATGGCTTGGTTCTGCAGTTTGCATCAAGCCAGCAGCTGTACTGTTTCATGCCTTTAGAGAGCCCACATTTCTGCTAGGTGTGCAGCTGCCTTCTCTGCTTTGACCTCTCTTCTGTAAGTCATAAGCCACCAGATAAAATAAATAAGACTAGTACCTCAAGTCTTCACAACACTCTTCTCTTTGTAATCATTTCTCAGAATGGAAGGTGTTTGAAAAGACCAAATAATAATCATTATAGCTAATCCCCACCTTTTTTTTTCTACAAGCTTCTAATCTTTCCATGTTAACTAATTCCTTTTGGGAGCTCTTTTTGTGACCAAAAATTGAAACAAGGTATTGTAAAAATTAATTACAGACTCCATTTCCATCTGAAACCCAATGTATGCAGTGATCCTACTGGTTCTATTTTCAAAATACATCCCCAACATCAAATACATCCACACTCTATCCCTGATGCAAACTTCTATGACCCCTAACCTCTAGGCCCCTGTCTCTGGAGCCCTGTAGTGCTTATGAATGCAAATAGCAAGCATGCATCCCTCCATAACTGCACCTGGAAGATGTGCATACAGTCACCGTTCCAAGTCAATTCCTTAGAGCTAAACACCCTGACACACACAGCAGCTACACCTTCACTTCTACAGATGAAAAAGCCCTGGCTGTCATCTCTAGCACCACTGAGAAAAGCTCCCTTTTCTCCATGTACATGGCCACACTCCCTAGCTTTATTCTTGTAATACTTATTTGTTGTTTGTGTGCATACCCTGGGGCTTTAATTATATGCAAGTATCATTTCCTAGTTCACCTGTTGGTCATTCAGTTACGTTTCATATCTCTCAGGTTTGGGGGTGAACAGTTTTTATGGGCAATATTTTGATTTCAATCTGATGGTTGTCTGACCTTAGAAAAGCAACTTAAGCTTTCTGAGCCTGTGTGCTCATGTCTATTGATGGGACTGATTATCATTCTAACACACAGTCCCTGTAATGGCAAAATCTGATGGTGTGCATGAAGTACTGATAAACAAAGTGTTTTCAAACATAATAATGCTTAGTGATTATTTCTCTAGCTTATAACTCTTTACGAACAAGTCAGTTCAAAAACTCAGTTCACACTTGCTGCCTACAGTGTTATTTACTTGTGATTCAATAAAAAAAAAAAAACCCTTCATGTCCATGTATTTGTGTATGTTCATATCAATTATTGCAAAAAAATAAAGCAGTCTGGCCAGGTTCTAGCAGCCGCAGAGTCGGCAGTCCCTAATTTTTGTTTTCTGTTAAAAAACAGTTTCTTCTGAATATTGAATACAGTTTAATTTTTGTTCAATGTCACTAAGATACCTTTAGCACAAATTCATACCAAGAACTGCAAACTCATACACAACGGCGGGTAAGATAAAGACCCTCGTAAAAGGGAGGCAGATGTTAATGATTGGAGGTGTGGCATTATCATCCCTACCATACATCTGCTATCTTTCCACTTATCAGAGCATCTGCATGGGAACAGAAGAACCATATTATTGATTATGCTTTTACTTTTTAACATTTAATATTAATAAATACAGCTATGGATGGGCTTTTCTATATTCTTTGATTATAATTATAATTAGAAGTACTATTCTAAAAGACTTCCTTTTTCGCTCTATCTTAAACTAAAGTCATTGGAAGTTAGACTTTGTATGATTTAGTATTTTTACCAGTAAAAACAAATGCCTTGTGCACCTTTTTTTTTTTTTCCTCCTTTATGGAGCTACTGAGCAAGGCCTCCAGGGAAAAGATGCTGAGCTCTTGTGCCGACCCTTCCCCACCAGTATCTGAGGCAGCTTTTGCACAAACAGAACTCCAGAGGCAGCTTGTAACAGCAATGGCTCAGGTAGCCAAGCCTATCTTCCCTGGTCCTTCACTTCTGGGAGTATAACATGACGTACCTCAGACTGTACGAACCACATTTTCCAAGGCTATTTCTATCACAGTTGTCTGTCTCTGTGGCTTGAAGTACGGATCACCACCATGATTCATTTCCATTGGTAGTTTGATCAGATCTGGAAACTTCCCGCACACAATTTTAAAAACATCACAAGCCGTCTGCAGCCCTGGCTCTGGCAGGAAAACAGCACTCACCTTGATGAGCTTTCTGGAATCCTGAGTTGAGTCAGCTCTGTACATTTTCCCATATCATAGGTGACACAGCTCCACCTCAGAGCCTCAGTGAGAAGGATGGCTGCTTGTGAACTTAGATGCCTGTTTCGGATTCTGTCAGCAATCATCCCCACACTCATGTCTTTAGAGAGAACTCAGGCAAACTCCCACACTGTCACTATGAAATCCCATAACCTAACAGGGTCCATCTCCTAATTGAAGTGCACCTAAGAAAGTCCTTAAGTGGTCTGTATGAGTTCCATCAACATCTGCAACTTTAGGTGTATTCACCCATGCCCATTTTCATACAGTGATAACTTTAATGGAAACCTCAGAGGGACTGTGACCCTAAAACTGTTAAGAGCACTGCCTGAAACCTGTGTTCTGAGCAATGTACAGTTCTAACTCACTCTAGAGAATTAGGGAAGAGAGAAACAACAGTCAGCAACCAGGGAATGTCAACAACAATTTTCATAATGCCACATGTTCTTATATAGCTAAAATGACAAAGAATATATCACTTAATATGTCTAGATAAGACAGGAGAGGGGATTTCATTTAAATGGAAAAGACACACTAGTCAAGAAATGGAGATACTTAATATTTCTAAGTCCAGGTTCAAAGGAGTGAATAATGTTCTGTCCATTTTCGTTCACCTGAAGTGTCTGTGTATGGGAGAAAATGTGAGCAAATGATGGGAGATATTACCAGCAACTGTAACAGGGTGTTCTCTGAGCTGCACACATCACTGTAATAAAATACTACAGAATGGATGGCTTAACCAGCAGAGGGACATTTTCTCAGAGTTCTGGAAGCTATATACACAAGGTCAAGGTTTTTGACTATTTGATTTCTTCCTCTGTATTTCATGGCACACACAGAATCATGTCATATCAAATTGTGGTGAAATCCCACCTCAGTACACCACATTGCTGGAGAAGTATGGTCTCACTCTTGGTGTCTCTAGTCATATTAATATGATAATTTAGGAATAGATTCAGACAGATAGAGAAACCCACAGCCAAACTTTAAGTGGAACTTTGGGAATCCCATGGAAGAGGGGAAAGAAGAATTGAAGAAGCGAGAGAGGTAAAGGACACAACAAAAAAACCTACAGAATCAACTAACCTGGGCCCATAAAGGCTCATAGAGCCTGAACTTCCAACCAGAGAGCATGCATGAAACAGACGTAGGCCCTGGGCACATATGTAAGAGTTGTGAGGCTGGTCTTTGTGTGAAACTCCTAATGTAGGAGCAGGGAGTGTCTCTGACTACATTACCTACCTTTGGATCTCTTTCCCCTAACTGAGGTTGTCGTGTCTGACCTCAATAGAAGATTCATTTAATCTTACTGAAAAAAAAAAAAAGAAAAACGAATAGATTGAGAAGAAATCTAGACAATATTATTAGAATTTAAAAGAAAAATTCTAGTACAAGCAAGATGTAACTGTCAACAGGTACCTGGAAGAGAGAATTGATGAGGAAGAGAGGGAGCCATGCTTCTCTGAGTTAGGTATGAAGGTCTGGTAAACAGCCACTTGGCAGACAAGCAACTCCATGGCACAAAGAGGGGCCATAGAGGAAGAAGGAGAAGTCCCAGAGGATAAAGGCAGCATCCTTAGAAAAGAGATGGAAGGAAGGGTGTAGTAGCCATTCTTGGTTATCATCTTCACTACCTTCAGAATAAACTGCAATCCAGAAGTGGAGGGCACCCTTGCAAGAGATTCTTTTTGCTTGAGTGAATCTTCTTCTCCTCCAGACCTTCGAGGTAGGAAGATGCGGGTCAAAGGTGAGTATATGCCTGCCTGAAGATCTGGAAAAGTAAGTTATGTTTCCCTGAAAACCTCAGAAAAGCTGACTTGTGAAGCTGGATGGTCATGACTCCATAGCAACTACACCTGAGTCAGCCCTCTGGGGATGTCACACAGCACTACCTATGTCATTATTCAAACTTAACTGCCTGCTTATAGATCCTCTGTCAAAATGTGGCATACTGAGAGTTAGAACTTCAATGTATGAACTTGAGAAGGCCTAAAAAACATTTTTTTTTTGAGACAGGGTTTCTCTGTGTAGCCCTGGCTGTCCTGGAACTCACTCTGTAAACCAGGCTGGCCTCGAACTCAGAAATTCGCCTGCCTCTGTCTCCCAAGTGCTGGGATTAAAGGCGTGCGCCACCACACCGGCTCCAAAATTCCTAACTCAGCTCTGATAGAAATATATACAGAGATAAATGTTTGGAGCAATAATAACTAGAGAAAGTTGTCTAAACAAAAGATAATATTCAATCTGGGCTTCAATGATAACCTTATTTAAAGACATTGTTCTTTAAATTTTTAATTTTCTTTCTAGAAACATTAGTGAGATTTATGTCAAAGCCTTTCTCCACTCTGAGATTTGCAAATTTCTTATGATATGAATTAATGGATGCAAGACACAATAAGAATGAGAAACCAGTATTATCAAAACTAGGACAATAAAATTGTGCATGTGTGTGCATGTGTGTGTGTGTGAGTGTGTGTGTGCGCATGCATTCATGCACACAGTGTGTACAACAGCATTCATGTAGAGGAAACTTCTCAGTGAGTTTCCTGTCTCTATCTCCCATCTTGACCAAGGGGCACTAAGATTGCACACAGTGTGTACAACAGCATTCATGTAGAGGAAACTTCTCAGTGAGTTTCCTGTCTCTATCTCCCATCTTGACCAAGGGGCACTAAGATTGCACATGTGAGCCACTGCCTCTGGCTTTCTGCATGCGTTATGAGGATTATCTTCATTGACACAAACTCAGGTCATCCAAGAAGAATGGATCTCAACTGAGAGAAAAAAAAATGCTTCCATAAAATGGGCCTGTAGGGAAGGCTGTGGGATATTTTCTTAATTAATGCTTTATGCAGAAGGGTACAGCCCACTATGCATGGTGCCATTCCTGAGCAGATAGTCTGGAATGTATATGACAAGTTAGCGAACCAGTAGCACTAGCCTAAAGAAAGCCATAGTTCTGAAATCCAGGCTTGGGTGAGAGCACACAAATGTCTCTGCATTGGTAGGCCCAAATCTTTATGTGAGCCCTCTCCTCTTTCCTCCATGTGTGAAATGGAGACCACAGGCTAGGATTTTGAGTCTTACATCAGTCTCCTCATCTGTAACTAAGACTGTACAGTGCATAGGTTCGAGATATTTAACCTCTTTCATAACTTTTCATTCTACGGAAGGTGGAAGATGATGAATAAGAGTTGTAAAAATATGTGGCTATATTAAGGAAGTAAAAATTAGCAAGAACCTAAAAGTAATCATTAGACAGATGAATATCTGGAAACAGAATGCTTCCTCAGGATAGGCCACTGAAGGGAAATTCCCTAAGTCTCTGGTGTGTGCACCGTAGAAGGTTATGCATGCTCACCAGGGTCAGCTAACTAGGTGGAATCGCAGTTCACACAGAACCTGGCAGACACTGTGAGGAGTCTAAAACAGTCATGCTGATCCTGTGAGGTACAGAAGCTGATCTTTGCTTGAAAGGAATCCTATGTTTCAGGTGGGGGTTGGTGGGACTGGTAATAAGGGGAGTGTGCCAAGGAATGCAGTCAAGTAGGTCAATCCGAGGGAGGTATCCAGTTGTTTGGAGCATAGCAGTAGCAATGGAGACCATAGGTGAATGGCTTACTGAAAGCAGAGCCCAAATGGCTTATTGAAGGCTGAGCTGGTACTATTGCTTCATGGATGTCCATGGGTTTGGGTTTGGAGAGGAAGAAAGTGATAAAAGGTGGCTCTAGATGAAGTTCTCTCTCTCTCTCTCTCTCTCTCTCTCTCTCTCTCTGTGTGTGTGTGTGTGTGTGTGTGTGTGTGTGTGCGCGTGCACGCACGTATGTATGAATGTGTGTGATCTCATAGGAATAACTAGAATAACTACGTATGTACTTTTTAAAATAAGTGTACACATAAATTACTCTGCACTTTGGAGGTTAAAATGATGACAGTTGAATTATTTAGCATGAAAGAAACACAGAGATCCCTGTCTGGCATGGAGCAAGAACCTAGAAAACGTTAGGTATTTCTAATTGATGCTTGCTTTACTGCACACGTGTCTTTAGGGTAAGTTTGTTACTCTCCTTGTGGACTTTGGCTTGTAAACAACTTTTGAAGCAGAGCGAATCTACTGTTTGACCTAGAAACGCAGCTGCCAAGTACAAAGAAAAGTGCAAGGCTAAGGCAGGGGCTGCATGGGAGCCTCCTGCCAATAGCAGACACTCTTCTACAGGAAGCAAAGGCACTTAAGCGATCAGAACTCCCAGTTCGCTTGTCTGAACCAACTGCCACCATCCTTAGGAAGGATGAAGGGGAGCTATGAGGATGCAACAGCTCAGAGAGAAAAGCCCTGAAACGAGCCACTGAATTTTAAAAGGGCTGCTAGGAGAAGCCATGTAGCTTTGTGCTTGAACAGAAAGCTAAGAGTGTCATGACATGAATTTGAGAAAAGAGTGACGTCTGAAGATATAAATGGCCTGATACAATGCCCATTCTGAACAATAGGTTCACAGTTTTGTTCACTGATGTGCCCACCCAGAGTCCCATCTGTGTTTCAAGACTGTCTCTGTTTGTCTCTAATCCTTAAGTGTGTTGTTTTATTGAAACAGGGGGCACACCGTTTTTCCAACTCCCAGGAAAGATAGGGCTGGAAAACCTTTCAAAAGAACACCGTGAGTATCTTGGAAAAGAGCACAGTGCTTGAAAATGTCAAACAGGGCTTGAGCTAGATAAATATTACCCGGAAACCAGACAGGATTGCAGGCAGATGGAAATGTTCCCTCGTGAAATAGCTAGATCAAAGCTTCCTCTTTAAGTTATTGCTAAGCCAGAAGTAACAAAGGGAACCCCATTTGAGTACACTTTGAGTACAACTTCTCTGAGAAAGAAGTTGAAAGTTAGCAGCAGGCAACAGAAAGGAAACAGATTAGAGAGGTTCAGGAGACTCTTCCATTTAAAAGGACAGCTCCCAAGGCAGAGACACCTGTCGCAGTGGCTGCGTCAGGCTGTGAATTTTACTGACAACCCTGTTTTTTCCTCTTGACATTTTATTGTCATAATGGAGGGTCAATTAAGACTTGAGCCACCTGCAGAATAGACTTTTTTTTCTCCTCAAAGAATTGAAGAGAACACCTGGACTTTTCATCTATATTGACATTGGTGTGTTTAAGAAAAGGAAATAAAAAACCCTTGACCAAAATTCTGGAACCCCAGTGAAATGGAAGTGGTGGTGGTGGTGGTGGTGGTGATGGTGGTGGTGGTGGTGGTGATGGTGGTGGTGGTGGTGGTGGTGGTGGTGATGGTGGTGGTGTTGGTGGTGGTGGTGTTGTTGTTGTTGTTGGTGGTGGTGGTGTTGGTGGTGGTGGTGATGGTGGTGGTGGTGGTGGTGATGGTGGTGGTGGTGGTGGTGGTGTTGGTGGTGATGGTAGTGGTGGTGGTGGTGGTGTGGGTGTTGGTGGTGATGGTGGTGGTGGTGGTGGTGGTGGTGGTGGTGATGGTGGTGGTGGTGGTGGTGGTGGTGATGGTGGTGGTGTTGGTGGTGGTGGTGGTGGTGGTGATGGTGGTGGTGGTGGTGGTGGTGGTGGTGTTGGTGGTGGTGGTGGTGGTGGTTTGACTATGCTGATCTCACAAGAGTATATATATATATAATGCTCTCACTTTTCTGTGGGTTTAATACAGTTTCATGTTACAGCATGAAACTATTACAGCGTGAACAAGTAGCATAGTTATATAATATGTTTGAAAATCAAATATTCTCTCTAAATATTTTATGTTCAAAGGGTTCAAATTGCTATCTTAAGCCACAAACACCGTTGCCTCTAAACACAAGCATGTACCTCATGTCATTTTCCCAAGTGGAGCTGTGGGTTTGTGTTGTTGCTACTGTTGCTGTTGTGTTTTATTTTGTTTGTTTGTTTTCCAGAAGCTAGTTGAGATACAAGCAATGTGGGACTCAATAGAGACCTTTTTTCCTTTCCTCCCTTCCTCCCTCCCTCCCTCCCTCTCTTCCTTCCTTCTTTTCCTTCCCTTTTTTTTTTCTTATTTTCATTCCTTTTGGAATTTACATTGCAGTTTTATTTCTAACACTAGTGAGCTCATGGTGACTGCCAGCATACCAACCTCATTAATTCAGAAACATGGAGGGAACTCTGACACTGCAGTAAGCGCTGCCTTTCATGTCTCCCTGCGAAGGTTACTCTGATTTGCCTGCTGCAATCAAAGGCAGCCTGCTGGTCACTGTATTTTAATTATAACTCTCTGGAATAATTTTGATGCCAGAATAGGGGCAGCCCATGCTTTCTGAGGGGTGTGATTAAAGCTGTCAGTTCTTAAATACCAAAGAGCAAAATCAGTGTTTTATGCAACTGTTTCAGCGAGTCACAAAAAGGATTAAGTACACATGTACTTTATTTGCAAAATGCTAAGGATTCTTTTAGATGAAAGGGGCTGTGAGTTATAGACATTTTTTGGAGGGGAAAAAAAGAAGGAAAATATTTAGGATGTCCACACAAAACACACAGTTCTCATCCTGAAGGGAGTAAGTGTTGGTTTGTTCTGAAGGCATTTTGAGTGGTCATGGCCTGGGAACACAGATTTATATTACCTCAGATTCCGTGTTCTAATGTGGAAAGGGTCTCATGAAGCTTTTATCGTTCAACAGAACAAAGAAAATCATAAATCAAAGCAAGTTTAAATTACACTGGTAAGTACATCACAGAAGCAGGTAGACTAAGATGAGGGGACTTTTCTATAGGCGCAAGATGCTATCTGAGAACATTGTTAGCTTTTAGATGAGTGGAAGTCGGTGGTCAGCTAATTTAACAGGTTCCAAAAGTTTTCTATTAATCACAAGAGAATAGTTTGGACAGAGAGGTGGGTAGGAAATGGCTATGCTGTTGGACTACAGCTAGCCCGGGATAAGATGCTTAGCCTCTGGACCTGCAATATTCCAATCTCCCCACAGGACTGATATTCTAGCCAGTCAATCAGTCTCCAAAGGCACAGCTTGTTTTTAGGAGTTTTTGTCCACATGCAAAAATAGACTGGAAAGAGACACATATAGAACTCATCATGTTAGCCCCACAGCCCCACACAAAGACAGCAGCATCCCTGTCAAACTCCAAGTTTACCATCCAGAGAATGGACTTCATTAATTTCTGTGTCTCGTATAGTTTCTCCGATTGTAAGATCAGCAACAATCTTTTAAAGGTGAATCTTGAAAAGAAAAGTGAATTCTTGCTGTTAGAGGAAGATAACAGAAATGTGGGAATCATGTTGGCTCATGTCAGTACTGGAATAAAATAGCAAGCAGAAGGAATCAATCCTTAAACATAAATTAATCATTAACTAAACGTTATTTGGTCAGCTGTTAGCTATCCCAATCAGGTGAATTAGCTAAGATCCTGGCCTGGAAATCATCCTCCTCCAATGGGAAGTTCCATGCAGATGATATAAATAGAACAAGAGTTAAAATTTAAGAGTTGTGTCCTTGGAAGTTTATTTCTTGTTCTGGCTAATGGCATTTGGGTCCAACTTTCCAGTTTATAGTTCTCTAACCAAAAGATATGGAAAGTAAGAAGAAATGATCCAAAAATCACCAAAATTCACAGTGAGAAAAAAAAATCTTAAGCTGTCT
Organism: Mus caroli; assembly: GCF_978045245.1. Lineage (NCBI taxonomy): Eukaryota > Metazoa > Chordata > Mammalia > Rodentia > Muridae > Mus > Mus caroli. Next base: position 13,908,567 of record NW_028227271.1, read on the forward strand.
TCTTCCTCAGAAGAAACTTAACAGGACTCCTGTGGTAGACCCAGTGTTTACCAGAACAAATAGGTTACCATTCTATGCTTCATGCTCTTGTCACATGATAAGCATTTTTTTCTACTGATTATACTGAAATAAGAACCAGACTGGCAGACTTCTTCACAGATGCTAGCCACTGCCAGACGGATCAGGGATTTTTTTTTTTTTTTTTTTTTGGCTACTATCAGGAAGGACACAACTAAAAATGTCATGAAGGATCTCACTAACAGGACAATGTTAGAGACAATCACTGTTTAATCTTTATAACAACCTTCCATGAGGACACCATCATCTTCACTTTCAAACTGTAGCAACAATGTCACAGAAAAAATAGCTTAGTTGTCTTGTCTCAGACAGACAAAGCCACTGTTTGGTAGAGAGGATTTCAAGAGCTTGAGCTCAACCATTACCTGTATTTTGCTAAAATCTATTGTGACTGGATTTATTTTGTCAACAAATATTAGTGCGTATCCATACACACCTGATTTAGGAAGGGCAAAACAGAGGGAGCTAAGGGTTGTGTGTATATGTTTTCCCTAAGAATAAACTGTACCTAACAGAGAAGACATATGTCAACATGGCTGTGTAAAGTGCTCACTTTCCATTCCTAGCATATTGCCCAGAGCAGAGACAAGTCGATACATACTTCTTTCTTGGTGCCAGAATCAAGACAGTAAAGATATATTATTATATTACCTTATAAAAGTCCAAGCAATTCTCTCCAAGACAAGTGAAACCAGACTAATAAACTATTAGTGGCAATTATGACGTCCTCTGTAGATTTGAGGTAGATCAAAGAAACCAGGTATGACCAACCTGTGAGAAAAGGGATTAGTATGTCTGATACCTCACTTTCCAAAATTAATGAAAGCAAAAAGATTCTGGATACCCACTCTAGCTGAATTGAAGTGGTCAGACCGTTCAGAGAGTTAGGGTTGGTGTCTAACCTTTAATTGGAGGCACATCTGGCAACTCTAAGCTTGCAACAGAGAAGGGGAGACTTTAGAAGGCATGGCTGTTGCTGTACTTCTGAGCACTTGAGATTTAATAGGATGAGTGAATGAGACAAGAAACTCAGAGCAGAAATGAAGTACAAAAGGGGTTTCGTGGGTTTCCAACCGAGTCTTGAAATACAGAATAACTTAAAGTACTTAAAGGTTGGGGCTAGCTTAGTTCATCCTAAACTATTGTAGCAGAATATCGAGACAAGGTAATTTATAAAAACAAACTTTATTTAGTATGGTGTTAGATGCTAGTATGCCCAAGGTCAAGGCTCTGGTATCTCATGGAATCTTCCTCCTGTGCATTCATAGGGCACAAGAACAAAAGTGTAAGCAAAGTCAACATTGCGTGGACTCCTTTGTAAGAGCCTTATCTGCTTGGGAGTCTGCAGAACTAATGGTCTAATTACCAGTTAAAAGCTCTAGCTACTAACCAATCGCTAAGATTATGGGTGAATTGGAGAGAGGGCATGTTGTACTACGGTAAGTGTAAGGTGCCAAAATAAGAAGCAGTGCTGGACGTCTGCCTGGATTTACTAATCAGAAGGGAAAACATCTAGAAGGAATTTGTATAGCAAAGATTGAGGGAGAAGACTAAATAGCAGTGGTGAGTTGAAAGGCAGATGTGCAGAGTGCTCACCTTGGGTCTAGCGTGACTACGTGGTTTTATTTGAGGAGATGTATTTTTACATTTAACGTTGAAATTTATCCAAGGTAGCAGCTCTGAATTTTTCCTCCTTCCCTTCCTTCCTTCCTTCCTTCCTTCCTCCCTCCCTTACCCCCTCCTTCCCTCCTCTCCTCCCTTCCTCCCTCCATTCTTCCTTTCTTTTTGTTTTATTTTATTTTAAAGGGTTTCACTCCATAGCCTTAGCTGGCCATGAGCTCCCATGCAGATATTAAACGTACAGATAGCCTCCTGCCTCTGCCTTCTGGGTGCTAAGAGGCATGTACCACCATGTCGAATAAGTATTTCTATTTTGGAAAAGAAAAACCATAGACAAGCATGTAGGGAATTTAAAATTCAAGTCTAGGGTAAGTTCACTTAACCATGATAGCGTGACTACTATTACACCAACGAGTTTTGACAGACCAAAGAATGAGCTCTTTATAATCAGTCAAATACCACTTGATCACGAACATGTGAAATATGCACAAGTGTTTTACCCCTGATCTAATGGCCCATTAGAAAAATTGGAATCTCACTGAAAGTCGTATGCTAATTAATTTTTGTCAACTTGGCCAAGGCAAAGGTCTGGGGAGAAAGTATTTCAATTGAGAAAATGCCTCTATCAGTTTGTTCTGTGGACAACTAGAAAGTTTGTTGGGCATTTCTTGATAATTGGGAGGGCCCAGATCATGGCAAGTGGTGCTATCTCTGATACTAAAATGTTTAAGCAATCCATGGAGAGTAAGCCAGGAAGCAGCAATCCTCTATGGTTTCTACTGTAGTTCCTGCCCCTGAGGTTCCTGCCTTGACTTCATTCCATATATTACCCATTATCTTCCTCTTACCTTCTTCTGTATTTGCCCCCCTTTCCCATTTCCCCTTCATAGTAGCTTTCCTCCTAAAAAGTCATTTAGCTCATGTGTTTATGTGGTAGTAGCAAGAAGCCGACACATATAACCCAGTTCAAATTATATACTGTTGGTATGATTTTAGCTAAATTATTTAACCTCTGTAATTTAGTCTTCTCACATATAAGTGGAATAGCAAGAGTCTATGAATGACTGATGGAAGGATTCAACAAAGCTGTTAATGCACAGTCTTGGCCTCACTGACAGGGGACTTCAATTTTTACTAAAAAAAAAGTAATATGAATTTTTATTATATTAAAAAGTAAATCCACCATGGATTTCAATATGTCTTATCTTCTAAAACAAAAAATCAATAAAGCCAAAAATTAAATTATGAAATATTCATTGCAGCCACTTTTACTAGAGAGAATAGGAAATTTTACTAGTATTATCAATGTTTGAATTGAGAAGTGAAGTTTGAACTGAAGAAGCTGTACCAACCTAGGATGAGATAGACCGTATAAATTTAGAGAAACTATCTAACATAAAAATAAAACATAAACAATAAATTCACAGTACATGGAATTAAAACAATAACATCCTGAGATATTATCTGCATGGAACCCTATCAACAGCTCTGAACAGTGACTTTTCGCCCTCTAATCTGAGGATATGAATGTCAGCCCTGCCCAACCCCCAGAGTTCCCAGGGTAGTGGGAACCAAGAATGCAGTGAAATAGTCTTTACCATGTTCTTCATGCTCACTCTATGTGCATGGAGCCTAGCATGCAAAATCAATGCATGCTAGGCTCAAAATGCAATGAAAACATTGCATCACAATTTATGCAATAAAGCATATATGATTCCACATCTTTCTGCTCTGGCTGCTTATTTGACTCAATAATCAGGAATATCAATATGTTCCTGTAATTGCCTGCTACCAGGATTAGTCAGAATATCAATGAGCCTGGAAATGCAGTATTCTTTCCTCTTCTCTATTCTCCCTCAATTAAATTGTCTCAAGATGAGGACACTAATCCTCCAGAAAGGACTGGTCATGGGTGCAGGTCAGAGGTACTGGACTTGTATCATTGTTGCCTTGATTGCTCTGCTGGCCAACTGCTGCCAATTTCATCCAACTTAGCTATCACCATACTCTTTATTAGTCTTTTGCATATTTACCCAGTATCTCTGGTCTTTTTTTTTTCTTTTTCACTTGGCAACTTTCTTCTGTTGAGTGAATTTTTACAGCATCTGCAGTATAGCCAATGTTAGTTCATATTGTTTTTTGTTTGTTTGTTTGTTTTTTAATTCCATGGTGGTATTCCTTCTCAAATCACAACTCTCTACAGAGTTATCCGGGAAGAGGTAAGGAGCTGAGCTATTATGTCATGAATAGCCTACACATACCTTGTAAATCCAGATTTCCTCTACTCCAGGTTTTACTAGCCTACTCCATTAGAACTGTATTCATTCCAAGTGATTACTGTTTGTTTAATACATTTCTAAGATTTTTATATATTTTGAACAGTTTTTAATTGGGATGAATTTTGTTTTGATTTGATTTGTTTTGTTTCGAATAATTTTTTTTTATTTCAATGAAAATTAAAACAAAGAGAAAAGAAATAAGACCAACAAATGAATAAACAAAACAAAAAGAACACAAAAAACAAACATGGAGTTTATTTTGTGTTGGCCAACTACTGTTGAGCCAGGGGCATGCACTGGACTGTGGTTGCTATAACCAGGGACACTTGATTAAACAAAGATGATTTCCTTTTTCCCAGCAGGTATCAATGGCACATAGATCTTTGGTTAATGGTGGTCCCATATTTCCCTTCTAAGGACTCAGAACCTCCTCCAGCTTGAACATGTACAGTCTTGTGCATACTTTCATGGTCTCTGTGAGTTTAGATTTGCATCATCCATGTTGTGTCATGGTCTCTACGAGTTTATATTTGCATCAGCCATGTTACATCAAGAAGACTTTGTTTACATGGAGACATCAACTACCCCTGGCTCTTATATCTTCTTCTTCATAGAGCCCCGAGTTTTGAGGGAAGGCTATCAATGAAGACATTCCTTTTAGGACTGAGTATACCAAAATTTCTCATCCTCTGCATATTTTCCATTTGCAGGTCTCTGTGTTAGCTACCATTTACTACAAGAAGAAACTTCTCTGGTGTGGGTTGAGTAAGACAATCTTAAGACAATCATTTATAGATATCGTAATTTATAGATATTGTCATTAGGAGAACTTTATTGCTATGTTCATTTATTTATTTATTTATTTATTTATTTACTAGTGCAACAACAAGATTATGTTCTCTTTCCCTAGGCCTGTGAACAATTTAGTCCCTCTTTGACCCCTCCCATGGGTCAGTCAACAGGGTCTACAAGGGAGACATCGGGGATGGAGGGGCAAGAGAATCGAAGAATGGAGACAAGACAGGTTATCTGCTCAAGTCTCAAGTCTTGTTTATTAGAAGGCAACTATGGGTATATAAGCACAAGCTGGGGAGTGCAGCTGAGGATACTTAACCAGAAGTCCAGGATGTGTCTGAGAAAAACAGGATGTTATCAGAGTGTGTTCATCTGTGGTGGGCTGCTTGCAAAAAACATCATGCTAGGAAAAGAAATCTCTTGTCAGGGTGGAAGAGTACCAACCTGTAAGTAAATAGCCCACGATAGCTGCAGAGATGATAGCTGCTTTCTGCTAAGAGTCATCTCCCAACACCTCTTGAAGTTGGGAAAGCCTCTATACAGCACAAGGTAGCATCATTTGATCAGTTTGCAGTCTTTACCGGTTATGAAACTGATAGAGGAATAATATCTAAAATACATGAAGAATTAAAAATACTGAACATCAAGAAAACAAACAATCCAATCAAGAAATAGGATGTAGAATGGAAAAGAAAGTTGTCAAAAAAGAAAACGCAAATGGTAGGAAACACTTAAGTGTTTTACATCCTTGTGGCCATCAGGAGAATGCAAGTAAAAGTACTTTAAGACTTCATCTTACTCAAATCAGAATAGCCAAGATTAAGAAAGCAAGTGATAGCACATGCCAGTGAGGATATAGGTAAAAGGGATGCTTTTTCATTGCTGGCATGAATGCAAAGAGGTACAGTCACTATGGAAATCAGCACAGAGATGCCTCAAAAAGCCGAAAATCAATTGAGCTCAAGATCCAGACACACCATTCATAGGCATGCATCCAAAGGAGTCTACATTCTGTAATATGCAGACACTTGTTCATCTATGGTCATTGCTGCTCTATTCGTAACAGGCAGAAATTGGAATCAGAGCAGCCTAGATGTCCATCAGCTGATGGATGGATAATGAAAACATGTGCATTTACACAATGGAATTTTATTTGGTTCTGAAGAAAAAATAAAATTATTAAATTTGCTGATAAAAGGACAATTACCCTTAGTGAGGTAACCCTGGCACAAAATGCAAATATAGCATGTTTTCTCTTCTATGTGGATATTGGCTTTTAGGCTTTCAATATGTGTGCTACAACTTGAATAAACCACAGAGGTTAGGTGGCTGGTAAGGAAAGCGTTGGGAGATCTCCCTAGGGGAGATAGAAGGGGAAATAGAATATATTGTTATTGAGAGACAAAGGGAAAGTAGACTGAGGCTATTAAATGGGGCGGGGAGTGGAGAGAAGGATTAAAGAGGGAACACAGAAGAAACAACTAACACTAATGGCCATTTGAAAAGCTATACGGAAACATATGACTGTAGAAGCTTTATAAAATATACATATATGAAGAGTATTTCCTTGGAATCAACAGATACTTACTATTATTGTAATTTTCTGGAGTGTTTGTGCTTGAGCTCAGGGCTGTGTACATGCTACGGGTTTAGTCTACTGCTGGGCTTCTCTCTGAGCCCACAGCCTATAGAATCTGAATACCCACCGTAGGAACAAAACCCATGCTGCCTTCTTCTCTTGGGTTCATACAAATCCTGGAAGCTATCCTAAACAGCAAGGCACATCCTTCACAAGGAAGACACAACATGGGAAGCATTCCAAGATTCCCCGGGTGTCTATTTTGGGGCTCCCTATGTCTTCACGCTATCCTAGGTCAATGAGAGCTCACACCTCCAACTGTGCAGCAAGATAACTGGAAAGCAACTCAGAAAACAGCACAGTAGCCTTAGTTTTCAGTACAAAAGAGAAGTGCGATTATGACTAACTTCAATTAAAAATAAAGGCATGAGTCAGGGCACCCTGAAGCTCACAACAGTAAATGGGGGCATTAATAGTAAGTGATAGGATGTTCGCACAGGCAGTTTAAGACCTAATGCAACTTAATCGTAAAAATGACTCTATCAAGTTAGGAAATGGAATTTTTTTGATTTAAGAAGTCATGATGGGAATACTCATTACAAAATATAAAATACGACTCCATTCTAATTCTGACACCTCACTGTGGCATGCACTCGTAATCTCATCCCTTAAACGGGGAGAGCTGTTGAGTATCCAGTACCTCAAGCAATCTTTACTCAGGTAGAAAAGGTGCTTTGATGATGGCAAGATAAAGTCAGATGTCAGTCTGTGATATTCCCATATATAGCTGGAAGAGCTATTTCTAATAAAATATAAGAGAAGAAGGCAGGGATGTGCCTTAGTGCAGAGAGCTCTTGCCTAAGATATGTTAGGTCTTTCGTAAGTTGTGCACCTAATGTTTACTGCTGTCTAGCTCTCTGGTTTTATACCCATGCTTTGTTTTACCCCAAACTCTTAGTCCTATATAAACCAACAGTAATTTTTTTTGTTTACTCTTCTCAGTACGTCTGGATTCTTTGGATTTTAATTAGATTATCATTGTTCTTCCAGAAAATGCCTCACAATTTATTGTATGAATGAAAAGATTAAAAATCAATGTTTAATATTTTCAAGATAAGAATCCAGTTACAACTGAAACCAATGGTTGCAAATAATATCAGTCCTAAGTTTAAAAAAATGGAATTCCAGGTATGATTTTCTAAATATTTCATTGGATTATGATTTATTCATGTCTAATCAACTCAATTTTTTATGATCAACTCAAGTGTTATGATTTAGGAGAGTAAAGTTGTATTCAGGAAAACACAGATACGTGTATGCCCTATTGCTAAATAAAATAAGATTATAAAACATTTCCTGCCTTGTAAAAAATTACAGGGGTGAAAGGAAAAACATGAAACCACAGGCACTGCCTTGCTTAGACCATGGTGCCCAGAGACTCTGTGCAATAACTCGCTATTTTTGCTGTGACATACAAGTATACTTTTAAAATATAGGCAATAAAAAAACTACCCTGATATGTCCCTGAATTTGAATTAGCTGCATATTTAGGATTCACTAAAAGTCTTTAAAGTTCACCACTGCCCTATCATTTCTCTAAGCAACTCAGCCATTGTCTCCTATTTTGGAATGACTAACGCCTGACATTTACTTAATACGGCGTTTCTATCACATGGTGACTAACTCTATCCCTGCCCCTTTCCAGAGCTCCCATCCTGTTGTTTCCCCTGTTTATTCTAAGAATAGCTGCTGCAAACATTACCTCCTTAAAAAATCAGCACAGAAACAGTGCACGTGGGCTTGAGTGCACACATGTTGGGGGAACAACAGCGTCACTTTGAGACTATCTGTCAGTAGAAATAAAGTGACTTGTGCCGTTTTTTTCTCCAAGAACTGATGTCACTTTGAGACAAAAAAAAAAATAGTTCATTAAACATTTATGAATCATAAAAATGCAAGGCATTTTCTGATAGTGATTTTTAAAAAGCTATAAATATTTGACCTTTGGCATTATCTTATCAAACATGGACTTATCTCTCTTTTCTTTTGGCTCTCCCAGAGAGATAAGATAGTGCCAAAAGGGAGGTATTTATAGCATTTTTAATCAATAGTTTAAAAATTATTTTATTGGCGATGCCCCTAGGTTCTATATAATACTGTTTTTATCTCCCCTTTGCTACTGATGTTTCCTCTAGGGATAGGGAGAGTGAGGAGGGGGTAAGGAGAAGATTGTGGGGAGGACGGTGAATGTGTACAAAATACACTGTATGAAGTTTTCAAATAATTCATACAAACATTTTAAGATCCCTGTTCTGTAGGCTTTCTGTTCCTCCTTGAACACAAGATCACTTAGTATACATTGCCATGAAATTTTGTGCTATGTAAACTGAAATCGATGAACTTTGAATGAAATTTGATTTGGACTCTCCAAAAAAAAAATTTCTTGTTATGATTAATACCACTCTGCATTTATCTTTTGGAGAGCAGATACAGAAATACTAAAGTACTGACTGAAGCTAGAGATTAATCATTTTGGTTTCAAGTGATTTTTCAAGATGACAGAGAGGAATCTTAAGCTTTGGAATATGCCTGGAAGCCAGATTTCAGAAGAACACAGGATGGGTTTGACAGGACTGCCTACTGGTTTAACTAATATTGATACTTTTCTGGGAGAGAGATAATTGGCAATTATAATTGCCAAAGGGGAAAAAAAACTGAAGCACAATAGCATAAGCTTTGGAGAAAATGGTACTTTAAGTAAATTATGACATTCCTAAGATTTAGCTCTGTAGTGTTTCAGCTTCCTGAGGGCCTCAAGAGTCATGCTGACCTGAAAACATACAACACTTAACACATACCTACATGTATGACCTGAGTTCCTAAGCGATACTGTCACCAGGGCAGTGCATCCACTCAGAATTAACCTTGTCAGCTCTACTTACACTTCTTATACTGATAATTCTATAAATAAATAGCTACATGTTTATAAATATGTATGTAGTTTATAAATATCTGCATTTATATTAATGTATTTACACATCTCCTTGGATTTATGTGTTGTTGCCACCTCCACATGTAACAATAGATTCAGGATATCTGTAATAGAATATATTCTGAGTTTTATAAACTAACTTAGGCAATACTCTAGGAAAAGAACAAGCGTGTGTGTGTGTGTGTGTGTGTGTGTGTGTGTGTGTGTGTGTGTGTGTGTGTGTGTGTGTGTGTGTATAACACTATAGAAAAGAAAACATTTGTATCCACTGGTGTGTAGGCAAAAGCTGGCTACAGTTCTTCAGAGGACTTTCTCAGCTGGGTGCTTTGCCACTTCAATAGCTTCTAGTCAGGACTCAGAATTAAAAGCAAACAGAGCTCAGCTGTTTCTACTGCCTCTGGTTTCTCTAAATCTATAAACAACCAACCGTCAGAAGGATGGTAACCATATGTTTTCTTTTTCAACTGATGAACTAAACTTTGCCTTGCCCTGAGAAGGTTCAACTGAAGTCCTCAATAAAAAAAAATCAAAAGATTATTTGGCAGCTAAAATATGTTTATTGTCTAAGGTTTTAGCCACTTGATGTTATGCCTAGGAAGAACATGGAGATAGCTGTTCACTTTGAATATCCTACTGAGACTTACAAAATAATAAATCCTTGACCAGCCACCATCACCAACTTCCTTAGTGTGCATCCAGACCAACCCAAGGCAACTGTGTCTATTTAAACTTGATTAAAAGTTTGCCACTGGACACTAGCTGTTCAAGTGGAGTCCGGACACCTTCCCTAAGGGATTTTTCGTCTCCAATTTTTGTTGCTGCTGCTGTTGTGTCCACTTAATCAGGAAATTAATTTGGAAGGCTTTGAGAAACCCCTGCTGTGGGTCTCCAGCTGAGAGCACAGCTGTGCAGGGCACCTGCTTCTCATTAGCGTCCATCAATTATCTGCATAGCACCGGCTTGTCCAGTGGCTTTGCACTAGCTTTCATTGCTTATTTTTGCTATATTCTCATAATCAACTGGTGTTTTACAGCAAATTCAAAACAAAGGAGAGGTATAGTTTGCTTGTTGTTGCTGTAACCATATTTTCCTAAGCTTCACTGGACTGCCCAGAATCCTATGTAAGATTTCCCTGTTCTATTCCTAACAAGGCCTTTTGAAGTATGAACTATGCCTAAAGAAAAGCTGATAACATGACTGATATGTCCTCAAATGAACTGGATAATCTGGAAGAGCCACGTTGACCACAAGATAAGTTCTGCCTTCCTGGTCCTGAAAGGATGGCTCAGACATTTTCTATCTCTTCAAGATGAAATCCATGGTTTGACATTATTTCAAAGTAAACACACATGTATTCATTCTTACGGCAGTAGGACATGGAAAACCTTCAGGTGTAAGTGCAGTGACGTATTCCAGTGCTTCCAACAAGACTATGGGTGCAGAAGAGCATAAATCACCAAGCTATTGAAACTCTTACACTTGGCACTAGTTATGCTCTGCCCAAGTAAGTCTGAGGACTGATACTGAAGGATACTCTGTCTCAGACCACTTCTCTTTACAGTTTAGAAGTGATGGGGCAAGGAAGGACCCAGGGCTTACCACAGATCTGCAGATCTCCTTACACTCATAGCAACCCTGCTTCTGCCTCACAAATGCTGTCGTTCCAGGTGTGGGCTACCACACCTCTCTCAAGTTTGATTGTCCATGCCAGGAGCAAAGGTTTCTGGGAATAGAAATGTAATCTATATATACATTTTAGAGAAACTGAACAGGTACCTCTGTTTCTGAGGTACCCCTCCATTTAAAAAAAAATGACCAAATTAGTCAGTCAACAAATAGTTAAATCTTAAATCTTACATTAATTGAGAAAAAAAAGTATTTTGCTCGTATTCGGATAATTTTGTTTCTCTGGTCAACACCAAGAGTCTTTCAAGATGAAAAGATTTGATAGTATGAATCCAGTTTTGGATCTTCTTACATAACCTGAATTAATTAGAAGGCCTCAAATGACTGGGTCAAGACCTTATAAAGTGTATTTGGGAGCAATAGACAGAGTGGTTCCATTGTTACACTAAACCATGTGATATTTCTTCTTTCGAGATAAAAATAGGAAACTACTGATAATTTCACATGACTATTTTGTATTAAATGCCTTTCATTTTTCTTTGCTTATTCCAGAGCCTAAGACATTGTGCTTTCTGCACATTTTGCACATAGGCAAATAAAATTGTTTAAATAATGTTGTTCTTGGGCTCAGCACTTAAGAGCACTGACTGCTCTTCCAGAGGTTCTGAGTTCAATCCCCAGCAACCACATGGTGGCTCACACCATCTGTCATGGGATCTGATGTCCTCTTCTGGTGTGTCTGAAGACACAGCTACAGTGTACTCATACACATAAATAAATCTTTAAAAAATTATTCTTTCTTCTGACCACGGTTGTACACAGATCCTTCAGTCTCACAGTCAAGCTACGTTACACAGGAAAGCTGCAGCATATGATCGTCCTGTGAGGTTGACTTAGCTGCTCATCCAAGAAAACAGCAAGCTGCCGCCATCTTGAAAGTACTGTGTTGAGAGTACCTGGCACTAAGAAAGTTAGAAATTCCAGTTGCTCCTTTTAACCCAGCATCTGATGTGTGATATTTTTTGGATGTTTGTATTTATTACAGTTTCTTTAATATATAACTCTCACTTACTTAAAAAAAAACACAAATTTCAGTTTCTTAACTTTGCTGAAGTATTACCGGTGCATCATAAAATTTTATCTTAAATTCTGCTTCAGAAATAAGCGTGTATACCTTGCACCCACACCAAGAACATTATGATCCACACTACAAAGGCCCCTCTGGTGTGTAACCTCCAACAATAATTGGCACCCACACCGGTTTCCCATCTGGTGTTGACAGGGACCATGAAGTATGTTCTCGTTTCTGAATTTTTGCTCAGTATCACTCTTGTGAGAGCCATCCCTGTCTCCTGTGTCACCATAGTTACTTAGTAATGAATGCTATTGTAAATAACCCCTTTATGTAAATATGACTTTATTGTCTTTCCCACTCACTGTGGAAGCTGGATATAATCTGTGTTACATGGGTCAGCCCTGGGATCTCCCATGGTGGGTGTGTACCTAGAAGTAAAATGATATTTCATAAAATACCAATGTACAGCATTAATAGGAATTAGTCCTTTCCTCAGGGTTTTGAGAAATGTGTATTCCCATCAATGTTGTGTTTGAATTCTATTTTCTCCATATTCATGAAGGATTTTCTGCAGGTTTTGTTCAAGTCTCCGCAGTGGCTGTGGAGAGGCATCCCATTTAATACCAATGACTAATTATACTAAGCCCTTGAAGCTGTTGGCTCCTTGGAGACTTTTGGGTTTATATAAAAAATACCTTGTTCTATCTCTATTTAAGAATAGTCATTCATTTCTCTTTATCAGGTTGGAACTTTCAATTTTCCATGAGGCCTCTGTCATGAAGACATCAAATGTCAGTAACACTGGACCTCTTTAGAGGCAACACCTTTTTTCTGTCTGCTTTTATGATTTTCTCTTTTCCTTTGATTTTTCAAACAATTGACAATAAAGTGTGTTATAATTTGCCTTCTCTTTACTACAGTAGAAGATACTGATTCTCCAAGTCTAATGAATTGAAAATTATCTGCCATTGTTTATTTCAATAAAATTTCTGCCCAGTTTCTCTCTCTCCTGTACTTTGGTAACTTAAGTTGTGTAAGACCTTGAGAGTATATTCTGTATTTACTTACTCCCTGTGCTTCCATTCAGAGTTCTCTGTGTGTGTGTGTGTGTGTGTGTGTGTGTATTTGTGTGCATGTGTGTATGTGCATGTGTGATAAGAGAGATAAATGTATGGGTGTGTCTATGAATGTCTATGTTTGTGTGTGTATTGTGTGTATTTGTGTTCATATGTGTGTGTCTGTGTATGCCTGTGTGTATCTCTCCCTCTCTCTCTCTCTCTCTCTCTCTGTGTGTGTGTATATGTCTGTATATGTATGTTTATGTTTGTCTGTGTTTGTCTGTATTTGTGAGCATGTACATATGTGTGTGTGAGAGAGAGACAGTATGTATGTGTGTGTGAGTATTTCTCTGTGTGTGTTTATGTGTCTATATGTATGTGTCTGGATTGTGTGCCTGAAAGTGTGTGTGTGTCTGGATTTGTGTGCATTAAAGAGTGTGTGTGTCTGTATTTGTACGTGTGTGTGTGTGTTGGGGATTTTTGTTTGAAATATCACTAGTAATGTCTTTAAGAATAATAAATTCATCCATTTAACCTGCAACTTCATATTCTATTTCCTCTGTCGGAATTTTTCTGTGATTTTTTCCTGTAGATTTACACTCTCTCTTTTATCTTCTGTTTCTATGTTCAATTTCAACATGAGCATTTATTAAAGTATAGCAAACAGAAAACTTTACAACTGTATCTCTGTGACACTTTACAAAGCAATAAGCACCCAGATTAAGAAATAAAAATATTACTGGATGCCAGAAATTGCTTTGTAATAATTTCAGAGTTATACCCATGACTAATCTCTGACATGATAGTTCATGGCATTAATTTTCCTACTGCTTCAGTTTGCCTACTTTTGAATTTTATATTAATGCAGTCTTATATTGGAGTTTTATTTATACAGGACTTCTTAACATTTTCATTATGAGATTCAGCAAAGAAACATTTAGTCATTTGCAGTAGAGAATTCCGTTGTTCCAGCAATGGGTCATTGAGCTGTTTCCAGCATGACGTATACATAAACAATTTGCTGTGGACACTTTTGTGCAGATCTTTTTTGGTGTACAAATGTGCAAATATCATTTAGCACAAACATGTCAATGTTTTGATACACACACGCTTTAAGCTTAACACAGAGTTTTTAAATAGTATGGAATCCTATCACATTATTTAAATGGGTTTTCAGAAAAGCTATGTCAATATGCATTCTCCCAGCCTTTGTGAGCATCTGTATGGTTCCCCCTCCCTCAGAGCTCACTTTTCAATACAGTCTTCATTTCCAGGCCTTCCAGTGGGAATTTTATTGCATTTCATTCTTCCTTCAAAGTTGCAATTTACATTTCCTCAATTGCTAAGGATATTGAGTATTTTTATAGTGTTTTCCTTTGTATATATGCTTTTAAAATGAAGTTCAAGTCTATCACCCATTTTATTCATTGCTTATATTAACTTTTTACAGTTTTATTTTTTATTCGGGATCTGAAGCCTTTTTCAAGCATTGTAAACATCTCAAATGTCACTTCCTTGTATCTTACTTCACTTGGAAATATGAAAACTTTTTTTTTCTGAATAATCAAGACTAAACTCTGCACCAGATTGGGCAGAATAAATGTGCCAACGATTTGTACTTCCAGGTCTCGCTGCTTTTTCTTAATTTGAGAAATTCTCTCAAAGTTATTCAGGCTTACTTCTCTCTCTATCCACACAAGCCTGAAATGGTTGCCACCTTCAGTCAGCTGCCCAAGTCACTGGGAGTGACCACCAAGCCCAGGTGAAAAACATTTTCTAGTTCATAAAGTACAACTTACCAAAATTTTGTTTGTGCTCTACCTAGAAAAATAGTTTGTCTATATCAGTATTATGAAGATGAGAAAATGTTTGAATTAATTGAAAATTTTATTTAAGAAATAATCGTGGCAACACATACATTGGGTCATTCTATGAAACAGTAGGAAAACATCCCTTTCTCGGCTCTTGCTATTCACAGCACTCTGTATATTACCACGACGAGGTCCCCATAAATTAGACGCTGAAACCATTCAGCAGTACAATCCAATGACAGCATCCAAACTCCCCAGTTTCATCTGAAAGTGAAACGCATCCTCCTGCCTTAGACAGAGAATTGAATTAATTTGGTTGATCATGTAAGACTTCTCAAAGGCTATGACTGAAATCCCCGTAAACTCACCCTTCCTTGGGACCATCATTCTTATATACCACAGTGCTCCAGAAATGTAGCACGAAGCCTAGATTATCGTCCAAACGTTTAACATGCCGCTCTGATTTTCAAAAACATTGTTTTCTATATTAGTTTCTTAAACAATTTCAATGAATTCTTTGTACCCTTTGTACACTCTCACAACTCATTAGAATTATTCAGGGGAAGTGAGCATATGTTTGAGACGTGTCAACTCCAACTTCTCTTTCTAGTCCTGTAGAGTTATTTAGAGTTTTATCCATTTATCTTTCTCCTGAAAGCTACCTTTGACAGGGTCATTTCTAAGGTGAGAAGTGGCAAAATCCTCAAGGAATAATGGAGCTAGCCTTTCATCTGTTCTGATCAATTGTTCCTGTAGGATTTTAGCCCTTCAGTCTTTGTAACTTCTACAGCTCTCTAATCATCAAAAGCAAAGCCCCAAGCCTGGAAACCAATACAAACAAACAAAAACATGATTTTCATGGCATATTCACCTCTGTATATTATATTGAACAAGCCTGACCCCGTTACTACCTGTTACTCAGAAAAAGAAGCTAATAGCTCTTAACCTTCAAGTTTGATGTATAGAACAATGTAGTAAAATATACAGTATGTAAAAACAAAGAATTATAAAAGGACATGTTTTCATGCACTTCATAACTGTTTTGGCCAATGAGGGGTCACATATGCAAAAGTGGTCTGATAAGATCACACTGCCTTCTGACACCTCAGCTATCTTAGTCTGTGGACATATATTCTACTATTGTCATAGAAGGATGAATTTGTGATGGACCATAGATTTCTTGGATCATATTCCGACCACTAAATAGCATGACACCATATATTGGAAGTCAAATATTTAAAAGTCCATAAGCCAGTATCTGTTGCCAAGAAACAGCCATATGAAATCATGTAAAATTAACGTGTTCACACCCCAGGATGCACACAGGAGTGTGTTGTGCTCACATAATGCTTCTTCTTGCATTATACTTCATGCTCTAGATTTTGTTTTTTATATTGAACAACATAGTTTGTAAAGTTTTCAATGCAAGCCCTTATTACATAAATATATATATTATGCTTCAATATATATGATAACTAGCTCACCAATCAAAGATGTATGAAACAAATGGTTCATGTGTGATATTCATCATGAGTATTTTTATATGCCATCCCATTTGGGGACTATTTAGATGATTTAAATTTTTTTCTATTACTAAATGCAGAAATAAATATGACTCCAATGTATAATTTTGTTCTTATAGAAATATAAAATTCCTGGACTGAGCATGTGTAATTTTAACAGATTTGTTCCGTTTGTATGTAAATACTGTTAACTTACCAATTTGTAGGGTAGGGTTGTTCAAATCTTATTCCAATCCCATGTTGAAATTTTCCCCTATTCAAAAACAAAACCACAAAACTTTGGGCCTGGTTTTCAGTCCATCTCTGCTTCTGTACTCACAGATAGTAGACAACTTCTGAACTGATTTTCATGCTTTTAAAATTGCCCCTTTGAGGTTATTTAATAGAAATTAAATCTGTTTTAATAGTTTGTATCTGTATTCTTTCACTTGACAAAACATCGGCAAGGTTCATCCATATGGTAGCATGTACCAGGTATCATTCTTTATGCTAAATCATGTGCACTCCAGTCTTTTGGTCACTGGTTATTGAGGCTATCACCTCACCAGCAGATAGATATTTGGATTGGTTCCATGCATCCTATCAGCTCTGTATCACCCACACTTTAATTTTTTAGCTCAGCACTGCTCCTTTGGTTTTGTTGATGCCTTTATTCAATTCCCGAAGCTTTTACTCAAGAACTAAACAGTCCCACCTAGAGTCAAACTTTAACAAAAACATCCCTGAGGACAGTGCCGTTCCATGGTCATAAGAGGGTCATCAAGCTCAATTTCATAGCTAACAGTAAGGAGCAAATGTAAATACTTAAGAGAGGCCCATCGGTCATGCAAACTTTATATACCTCAGTACAGGGGAACGCCAGGGCCAAGAAGTGGGAGTTGGGGGGGGGAGGGAAGTGGGGGTATAATGGGGGGACTTTTGGGATAGCATTGGAAATGTAAATGAAGAAAATACCTAATTAAAAAAATCAATCTTCAAAAAAGCTTAAATACTTACTGAACAGCAAACAAGGGACTTTAAGAGTGTGAAATGTAAACATCTTGATAGAGGTTGTACTGTGTTTTATTTTTTTTAATGATCAAGATTTCATGTAATGATGATAGCAATAATAATCCCATGGTATTGACTAATTATCGCCTTTAAAAATTGTTAAATTATGGGTGTCAGTGGCTAATATCCTGTAGCTAATTAATAAGAAAGTAGAGTCCTAACTGTAGCTCTGTATCATATCTCCAGGATTTTAATTCACTTACGAAAGAAAAAGATTGGCCAATGATAGTCTACCTGTAGCTGTCATAGCTCTGTCAGTGAATGCTCCAATTATTTGAACAAAAAATAGTTTTGATTGGGTCTTATCCAAATTATTGCAGTGATATATATATGGTACAAGTGAGAAGAGGAGAATGAAATGTTTGAGCAGTTTGGTACAGGGACCTCAAAAATGAGCTCCTTATAATTGACAGGCAGGTCTGTCTTGGCCAGAATCTCAAAACTATTGTGGTTCTACTATTCTATCTGCCCTGGCCAGAGGCCAGAAACAAGAAATCTGCTTGGAGGCATTCATTCATCTTCTGGTTACTCATTATATGTTTTCTCCTCTTGCATACCAATATAGCCCAGCTGCCTAGAAATTACAGATAATCAGGTACTTACTTTTTTATTTTAATTAAATTATTTTTTTTACACTCCATATCTTATCCCTCCCATCCACTCTCTGACTGTTCCACATCCCATACCTCCTCCCCAACCCCCTGTCTCCAACCCCCACCCCACCCAACTCCCTGGGGCCTCCGGTCTCTTGAGGGTTAGGTGTATCATCTCTGAATGAACACAGACCCTGGCAGTCATAAACAGAACTCCAGTGAAGAACAAGAATTGATAAATGTGACCTCATGAAACTGGAAAGCTTCTGTAAGGCAAAGGACATAATCAATAAGACAAATTGGCAACCTAGGGATTGGGAAAAAAATCTTCACTGACCCCACATCTGGTAGAGGGGTAATATCCAAAATATATAAAGATCTCAAGAAGTTAATCACCAAAAAAACCAAACAACCCAATAAAAAAAAATGGAGTATAGAATTAAATGGAGAATTCACAACTGAGGAATCTCAAATGGCTGAGAAATGTTTAAAGTCCTTAGTGATCAGAGAAATGCAAATCAAAACGACCCTGGGATTCCACCTTACACCAATCAGAATGGCTAAGATCAAAACCCCAGGTGACAACACATGTTGGAGAGGATGTGGTAATCAGGTACTTTCTTGGTCCTTGAAATTCTAGTCCAGACACAGGGATGGAGAAGTGTATGAACACTCTTGGGAAGGGCCTCGGGATTGATAAGCTCATCTCCATGTCTCAGCTCAGGAAAGCCTCCATCCAGACAAGGAAGGACTTTTAGTGGCAGCACATCCTGGGGAACTGTTTCTGCTAGACAGGAGCCCTCTTCTCTTCCTTTCTCTTAAGCTCACATGTATGATAAAAATCCCTTTCTAAAATTCACTCTCTGTTATCTGTCAAATTCATACAGGTTCCCAAAATAAAGGTCATGGATGCTACTGGCCTGGGGTGACTTTGATAGTTTGTTGGGGGAGGGGAGGGTTTGAGACAGGGCTTCTCTCTATAGCTCTGGCTGTCCTGGAACTCACTTTGTAGACCAGACAGCCCTCGAACTCAGAAATCCCCCTGCCTCTGCCTCCCGAGTGCTGAGATTAAAGGCGTCCGGCGTGACGTTGATAGTTCTTGATTGTCCCAGAACACAGTTTTGTGTAGCACTCTTCTTGTACTTGAAACATTCCCTCTAGGAGAGAGTGGAAGGCTCATAAAACACAGGAGGTAAGTAGTGTCACAGGTCTGAGGGAGCTGAAGCTGACAAGATTCCCAAAGGCCCATCTACAGATTTATAAAGGAGCAAGCAACTGATGGCTTTGGGGAATGGCCTAGAGACCTGTGACAGAGCTCCAGAGTTTTTGTGAATCATCACCATATCAGGGTAAGCGTTTCAGGGATGCAACTGCTTTTGAGTCATCCCTGCTCCTACAAGGGACCTCTTACCCAAACTCGTTATACTTCTGTGTTGGAAGAAAGCTTCTTTCACACACAAGCCCCCCTTACATTCAGCTCACATAACCACATAAACAATATACCCCAGCATCTTCTAACATCCAGAGGGAAATGGGATTTCCTTCCACTTAAAACAAATAATGAAACTGGCACTCTTGTGATAGCATCAGTACAGGGTCACACACACTAGTAGAAAAGATAACATGACAAATCAGAAAATTAAAATCCTAGTCACATTCTGCCATAATAGTCTGCCATAACCTAGTTATGGTTTCTGTTGCTATCATGAAACACCAAGACCAAAAACACTTAGGGAGAAAAAGACCGGTTAGTTTTACACTTCCAAATCACTGCTCAGCATCAGCAGGTCCCAAGAATACTTTCATTTCTCCAAACTGTAGAAGTTGGACAAAACTAGAACTCTTCAGGAGCTTGTAGAGGAAGCTGTTTCGCCTCTATCAAAAGGAGACATTTCCCTTATCACTGGCAGAAGGAACAAACGAATATCTGTGGTGTCTTTTAGCAAAGTACATGCTGGCATCCAGGCTCCCTCAATAAGTACCACAGAGACTTGTTATATATTTCAGAGTCTGTGCCAGCATCTAAGCTCTTCTCACTCCTCCACTACCCTAAACTTCTTTAGCTCACAGGCTTCCCAACCTCCAGCCACATTCTCCCTATAACCCTGCCATTTCAACTATGCTTCTTCTTCTGTCCCCCTTTTTGTCTTCCTCTCTTAGTATGACTCTCCTCAGCTTCCTCTCTGTCTCCCTTTCTTTACTTTCCCACAGTTTCCCTTCACGTCCCTCTTTTTTCATCTCTGCTTTCTTTCTGCTTCCATGTTCAGTCTACTACTATATTTTCTCTGCCCAGGACTCTCCCAGATGCCCCTGACTGTTCTCTTTTGTGATTACAATAAAAATCTTCCCCTTATCCATACCATGGATCAGTCATGTCACCACTTGATACAGTCATGGAAGGAAGTCAAGAGAGGGACTCAAGCAGGACAGGAACCTGGAGGCAGCCGATGCAGAGGCCATGGAGGTATGCTGCTTATTAGCTTCCTCCTCATGGCTTACTCAGCCTGCTTTCTTATAGAACCCAGGACCACCAGCCCAGGAATAGCACTACCAACAATGGGCTGGGCCCTCCCCGATCGATCATCAAACATATTCTCAATTGAGGTTGCCTCCTCTCGGATGACCTTAGCTTCAGTCAATACATAAAACTATCCCACATATATTCCATCTCTGGCAAGACAATCTGACTAGAGAGGTTGTTGTGTACTCCAACTGTATGTAAAAGACATTAACAGAGATTATCAGAAATAGGTTAGCACTTAGGGTGATTTAGGCAAAAACCTTTAACACATCAAATGGGGTTTTTTTTTCTCTAACTCTATTTTCAAATCAAAGAAGGTCATTTTCCATGAGTTGACATTAGCAAGAATGAGCTAGCATAAAAAAAACAAAACAAAACAAAAAAAAAAAAAACCTACCCACCAAACAAACAAACAAAAAAGACACGTTCAAAGACATTCTTGGATACGTTAAGAAAAGGTTCACACTAGGTGATTATGGAGTTAATGTAAAGAGTCAGGGTCCGAACAAATTGGTAAAACCATGAAGAAACAAGAGCACTACTAGTTCTCGAGCACTAAGCCCTTTTAGGCAGTGTTTATGTGTTGGTTCTAATCATAGGTAGTGACATGTAGAAACTTGTAATACTGTTCTCTTGCATGAATGGACAAGCAACATTTTTTTCTTACTCCTTTTATAAAAGAACCTGTATTTAAGGGCAGCCAAGGATGCCAGAGTCCAGAGGCTGCCTAGTTGGTGATTTGTTTCTAATTTTTGAGGTACTGATGTAGTCCCAGTGGTTGCCCATCTGTCTGTGCATATCCCTTTGTTCTTGTGCAGCAGTGATGTGGGCATCCATTCGTCATCCTTGCCAGCCAAAGCTGGCAGAAAGCATTAATCAAAAACAAAGAAAGAAACCGTTTCTTCCTAGGGGATGTATACATAGTTGTTGACAGTTTAGATTGTTTTTATATAATACAAGATAAATGTTTTAGTGGCATCGACATATATGAGCCTTAAGAGGCATTGTCTGAATGCAGAGGCAGGATGACAGGATTGATCTTCAAAGAATTTAGGAATTTAATATCAGTTAATACATATTTCAGCTTTCTAAATTCTATATAACATTTTTGTTGAAAGTCTTCAAATCCTATTAAATCCTATTAATGATTTGAACCAAATTCTGGATACTTTCAAGCCAATGAAATACCTCTCTACTCCTCAACACCCATAAGTAATGTAATATTGATGGTTATTCCTTTTTGCTGTATTCTAAAATTGTCAATGGGATAAGTGTTGATTAATAAGAACATTAACCATCAAATGTGTATTGGCAGGCACTGATAGAAGAGAAAATGGTTATTGCTGTAGACCTGTGTTTAAGACTCTTTGAAATGACTCTGCTTATGTGATTTCAGACACTGACCACCAAGCTCTCATATGTGTAAGCAGTGAGGGAAAAAGAGGGATTGTGATTGTTTTACTTATTATGAAAACTACAAGGCTAGATGTTCTAAATATCAAGTTATATCTGGGCTATGATACATGCTATAAATTGTATAAGGTTCTTGTTTAGTTAATTTTATGTATATGTGGCTAAGCAATAATACTCAATTCCTTAGTCAAACACGTTGCCTCATGGTGGCCATGAAGGATTTTTATAGCTATGACTACTGGTGTAAAACTTAGCTCTCCTTTCAAATGGAATAAGAAGTACGGGGCAAATATGAATGATGGAAATTTCTGCAGTGGAAGAGGTTACATGAACTGTGATAGTCACAGAACATCGACAACAACAATAACAATAACAAACAAACAGGTGGTAGAGGATCTGTGCATTTATTAAATAGTGGCGACAATAGTTCCTGGATTCCAGCAGAGTGAGAAAAATCTCTTCTAGACATTTATTTCGAAGCGATCTTGTAGCATTCTTATCTTCAGAGTTAGTAGAAACTTAGTGGTCTATTGAATTTAACTGTTCTATTCGCTTCAAATTCAAGAAGTAGAACATTAACTTGGTTTAAGCAATGAGGAAATGTTTGCAATGTTGGCTTCCTGAACAGTTAACAGTTAACAGGGATACTTATGACATAACTAATAAAATAGAAGTAATATAGAAACAGGTTTCAATTTTTAAGGATTAAAATATCTGTTTCTCTCTTTCTCACTCCATGTATGAATCCATATTCTCTCTACAATGTATTATCTATCCTCAAATATCATATACATAATATATATTATATATTAATATATAATTATATATATATTACATATATAATTTCTAAACAGGCACTACAAGGGAATTGTCATCAGTTATGAAGAGGGCATACATGTCTATTTTAAAAATGGAAAGTCTACACTTCATCTAAATGCCCACACTTTCAACAAAGCAGAAATATAATCCAGTTTTAGAAATGGCTGCTTTGACAAGTCAATATTTTATCCGTTCTTTGACTTGAAATTTCTTTTTCTAGGAGCTTCAAGCATGCGAGACCATCATTATACCAATGTAGTTATGCCACTGGGCCTGAGAATTCTCCCTTTCAATAGATCTTTTATTTATCCTTTCATAACTCCACACAGGTATCCCACAATGTATCTTGATCATATCCAATCCTCTAAGAATTCTTAATGAACATATTTCACAAGGAAAAAGTAGTATGTTAAATACTGCTATATTTGACTCCTCCAAAGCTTACATACTTCGTTATATCTTTAATATTTTAGCTATAAGAACTGTGACTACCTTTTAAAAGATAGGTAAACTTGGTTGTGGAGTGATCTAGTGATTTCTCTAAGGTCATGAAGTTGTACCACTAGGATTAAATCGGGTCTCGTGAGAAATCATATATAGTACTAAATATTTTCCTTCCATATTACACTTTATGTGTGACTTGTCACAGCAAACACTGTAAGTGATTAAAAATATTCAATAACTGGTGCAAAGGATAAGTTCATACTCTCTGGTGGGTACGATTGAAGGCTGAGTCACAGTGACATTTCTTGGTCAGTACTCACTGTAAATAAAGAATAACCATGTATTGAAGATTTATGTTTTATTGGTGTGCACGTGTCTGTGTGATTGTATATGTATGTTTCTGTTATCTTCACAGATACCAGAAAAGGGCAATTTACAGTAAGGACTTCTCATTAAATGCCAACATTCATTGCATATGTCTTAACCCTGTAATACTAGTTGGTGAATAGCTGAGTTTCCCTGGCTTTCCCTTCATTGGCTTCATTGCTACATCCACTCCAGTAGTGACACGCATGACAGGCCAAAAGCCTGGATGCAGTCCTGAGGCAAAGAGTTTCATGGAAACTTAGTCTCCTGGAACTGTGGCATTCCATAGCACGTATGCGTATGCTCCAATTTTGTCCTTGCGAATGGATTTGTGTGCTTTCCATCAGTATTGTTTTGTTATAGATGCCTCCAAGCAATGACTTGCCAAATACCTAAGCAAAATCAAACTTTGCTTCCTGGCCTTCACCAATGCCCTAGGTAGTCCTTGAGCCAACCCTGGGCTTGGAATTCAGTAAGAATGTTGCCTATTCACCAATGCCCTAGGTAGTCCTTGAGCCAACCCTGGGCTTGGAATTCAGTAAGAATGTTGCCTATTCAGTGACATTCAGAATTCCCTCTAGTATTGTAAGAGAGATAGTGAAAGAAATCAGGCATCGCTATCTACTACAGAGAGTTAGAAATCTCAGGGCAAGCTTAGCAAAGTTTAGAATTCTTATTATAGTTATGTATGGCAGACTACATTACTTATTAGTAGAAAGACCCTCACACTATCACTTAGAATAAAAGCCAAGTCGCTCCCATATACAGGAATTTACAATGGTTTAGGAAGTAGATCAAGTAGATCAGGCTGTGGTTTTAGAGTATTGCATTATTCATGAGAAGGTTAGCTAGAGAGGAACTCCTTAATTAGAACCATGACTTGAGCTTGAAAGCCCTTGCCCCAGGAGTATAAAGACCTCACACCTGGCTTCTAAGACTATAGCTGACCTTAGATAGAGCTGACTTTGTCTCAGTTGTTTTATTGCCCGGTTCCTGCCAGTCTTTGTGTTTACATTCCTCTCTGTTTTGTGTAAGAGTCATTAAGCATCCAGTAACCTCATTGTACCTTGCCGATGTATCACCTAACTTCCCTATTTTCTTCTGTATAAAAAGTTTGATGCTCGATTTGACAAATTACATTCAGATTCAGCACAGTCCCTTGTGTCCTGTCTGTTTGTCACCCCATTCTCACTGACTCTATATGCCCATCTGTCTGAGACCCTGATTCCCACGAATTGAGGAGGGGGTGACTAGGCCCAGTCCGTGGCACTTCCTGTCATTCACAGTCAAACACTTCGATAGCACCACAGAAGATGAATGTGTGTTCTGAATGGATTCATGAAGTGTGAATGAAATAATAGCTAGAAAATAGACAAGCAGCGCATATTGACTACCCCTGACCATTTCATTTTTCAAATGAGCACCTACTTTTGAATGCTCAGCAAACATCTGCCAAAAGAATTTATAAAGGAGTTATGAACTGCAATGAGAAATCCTATTTGAAGACTTCCCATGGGAATTTTATATTACTTTCAATTTTATATTGTTTGCTTGAAAATTTAATCCGTGTATTTAACTAAGCTGTTCCATTTCAGAACTCAAAAGAGCCACTGAACACATAAATGCTTGCTCATTTTTAATAACAGAAGGTCATATCTTTTTAATTTAGTGTCATTCCTTCACTATTCTTAGGAAATAATATATCAAATTACCACAATTATCCAAGGCAATGCAACTTAGCCTGTGGTTCCACAGTCTTTCTCTGAGCAATAATTATATATTTATATTTAAAAAATTCAAGTAGTATCCTTCATAGAAAATCACATTCTGTATTAAAGTTCTTCCCTGTATTCCTCAAATGGTTAAAGCTGTATGACTGCACCACTCTTAGCTAAAATAATGTGTTGTTGGTTCACTTTCCTTCTCTGTCATGAGCTAAACCTGTTTTCAGGAATGTTAGGAACACACTTTGTAGACCAGGCTGGCCTCGAACTCAGAAATCCGCCTGCCTCTGCCTCCTGAGTGCTGGGATTAACAGCCTGGTCTACAAAGTGAGTTCCAGGACAGCCAGAGCTATACAGAGAAACCCTGTCTCAAAAAACAACAACAACAACAAAAAAAACCTTACACACTAGGAAATGCATTGTTTCCAGAGGTCTTACAATGCATTATATCAGTAAATCTTCAAGTGATATTTGAGATCACTGAGACGCTGGCTCTGGAAAGTGGGTGTCCCCATCCATAACTTCAGATCTAAGCACAATTAAGTCAAGTGTTCTCCAAGACCCTCTGAATAGAGATGGGCTGGATGGTCACCTTAACTTTGTGACTTAGAAGGAAGAGAAGAGAAAGACGGCTCAAGAGTAAAAAACCATTGAACCCTCAGCAATGGCCCAGCTCTAGTGATGCTTGCTATTGCTGATCACATGGTATGAATGCCTGCAGTAGAAAGAAGAGGCTGACTTCAATCTTGCAAAGCCCAGACATGGAGAGAAAGCTCAACAGAGAACTCCAGATGACTGCCTCAACTTCCTTCCTCAGGTGATTTCTTCCACATCTTTGTAAGCCTTCAATTTGGTCTTGCTACCTTTTTTTATTGGTTCTTTTGTATGGAAGTTTCATCTGAGTGTGTGAAGCTTCACACTGATCTGCCAGGCATTGTCTTTATTGGGAACTCCAGCTGACTACTACATAATTACTACTAGATGTTTTCAACACCTGATGTGATGTTTTGCTCTATGATCTATCTATCTATCTACCTGTCTGTCTGTCATCTATCTATCATCATCTACCTATCATCTCTCTATTATCTATCTATAATCTATTTATTTATCTACTTATTATCTATCTATGTATCTATCATCTATTCATCATTCAGGACTTATTCTTTGGCTTGCTACATATTTAATAAATTCCTTCAAAATCCAAAGTGTGGCTGTCATACACCACTCTTTGGCCACACAGAGCAGTAAACAATCTAAAGGAAAGGTAATCTTCAAAATGGTTAAGCATGTTAACCTCCCATCAAACATTCAGTTTTGAGTTTGTTTTCTTATATGGTGATGTGATGGTATTTCCCCCCTCAATTTCATCATAAGTCAAGAATTCCTTCTGGCAATCAATATTAAAGACACAACCTTGGTAATGCAGAGCCTTCACAATGCTATGCCACCCTCTGGCCACTGGAACTACATCTACTACTAACCCATTTCAGTTTCTATTCTTGATATACTGACCTTATGTCATCCCCCTACTGGGGGTTTATAGCTCTTTCCTCTGCCTGGAATTTGCTGAATTCAATTATGTTCTAAAAGCCTCTGCCCAATTCTCCCAGACTTATTCTGGTCACTTTATCTAGGCAACCTATCCTGAACCCATCCTGTTAAACAAAATGTAAAAACCTGGAGTTTGCTGAATTCAATTATGTTCTAAAAGCCTCTGCCCAATTCTCCCAAACTTATTCTTAGGTCACTTTAGCTAGGCAACCTATCCTGAACCCATCCTGTTAAACAAAATGTAATAACCTGGTTTACATTCATTGAGATACATTTTCTGACATCTGCAGTATGTTGAATGCATCTGAAGTTTGTCCCAGGGGCTTCTGGAACTTAGAAAAGACAAATTCCTTTATAAAGTTAAGGTTTATCTACGAAGAATAAAAGACAGATTCCCAACTAGATAATCAATAGTACCCTGTAGACATTTCATGTAAGATACTTAAGGTTTACTTCCCTGATCCATTTGTCGTTCTTTTTTGTCACAGTGTGTCACTGGGACTTTACACTAGCCTTAGCTTAGGTCCCCAGCCCTGTCCAAAGAATGCACAGAGTACAGTATAGAAGATAAACAGGGTTTAATACAAAATATAGTGGGTACCCCTAAGCATGAAAATGAACAATACCAGAGGAACCATGGTGCCAACTTGCATTTTTATGTAAGTTTTAAAATCTTTCCAAAGTCTCTGGAACAGATTTATTGGTGTGTGGGGTTTCCTGTCCAGATGATTAATGGGCCCATGTAGCTTGAGTGGAACAGAAATGGGTAATACTTTTGTTCTCTCTTCAGAAGCCTTAGTAATCTTATTCAATACAAGGTTCTTGGATCCCAGTCAACCTAGTTATCAATTAATGATCCTTTGTCACTACCTGGTGTTGTATCTCATGCCCAGAAACTTTACTCATATTCCAGTCCTCTCACCAGTTAATTACTGAAGTTCCAGTCCTCGATTTTAGAAGCTATTGATTATCATGGTAAGCCTAGTTTTTCCAGTCCACTAATAGCTGACAAGAGCTTATAAGAGGAATGGAATTTATTACAGAATAGAGTAGGCACCCCTAAGCATGAGAATGGACAATATTACAGGAATCATGGTGCCAACCTGTATTTTTATATAAGTTTAAAAATCTTTCCAAAGACTCTGGAACACTTTCACTGGTGTGTGGGATTTCCTGTCCATATAGTTCCTCATCGGAAATTTTATCACTTTTTAATTTTCAAATTTTTGATTGTATATATTCTTTGGGCATTGCACTCTTCTATAAAACACTTTCACACAATATACAATCTATCTTAAGCACATTCCCCCATAACCTCCCTCAATGATTGATCTCTTTTGTGACTGTAGCATTTGACTTTTGTTTTCATGTTGTATAGACATCTATAATTTAATTATCTATATAAAATACAGGGATTACAAATAAGAAAAGATGCACAATACTTATCTTTCTGAGACTGGCTTAATTTGTACAATATATCTTCAGTTGGATCCATTTTTCTGGAAAGGACACATTTGTGTTCTCTATGACTGAAAATTTTCCATTATAAATGTGTGCCAACCTCTTAGGTCAGTCTTCTAACTTTGTCATTCATACAGTGATGTAGTAAACATGGTTATGGTAGTGTCTGAATACACCTTTTCCTATTCACATATATTTGAATAATTTCTTAACTAAATTATAAATATGGAACTCAAATCAAGAACACATTGGCACCTTAACTTTTGCCTCCAATGTGACTCATTAAAAAATATGCAAATGATGGTCAGCCCTGGCTTCTTTACTAAGAGTAACTCCCTGTGATGTCTTGAAAGATTTTCCATTACCAATATTCATGTTATCAATATCCATGTTTTTTTTATTTTTGCTTGCTTTTAAATTTACTCCATTCAGAGTACATAGGTTGTTTGTCTAAATTATTTCTATTCATCTTTAAGAAGCAGATTCCCTTCATGGTCTCTATTCGTCTGGAATACTTGTTAAATGAAGTCTACACTATTCCTGTCTTTCTCCCAGATGTTTTATCTTTTAACATATTTATTTCATTGAAATTCAATAATTTCTTCTTCAACTACATCAATTTGTTATTCAGCTCTGAAAATATATACAGTTATGTCCTAAATCTCTAATTGAATTGGATTTTTCGTGTTTAACAGGTCTTCTGACCTGAGAGGTCCAGGCAAATCTTTTTGCTTTTGTTCTTCATGGTGGTGGTAGTGGTGGTGGTGGTGGTGGTGGTGGTGGTGGTGGTGGTGGTGGTGGTTTTTGTTTGTTGTTTGGTTGGTTGGTTGGTTTAATTGTTATTTTTGTTTGGTTGGTTTTTGTTGTTGTTTTGATTTGATTTGTTTTGTTTTGTTTTTTACTTTGCTTACAAATTCTACATCCATTGTCTAACTGGCTCTCCAAGCTCAGGTACAGATTCTTGAACTAGTTACGTTTGAAGTCTCCCTTTTAGAATGGTAGTCCTTCTCTCACAGTACTGTAATTGATTCTGTGTCCAAACCTCTATTTCTGTTTACATAGCAACAGAGACAGTAAAGAGCAGAGGCCCTGCCCAGAGTGAACTCCATACCGTTTCAGACTTGTGAATAGCTGGGATCAAATGTTGATGGTGGATGACCTCCAGGTTCTTCCTCTGTTTGCTGTTTTTGTTATAGTTTAATGCTCTTCCAAGATATTAGAGATTCCAACCTTGTCATTCATCATTAATCTCTGAAACAACCCCATTACTGCTCCCTCCCTTTGGAGTGAGAGGCAGGTGTTTGAAATGAAGCAATGCATAGCAGCAGAAAGATGGCCTGTTTTCATGACAGAGACCATGGGACAACCTTCAGATCTCCCAAGACTTCATGTTTCTTGCTTCCAGCATTTCTACAGTAATATTTTTATGCATATTCTGGCATTGGTTTTAACAACAGCTGCTTTCAACATTTCGGAAATTCTATAGGCTCAAGATCTACCACATTCTTCCTTTTTTGAGCTGCTCTGTCTTTCTTATGAACAAAGGGAGTTGCTGACATATATTTTAGGTTCAAACCGTGATGGAAAAAATAGTCACATGCCACTGTCAAAACCCTGAGGCCCTGACCGCAGTTCTATATCTATATATCCCTGGCCCCTGAGTTAAAGTAGTGCTGCCTTTCCATTGCAACTAGGTTCATTTTGCTACTGTTTTGACAAATACCTGGAAGAAAAACACTTTTCTTGCTCTTGTGAAGTCTTCCTTGCCTGCACATCAGCTTCTTAGGCACAGCAGGTATGAGAAGCGTGAAACTTGGCAATTTGCACAGAGCTTGTGGAGGTCAAGTCTGAAAAAGATTATGTTGCTCTGAGCTGACAGTTGCAGGTAGTGTTAAAACACCCGTTACATCTTGCCGACAAGTCAGTTGTGTATGAGTTATATGTACTCAGTGTCTGTGATAACATTTTTCTTTAGAAACTTAATAACTTGGAAGAATGTACTGGGCGTAAGGGAAATTATAATACACGGAACACTGGGCACAGATAGTTAGCTAGTAGACACTTTATGTAAAAGTGCAGAAATGGTAGACCTATGTCAGTTAGCGCTGAAAGACTGTTTAGTACAGGACAAATGTGATTGCATTAACTAGGTACTCAGGACCCTTGAAGAAGTTACCTGTGTGCTGGTTAAGTTGTTTTGTTTCTGTTGTTGCTGTTGTTGTTAACTTGACACCAGCTAGTGTCATCTTGGAAGAGGTATTGCAAGTGAAAAAAATTTCCTCCATCTGATTTTCTGTAGACACATCTGTGGGATTATTATTATTAATAATGATTGATTTGGGAAGGCCATGGTACTAAAATCAGTACCACCCCTCAGCAGGTTTGGGGTTGTATAAGAAAATATGCTGACAGACAGGTCAAGAACACAACAACAACAAAACCAGAATCAACTAACCTGGGCTCACAGGGACTCACAGAGACTAATCAGACAACCAGGGAGCCTGCATGGGACTAACCCAGTCCCTTTGCATATGTGTTACATTTTTGTAGCTTGGTCTTCCTGTTGGACTCCTAACAGTGGGAGCAGGGGCTGTCTCTGATTCTTTTGCCTACTTTTAGGTTTTTTCTCATACTGGATTGCCTTGCCCAGCCTTAAGACATGGGGAGGTGCCTAGCCTTACTGCAACTTGATAGGCCATGTTTGGTTGATAGTCATGAGAGGCCTGTCCTTTGCTGAAGAGAAACTGAGGAGGAGTAGATATGAGAGGCAGAGAGGGACTGAAGGGAGAGAGAGAGAGAGA
Organism: Mus caroli; assembly: GCF_978045245.1. Classification (NCBI taxonomy): domain Eukaryota; kingdom Metazoa; phylum Chordata; class Mammalia; order Rodentia; family Muridae; genus Mus; species Mus caroli. The sequence goes on from NW_028227271.1 coordinate 13,939,746, forward strand.
GAGAGAGAGAGAGAGAGAGAGAGAGAGAGAGAGAGAGAGAGAGAGAAGCCTAAGATGTGGAGTGAGCTAGTAAATAGCATTCCTCCTCCTCCATAGCTTCTGCTATATATTGTAATGCTAAATACTGGTCCACAAAGCCTGGCTCCAGATACTTGTAAAAAGTTCTAGGCTGCAATGAATGGCATGTTCTTTTCATTTTATCCTGAGCTATATGCGTTTGCTCAATTTTAAACAAGACTTTAGTTCATCCAGAGCCTATTCTGTTCATTCAAAAGTGCTCTCTATGTTGGGTTCTCAGGACTCACGTGGGAGTTACAGCTCCACCAAATGACATTTTACAGTGACCTATAGGGATCTGTGCCAAATATAGTTGTAAAACAAAGAACAAAGAGATCCAGTGGGGAGCCACTGACAGAGTCAGCAGGTGCTCTGTGGAGTTTGTGTTGCTCTCATCCCAAGGCTTTGCTCACGGTTCTTTACAAAAATATATGACTTCAATTAGATTCTCCTATTTTAATAGGCGAGGACACACAGAGTCTAAGGATAATTTCTCCAAGGTCAGACAGCCTTCAGGAATGCTGGAAGGTTCTTCGTGCATCAGATACTGGATTAGAATTATTCCAGCCCAGATGCTTGCTTGAGATTACCTTGCATTTTTGGAAACCATTCTGGTTACAAAGTAAGAGATTCTCTATCCTTTTAAAACTCGTTTTTCTTATGCGTTTCATGAGAAAAGTCACCATTAGGATTCTCCTCCCTGATTCACTCAACTCTTTTCAACTTAGTTTTGTGAAGTCTGGAGTTCTATCACTATTATGAAAAGAAGGGCATTTATCATCGTCTTTACAAATTATTTCTAGGGGCTGGTATGTATATGGAGTGGCAAGTAGGATAAAAGTAAATAAAGAAGTCCAGGAGGAATTGACATGACGTTTACTGGAACAGAAACATGACCTCGGAAGGGATGGCATTTTGGAAGGAGGGCCTTTGAGAGGTCATGAGTTTCACTTCCGGGAACGAACTTAATGCTTCTGTAAAACAGCTTGAGCAAAATGGATTTCTTTTTTTTTTTGTAAATCACATAAGAACATAGATTAAATGTGCATTGTTAGGAACAGACTCGACCTTTACCAACAAGAGACTCTACTGTCATCTTGGTCTTTAGCGTTTAGCTTCCAAAACTGTAAGACATTTCTCTTATTTTAAAATTATCTCTTCCAAAGGAATTTGTTACACAAATTGAATAAGACATAAAGCTTTTCTTTAGGTCTTAGTTTTAACCATGTATCTAAGAAAATAAAATTTAATTGGACTTTTAAATTGTGATCTTATGGGATATATATGTCTAAATATGGACTCCAGAGGAACCCTGAGATGAGGGGACTCAAATTTTTGGGATGAGCAGCAAACATGATTACATATATTTTACTGAATAGTAAGGATGACTGCAAACATTATCTTTCATGGCTTCTTATGAACATGTTTGGAGGTTAAGTTAAGCAAAAAGGCAATCTGTGTTTCTGTTGATGTGATTCAATGCCTTGACAATCTGTGTTTCTGTTGCTGGGATGTGATGCCTTGTATCTGAAGAACGAGAAAATAAATAAAAATAATAGCAACAAAATCTAAAGATTTGATGCCAGAATTCACATGAGAGGCAACATATGGTGCTGTTTGTCTAAAGATGTGTGAAAAAGCCATATGGGATCTTACCATTTTAGACACACACACACACACACACACACACACACACACACACAGAGAGAGAGAGAGAGACAGAGAGAGAGTAAGAGAGAGAGAGAGAGTTAAATGCAGTTATTTCACACAGGTAATATTCCTCCCAGAAACCAAAAGTTGCTAAATATAATGCCCGTTGCCAGGCATGGAATACCTGAAGAAATGGCTCTGATGCCAGTGAAGGAATGGATTTGCTAGTGAAGGCAAGAGCAAGCAGGCAGAGAGGGCTTCTTATTTTCATGTTCTTTATAGAGAGGTTTCCAGTAGATGTGGCCCAGATTAAAAGTGGATCTTTCTACCTCAAAGACCCAGATTAGGCACGGGTCTTCCTACTTCCAAGGATTTAATTAAGAAAAAGTTCCTTATTGGAGTGACCATTTGACTTTTAGTTAATTCCATATGTGGTAAAGTTGACAAGCCAGACTAGCAATCACACGGTTGATCAGAGGGGATCTCACAGACTCACAGCTCAGAAGCCTAGGACTGTTTTGACCTGGGATCCTGTACTAACACTGCTTCTCTCTGGAAGGCAGCTGAAGAGGAAGAGCATCTTTGGAGTGAAGTTTGCTTCTGATCAAATAACCTTTACCTGACTTGACTCCAAATTATTCTGAGGCCAGATCCCACAGGCATCACACGATTAACACCCTATTGTTAAACTGTGGGAGGATTAAGCAAAGAAGTTCTTTGTTCTTTTCCCCACAGGCCTTCCAGCCTCAAACCCCCTCATGGCTGGGAGTTCACTGATACCTTGCCAACTAGAGAAAGTCCAAGAAAGAAAACAAACTTTTCAGAAGAAGCTCTAATCTTTATTTTCTAAGAGAAAGAAAAGGGGGAACTAACGTTCTATTGATCTTAAGAAAAGCCTGACTTGACTATTTGGTTGCTAGTACTTGTACTTTTTTCAGAATACATGATCACATGGAATTCCAAGCACCTTTTTTTTTTTTTCAAAAGTTCACAACAAGTTCAAACATAAATTTAAATCATAAATTGAATAAGGAATTGTAGCATCCCCCAGCCTGAAGCGGGCTTGTGCAGACCTTGTTGCCACTGAGGTGGGGCCACCTGTGGTGCAGCTTTCTGCCTTGGCTGGCTTCTTTTGACCTGACAACTGCCCAGCTCTTCTCTGAGGTGCTGCTACCTGCTGAGAGGCTGAACCTGTCTTCATGAGGCATTCCTGAATAAGCAATAGCCTGGCGACCAAGTGCTGACAGCATGGCGACAAAGCACCAAGGATGGACTGTGTGTTGGGGGGGGGGGGGGCTTCTTCCCCCTTTTAAGCACAGTTTCTTATTTGTCTTGGCTTCATTATTTCTCTTGCCGTCTAGTCTCTCTCTTTCAGCCCCAGCCTGACTTCCAGAAATACCTGGTTCATGTAGGCCGCGGGCTGGCTTACTACTACAAGGAATAACAGCAGAGATGTTTACATGTTTCCGTTAAGACTAGCTATCTAACTAGACATTCATTATCTGCCACTAGCTCCTCAGGCTCATTAAAAGTTAAAAACTATAATTCTTAGGTCTAAGCTAGCACAGAATGCCAAGAGGCAAATCATCTGCCTAATGAGTGCCTCATTAGTATTGAAGTTTTGTATAGATAAGCACAGTCAATATTTTGTCTTCCATCCTTGCACCTACAATAAATCACTTTCCCTTTTATGACCTTTAGTTATCAGATAATGGGTTTACAGACTAAAAGAAATGTATTCCTTGATCATAAATTCATTACATGCCTGATTTATATCTTAGTGCAATTAACTTCTGACACATGGAAGCTTGCAGAGTCCTAATTTGCCGCTTTCACATTACAGAGGGCCTAAAGTTACTTGTGAAAAAAAAGTCTAGGAATTCTATATTCATTATTAGGAATTAAGAAGTAATCTATTTGTCTAAATAGCATTGATACAAAAGAATGAAAATCTGCCCAATCGGATAGGCTAATGTCCAGGGATTGAAGCATATCAATAGCAGTAATCAATCCTCAGATGAATTCTCTTGAAGTCTTGCCTCTCAGAGCTCATCCATTATAGGCCATGCAAAGTCACCCACTCGCCTTAACATCTCCTAGACGGCTTCTCACAGGTTTGTTCAGTTAGTCACTATTTCTCGAGTGACCCCAGGATTTATGAACTACAGGAGCCTGAGATGGGGCTTCCATAAAGTTAGAGGTCCGAACTGGAGTGGAGAAACACACCATTCATGTCAGCACGTAAGGTAAAGATGAGGCAGACTGTAATTTACAAATTATTATTAGGAGTCACGGAGTCAAGTGATAGTTTGACTCATTTCTGCACAAGCTCAAATGTCAGAGGAAACAAGAAAGTGATGTTTGTGCTGGAGGGCAGGAATTTTCACTAACTATAAACACCGGTGTTTATAACCTCATGTCCAGGTATCTAATGTTTGCACTGACATCAGATAGCGCTCAGTGCTGTACAGTAAGTAGATTTGTATAACCAAGCTCATCTTGCTGGCTAGTAATTATTAATAACAAAACCACAGCCATTTCCTATAGCCCGATTCTATCTCAATCAATAGAAGTCTATAGGGACTGCAACTATCTTATTATAGACTTTCAACGTAAGTTTGTGCATGTTGTACCCAGGAACTCTGTGGACAAAGAGAAACTCTGGCGACATCTCTTTCCAACACGTAATTGCAGCAGGCAGATTCTAATAGCTCACCTTTTCCTGGGAAGTAAACAGATTTGACAGGGCTGAAACAAACTGTACACTCCTGTCATAATCGGTTTAATAAAATGAAGGACATTAGGGAAAATGCTCAGGAAGAAGACAATGTCTAAAAGCTTGGAGGGAAAAAAAAAAAAAAGAAAAAGGAAATTAACACATGTTCAGTTACAGACTAAAAATGGAACCAAGTAACAAAAGCAAGCAGCATCTTCAGCACATTGGCATATCTTCAAAACAAGAGCGCCACACCCTTGTAGTGTGAAGAGAAGGGGTTCCTTTCAGCCCTCAAAACTGGGAGCCTTGGATACACTGCAATCCCACCCCCACTATTTTGTTGTCTTTTTCTTTCTGCTTCCTGCCTGGTGGCTCTTTCCTCAGTGTATCTACAAAGGGAACAAGAAGAAAATGGAGTTATAATTAAGAAGCAAGTACAAAGACAGAAGATGTACTTGTATCTGTCTGATAAATTGATTTTACTTTTCTATGTTCTTGTCTCTCAATCATTATGGATGACTGGGTAACTGAACAAGGTCCCTTTTCTCCGTGTCTTTTGCTGGCATCCTTTGTAGAAAAAAAAAATCAATTTAGGGGGAAGCGGGAAAAGAAATAAATATTGTTTTAGACTCTGTGCCTTGTTGTACTCATATCTGCATTGATCTGACAGCTACAGCTGATATAAGGATACTGTGAGGCAAAGGAGACAGTACTCTATCCAACACAGAGTACATTTTGCAATGTTGGTATCCTCTTCAGTGGTCTTGTCTCAAATTTCCTCACCCTGACATCTCCTTTACCTGAAATTACAATGCCTTTCCATCAAATTACTGGAATAAAAGAGATTCCTTGATAAATGACACTGGGTAAATTAAGTATTCACTTAAAAAATAAACTTAAGAGACTCCACAGTCCATGTCTCATCCAGGAATAAACTCCAAATCTGTGCGTACAAATACATAGCCATAAGCAAATCACCTGGAAATATTGGTAAATCAGTTCAGGAGGCAAACCTCTGGAATATTTCAGAAGACTTTGAGACCTATAGAAGAATGTACAAATATCTCCTGAGGTTGTAATTGCCAAACTTATGCTTTGTAGCAAAATCAAAAGGCAACTGTAAAAGTTGAGACCAAGACTTCCCAAACATGCTGTAGACAAATGACTAATATTTCCAGTATGTAAAGAGGTCTTCAGTGTTCATGAGAGGACCAGTGAGTCACATCAGTGATAAAGTGTTGGGAGCCAGTAAGACAACACAATTGTCCTGATCTCTGAATTGGGCCTCCCCCCAGCCCTGAGAAGAAAAGGGGGTCAAAAGTGGGCCACCGACACACTGATTGTGAGAACTACAGAATGTTCCAGCCCTAAGTCATGACCACACCCTGATACCGCCAAGTTCCTGCTTCCCCGTGTAACTGCCTAAAGAATGTGCAATTCTATTGCCCCACCCCTCCCTCTGATAAGTAACTGTACTTCCCCTTTTGCTTGTGCAATTCTACTGCCTCATCCTTCCTGCTGAAAGGCACTTCCTCTTTTGCTTGTGCATTTAAACCTTGGGCCTGGCTAATACATTGGGGCCTTGATGCAACTCAGAACGTTTCGTTATTCGCACAAGGCCCTCGTCTCTCTTTTCCCCCCATTTGGTTCTTAGGAGAAGGTCCCCTCGAGACCCTCGAAAAACTGGACCTGCTGGATGGGTCAATAAAGGTAGCCTGCCAACCAAGTTCAACAGCGTGCATCCAGGAGTGGAAGAGGAGAGTCAACTCCTGAAGGTCGATCTCTGACCTCCAAACACACGTGTGCATAATCACCATAATGAAGAAAAGAAAAATTTAATTTAAAAATTATAAGAAGAAAGAATCTTAACTTTTGTTAGAATAACAAGAAAAAAAGTATGTGAAATATATAAATGGAATTGTCAGAGATGGATTTTGCAAATTAGACAGAAAGCAAAGCTAACTATTGTGCTGTTAGATTGGAATTTGAATAATTAACACGCATTCATGACTTCAAGATAACAGATCCACATATGAGCGTTTGTAAATGGACAGACATAGATGAGAGGCGTGTACAGGCGTGTCACAATTCTGAAATTCCAAATTTCCTAAGAGTGGAGCTCAGCTTCTCTTTCCTGGAACAGAATTTATTCAGTGATTCCATGTTGAGGAAGGAAATTCAGCTGGAATGATAGTGTGTGCTTATGAGGACAGGGTAGACAAGTCTGTGGTGCTAGTCTTTCTTTCTGATGGACTTTTAAAGGAAGTCTGCTGGGACCTGGGCTCAGTGCCATGTGCGGGAAGTTAAATTCTCAAGCAGGAGAAGCTGAAACCTCGTGCGTGCTTATGAACTTCCTTAAACACAGAGCTTCAACTTAGTTGGGTCTAAAGGTGGTGCTGTAACCCCCAAATTACTGATACTAGAGACATTTCAGTGTTCTGTACAGTTTGCCTCTGCATTCCCCTGCCCCTGCCTCCTGGCCAGTGGCTACCATCCCCCTTCCCCAGAAGACAATTCACAATGTGCAGACAGCTGGTTTCTGTGTTTAGTCCTCCTGCAGTGTTCCCTCCACCCTCCCCTACTGTTAGAATGGCAATGCCTCTGTATCTCCAAAACCAACAGCCAACACTCCTCCTGATAACTCTCCAGGTGCCTGTCCTTGAGACCATAAAGAAATAACAAGCTTAAGGGAGACCATGGAAAAAATAAAAGGTAAACAGAGGTCAGGTCGCAGACAGTTACGACTGGCCATAAAATTAGTCCTGGAACAGACACCCATTAACCCCCTTCCCACTTCAGTACTGTTCCACCCTCTGTTCCTCTCTTCTCTAAATATTCACACTATCCCTATACTGTATATAAATGCAATGTTTTCTGGACTCAGGGTCGCTTGCCAGCATTCACGCAGTGAGCACTAGCTGGGCGAACCGAGTTCAAACTTCAAAATAAAACTCTTTTGTGAGTTGCAGCGGACTTCGAAATTCTTGGGCTCATCTGAGTTTCCAGTGAACTCAGGGTACAAGGGTGGCTATATCTCAAACTAATAGAATGGAGAGTCTTGTTAAAAGCCTGAGCCAGATCTATATATCTAAGTTCCTCCAGGATTCTGGACTCACAGAAACTGATAAATGGATGGACTGTTTTAAGCTGATGGAGTTTGAGAGTTATGGAGTTGGGAGTCTTACAAATATTGATGTCTTAATGAATCCTCTAATTACTTTGCTGCTTTAAAGGTAGCAACGGGCAATTGCTACTGGATGCGGGGAATAGCCTCAAGATCAAATGAAGGATATAGTCAGGAATATTTAACTTAAAGATAAAGCTAAGAGTGAGACTCAGAAATCCATGTGACTTGAGAGGAAACAAGTCAGCCTTTCTGAATACTTCTCAGTCTACTATGAAACGTCCTGAAATGCTTATAGGGGTTGCTTCTCTTCTGTCTCTAAAGAAGGTCAAGGGACAGAAGGACTTCATCTCAGATGTAGCTCAGACATTGGTTTAATAAAGTGGCAGTAAGATTTGTAGAAGAAAAATATGGCTTAAAAAGAATTATGTTGATAGAATACCACCATGTAGAATGAAAGAGAAAAAGATTTTTTTTAAAACAACTGTGTGTTCACATATATGTACTGTACACAATGCCTTTTCCATAAAATTCCTACCTTTAAGTTTCCTCTTATTCTGAATCTCCTGATGACTTTATGTCCTCCCACTCTGTCTTGCCTGGCATTGAGTCATCCCTTCACTTTTAGCTCTTCAGCATATTCATGTAATATATACCACCCACCCTAAGCCATTCCACTGTGTGGAGAGTTTTCGGTCCTCATGTTCACATCAAAGTGTCAGAAGGGACTTAGTACTGCAGTTCCATGCTGCTGACAGCACTTCACCTCATCATACAGGAATAGCAGCAACTCAGAAGAAGAAGCAATAGAAGCCCTAACTAAGCTAATCTTGATGCTTACATACATACATATATACATACATACATACTTACTTATAAACATACATAAATACATACCCAGGTCTCCTTTATTCTCTCCACCATATTTCTTCCATTTTCTATTCAGGAACAGAGGAATAGAAAGAGTCATATTCCAAGTCAATCAGAAAGATCCTGACTCAGGGTCATGGCAACATATACACATGGGAATTAGAACATATACTTGTTAAGAACCTATCTCCATCCATTCATTCTTCTATACATTCATTAAATATCTGAAAGTTATTAGATATTCTCCAAATAGGATAGAGAATTTCTTTTTTGTACTACTATGATTTTTAGGAAAAATTTTACTTTTATTTATTTAGAGAGAAAGAGAGGGAGGGAGAGGGAGAGAGAGTGAGAGAGAGAGAGAAAGAGAGAGAGAGAGAGACAGAGAGACAGAGTACATGTATACATGTGGGTCCCAGGGAGACCAGAAGTGGTCATTAAATTTTTAAAGCAGGAGTTACAGGCAGTTGTGAGCCACCATGTGGGTGCTGGGAGAATTGAACTCCTGTCCTCAGGCAAAGCAGGAAGCATTCTTAACCACTTAGCCATCTCTTCAGCCTACGAATTCCAAATTTAAAAGTCACTCGTCAAGGTGACGTTGTCTAGATCAGATTACAATCATTATTTGTACCCAATAATTCATTTTACTTTTATTTGAAATCGATAAAAATATTATTTTTACTTATACAAGTTATTGCTCTGAGTCTTTGGATATTTTCTGTTCTATTTCTACCCTTGCTGTCATCTCAGAATTATCCACAGTGAAACGAGGTCAGGTCCTGAATACAGAAATGTTTTTGACTGTGCTTTATTTTACATAGATCTCTATTTGTCAAAAAAAAATATATATATATATCCATAAACAAACTCAATTTTCCACCAGGCTACTGAAGACTTGAGTCTTCCCCCTTGTTCTGTGAAGCTTGTCTCTGAACTGCTTCTCAGGCTCTCTCCATTAGCAGATTATTTATTCAATAGACACTGTCTACTTCCTAATATTAAGACCTTGTCAGACACTGGGAAATGAAAATGAAAAAGAAATTCTTTCCCTAAAGGAGTGTTGGTTAATTATAGAAACCCAATATAAGGCAATTTAAGCATATTGTTGTTATAACCCTTTTATCTATTCTGAGAGATTATCCACTCCTAGGCCATCTAGATTCTGCCTGCTTGATGTTTATTTGAGAGTTGTCTTAGTCAGGGTTTCTATTCCTGCACAAACATCATGACTAAGAAGCAAGTTGGGGAGGAAAGGGTTTATTCAGCTTACACTTCCGTACTACTGTTCATCACCAAAGAAGTCAGGACTGGAACTCAAGCAGGTCAGGGAGCAGGAGCTGATGCAGAGGCCATGGAGGGATATTCCTTACTGGCTTGCTTTCCCTGGCTTGCTCAGCCCGCTCTCATATAGAACCCAAGGCTACCAGCCCAGAGATGGTCCCACCCACAAGGGGCCTTTCCCACCTTGATCACTATTTGAGAAAATGCCTTACAGTTGGATCTCATGGAGGCATTTCCCCAACTGAAGCTCCTTTCTCTGTGATAACTCCAGCCTGTGTCAAGTTGAAACACAAAACCAGCCAGTACAAGAGTGTTTACTGCAGTCTCTGGCCACTTAATTAATCAGAGTTCATTAGTATTTTAAGCATATTATTAATACTAGAACAGTACTTTTTCAACATGGGGAACTGAACTGAAAGACCTTAGGCTCATGCTAGACAAACGCTCTGTCACTGAACTATATTATGTCCCAAGCCACAGATAATAAGACATCATTTTAAATATATCTAATTACCATGTAAGTATATGCCTTTAATTATCATTATACAACTACACTCCTGGTAGGAATAAGTGCTGTCTTCAGGACAGTTTCTTTACCACGTGTCTAACTACCTCCTGTACCCTACACATTTGCTTTTTCCATATACGACCTGCTCTTTCACAGAAAGTAGGTCAGTCAGACTTGAGCCTTCCCCTGTCTTCAGGTCTCTGGAAGCCCCCCAATAGAAACAACAGTTGCCACTTTCTGCTTTTTTTTCTCCTCCTTTTTTTTCTCTGAGTGGCAGGCAGCTTGTATTTCCAGTAGCTGAGGCTGTTTTAGGCCTGTGGCAATCAAAAGAAACAGTAAATCTTTTGCACTTAGAAACCTTCCCCATTCCCTGACAGCTCTAATTATTATTAACTGATAGAACTCTTCAAAGTAAGACTAGATGATATTATTCAACCACCTTAACTGTAAAAGTAAATTCTTCCCATACTCAAAATCTTAAATGTCACATCAAGACACCAAGCAACTGTTAAAGGGGACACTTGTTCTCACTTGTGAGCCATATGAACACTGTTTTGGAATGTCACCTACAATATCTTGTCTTTTATTTCCTAAGCTGAGACAGAGAGAGAGAGAGAGAGAGAGAGAGAGAGAGAGAGAGAGAGAGAGAGAGAAGGAGAGAGAGAAGGAGAGAGAGAGAGAGAGAGAGAGAGAGAGAGAGAGAGAGAGAGAGAGAGAGAGAGAGAGAGAGTTGCATGAGCAAGTGGTAAGACTGAATAAGCATTGTTTAATTCCATCGTCATTCTCCTCGTTGGGTCTTTCCATCTGCTGAGAGCCAGTTGCTTCTTCAGAGAAGGCTTGCAAGGGCCAGTTTCTCTGAGGGTTGCATGCCCTAACAGGGAGGCAGTGAACAGATCTGCAGAGTCTCATAATCAGCTGCTTCCCCCGACGCTGACCCATATCTCTGCAAGCAGCCTCCGGCCTTCATTATTTTCTCTTTCAAAGTTCTGGCAGACTTGGTGTGGAGTAATTAATCTTCTATTTTCTTTTCTAAATTAAGCTCAATAGTCATACAAAATTTACAATATCTTGACATTTTCATATGTGTATATCACTGTTTTGGGAGGTACTTTTAATCTATAATGACCAAACCAATCCAAAGCATTATCTATATTAGTAGTTAATATAAATTAGCAGTTCCTTCTAGAAAAAAAAATTATAGAAAAAATATATTTTGCTATATAAGCATGATTGGTAGAGACATAGTCTCCAATTCTAGTCACCATTGTAAAATATTGATTCATAAGGAATATTATTTTTTGAGAGTTCCCCAAAACATTCTATATGAGTCTATGTTATTCGAATTTCTTTTCTCTACATAGTATGTAGTGAGCCCTAACTAATTATCTTGCTTTGTAAAGTGTCCATTCTATTGCTTCGGTAATCTATTCCAAGTAGTTTCAGTGGATATTAGAGTCTACTTCGTTACTATAGTTACTGAAACCACTTCATACACAGTGCAAAGCCCTTACTTGACAGGGTTCCTTTCTCCTTCCTATTGAACACGGCATCTATCACCTCCAATTAGCCATGCTAAATATCTTCTTTAACAGTTTAAACCCACTCCAAACTAGCAATGTCATCCTTCGAAAGGTCCTCCTACCAAACTATTTCAAGTCCATTCTCAAAGGAAGATCTCTGGGTTGGCAGAATCCAGTTCATGCCCCTCTTCAGATTTCTTATCACAGCAAGAACATCAGTTAAATCGCTTTTAAAAACAGAACTTTCAGATGGCTTAACACAGGCCCTCCCACCCTTTGTGTTCCTTTACAACTGCTATAATAAAAATACTTGAGTTGTTAAGTGTGTCGATAGACATATAATAAAATGTGCTTTATTAATCAAATGACCCATACATACTTAAACACATTGGACATGCCTCTGCAAGATGCCTGCTTTAAAGTCACAGTCATGTGGACAGAACTGTGACTTTGATCCATGTTACTGATTAAGTTGCTTTCTTTTAGCTCTGTTACCCCTCCCCCCCCAAGAGTGTTTTCATGTAAGATTAGGACCACAGACTTACACTACCCTCAGTCCTCTCTTCAGCCTGAACTATTGCCTCCTGTATTTTCCTTAGGTTCAAGTTGTTGGATATCAAGTTTTTAAGGCTATTTATTTTATGGGAGTTCTTTCTTTCTCCTTCAGTTATGGTAGGTAATTGTCTGAGGAGTCTTGGCTGGCTATTACAGTCTTTAGGACTTGGAATGCATTGGTCCAGCCTCTTCTGATTTTTAAAATTTCAATTAAGAAATCCACTGTTACCCCTATGGGTTTTGTTTTTATATGCGGCTTGTGTTTTTCCTCTTACAGCTTTCAATACACTTTCTTTGTTATGCATACTTTGTGTCTTAACTATGATATGCTGTGGGGATTTTCTTTTCTGGCTTGTGTATTGACATTCTTTGTACTTCTTGTATCTGTCTAGGTATATCTTTCCTTCATTTACGAATGTTTTAATCTGTGATCTTGTTGAAGATCTGATCCGTTTGATTTGACTTGGACTTACTCTCCCTCATCTGTACTTAAAATTCAAAAGGTTTTGTTCTTGTGGCATCCTGCATTTCTTATATTGTCTGTGTGTGTGTTTAATCTTTCATATTTCTTTCTTATTGGGTCTACATTTTCTGCTTTATCCGGGGTCTTGATATTCTGTTTGACTCATTCTACATGTAAGACTTTCCTTTGAGTTTTCCACTTGAGCTATTGGGTTTTTGGATTCCATCTTCTTTCCATCTTGAGTCTTCTTGAGGGTTCCTATATCCTTCTTGAGTTACATTCTCAAGTCCCGGCTTGCCTTCATCATTTCTCTCAGCCTACGCCTGTGTTTTCTTAGGTATTATTCAGGTTTTTAGTCTCCTTAAGTTCTTTCTTCTTAATTCCATTGAGCTATTTTTATGTGTCTTCTTCAAACTACTTGAATTCTTTGATAAAGTTTATGATATTTAAAAATTTCTATGCCCTGAAGTTTATTTAGGTAATTCTCGTGGGCTAAGTCATTCTCATGGGAAATTCTATATGGTTGATAGGTTTCAGGGTGAAGATTCTGGCTTGATCTTTCATGTTGTTGGTGTATCTGTGATGAGATCTGGGCATGTGGATTTCCTTTGTTAGTTTTAAGTCTGATATAAACAGAATGAGTTAGATCAGAAGAGAAGATGTGTGGGCAGGTTGGACCTAGAGGCTGGAAATGGCTTAGGTGAAATGAAGCCAAGTGGACAGAGTGAACTGAACTGGTAGACAGGTTCTTGGTTTAAACCTGGAGTGTGGGGATAGCTTTTGCTGGGTTGGATGTGGCAACCTGTGGGGCAGGGGGCCGGGGAGGGGGGGGAGGGAACTGTGGGTTGATGGATAGGTCCAGAGGGTCTTGGGTGAAGCCTAAAGATCCTTTGCAGTGCAGGCAGGGGATGTGACTCTAGTCCAGGACATTGGATACAGGCTGCTAGCTTGGGAGAAGGTATGAATAGGGATTTCATGGAGACTCAAGGGGCTAGACCTTGAAGCTATACACCTCTTCTTAATCTTGGGAAGCTAAAACCTAGAAGGCAAATCACTTCAGGTGTTCAGAACCCAGCAGTCTGACCTCAGAGCACCAAAGCTTAGCACTTTTTGTTCTCCTACCCTAAAGAACAATTGATTTCTTGTATGCCTAGTGCACCCCCTTTTACTCCTGGTAGAGTCCCTGAATGTGCTTTCTTTATAGAAAACACTTTACAGAAGTTGTTGAGTGCTGAGGAACCACAGATCCCCATGATAACCTATCAAGCTTCGCTCAAATAAACATCTTCCAGGTTTCTCTCTCTCTCTCTCTCTCTCTCTCTCTCTCTCTCTCTCTCTCTCTCTCTCTCTCTCCATAGCATCCTCTGGAGATTTTACCAACACACATGTGCATACGAACACCCTCTCCTTAATCATTAGTGAACATGGAAAAAGAGGATTTTGCTGTTCAGAATATTTGCCCTCTATGACTCTTCAATATCTAATGACCTTTAAAAGTTTCCTAATTTTGTTCTTCCTATGTAAGATCCACCTTCACAAAACTCTCTAGACTAAATGTCCCACTTGTCCGTTTCCCCCAAATGTATAATCTGTAAGCAAGTGTGATAAAGACTCAGTGAGTATAATCTATCCATAATCTAGAGAGTGTGGAGTAAACATGTTTTCCCCATCCAGTTTATTTCCCAGCAGCTGAAAAGGAAAAACAAAAGCAGAGGTTCACAGGGCATGATGGGATAGGAACAAATGCAGTCATCGAGGAAAAGAAAAAAAAGAATGGAGAAAAGCAAGCTTGGAAATACCCATCATAAAGGCAGGCACTAAGACCCATACTCCCTCCAAGCAAAGTGGCCTTTGCTTCTAGAAGTTACTGGAGGCAAAAATCTATGATGCTGAGACTGAGGCCTTCTCTCTTTTTATCCATGAAGTGACTTGCAGTGCTTGGATGAAACCCAGGGTCATGTGTGTGTGCATGTGTGTGTGCGCGTGTGTATGTTGGTAAGCCGTCTATGGCTGAGCCTCCCACACAGCCCCACAATCAGCTCTCTTGCCATTTCATTCTCTTCCCTGTTCAACCGTCATCTCAGAAACCCAGAGTCCTGTCCTTTGCAAAGCCAGTGAAAAGCTTCACTTACCCAGTGGGTCATGAGAGAGCCAGCATTATCAGAATTGATATATGTGAAAGCAGTATTTTTCCTTCCCTGCAGTAACTGGCTGATTTCTGGACTAACAGCTAGAGTTCCTTGTGGGTATCAGCATCCAACATGAACAAAATTCTCTCCCCTGGCTCACCAATGGCAGCCTCATTAGTTGGGGGAAATGCTCCCTTCACCTAGACAGCCTATCCCTGTGATTTTCAGTCAGATATGTGATCCTCGGTCTTTTTAAAGCCTGCAGAGAACCCTCAAAAAATGTGAAAGGGATGCTGGGGCTTGTTTGGGGCAGGAATGAGCTTGTTCCCTGGCACAGAAGAGTGGAACATGTGGGGAAGATGGAAGACTCAGCCTAGGAGAAAGGTAAAGCAACAGCTTTATCCCTTCAGGGTGGGAGGAGCCCTAAAACTTGGAGGCTGACAAATGGGTTCAGTAATCAGTCCCCTGGGTCCTCTCCTTTCCCTTTTTGCTCCTGTTTAAATGCCCAACCCCATGTCTTCCTGTCATTTCTTCTCAAATATCTTCAGGGAGCAAGAAACGTGAGCCAACTTTAGCCTTCCTTTTCTACCTATCCCCCTATAACTGTTCTTCACTCCCACCTCTTTGGTATAATTTAATATGAATAGGCCCCTTGAGGGAGGTCCCCTACCAGGTGATCGACTAGCTCAACTAGATTGACTCTTTTTTAATTGTTATTTATTTTCTTCATTTCCCAATCCAGCTTCCCCCCCCCCACATACACACACACACACACACACACACACACACACACACAAAAGCACACACATTCAGGCATGAATGAATACACACACACACATACACATATTCAAGTACACATGCGCTCATGTACATATACATCATTTAATATATAAAATAAATCACTATCTAAAACCTTTCTTCCCATTGATGCTACTGTGTTTTTAAACCAGTGTGAAGAAATTCTGCTATTAATTTACCACTTTCTGCAATGTTTGCTTATAAATGACCTTTTTATAAGAGATCTTCATGACTTTTACCCTATAAGTAAGTAATTAGAAGCAAAGGTCAATTTTAATTCAAGGTACCAGAGGTAACCATGGATCTTAAGAACAAGTTTAGAAATGGTCGCAATACCAGACAAGCCAAAGAGAACACAGGAACCAAAAATACAATACCTGCCTTTACTTTCCTTCTAATGGGCAGCCTGCATGTATGGATATGAGTTGGGTAGTATACATAGGGAATGTGAATACATTCTACTTGTTGAAACAAAAGTCAGTGTGTGTGTGTGTGTGTGTGTGTGTGTGTGTGTGTGCACGCGCATGCGCATGCACTCAAGTGTGTAGTTTGAGTTCAGATCTCTGCTCTTCCTGGCACAAAGAACTAGTAAGCATTAGCAAAGACTCCTCACAGCAGTGGCACCGTGGTCCCACCTGATGACCCAGAGCATTTCAGAACCCGAGATGGACAGACAGTCTTAACCACAAGCATGGAGAGTCAGCAGCGTGCTGAGGGCACAATGGCCCCACGCTCACATTCCGTTATCCTCGTGACTTTTATCGATTTCAGTTTTTGAAAGGTTCTTCCTTTTCCAGCCTGGTATTCAAACTCCTCTCAGACTCACCGTCGGTAGAACTGCGTATTGAAACTGAGGAATCATGACCTTTCAACCTTTCCTGCTTCTGTCCTCCCAACCCCAAGGAAAAGTTAAAAATTCTCATCCTATGAAGCATTCGACATTATTTCTGTCAAAATAAATAAATTTGAGTTTCTGAATTTATCCAATATTTTACTCTTCCTCTTTTCAGAAACTGATTATTAAGTATGGCTGAGGGACTTAATCCAGGATGAAATAGACATGTCTGGGTCTATCCTCCTAGTGCTGAGAGAATGAATATAAAAATGAACAATGGCCCGTCTATCTGACAGCAGGAGTCAATCACACAAGCTCAGCAGCAGGCCTTAGAGGTCAGGCCTTAGAAATTACCAGCCTTTCTTGGGTTTGCTTCCTTATTCAAATCAGGACCACTCAGTGAAAGCCAGAAGGCAGCCTCCACAGAATCCTAAGGAGCCTGTGTCTGTTAGCTGGGCAGCGGGCTCACAGCTTGTGCATTATTGAAACCCATTTTTCTATTTTTAACTATAACACTGTATACTGTAACTGGACTTTCTTTTCTTTTTTGTCAAATTCTAGAGATGATGGTTGGCTCCCATGCTATAGAAAACACTAAACAAATATTTCCCTTTTTTTTTTTGGTAAATTGTTTATGTCTACAATGTTCTTCTAGGCTTCTGAATAACTCAACATATTGTCATACAGCCCCAACAATATCTTAAAACGTTCATTAGGTTTTGTAAGATCTTCAGGCACCAAACACTGATCACTCATGTCCATCTGTCCCAAAATTTAGTCAGATGAAAGAAACAGAAGGCAAAACCCTATTATAATCGCTCGGATTGACTTGTTAGCGACTTTTACTTAAATCACCACAAAACAAAAAGTTTGTGTTACTGAAACAAAAATAAGGACTTCAACAACAAAACAGAGAAATGTGCTGTTTGAAGTCAAAACCAGGACCTCTGAGTCCTAAGGAGTAGCAAGAAATGCCTGCTGTTGCGGATCATCAGAATTTTAATTAGACCACAATATAGGTCTGTTTCATTAAAGATTTGCTTTTGCTGTGCTTATTCTCTTCATCCCATCTTTTTCCACGGTTAATGTAATTAGTAGGCAGCGCACAACCCTCATGTTATTAGCAGATCAGATCCATTCTATCCCTCCACAGAAATTAGGCTACAGTTTTGTTTTGCAAGGTCATTTTTGAGTTTGAGGTGCTGCACTCATCGACCCTCTGCATGCGCCCTTTAACGCTCCCTGCATTAAGCCTTCTGAAATTCTTACCTGAAGCCCTGAATAAACCATGCTCAGAAAGCCTCTTAGTGAAATATCCTTGAAATAATCCGACTAGGTTAGCTGTGGTGGCCCAGGGTCATCTCTCGGGAAATAAAATAGCTTGGAGTGAAAAAAAAAATTTTTTTTTTGCATATGAATAAATGACACTGTTCTATTGCTGTGAAAAGGTACTGTGACCAAGGCAACTCCTATAAAAGAAAGCACTTAATTAGGGCTTGCTTGCAGATTCAGAGGGTTAGTTCCATGACAGGGAGCATAGCAGAACATAGGCAGACATGGAGCTGGAGCAGTAGCTGAGAGTTCTACATCCAGATCAGCAGGCAGCAGGAAGTGAGAACCCCTGGACCTGGCTTGGGCTTTTGAAACCTTAAAGCCCCCCCCCCCCCCAGTGACACACTTCCTACTACAAGGCCACACCCCCTATACTGCCACTCCTTGGTGACCAAGCATTCAAAGATATGAGCCTATGGTGTCCATTTGTATTCAAATCACCACAATAAATAAATATAAAAGGAGGGGAAAGTGGGGAGCGGGGCGTCCCCTTCATCTGGAAGGAAAGGGTCTCTATTGGACAATCTAGCTGCTTCTTTGTGTGAAGTTCTGGCTCTAAGACTTTTGAGGTCTTGTTTCTTAGAAAATCTTTTCAATGCTTTATTGACAATAAATTAGCCCGCTTTGTTTAGTATTTGAATGAATAACAGTTTTTTTTTTTCTCAATGTAATGGGATCACTTCTCCAAAGTCAATAACAAACCACAATCTGGTCCCACATTGACCCTGTACCCTTCTTTCTGCCAGAGACAATAGGGTGTATTTTTTTTAGAAGACACTAGATATACTTAGGGACTGTCTTAGTCAGGGTTTGTATTCCTGCACAAAACAGCATGACAAAGAAGGAAGTTGGGGAGGAAAGGGTTTATTCAGCTTCCACTTCCATATTGCTGTTCATCACCAAAGGGAAGTCAGGACTGGAACTCAAGCAGGTCAGGAAGCAGGAGCTGATGCAGAGGCCATGGAGAGATGTTTCTTACTGGCTTGCTTCCCCTGACTTTCTCAGTTTGCTTTCTTATAGAACCCAAGACCAGGCCAGGGATGGCACCACCCACAATGGGCTGGGCCCTCCCCACTTGATCACTAATTGAGAAAATGCCTTACAGCTGGATCTCATGGAGGCATTTCTTCAAGGGAGGCTCCTTTCTCTGTGATAATTCCAGCTTGTGTTAAGTTGACACACAAAACCATCCAGTGCAGGGACCAAGATGGTACCCAAAAGCAAAAGTCCTTACATTACTTGAAACTTACAGTTAATTCAAAGTTCTAAACTTGACACATTTAAATCCACCCAAAATACCTGAAACCTAATATAAACACTTAAAATAATTTATTGTTTGATTTTCATCTCAAACCACCATAGAAAATAAGAATCACTCACAAAGTGGCTTGAGTTTTGAGTATTTATAAGCCTGTAGCTGGAACACGTCTGAGCTGCAGAACATGCTACTTTTCCAATTGTATTCTTCTAGAAGTCTGAAAATGACTAACATTATCTATGAACCACTCCCTGGACCCTTTTCTTTGAGCAACGAAACTCTAAAAATTCCAGTAATTAAACAACATTGAGCATATTCAAGGTAGAATGGCTGCAAAAGCCAATAATTAGATTCAGGTATGACCTCCCATTCAGGGGCTATTGACAGTGTTTACACCACCAGCTATGAAATCCCTCCTGAGGAACAAGCATACGATCCAATAAGGAAGTGTTGGTTACTCTCAAGACCATCACTCAGCTTTTGGATTAGTGAGCACATCTTCCCTGGGAGGTCAGGATTTTGGCTTGCTGAATCCAGTGTCAGGTAAAGTCATTGGAGTCATTTCATGCTTAGTGAACTATGTAACCTTACTGAAGTATGAAAGCGTTAAGGCCCAGATGACTCCGCTATGTTCTGTGTTCCGTTAAACAGTGTTACACTTTGATTTAATTCTGATTTTATTTATGGTATTTTTTTTTCTCCTCTCTAATCATGTCCTCAGTTAATGATCAACTTGGAGTTTTTTTTTGGTTTTGTGTGTGTGTGTGTGGGGGGGGTGTGTGTGGTTTGTTCTTCTTCAATAATCTTGTGATTTAGATATTGTAAATTGTTTTCATAATTTCATGGTATCTTCTGAAAATTGATTGACCTTAGAATGTTTCACGGTGGTATGTTCTGGTAACTTTCCATGACCATAAACTTATAACATGATCTCATGTTTCCTGATGTTGTTTAATAATTAATAACTCTATTAGTTCTTTTACATATTTTTCTTTTTAAAAATATTTTTATTAGATATTTTCTTCATTTACATTTCAAATGCTATCCAGAAAGTCCCTATACTCTCCCTCTGCCCTGCTCCCCTACCCACCCACTCCCACTTCTTGGCCCTAGCATTCCCCTGTAATGGGGCATATAAAGTTTGCAATACCAAGGGGCCTCTCTTCCCAGTGATGGCCGATTAGGCCATCTTCTGCTACATATGCAGCTAGAGACACGAGCTCTGGGGGTACTGGTTAGTTCATATTGTTGTTCCACCTATAGGGTTGCAGACCCCTTAAGCTCCTTGGGTGCTTTCTCTAGCTTCTCCACTGGGGGCCCTGTGTTCCATCTTATAGATGACAATGAGCATCCACTTCTGTATTTGCCAGGCACTGGCATAGCCTCAAACAAGACAGCTATAACAGGGTCCCTTCAGCAAAATCTTTCTGGCATTGTGCAATAGTGTCTGGGTTTGGTGGCTGATTATGGGATGGATCCCCAGGTAGGGTAGTCTCTGGATAGTCCATCCTTTCATCTTAGCTCCAAACTTTGTCTCTGTAACTCCTTTCATGGGTATTTTGTTCCCTATTCTAAGGAGGAACGAAGTATCCACCCATTGGTCTTCCCTCTTCTTGATTCTCTTGTGTTTTGCAAATTGTATCTTGGGTGTTCTATGTTTCTGGGCTAATATCCACATATCAGTGAGTGCATATCTAATGACTCCTTTTGTGATTGGGTTACCTCACTAAGGATGATATCCTCCAGATACATCCATTTGTCCAAGAATTTCATAAATCCATTATTTTTAATTGCTGAGTAGTACTCCATTGTGTAAATGTACCACATTTTCTGTATCCATTCTTCTGTTGAGGGACATCTGGGTTCTTTCCAGCTTGTGGCTATTATAAATAAGGCTTCTATGAACATAGTGGAGCATATGTTCTTATTACCAGTTAGAACTTCTTCTGGGTATATGCCCAGGAAAGATATTTCTGGATCTTCCGGTAGTATTATGTCCAATTTTCTGAGTAACCTCCAGACTGACTTCCAGAGTGGTTGTACAAGCTTGCAATCCCACCAGCAGTGGAGGAGTGTTCCTCTTTCTCCACATCCTAGCCAGCATCTGCTGTCACCTGAATTTTTGATCCACCAACCAGGCAGCATACACTAGCTGGTATGAAGCCCCCTGATACATATAAAGCAGAGGATTGCCTGGTCTTAGAGATTTGAGGGCCAGGGAGTGAGGAGGCCGGGAGGAGTGGGGGTGGGGGGGACTGGACTGTAAAAAAAGATTAAAGATAATATTAAAAAAGGAAAAGAAAATTTCTTAACTCTTATGAGGCCTTTTCTCAATTAAGGTGCCATCCTTTCAGAGAACTCTGGTTTCTGTGTCAAAATTACATAAGATTAGTCAGCCCAGAGAACAAAACAGAATTCTTTACAGCTTAATACAATAATTAATAAAAATTTATTTTTAAATAAAATAACCACTGAAAGTAACAAACACAAGAATTTGTTTTAGATTTGATTACTAATCTTTTGAAATAATATTCAGAGAAAGAAATAAGAACAAAAAAGAGGTTATAAGTATATGGGAACTAATTAAGGGGGGAAATGAGTTATAGGAGTCACAAGGAAGAATACATGGAGAGAGAAACATGAATCCTATTAATGAAATCATAAGTGAAGACTTACAAGTTCTAGAGAAAAGGATGACATACTGCTTGATCAACACTGATTTGATTCATCTCCAAAAGTTCTTCTCTAGGCCACAATATATTTAACAGAAACTATTCAGGCTAGGAAAGGGATAAAATGTATTCACAGTATCTAAATACATACATGCATACATACATACATACATGCATACATACATACGTACATACATACATACATACATACGTAGAGCCATCCAAAAATGCTAAAACATAAAGTTTGTTTGTGGTTTTGTTTTGTTTTGTCTTCTGTCAGGAAAAAAAAAACACACACACACATCTGAAAGGAATCATTACCTTTAGGCCAGTCTCACAGGAAATACTCAATGAAGTCTTAAAACCAGAAGATAAAAACCTAAAAAACAAAACAAAACAAAACAAACAAATCTAAAAACCCTGTCACCACGAAAGCCTGATGAAGCAGATCCTTCATATGATGTCTGACAAAGACGAAAAAAGGGAATCAAAATTTGTCAACATAGAGAAGTTTAAAACTATAAATCTAGACAGGAAGAGACAAAGAAAGGAAAACCAGATATGCAAACCAACCCAGAAAAATTTAAAACGGATACAGTAGATTATAGCTTATAATAATCTTGAATGCAAATTAATTAAAATTTCCAACAGAAGGACATGAACTTGTTGAACAAAAGTTTTAAAAGTCTTAACTAAATAGTGTTTGAAAGAAAATCATATCTCCAGTAATACACAGACTCAAAGCGAAACGCTGAAGGAAAAAAACAAACCTATTCTGTGCTAGTGGAAACCAAAGTCAAGCAGAATTGTGTAAAATTCAGGATTTATAGAGGCTAGGATTTAAGGACGATAAATTTTGGAAGATTACAATCTATACCTTTCTAAGGTTATAATGATCAATTTGGGCTAAGAAAAAACTTAAGAATGCATGCCTAACCAAGATAACCACCCACGTATTTGCTAGCTTCATTACGTTTTAACCATTCAGAAAAACTGTGTCATAACAAAATATAATATAGTAAAGAATTATTTGGAGTCATCAGTGTGGGTGCTGTGGCCCCTGGATGTGACCCGATGGATGGTGAGGGAGGCTTCCATGTTGCTCTAAGAGAATCAGTGCCCTTGGCGACTGACATACCACGTGACACAAGAGAAAGGATCCTAGCAAGCCAGTGAGTCTCAGATTGGGCCTGGAAAAGGGCGGTGGCTGCTTCCCCTGTCTATACTGACTTCACTTCCGGCGCTGGCAGCCTGCCACCAACCCATAGTTGGTTGTTCCCAAGCTCATGTCGATTTCAGCCCAAAGGCTATAAAAAGTGCTTGCTGCTGAGCAATGCAGTAGATCTGCACCTCAACGCTGGTCTCTGGAGTCTGTTTCCTGGGTTGGTGACTCGGAATCCCTCACCCCAGCCTGGATCTGGGTTTCCACAATTAAATAAAAATGTAATTCACTTACAAGGACAAGTTTGGAGGGAGAAACCAATTTGTACCTCTCATTATATAGTCTTCTGTGTATGTTGTTAAAACTAAGCCCGAGGCAAACTGTTCTTTGTAAAATCTGCTCTTTGGACCGTTCACAAAATCTTTCACATTTTTCCCATTGAGGGATCTGTGATGGTTTATATATTCTTGGACCAGGGAGTGGCACCATTTGGAGGTGAGGCCTTGTTGGAATAGGTGTGACCTGGTTGGAGTAGGTGTGTCACTGTGGGTGTGGGCTTAAGACTCTCACTCCAGTTGCCTGGAAGTCAGTCTTCCACTAGTAGCCTTTGGATAAAGATGTAGGACTCTCAGCTCTGCCTGCGCCATGCCTGCCTGGATACTGCCATGCTCCCACCTTGATGATAATGGACTGAACCTCTGAACCTGTAAGCCAGCCCCAATTACATGTTGTTTTTATAAGACTTGCCTTGGTCATGGTGTCTGTTCACAGCAGTAAAAACCTAACTAAGACAGAAGTTTAGGCTGGATCATCTATGAAAAAAAATGAGCAAGTGTCCTTTTCATCAACACAATAAAATGATCTGTATGCTGTACAGACAAAGAGTGTTTCCAGTCCATTTAATTCTGTAATTGTTATTCTCAATATGTTGCAGTTTCATTACCACTTTTTAAAATGGTTATCATGATAAATAAATTGAAAGTAATCCTATCTCTTTGATATCTTCACTTTGATATCTATCTCTTTGATATCTTCTCAGGTTAAACAAGTGATAAGACAACAAATCCATCCAATATATGTTGCTCATATCAGATCTCATTTGAGACTTTCTAACCCCTAATAAAGACAAATTATCCAATCACTAAGTTGGTGTCCCTTACAGCTATCTTATATACTTGATGCTCCAATCTCTTCTTTGCAAAAATCCTCTTCTTTACCTAAACACCACTTGTCCTTCCTTTGCTCTTTCAAATACTCCTTGTTTCACGGGTGAAGCTAATCTCTGATGTAACAAACCCAATGGACTCTGCAGCATAGATGTTCTTCATATCCAATTCTTTGATCCTTTGTCCTGTGTTAACGTGATTACTGACAATTTTTCAGATTACAAAAACCAGTCATACCAGCTACACCAGTGGGAGAAAGCACTACCTGGAAAAAAATTGGTGTTTTCACACATTAACTACATATATTGATTATTTTATGTGCACCACTAGGTGGGGGCGGGGGCTGGGGGTAAGAGAGCGTTTCTCTGTGTAGCCCTTGCTGTCCTGGAACTCTCTCGCTTTGTAGATCAGGCTGGACTTGAACTCAGAGTTCTGCCTGCCTCTGCCTCTCTGCTTCTCTCTGCCTCTCTGCCTCTCTGCCTCTCTGCCTCTCTGCCTCTCTGCCTCTCTGCCTCTCTGCCTCTCTGCCTCTCTGCCTCTCTGCCTCTCTGCCTCTCTGCCTCTCTGCCTCTCTGCCTCTCTGCCTCTCTGCCTCTCTGCCTCTCTGCCTCTCTGCCTCTCTGCCTCTCTGCCTCTGCAGTGCTGGGATTAAAGATGTGCACCCTTACACCAAGCTCCCTAGTATTCCTAAGACAAATAATGCTCTTGTATATGCCAGTGCTTGCTTTGCTGATTTCTTAGCCAATTGGCACATTAAGCATATAACCGATACCCTTTTAAAAATGCAGGGACAGTTGAACATACACATCCTACCATGGAAATGTTTCTTTTTTTTTTTTTTTGATTTTTATTACATATTTTCCTCAATTACATTTCCAATGCTATCCCAAAAGTCCCCCATAGCGCCCCCCACTTCCCTACCCACCCATTCCCATTCTTTTGGCCCTGGCATTCCCCTATATTGGGACATATAAAGTTTGCAAGTCCAATGGGCCTCTCTTTCCATTGATGGCCAACTAGGCCATCTTTCGATACATATGCAGCTAGAGACAAGAGCTCCGGGGTTCTGGTTAGTACATCATATTGTTCCAACAATAGGGTTAAAGATCCCTTTAGCTCCTTGGGTACTTTCTCTAGCTTCTCCATTGGGAGCCCTGTGATACATCCAATAGCTGACTGTGAACATCCACTCCTGTGTTTGCTAGGCCCCGGCATCATCTCACAAGAGACAGCTATATTTGGGTCCTTTCAGCAAAATCTTGCTAGTGTATGCAATGGTGTCAGCGTTTAGAAGCTGATTATGGGATGGATCCCTGGATACGGCAGACTCTAAATGGTCCATCCTTTCATCACAGCTACGAACTTTGTCTCTGTAACTCCTTCCCTGGGTGTTTTGTTCCCAATTCTAAGAAGGTGCACAGTGTCCACACTTTGGTCTTCATTCTTCTTGAGTTTCATGCGTTTAGCAAATTGTATCTTATATCTTGGGTATCCTAAGTTTTGGGCTAATATCCACTTATCAGTGAATACATATTGTGTGAGTTCTTTTGTGATTGTGTTATTTCACTGAAGATGATGCCCTCCAGGTCCATCCATTTGGCTAGGAATTTCATAAATTCATTCTTTTTAATAGCTGAGTAGTACTCCATTGTGTAAATGTACCATAATTTCTGTATCCATTCCTCTGTTGAGGGACATCTGGGTTCTTTCCAGCTTCTGGCTATTATAAATAGGGCTGCTATGAACATAGTGGAGCATGTGTCCTTTTTACCGGTTGGGACATCTTCTGGATATATGCCCAGGAGAGGTATTGCTGGATCCTCCGGTAGTACTATGTCCAATTTTCTGAGGAACCGCCAGACTGATTTCCAGAGTGGTTGTACAAGCTTGCAATCCCACCAACAATGGAGGAGTGTTCCTCTTTCTCCACATCCTCGCCAGCATCTGCTGTCACCTGAATTTTTGATCTTAGCCATTCTGACTGGTGTGAGGTGGAATCTCAGGGTTGTTTTGATTTGCATTTCCCTGATGATTAAGGATGTTGAACATTTTTTCAGGTGTTTCTCTGCCATTCGGTATTCCTCAGGTGAGAATTCTTTGTTCAGTTCTGAGCCCCATTTTCTAATGGGGTTATTTGACTTTCTGGAGTCCACCTTCTTGAGTTTTTTATATATATTGGATATTAGTCCCTTATCTGATTTAGGATAGGTGAAGATCCTTTCCCAATCTGTTGGTGGTTTTTTTGTCTTATTGATGGTGTCTTTTGCCTTGCAGAAGCTTTGTAGTTTCATGAGGTCCCACTTGTCAATTCTCGATCTTACAGCACAAGCCATTACTGTTCTATTCAGGAATTTTTCTCCTGTGCCCATATCTTCAAGGCTTTTCCCCACTTTCTCCTCTATAAGTTTCAGTGTCTCTGGTTTTATGTGAAGTTCCTTGATCCACTTAGACTTGACCTTAGTACAAGGAGATAGGAATGGATCGATTCGCATTCTTCTACATGTTAACAACCAGTTGTGCCAGCACCATTTGTTGAAAATGCTGTCTTTCTTCCACTGGATGTTTTTAGCTCCCTTGTCGAAGATCAAGTGACCATAGGTGTGTGGGTTCATTTCTGGGTCTTCAATTCTATTCCATTGGTCTATTTGTCTGTCACTATACCAGTACCATGCAGTTTTTATCACAATTGCTCTGTAGTAGAGCTTTAGGTCCGGCATGGTGATTCCACCAGAGGTTCTTTTATCCTTGAGAAGAGTTTTTGCTATCCTAGGTTTTTTGTTATTCCAGATGAATTTGCAGATTGCACTTTCTAATTCGTTGAAGAATTGATTTGGAATTTTGATGGGGATTGCATTGAATCTGTAGATTGCTTTTGGCAAGATAGCCATTTTTACAATGTTGATCCTGCCAATCCATGAGCATGGGAGATCTTTCCATCTTCTGAGATCTTCTATAATTTCTTTCTTCAGAGACTTGAAGTTTTTATTATACAGATCTTTCACTTCCTTAGTTGGAGTCACGCCAAGATATTTTATATTATTTGTGACTATTGAGAAGGGTGTTGTTTCCCTAATTTCTTTCTCAGCCTGTTTATTCTTTGTGTAGAGAAAGGCCATTGATTTGTTTGAGTTAATTTTATATCCAGCTACTTCACCGAAGCTGTTTATCAGGCTTAGGAGTTCTCTGGTGGAATTTTTAGGGTCACTTATATATACTATCATATCATCTGCAAAAAGTGATATTTTGACTTCATCTTTTCCAATTTGTATCCCTTTGATCTCCTTTTGTTGTCGAATTGATCTGGCTAGGACTTCAAGTACAATGTTGAATAGGTATGGAGAAAGTGGACAGCCTTGTCTAGTCCCTGATTTTAGAGGGATTGCTTCAAGCTTCTGACCATTTACTTTGATGTTGGCTACTGGTTTGCTGTAGATTGCTTTTATCATGTTTAGGTATGGGCCTTGAATTCCTGATCTTTCCAAGACTTTTATCATGAATGGGTGTTGGATCTTGTCAAATGCTTTTTCCGCATCTAACGAGATGACCATGTGGTTTTTCTCTTTGAGTTTGTTTATATACTGGATTACGTTGATGGATTTCCGTATATTGAACCATCCCTGCATCCCTGGGATGAAACCTACTTGGTCAGGATGGATGATTGTTTTGATGTGTTCTTGGATTCGGTTAGCAAGAACTTTATTGAGGATTTTTGCATCAATATTCATAAGGGATATTGGTCTGAAGTTTTCTATCTTTGTTGGGTCTTTTTGTGGTTTAGGTATCAGAGTAATTGTGGCTTCATAGAATGAGTTGGGTAGAGTACCTTCTGTTTCTATTTTGTGGAATAGTTTGTGAAGAACTGGGATTAGATCTTCTTTGAAGGTCTGATAGAACTCTGCACTAAACCCATCTGGTCCTGGGCTTTTTTTAGTTGGGAGACTATTAATGACTGCTTCTATTTCTTTGGGGGATATAGGGCTGTTTAGATCATTAACCTGATCTTGATTCAACTTTGGTACCTGGTATCTGTCTAGGAACTTCTCCATTTCATCCAGGTTCTCCAGTTTTGTTGAGTATAGCCTTTGGTAGAAGGATCTGATGGTGTTTTGGATGTCTTCAGGATCTGTTGTTATGTCTCCTTTTTCATTTCTGATTTTGTTAATTAGGATGCTTTCCCTGTGCCCTCTAATGAGTCTGGCTAAGGGTTTATCTATCTTGTTGATTTTCTCAAAGAACCAGCTCCTTGATTGGTTGATTCTTTGAATAGTTTTTCTTGTTTCCACTTGGTTGATTTCACCCCTGAGTTTGATTATTTCCTGCAGTCTACTCCTCTTGGGTGAATTTGCTTCCTTTTGTTCTAGTGCTTTTAGGTGTGTTGTCAAGCTGCTAATGTGTGCTCTCTCTAGTTTCTTTTTGGAGGCACTCAGAGCTATGAGTTTTCCTCTTAGAAATGCTTTCATTGTGTCCCATAAGTTTGGGTATGTTGTGGCTTCATTTTCATTGAACTCTAAAAAGTCCTTAATTTCTTTCTTTATTCCTTCCTTGACCAAGGTATCATTGAGAAGCGTGTTGTTCAGTTTCCAAGTGAAGGTTGGCTTTCTATTATTTATTTTGTTATTGAAGATCAGCCTTAGTCCATGGTGATCTGATAGGATGCATGGGACAATTTCAATATTTTTGTATCTGTTGAGGCCTGTTTTGTGACCAATTATGTGGTCAATTTTGGAGAAGGTACCATGAGGTGCTGAGAAGAAGGTATATCCTTTTGTTTTAGGATAGAATGTTCTGTAGATATCTGCCAGATCCATTTGATTCATAATTTCTCTTAGTTTCTCTGTGTCCCTGTTTAGTTTCTGTTTCCATGATCTGTCCATTGGTGAAAGTGGTGTGTTGAAGTCTCCCACTATTATTGTATGAGGTGCAATGTGTGCTTTGAGATTTACTAAATTTTCTTTAATGAATGTGGCTGCCTTTGTATTTGGAGCATAGATATTCAGGATTGATAGTTCCTCTTGGAGGATTTTACCTTTGATGAGTATGAAGTGTCCCTCCCTGTCTTTTTTAATGACTTTGGGTTGGAAGTCTATCCCGTCCCGCGGGATTCAGTTATTCATGGGTGCGAGGGGGACCGCGAACCTGGAAGGAAATGGGAGGAAAAGAAAGAGAGGCGGAGACCAAGTAGAATTGTACCTATCAAGGTCTCGTTTATTAAGCTGAGGTGCCTTCTTTTTAAAGCATACATCGCGGAGAATATGGGAGGGGTCGAGGGGGAATTATACAAAGAACAAAGAAGTGGGCATCTGCTGACATGGGGGCTGAGGTCAGGTGCCAAACTTGCGGGCACTCTGCATCTTATCTCTGGAACATAGATCCTCCTTGCCAGCCTTGGGTGTCAGGCTGGGCTCAGGCGTAACTCATGTCCTTGGATGTCATGGGAACTCAGGAAGAGATAAGGAAGAGGGGACTATTATTCAACTTTACAGCCTTAGGTGTTAGGAAGGGAATAAGGAGGAAGGGGGGTGGCAACCAGCTCTTAGCACAAGGCCATTTGATTTGTTAAAGAGATTTGAGAAGGGATCACTTTCTCACGGGATGGTCTCTGACAGAAGTCAATCTTATCAGATATTAGAATGGCTACTCCAGCTTGTTTCTTCATGCCATGTGCTTGGAAAATTGTTTTCCAGCCTTTCATTCTGAGGTAGTGTCTATCCTTTTCTCTGAGATGAGTTTCCTGTAAGCAGCAAAATGTTGGGTCTTGTTTGTGTAGCCAGTTTGTTAGTCTATGTCTTTTTATCGGGGAGTTGAGTCCATTGATATTAAGAGATATTAAGGAAAAGTAATTGTTGTTTCCTGTTATTTTTGTTGTTAAAGTTGGCATTTTGTTCTTGTGGCTGTCTTCTTTTAGGTTTGTTGAGGGATTACCTTCTTGTTGTTTCTAGGGCGTGGTTCCTGTCCTTGTATTGGTTTTTTTCTGTTATTATCCTTTGAAGGGCTGGATTCGTGGAGAGATAATGTGTGAATTTGGTTTTGTCGTGGAATACTTTGGTTTCTCCATCTATGTTAATTGAGAGTTTGGCTGGGTATAGTAGCCTGGGCTGGAATTTGTGTTCTTTTAGTGTCTGTATAACATCCGTCCAGGATCTTCTGGCTTTCATAGTCTCTGGTGAAAAATCTGGTGTAATTCTGATAGGCTTGCCTTTATATGTTACTTGGCCTTTTTCTCTTACTGCTTTTAGTATTCTATCTTTATTTAGAGCATTTGTTGTTCTGATTATTATGTGTCGGGAGGTATTTCTTTTCTGGTCCAGTCTATTTGGAGTTCTGTAGGCTTCTTGTATGTTCATGGGCATCTCTTTCTTTAGATTTGGGAAGTTTTCTTCTATAATTTTGCTGAAGATGTTTGCTGGTCCTTTGAGTTGAAAATCTTCATTCTCATCCACTCCTATTATCCGTAGGTTTGGTCTTCTCATTGCGTCCTGTATTTCTTGGATGTTTTGAGTTAGGATCTTTTTGCATTTTACATTTTCCTTGATTGTTGTGCCGATGTTCTCTATGGAATCTTCTGCACCTGAGATTCTCTCTTCCATCTCTTGTATTCTGTTGCTGATGCTCGTATCTATGGTTCCAGATTTCTTTCCTAGGGTTTCTATCTCCAGTGTTGCCTTGTTTTGGGTTTTCTTTATTGTGTCTACTTCCCTTTTTAGGTCTAGTATGGTTTTGTTCATTTCCATCATCTGTTTGGATGTGTTTTCCTGTTTTTCTGTAAGGACTTCTACCTGTTTGATTATGTTATCGTGTTTTTCTTTAAGGATTTGTAACTCTTTAGCAGTGTTCTCCTGTAATTCTTTAAGGGATTTTTGTGCTTCCTCTTTAGTGTCTTCTGCCTGTTTAGCATTGTTCTCCTGTATTTCTTTAAGTGTGTTATTAAAGTCCTTCTTGAAGTCCTCTACCATCATCAGGAGATATGCTTTTAGATCCGTGTCTAGCTTTTCCAGTGTGTTGGGGTGCCCTGGACTGGGCGAAGTGGGGGTGCTGGGTTCTGATGATGGTGAGTGGTCTTGGTTTCTGTTAGTAAGATTATTACGTTTACCTTTCGCCATCTGGTAATCTCTGGGGTTAGTTGTTATCGTTGTCACTGTTTAAAGATTGAAGCAGAAGCTGTGTTCCACTCACCAGCAGTCTCAAAATCCTGTGGCGGGGGTCGTGGGTAGCTGACGGTACCCCGGTGCTGGTCCAGCAGTAAGAGGCCTGTGGTCCTACTCAGGCCGGTTTTCTGCTTCCCTAACTAATGCAGTCTCTGGTCCCGCGTGCAATTGGATTGGAGCAGAAGTTGTGCTCCACTCACCAGAAGTCTTAAGATCCTGTGGCGGGTGTTGTGGGTAGCTGACGAGTGTCAGCCGACCCTGCGCCCCAGCTGCCCCGGTGCTTTTCTGACTGGAAGAGGCTTGTGGCCCTATGTAGACCGGATTTCTCTCACCCCAACCAGAGCAGTCTCAGGTCCCGCGTGATTGGACTGGAGCAGAAGCTGTGTTCCACTCACCAGCAGTCCCAAAATCCTGTGGCGGGGGTCGTGGGTAGCTGGCGGGTGTCAGGCAACCCTGCGCTCCAGCTACCCTGGCGCTGATCCGGCCGGATGAGGCCTGTGGCCCTACTCAGGCCGGTTTCTGCTTCCCTAACTAATGCAGTCTCAGGTCCCGTGCGCAATTGGATTGGAGCAGAAGCTGTGCTCCACTCACCAGAAGTCTTAAGATCCTGTGGCGGGTGTTGTGGGTAGCTGGCGAGTGTCAGCCGACCCTGCGCCCCAGCTGCCCTGGTGCTTTTCTGACCGGAAGAGGCTTGTCGGAAATGTTTCTTTAAAAAACATAAAGGTGGAAACTTTACCTCCCCAAAAGATTTACTGTTTCTTACTTTACATTCTATAAAAGTCGAAACTTTGAAAGATATTGGATGGGTGTTTTATAGCACAGCAGCCTGGGGCTGAGCCGATGCTACCAGCTCCCCAGCCAATTTGGTGGGAAAATGAAATTGATCCCACTTGGAACGCTGGCCTTGCTAAGTCATGGGGTTGGTGGTTATGTTTTCAGTTTCACAGAAGATGGAAATGACATTTGGGTGCTGGCATGAAGATTAAAACATGGTCATGAGTTGTCATAATTTCACTTATGATAACCCCTTGGAAGCATCATTGCAAAAAGACTTCCAACCCCATCCCTGCCTCCTAGGCAGCAAACATAAAAAGTAAAAGGGGAAAGCCTTACACGAGAGGCTGAGCACCTCATTCAGGGAGCAGGAGGATTAGCTGTCGCCCCCACAACTCTGTTCCTTGGGTCGTTAGCTAACATTCATTTTCACACTATAGACGAGATTTATCAACCATCTGTCTCTGTTATGGGTCCCACTGTAATCAGCTCTCCACTGTTGTTAAATTATGCTTTCATATATTATGAAACTGTTACTGGTTCCATAAGATGGTGTAATGCTGGGCTAGAGACGTATAACCAAAATCGTGTGAGAGATCTTTGGAAGAATACCCCTAATCAGAATAAAAGAAATAATCTAAAGACTTGGTATTCCTGAAGACTCCACCTTTATATCTGATACAGGGGGTTATGCTTATGCAAAACTGAAAACAGGAACTACAGATTATATATATATATATATATATATATATATATATATATATATATATATATATTAATGCCACTTTAAAGGTAGAGTTATTGTTTGGATACACTATTGCTCTTAATCAACTAACTTTGGGGGTCAAAGTAGTTACAGATACCATGCTCAAAACCTTGCTTTGTGTTCAGGAGACACTATTGTCAATAAGCTATGATGACCATGTTCATATCACAAGTAACTGTCACTTCCCAAGGTGTTTCACTTAGGACATTTAACTCAGCCATAGTCCATTATCTTTTGGATGCAGGTGCATTGTTTATGTATTGATTGTAATAATACTGACCGTGCACTCTCTAAGTGCACCATGGTAGGAAATACATCTTTACCCTCTGGAGAGACTTTTCTATGTTACCACACAGCCTTTCAGACGTTGCCATCCAGTTTCTCGGGATACTGCCCTATTGACCGAGTGTTTTTAACTGCAGCCCTTGTTAGCTAACATACACAGCATGTCTGGAAGTTTGGTATCTACTTGCAATGACTATCTGCAATTGTTAAGCCTAAGCCAAATGGTAGCTGCCTTCCAGCTTCCAGTAATGGGACTGAGAGTGAAACTTCAGGAGCAAATCTTCCAATTAGCTTGCATCTCAAGCAAAACTGCCACATCATGGTTTCTCTATCCAGAGAGTCAGATACAGAAATGAAGGGACTTTGAATGCTGGTTTTAGAATAACTGATCCACCATTAATTATTTACTGCTGAAACATCACATTGGCTGTGAGCAGTCTCCTGATATGTGTTTTCAATATTACAGATACTCTAAACTGATAGATCAACTGCTCAAGGGCATCAAGACCATCATGACCTCTTCCTGGTGTAGCTGGTAGAATTAGTTTCCTTGGCTTTTTCCCTTTCTGGGACCATGGGCATGTATCATAACTTTGACTTTAATCTGCAGTTTTCAATGCCTCATAAACGTCATATATCATATGGTCTTTGTATTGCTCTTGATGAGTTCACAGGTGTGATAGACTTTCCTACACTTTACAGCTCGGTGAACCCTTGTCCCATAGCTCCTTCTTTTACTCCTCTTCAGGGAATACCTCTACCTGCTGAAGAAACACCAAAAGCAGTCTCCTCCCCGTTCCTCAGCAATGCAGCTAAGACACTCAGGGCATTGTGCAGACAGGCCCCATTTGGCCATGAGGCCTTCTGTACCCTGGGCACATCTGGTGATAGTGATGAGAAACGCTCATTGCTTTTCTGCCCCTCTTGAACCTTGCTCTATCGTGGAATAAAGGCATCAGCAGAGCCCAGTAAAGAGCTCTCGAGCAGCATCACCTATTATCCCCAGATTCTGTCCAATCATGATTGTGTCTCCACTCCTCAGCAACAGTCCCTGGCAGGTCACGATCGTTATGCTGGTCAGAAGAAACAGAATTTTTATAAGAAACTTGTCAAAGTATACACACACACACACACACACACACACACACACACAAATCACTTAATTGTAAAGTGATCAGTTTAGCACGAGGATCAAACAATTGTCCATATGTGTGTACAAGTGAAACGCTAGGGCACCAAAACATATAAACCTAAAAAAAAAAAAAATCATTATTGGGATCCAACGTCAGAACATGCATGGCAACTGAATAAAAGGAGAAGGTTGACAGAAATTCAGCAAAACAGCATTGAACTTATATCATCCCATGAAATAGGTGTACATTTCAAGATATCCAGAACATTCCATCCTCTGCCTACTGAATCCACATGCTTTTCAACTACAGATGGAGATCTCTCTAGGGTGAGCCAAACATTAAGCCACAGATTAAGTCTTTGTATATCACAGCTCATACCACATTTAACTGGCCAAAGTCCAGAGTTCTTTCTAAAATGGGCCATAAAATATGGAAGATATGCTCACCACCTTTGTATAAGACAGTACTGAAAGTCCTGCCCATAATGGATTTTAAAAGAGAAAGAAATTAAAGGGTATTAAAATAGGAAACAGAGAAGTTAAACCGTCTGTCCTCACAGATGATAGGAACTTATATACACACACATCCTACATATTTCTGCAGAATGTGTTGGTAGGTTATGAGCAAATTCAGCATGTTGAATTTTCAGAAATTTCAATGTGTTCATGATTGTGGGCATATTGAGAGAACTATATTACACATTCTTATTTTCTATTTATATCTATCAATCAATCAATCTATCTGTCATCTATCTATCTATCTACCTACCTACCTACCTACCTATCTCTCATCTATATTCTCAGCAAAGGATGAAGAAATCCTATGGAAGCCATCATTTGATTACACACACACACACACACACACACACACACACACACACACAGAGAGAGAGAGAGAGAGAGAGAGAGCGCTCACTCAAGGCTGCACAAGATTCCATCAGTTTATTAATTAGTCTGTCATCAACAATGGTAACATTTGTTGTATCTGACATATACTATGATAGTATAGGACTAAACACAAGGGTCCCTCAAGGTTCTGTGAAAGCTGACAGGGTCAGCACCTTCTCCATGTTCCCCTAAGTCACACAGCACATGAAAAGAACAGAAAACAAGGACAATGAATGCCATCACATGCCCTGATCCAGCAGACTGGGGCAGCAAGTCCTGAGGAATTACATTCCTGGGATGTATCTGAGCAGAGAAGAACTTTGTCTGAGAAAACTGATTTGTTTTTCCCTCCAAGATGATGTGTTTCAGACGATGGTGAGAAAATGGTGGAAAATAGCTGCTTCACATAACAACACATTTAATAACTTTTTTTTTTCAGTGCACAGGAGTATAAAAGATGTTCCTCTTTTCCATTTAGGTGGCCGGTCAGCCATTCCATTTATCTGGGCTGAATGGAGCTAAATTCTGGGCTGCATTCTGAGCCTGTCATAATTCATTCTCTCTCTCTCTCTCTCTCTCTCTCTCTCTCTCTCTCTCTCTCTCTCTCAGCTTTACTGCTGAGTGTAATTCTGGCAAGTTATTATATTTTAGTTTGGTATTTTGGAAAACACCATAATGAGACTAGAATACGTATTATATTAACTAAATGAAAATTTCTGGAAATGTGTGGTGTTTAATGGGATCTCTGTCTTAAGTTATATTTATATGCCTCTTCTCTGTAACTCTCCTTCTTTCCCAGATATGATCTGATGGAGCATTAGTGAGTAAGCAGTTTCTATACTTATTTCAAATAAACTTTCAAATAAACTTGGACTCACTTTTTCTTCCTTTGTTTTTAATAGTCTCAATGTCTCATTGGCCATAACTTCCTTGAAGGAGTGTTAAAGGTCTTAGGAGAAGCAGTAAGAAGGAAGACAAAGTCACAATTGCTACAGACAGGCTAATGACCCTCTATACCGATTTCATTATGTTCATTTCAAAGTATTTCCAAATATTCTCCTTCAAAACTGAAAACTATTTTAAGTTAATGTACATAATTATGGATTACAGTGTGATATTTAAAAATGCATCTACTGCATAATTATATTATCAGGATAATTAGCATATCGATTTCCTCAAATGTTTCTGAGTTCTTTGTGTAGAGGCAGTCAAACTCTTCTGTGTCAGCTACTTTAAAGTGTCCAATTAATCGCTGTACAGCATAATTGCCTTCCCGTGTCATCAAACATTCGAAGCTTTTCCTCCCATCTGATTGCATCTTCTGTGTCAACTTTTCTTCCTATATATATTTCTTTCTATAGGTATGCCTATAGCATACACACCCCAGGAACCATTTTTGTTCTACTCTCTAGTTGTAAGAGGTCAGCTTTTGAGGTTTCACAAGTGAGCGCCATTATTTGTCCTTATGTCCCTTACTTATTTCAGTAAGCATTATGCCCTCTATGCTCAGACATGTTACTGCAGAGAGCAGGTCTTCATCCATATTTATGACCAGATAATATGTCATTATTGTCTTCCAGAGATGGAAACCTAGACTGATTCCATATCTTTTCAATTGTGGCCAGTGATGGCACAAACGTGGACATATTGGCATTTCTGAAAATTCAGAAGGAGAGAGAGAGAGAGAGAATTATGACAGGCTCAGAATGCAGCCCAGAATTTAGCTCCATTCAGCCCAGATAAATGGAATGGCTGACCGGCCACCTAAATGGAAAAGAGGAACATCTTTTATACTCCTGTGCACTGAAAAAAAAAAGTTATTAAATGTGTTGTTATGTGAAGCAGCTATTTTCCACCATTTTCTCATCATCGTCTGAAAACATCATCTCAGAGGGAAAAACAAATCAGTTTTCTGGGACAAAGTTCTTCTCTGCTCAGATACATCCCAGGAATGTAATTCCTCAGGGCTTGCTGCCTGGTCTGCTGGATCAGGGCATGTGATGGCAGTTTCATTGTCCTGGTTCTTTGTTCTTTGTATGTGCAGTGTGACTTAGGGGAACTTGGAGGAGGTGCTGGCCTTGTCAGCTTTCACAGAGCCTTGAGGGACCCTTGTGTTCAAGCCTATACTAGTGTATTGTAAATCTGATACAGACAATGTGACCGCTGTTGATGACAGACTAATTAATAAACTTACAAAATCCTGTACAGTCTGGAGCTGTATGTGTATTTGTAGATGTAGATGGAGGGGTGTGTGTGTGTGTGTACATTCAAATTTTCCCAAAGACAATGGTTTCCATATCATCTCTTCATCCCTTGCTAATGATAGATAGATAGATAGATAGATAGATAGATAGATAGATAGATAGATGATAAGAATGATAAATAGATAGATTAAAAGAAGAATACTTAATATAGCTCTTTGACCAACTATATTTCAAATGAACTTGGATTCTTAAATCTAAATTTTCTTATTTAAGGAAATTTTGCGTGCGTCCGACTCGACCAGCAAGAACGACGCTGCAACAGGATCCTTCTGCACACGTTTATTGGAAGAGCTTGATTGTAGAGGCGAATAGACCCCGAGCCCAGAACTGGTGCTGCTTATATAGGCCTAGGAGAGGCGTGTCTCACACCCGGATTGGTTGTGCTTGGTTGATGCTTACCACCTCATTTTCATGCCTACATCTGATTGGTTAATTTCTCTCTCATCTGATTGGTTAACTTCTCTCTCATCTGATTGGTTAACTTCTCTCTCATCTGATTGGTTAATTTTGGTTAATTCTCAAAACCTCATCTTGGCAAAAAAACTTTACTGCCTATGTATGTGTGGTGGCCAGCAGAAGCCAGCGCCACCCTGCAATGGCACATGTGGCTTCCCACAAGGAAAACCTCATAAGTTAAAATTTCAAGGCCACTCTACAGGTAACAGTAAAATATTTACGTAGATACATATGATCTCATTATTACCCACAACTCAACTACTGAGTTCACGTAAATCTTTGGAACTGTAAAACAAGTTCTGTATTAGAAATGTTAAGTAAGAAATTCAGAATATAACCAAACATAGACAAAGCAAGTAATGTTCTTAGAAATGTTGATGTTAGAGTTCTATTCATGATCTCAAATAAGTTTAAGCTTGAAATCTTCCATTAGTTTCAAGAAGTAAAAATTGGCAAGAATAGTTTCTGTAGGATTGAAGAGGGATGGGTTACTGTGTGACGCACTCAGGACATTGAGTGAAAATTTCTTTACTGGACAGAAAAAAAGGGGCTGATGGGTACTGGTCATATCTCATCTCCACTTTTGGTTCCAGAACTTAAAGCAACTCACAAAGCTGCACTAGCCCTCATTTTCCTAATGTATAAATGTTGTATTGGAAGAATTAATTATGGTAATTAAATGAAATGACACATATTAAAAGCAGTACCTATATACTTTGAGCAGTACCTATATATTTTAAGGTCTTCGAAAGATTGCTTTCAAATAACTTGCATAAAAGTGACGGAGTTTAACAAAATTAATTAGAATAAAACAAAAGGAAATATTGGTTTTTTTAAACCATTGTTTAATTGTTGTTTAAGAAGAAAAAGACTTAATTTAAAGTTGTCAAGTAGGCACCGAGACAAAGAGAAGAATGATTAATGAGGAGACGTAATTTAGGGGATGGGCTGGGAACCACAGCTGTGCTACAACGATATCTTGAGAAACAGCAATATTCTTCCATTGTGATAGAGGAGTGGGAGGATGGTCAAAGACAAAAGGATGTATGTTTGGAGGTGGACACGTGAGGAGCTAAACTTGCTCTCCCCATCCCCCTATTGATTCTACAGGGCAATAGAGAAAACCAAGACAGGAAGAAACCGCAGCAGTAAAGAGACATATCTTTTACCTGTTGAAAAATCAAACTTGAACAGCATCTCTCTGCCTAAAACTAATTACATCAAGGAAAAAATTAAAGGGTAGGGCAAAGCTTGGCCTATCTAACTTAGCTGAATACCCCCAGAATTGTTCCCTACTGACAGAGGGGTGGAGATTGGCTTGTTCATATAACTGTATCAAGTACTCCGAGGCTACCCCAGTTGATAGAGGTGTCTGAAACCTCTGGAAAAGATTTCTCAGTTTACTTTTTAGCAATTTTGCACATGGTCTCTTAAGGTCCGTTTAATTATTGTTATTATACTCCCACCTACAGACTTTTTTTTTTTTTTTTTTTTTTTTTTACTGTTTTCTCCTGATTAAGTCTTCAAGAAAGCCTTTATCTTGTCTTTTTTTGGTACTGCCAGGTGTAGATTCTAGAATCTTTCTTATGCTTCAACTTTTGCTTACAAAGATTCACCTATAGATAATGAGCAAATATTTTATGCTGTTATGGAAGATAACTGGTACATATGAAATTTGTTCTTGATAGGGAAAGATAGAATCCGAATGTTACTGGGACAAAGCTTGAGGTAGCAGAGAGGCTCTGATTTAATGAGGCACAGTCCACAGCATGTTTTCACTCTTCTCGTTCCGTCATCCTGAGTTATAAAGCTCTTTCCAAACCTGACAAAAATCTTAGAGATAGAAACACTATTATCTTTCCCCAGATAAATCTTGGAAGAAACCTCAGGCAAATATTTTAAAGCCAAAGCAGCCCTCTAAAAAGTTAGGCATTCAAGATAAGAAAAGTGTTTTTGCCTGAAAGGAGTGAATTGGCCTGAGCCAGGCTGACTCCATGACACGCTGGAAACTACCAGTTTAGGAGACTAGACCTGAGTTCCCTCTTCCCAGAAATGGGCGAGTCAGTTACTGGAACAACTGCAGGCTTATGTCAAGAGGTATCCTTCCCCAGCTTGCAAAAGGACAGTTAGCCAAGCTTGAGGCCAAGAGGTCAAGAGCTACCCCTCCTTAGCATGAAGCAAGAATAATTAATCTGGATCATAGCATC
This sequence comes from Mus caroli, assembly GCF_978045245.1. Classification (NCBI taxonomy): domain Eukaryota; kingdom Metazoa; phylum Chordata; class Mammalia; order Rodentia; family Muridae; genus Mus; species Mus caroli. The sequence continues at coordinate 13,979,759 of NW_028227271.1, forward strand.
ACCCAGACCCCCAGAGATAAAACCCACCAATCAAGATATAGATCACCTACCTCTCCCTAATGTTCCTCTTTTTGACTTTAAAATTGAATCTGTGAATTCACTCGGGGTCCTTCCATCCTGATGGAATTGGGCCACATCATACAGGAATAAATGTTCTTTGCTTTTGCATACTATTTGAGTCTGGGGTATCATCATTCTTCAGTGATTCAGGAACCCGAAAAGCTAACATATTTTGATAGTGACTTTATAGAACAGACTAAAGAAAACATAAAAAGAATTATTAAGTTATACAGCATTTGCACATTTTAGAGGCTAACTAACAGGGTTCTTTGAGGCTGCCAGGGATTGGTTATAAATATTCCTAATAATGTGAAACTTGATAAATAACTAAATAATGCAAACTTATGGAGAAATACCCAGTAATATTTATATGTAAGATACTAATAAACACTAACATTGTCCTAATTCCATATCCCTAATTCTTGTTACAAGCTCTCAAAAACATGAGTAAACAAGATAATGTGTGTGTGTGTGTGTGCATATGGTGTAGCATGTATATGTGTCAATAATCATTAAGGAAGATATCATGAATTTGAGAGGGAGTTTGGGGGTACAAAAGAAGAGTTGGAAGGTGAGAGGGAAGAGTGGAAATTATGTAAATTGAGTACTTATATACAGGATTCTTAAAAATCAGGGGCTGATAACAAAAGAGAAATGGGAAAAAAAGATAGTGCAAAGAATAATGAAACAGAGAGTTGGTTCTTTGAGTAGATTTAAAAGATTGACAAACCATCAATCAGAGTAATCAAAAGGAGGAGGAGAAGGAAGGGGTCGAGCAGGTGTATTTGAGCTTACACTTTAACCCCTTGGACTCACATAGCAGATTAGCATGCATTCCAACCCTTGTCCAGAACCAGCATGGTTTGGGGAAAACTGACGTTGATAAGGAACTATTTCTCCCAGCCTTCCTAGTCTTAAAGAGACAGCATGTGTTTTTATCCAGAAATCTGATATCATTTTTTTAAAGTGAATTCTTGCCATGCATTGCTTTGCCAATATATTGTGTAAATTATTTAATCTCAATTTGGGGGTTTCTACCCCACCTTAGATCATTCAATTCCAGATAAAAGACATGAAACTCATATTTATATTTATAATAAGCTTTTAATGCACTAGAATTGAGCAGATATCTACCCTCTATGCTATCATGCTATTGTAATTGAAATTTTTGTTGGGTATAGCAGACTTGCCTGGCCTCTGTGGTTCTTATGGAACATCTATCCAAGCTCTTCTGGGAACAATCAGATGTAATTCCAATAGTTCCATCTTTATATGTTACTTGACCTTTTTTTAAAAAATGTGCAGCTTTTAATATTCTTTCTTTGTTCTGTATGTTTAGTGTCATTATTATTATGGATTATAGAGTTTCCTTTCTGGTCCCTTCTATTGGCCTTTGGTGTGTTTCTTGTACCTTCATAAGCTCTTTCTTCATGTCAGGAAATTTTTCTTCTATGATTTTTTTTGAAAATATTTTCTGTGCTTTTGACCTGGGTATCTTTTCTTACCTCTATTCCTATTATTCATATTGGATTTTTCATAGTATCCCAGATTTCCTGGATGTTTTGTTCCTGAATGTTTTTACATTTAACATTTTCTTGAATTCATCTTCAACATCTGAGATTCTCATTTCCATGTCTTGCACTCTCTTGGTGAGATTTGCTCTGACATTCTGTTTGAATTCCTAAAGTTTTCATTTTGGGCTTTTTTTTTTTTCATTCCACTATTCATTTGTGTTTTCAAGAATTTCACTTATGAATGTTAGTCATATCCTCCTTAATATCCTTGACATAATCATAATAGGCATTTTGGCGTCCTTGAATTGTGCTTCGGTTGTATTGGATTTCTCAGAACTATAGTGGAGTTGCTGGGGTTTGGTAGAGACTTATTGTCCTAACTGTTGTTGGTTATTTTTATGCTGGCATTGAGGTATCTGGGTTTGGCTGATTGTACTTCTAGGTGTTGATACCTACTCTTGTCTTTGTTGGGTGGATGTTCTATTCACTGGTTTCTGTGGCCCTCTCTAGATTTTAGCAAAGTATGCTGTCTGTGAGTTGCCTGCTAGGGAGTTCTTCTGAGACCCTGCCAGATGTGGATACTGGAAATTACCCCTGGGTAGAATGGGTTTCTAGGTATTGGGAACCAAAATGAAGAAATGGGGTAGGTTAGAAGGGAATTGCTGAAAGAGTTCATGGGATGGGGGAAGCTGGGTCTGCCATAAGGATCTGAGTAGTCTCCTGGGAATGGGGACAGAGAGGAAGGTAACCTCCAATTGGTGACCTGCTACAGGCAGCCTGTGAGGTTTAGTAATTAAAATTGGAGAAGGACAAGAATGAAAGTAAGGATAATCTGTGTAGCCATCGGGTTTCCATCAAATGCTACCATGTGTTGACACCTGAGATGAAGAAATAGGAGAAGAAGGTTTAGGAGAAGATCTGCATAGTCCACTAGGAATAGGAACAGAGAAGAAGGAGAGGCCTCAGGCAGCAGGTAGTCTGCTATATAACTGGGGATAAGGTGGGGAAGTTCACATTGTGGACAGGAGGGACCCCATGAGAAGGACAAGGAAAAGGTTCCATTTGAAATACGACAAAATTCCCAAGACGAACACCACCTTTCATTCTTCTAACATGCAGTTAAGTTAGACTTTAAATAATAATGCATTACTTTGAGATTTGATGTCATCAGCTTCACTGAGTGAATATTAGTGTCTGGTTTTAAATTGAGAATGAAGTAAAAATCCAACTCTCATCTTCTCAGAATCATGTTGTGTGGTTTAGACAGCATATAAGAATACCTCCTGGAACCTCCGGCTTGCCAAATTGTTAAGCAACTTCCCTCTCACAGATTATAATGGGCATGAACCCCCTCCCCCTTTTTTTGAAGAGTGACCTTTACTGTTTTTTAAAAGGAAGTTGGGAAGCCAGCACGTTGTTCTCTGTTCTCTGTTGAGTTTTTATTATAGTGTGAAGCTAGCTATTTTCTCTCTGTTGATATCACAAGGAGACCATTCCTCTGTGAAACTGCAACAAAAAGTTGATATTTTTTTATTGTATCTTGTTTGTTTAGCAATCCACAGAATTTTCCTTCGGAATAAATCTATTATTATATATTTCAAGTATGTAGTGAATAACAAGACCCCTCTCATCTAACAATAAGCCTTACATTTTTATTTGGTGCTTACCACACAATGCATACAATGTTAAACAATTTTCTTCTCATTATTTTAGGTTTCTGCTTAAATGCTACCAATCAGAAAAGCTAAGCTCAACCGAAAGCACACCTCTGTACCTATGGCTCTCTGATTACCTGCCTTGTTTAGCTCACAAGAGCCTTTCCAAGGCTAAAGTCTCATGTGTTTACTTGTTACTTTGCAGAATACCTCATTGCCTCTAAAAGTATGTGCATGGTGTTGAATGTTTCTATAAATTCTTCAGAATAACAAAAATGAGGCGCATACAATTCTGTCTCTGTTTCTGGTGGCATAACAAAAATGACATCCACTAAGTAAATTTACAAACAAGGAAAAATATTTCTTTTGTTTTCAATGGGTCTAGAGAAAACCTCAGACCAAAAGCACTGGGATGCAAATGTGTTTCACACTGTTTCCTAATGAAAAAGAAAGAAAGAAAGAAAGAAAGAAAGAAAGAAAGAAAGAAAGAAAGAAAGAAAGAAAGAAAGGAAGGAAGGAAGGAAGGAAGGAAGGAAGGAAGGAAGGAAGGAAGGAAGGAAGGAAGGAAGGAAGAAAGGAAGGAAGAAAAGGATAAACAAGCACCCTCACATCTCATTCACAAAAACAACAGCCCTATCCATGTGGGCTCTGCCCTCATGGACCAGTTGCCTACTAACTCTCCTAATCTTAGTTCCATCATTTTCAAAATTAGTTTTCAACATAAGAATTTTGGTGACACACAGACTCACAGACTGTGTGATAGAGGGCTGATGATACAAGGTTTGCTCTAGTCTATGTGCGTAGTAATTATATAACAAATTGTATGAGTTTGTTGCCCTCTGCCAGCTTTTTTTTTTAATTTATTCTTTTATTTGGTATTTTCCTCGTTTACATTTTCAATGCTCTCCCAAAAGTTCCCCATGCCCACCCCCCCCAATCCCCTACCCACCCACTCCCCCTTTTTGGCCCTGGGGTTCCCCTATACTGGGGCATATAAAGTTTGCAAGTCCAATGGGCCTCGCTTTGCAGTGATGGCCAACTAGGCCATCTTTTGATACATATGCAGCTAGAGACAAGAGCTCCGGTGTACTGGTTAGTTTATATTGTTGTTCCACCTATAAGGTTGCAGTTCCCTTTAGCTCCTTGGGTAATTTCTCTAGCTCCTCCATTGGGGGCCGAGTGATCCATCCAATAGCTGACTGTGATCATCCACTTCTGTGTTTGCTAGGCCCCCGCATAGTCTCACAAGAGACAGCTATTGCTGGGTCCTTTCAGCAAAATCTTGCTAGTGTATGCAATGGTGTCAGCGTTTGGAAGCTGATTATGGGATGGATCCCTGCATATGGCAATCACTAGATGGTCCATCCTTTCGTCACAGCTCCAAATTTTGTCTCTGTAACTCCTTCCTGGGTGTTTTGTTCCCATTTCTAAGAAGGGGCAAAGTGTCCACACCTTGGTCTTCGTTCTTCTTGAATTTCATGCGTTTAGCAAATTGTATCTTATATCTTGGGTATCCTAAGTTTCTGGGCTAATATCCACTTATCAGTGAGTACATATTGTGCGAGTTCCTTTGTGATTGGGTTACCTCACTCAGGATGATGCCCTCCAGGTCCATCCACCTGCCTAGGAATTTCATAAATTCATTTTTTTAATAGCTGAGTAGTACTCCATTGTGTAAATGTACCACATTTTCTGTATCCATTCCTCTGTTGAGGGGCATCTGGGTTCTTTCCAGCTTCTGGCTATTATAAATAAGGCTGCTATGAACATAGTGGAGCATGTGTCCTTCTTACCGGTTGGGACATCTTCTGGATATATGCCCAGGAGAGGTATTGTGGGATCCTCCAGTAGTACTATGTCCAATTTTCTGAGGAACTGCCAGACTGATTTCCAGAGTGGTTGTACAAGCTTGCAATCCCACCAACAATGGAGGAGTGTTCCTCTTTCTCCACATCCTCGCCAGCATCTGCTGTCACCTGAATTTTTGATCTTAGCCATTCTGACTGGAGTGAAGTGGAATCTCAGGGTTGTTTTGATTTGCATTTCCCTGATGATTAAGGATGTTGAACATTTTTTCAGGTGCTCCTCAGCCATTCAGTATTCCTCAGGTGAGAATTCTTTGTTCACCTCTGAGCCCCATTTTTTAATGGGGTTATTTGATTTTCTGGAGTCCACCTTCTTGAGTTCTTTATATATATTGGATATTAGTCCCCTATCCGATTTGGGATAGGTAAAGATCCTTTCCCAATATGTTGGTGGCCTTTTTGTCTTATTGACGGTGTCTTTTGCCTTGCAGAAGCTTTGCAATTTTATGAGGTCCCATTTATCGATTCTCTATCTTACAGCACAAGCCATTGCTGTTCTATTCAGGAATTTTTCCCCTGTACCCATATCTTCGAGGCTTTTCCCTACTTTCTCCTCTATAAGTTTCAGTGTCTCTGGTTTTATGTGAAGTTCCTTAATCCACTTAGATTTAGTACAAGGAGATAGAAATGGATCAATTCGCATTTTTCTACATGATAACCGCCAGTTGTGCCAGCACCATTTGTTGAAAATGCTGTCTTTTTTCCACTGGATGGTTTTAGCTCCCTTGTAAAAGATCAAGTGACCGTAGGTGTGTGGGTTCATCTCTGGGTCATCAATTTTGTTCCATTTGTCTTCTTGTCTGTCACTATACCAATACCATACAGTTTTTTATCACAATTGCTCTGTAGTAGAGCTTTAGGTCAGACATGGTGATTCCACCAGAGATTCTTTTATCCTTGAGAAGAGTTTTTGCTATCCTACGTTTTTTGTTATTCCAGATGAATCTGCTGATTGCCCTTTCTAATTCGTTGAAGAATTGAGTTGGAATTTTGATGGGGATTGCATTGAATCTGTAGATTGCTTTTGGTAAGATAGCCATTTTTACAATGTTGATCCTGCCAATCCATGAGCATGGGAGATCTTTCCATCTTCTGAGATCTTCTTTAATTTCTTTCTTCAGAGACTTGAAGTTCTTATCATACAGATCTTTCACTTCCTTAGTTAGAGTCACGCCAAGGTATTTTATATTATTTGTGACTATTGAGAAAGGTGTTGTTTCCCTAATTTCTTTCTCAGCCTGTTTATCCTTTGTGTAGAGAAAGGCCATTGATTTGTTTGAGTTAATTTTATATCCAGCTACTTCATTGAAGCTGTTTATCAGGCTTAGGAGTTCTCTGGTGGAATTTTTAGGGTCACATACATATACTATCATATCATCTGCAAAAAGTGATATTTTGACTTCTTCCTTTCCAATTTGTATCCCTTTGATCTCCTTTTGTTGTCTAATTGCTCTGGCTAGGACGTCAAGTACAATGTTGAATATGTAGGGAGAGAGTGGGCAGCCTTGTCTAATCCCTGACTTTAGTGGGATTGCTTCCAGCTTCTCACCATTTACTTTGATGTTGGCTACTGGTTTGCTGTAGATTGCTTTTATCATGTTTAGGTATGGGCCTTGAATTCCTGATCTTTCCAAGACTTTTATCATGAATGGGTGTTGGATTTTCTCAAATGCTTTCTCAGCAACTAACGAGATGATCATGTGGTTTTTGTCTTTGAGTTTGTTTATATACTGGATTATGTTGATGGATTTCCGTATATTGAACCATCCTTGCATCCCTGGGATAAAACCTACTTGGTCAGGATGGATGATTGTTTTGATGTGTTCTTGGATTCGGTTAGCAAGAATTTTATTGAGAATTTTTGCATTGATATTCATAAGGGAAATTGGTCTGAAGTTCTCTATCTTTGTTGGGTCTTTTTGTGGTTTAGGTATCAGAGTAATTGTGGCTTCATAGAATGAGTTGGGTAGAGTACCTTCCATTTCTATTTTGTGGAATAGTTTGTGAAGAACTGGGATTAGGGCTTCTTTGAAGGTCTGATAGAACTCTGCACTAAACCCATCTGGTCCTGGGCTTTTTTTGGTTGGGAGACTATTAATGACTGCTTCTCTTTCTTTAGGGGATATAGGACTGTTTAGATCATTAACCTGATCTTGATTTAGCTTTGGTACCTGGTATCTGTCTAGAACCTTGTCCATTTCATCCAGGTTTTCCAGTTTTGTTGAGTATAGTCTTTGGTAGAAGGATCTGATGGTGTTTTGGATTTCTTCAGGAGCTGTTGTTATGTTTCCCTTTTCATTTCTGATTTTGTTAATCAGGATGTTTTCCCTGTGCCCTCTAGTGAGTCTGGCTAAGGGTTTATCTATCTTGTTGATTTTCTCAAAGAACCAGCTCCTTGATTGGTTGATTCTTTGAATAGTTCTTCTTGTTTCCACTTGGTTGATTTCACCCCTGAGTTTGATTATTTCCTGCAGTCTACTCCTCTTGGGTGAATTTGCTTCCTTTTGTTCTAGAGCTTTTAGGTGTGTTGTCAAGCTGCTAATGTGTGCTCTCTCTAGTTTCTTTTTGGAGGCACTCAGAGCTATGAGTTTTTCTCTTAGGAATGCTTTCATTGTGTCCCATAAGTTTGGGTATGTTGTGGCTTCATTTTCATTAAACTCCAAAAAGTCCTTAATTTCTTTCTTTATTCCTTCCTTGACCAAGTTATCATTGAGAAGAGTGTTGTTCAGTTTCCACATGAATGTTGGCTTTCTATTAGTTATTTTGTTATTGAAGATCAGCCTTAGTCCATGGTGATCTGATAGGATGCATGGGACAATTTCAATATTTTTGTATATGTTGAGGCTTGTTTTGTGACCAATTATGTGGTCAATTTTGGAGAAGGTACCATGGGGTGCTGAGAAGAAGGTATATCCTTTTGTTTTAGGAAAAAATGTTCTGTAGATATCTGTTAAGTCCATTTGTTTCATCACTTCTGTTAGTTTCACTGTGTCCCTGTTTAGTTTCTGTTTCCATGATCTGTCCATTGGTGAAAGTGGTGTGTTGAAGTCTCCCACTATTATTGTGTGAGGTGCAATGTGTGCTTTGAGCTTTACTAAAGTTTCTTTAATGAGTGTGGCTGCCCTTGTATTTGGAGCATATATCCAGAATTGAGAGTTCCTCTTGGAGAATTTTACCTTTGATGAGTATGAAGTGCCCCTCCTTGTCTTTTTTGATTATTTTGGGTTGGAAGTCGATTTTGTTAGATATTAAAATGGCTACTCCAGCTTGTTTCTTCATACCATTTGCTTGGAAAATTGTTTTCTAGCCTTTCATTCTGAGGTAGTGTCTATCTTTTTCTCTGAGATGAGTTTCCTGTAAGCAGCAAAATGTTGGGTCTTGTTTGTGTAGCCAGTTTGTTAGTCTATGTCTTTTTATTGGGGAGTTGAGTCCATTGATATTAAGAGATATTAATGAAAAGTAATTTTTGCTTCCTGTTATTTTTGTTGTTAAAGTTGGCATTCTGTTCTTGTGGCTGTCTTCTTTTAGGTTTGTTGAGGGATTACCTTCTTGTTTTTTCTAGGGCGTGGTTCCCGTCCTTGTATTGGTTTTTTTCTGTTATTATCCTTTGAAGGGCTGGATTTGTGGAGAGATAATGGGTGAATTTGGTTTTGTAGTGGAATACTTTGGTTTCTCCATCTATGTTAATTGAGAGTTTGGCTGGGTATAGTAGCCTGGGCTGGAATTTGTGTTCTCTTAGTGTCTGTATAACATCTGTCCAGGCCCTTCTGGCTTTCATAGTCTCTGGTGAAAAATCTGGTGTAATTCTGATAGGCTTGCCTTTATATGTTACTTGACCTTTATCCCTTACTGCTTTTAGTATTCTATTTTTATTTAGTGTATTTGTTGTTCTGATTATTATGTGTCGGGAGGACTTTCTTTTCTGGTCCAGTCTATTTGGAGTTCTGTAGGTTTCTTGTATGTTCATGGGCATCTCTTTCTTTAGATTTGGGAAGTTTTCTTCAATAATTTTGTTGAAGATGTTTGCTGGTCCTTTGAGTTGAAAATCTTCATTCTCATCCACTCCTATTATCCGTAGGTTTGGTCTTCTCATTGTGTCCTGGATTTCCTGGATGTTTTGAGTTAGGATCTTTTTGCATTTTCCATTTTCTTTGATTGTTGTGCCGATGTACTCTATTGAATCTTCTGCACCTGAGGTTCTCTCTTCCAACTCTTGTATTCTGTTGCTGATGCTCGCATCTATGGTTCCAGATTTCTTTCCTAAGGTTTCTATTTCCAGCATTGCCTCACTTTGGGTTTTCTTTATTGTGTCTACTTCCCTTTTTAGGTCTTGGATGGTTTTATTCAATTCCATCACCTGTTTGGTTGTGTTTTCCTGCAATTCTTTAAGGGATTTTTGTGTTTACTCTTTAATGTCTTCTACCTGTTTGGTTATGTTTTCCTGCAATTCTTTAAGGGATTTTTGTGTTTCCTCTTTAATGTCTTCTACTTGTTTAGCAGTGTTCTCCTGTATTTCTTTAAGTGAGTTATTTAAGTCCTTCTTGATGTCCTCTACTATCATCATGACATATGCTTTTAAATCCAGTTCTAGCTTTTCAGGTGTGTTGGGGTGCCCTGGACTGGGTGAAGTGGGAGTGCTGGGTTCTGATGATGGTGAGTGGTCCTGGTTTCTGTTAGTAAGATTCTTACGTTTACCTTTCGCCATCTGGTAATCTCTGGAGTTAGTTGTTATAGTTGTCTCTGTTTAGAGATTGTTCCTCTGGTGATTTTGATATCCTCTATGAGCAGACCTGGGAGACTAGCTCTCTCCTCTGAGTTTCAGTGGTCAGAGCAGTCTCTGCAGGCAAGGTCTCTTCTTTCAGGGAAGGTGCACAGTTATCTGGTGTTTGGACCTCCTCCTGGCCGAAGATGAAGGCCCAAAACAGGATCTTTCCCAGAAGCTGTGTTGCTTTGGCCTGTCACAGAGCCGTTGTTTCAGTAGTCTCACCTGTGCTGACTGCCCTCCGCGGCATCCGGGAACCAAGGTGGCTCCCGCAGAACCTGAGGCAGAAGTCTCTCAGGCCGGGCGGACACCTGTGCTCTCCTCTGCCAGCTTTTAAGTGCGTATTATTCTGAATAAAGTACATTATGGTTTTGAAATAATTTCATACATCTGTAGAATTGATTCCTCAATATAGACAAATCATTTTATAATGGAATGCTGATCCTTTTTTACTACATTAAAACAATTGACTCTTTATAAAACCATAGGGAAAGACCCACGACAACCTTGCTCACAAGCCGTCTTGACTAAACTGACAGTCCAGAGCTATGGACACATAAATCCTTCTGGGAAAAACCTCTGCAGATGTGATTAATGTCTATAAACTATCGTTCCTACATGAGCCATATTTTGTATGGCTCTGTTGTATTCTTCTGACAAGAGTGGGAGACTTATTTTTTTATTATGAAAAACAAAGAAAAGCTATTTAATCAAGGCCCAGGGTCCCTGAGTTCCTCTTCACCTGCATAATGACACCTTTAGATTTACATAAAAGAATTGAGATGCTGTGAGAGACACACATAATTCATCAGCTTTGCTCAGTGTGCGGTCATTTCCTGAGCTCTGATCCTGCAGATTGGTCAAGGTTAGAAGTGTTTATCATTGTCATCATGGGAGAGACCAATCCAGCTCTTGCAAGCTTATCTCTTCTTCGTTTATAGTGTCAGCTGTCATAGATAATTGTCCTCATCTGTAGGTGGTCTGTTCTGTGAGGCTTTGCTTTTTCTGGAATCCAAGGTGGCTATAACTACTTTCCTGTATGTTTAAGGATCAAAATTGAAGAGAGAAGGTAGAATTATCTCTAGAAAGTAGAATATCAGAATAAGTAAAAATCAGAGTGCATCAAATAAAATGAACTGGGCAAGAGTGATCTCTCCCTCTAGAGAGCTCCCTGCATGTGGGCTAAGAACGATTTCCAATATGAGGTAACTTCTCCTCCATAGTCCCTGGCACACCTTATTTGAGGAAGGCTTGCACAAGTGACTCAATTGTTGTTGTTATAACATATGATCCCTTTCTTCAGCCATGAAGTTCTTCAGTGGGTTCATAAGTGTGCTCCTCCATGTCAAGTAAAGTCTCCTTTTGATTCTGATCATTTCCTCCCTTGTCTCTGAGTAACTGTCTCTGAAAACACCTTATGGTTTAATTCTGATTATCCTTCATCTCTGGATGGCAACTTGTACTAAGGCCTTCTTAAAGAAGAATATCTTCCCTGAGGATGACAGTTTCTGCCTGTGCCTGAGAGTTCTAGCCTGTGCTTCCTGCAGGCTTTTCTGCAGACTTGGAGCCAACCTCACTACCCCCGTGTTGTGCCAGTGCCTCCTATCACAGTCTCACTGCTCCTGTTTCTCTGGAGGAACTCGTTTTCTAATAAGTGCAGTGAATTATCTGATTTCTTTAATTGTATGGGAGAAACTAGGGAAAGAGAATGGTACGATTGAGTCCAAAATGTCTCCCTTTAGCCTCTGCATCAATGCTCTGAACTTTTCTATAGCTACTGTTTTTACAATATTATCTTTTATAGAGGTTGGGTCAAGATTTGTGAAAAACAAAAAGTCTAATTCTTGTTGTGGGGAGTCTAACAGATACCAACACTCAGACATGTTTTATAGTCAATTCAAAGTCTATTTCAGATGGCTGGAACTACACCCAGGTATTTGGGGACCCAGATGTAGCCCCTCATGTCCAGAAGCATGGGGATTTTGAAGGCAAAACTCACATCCTAACATCTTGCTTGGCAGCTGCAGAGCAAGCAGTTTATCAGAAGCTAAAGTAAGTGGTTACCCGGAGGAGGTTCCGGACAAGCAGGCAGTTTAGCAAAATCTGAGATAAGTTAGCTGGGGGATCTTGACCTCAGTCCAGTTTCTAGAATAGAGTTTGGTAATTTTCCATAGGATTCTTCATCAAGGAGATCAAATTCTAGTTAAACATGAAATGGCCTCAGCAAGAATACCAAATGGAGGAGCCTCTGTACTGTCTTGCCCTGTCATACCTGTGCATCTAAATTACAGTGAAAATAGATTTGTCAGTACCCCTGGAGTTTTGTTGTAAAGAAAGTTTATTAATTATGGATGACAGTATTCTGAAAATTGGACTGAGAATATATGGGTAGATATTTCAGCAAAGGTGGAATCATTTATCATCAAAAATTCTATTGAGTCTTCTATGCCATTAGAGCAGCCTTTTCTTTCAATACCTGACTACAGAAGTTAATCTTCTTTGTGGGAACATCACAGAATGGTCTCTCCTTAGACAATTATCTCGCAAGGCATCATTGATACTCTTTGGGACTTTACCCTCACTTCTTTTCTTTGCTCGTGGACTTAAAACAAGATTTAAGTCCCAGTGAGTTATATACAGTATGAAACACAAGATGTGAGGTATGGTAACACACAAAAAAAGACTGTGGTATTTTTTCCATTTTTTCATGGAAATATGGGGAATGTCTTAAGGAGTGACTCAATAGTTTGGGATCATTTTAAAGGGTATATAAAATTATATTCTGCCAAATTTATTGACATAAGTAGATTTTTTTAGATTTAACATTTGGGATGAAACTGTTTGAGTTGTTGGTTAAAATACGAATTTAAAGGTGACTTTAATTAGGTAAAATTAAAATACCAGAACTGCCTTGGTATGCAGAGGATATAGATTGAGATGTTAGAATAGACATACCAGGTAAGTACTGATATGAGCACAGGCCCACACCATAAGATCTTTATCACTATTGTGAAAATTACATTTTGGGGGAGGATTCCCAGCATCCTTGAAGAACTTTGCTGTTTCTAGGAGAGATTCCAGTGAAGCTTCAGTTTGGGGATTAAACCTTCTAAATGTGGAGAGGCAATGACTCCTGGAGCATCAGAGGCCAAGGGGCAATGCTAGTCAGCAAACTTGGGACTAGTATTCAAGCCATAATGGGAGTTAGAGTCAGAGTGATAATCTGTATTGGCTGTCGTCTGAAGGAATATTCATCAGTGGTGATGGCAGTTGCCTTGGGACAGAAATACATAAGAATCTAGATATTCTTTTATGTCTTTATTAAGCAGAAGAATCTGGGGTTCAGCTAATGTAAGTCTAAGTTCAGTCACCAAAATAAAGATTTGTCGATCATAAATCTATGGGTAGTAACCAGCCTGTGGACACAGATATCCTTACAGGGAAGGGATACAAGTCCTTTTGAAGAAAGGTCCTATTATATTGTCAAAATTGTCGACTGCTGTATTTTACAGATGCTAGAGGGAAAGTACAGAAAATAGGCAAAATATAAACCTTCAAATCAGTTAAAGAATCAGTTTGTCTGTTTGTTCATGTTTTAAGACCCCCACTACGTAGCCCCTGCTCAGCCTACAGTTCTAGTCATAGCTCAGGTTCCCTTCCACCTGGCTTAACTTCCTGCCTCTTCCTCCTGGGGACCGAGATTGTGAGAGCATATCGCCACCAAGAACGGAGTCATGTGAGATTTCTGAGTGCTTATGAGAAAACTCCAAGCAAACAAGACAAGAGTCTTAGGACTTCAGTTCCCTCTAATCGCAGAATTGATCTTGGTGTGTGCCTTCATGTCATGCTTCTCCCAGGTGTGGCCAACAGGACTGAGTTTGCTTTGGATGATTCATTACAATTGTTCATATGCCTCTTTGGGAGAACATGATTCTGCTGTGTGTGGCTTGTCCTTGTGATTGTACACTTGACTCTCCTGACTCCTCTTAGCCCTTGGAGTATACATTGTCTGATGCTCTGAATAAAGTTAGCTAATACCTGAAACTTTAGTCCCTGGCTCCATCCTTCCCAAATCCCGCTGCCTTTAGTGTGGTAAACGATTTATATATTTTATATTTTGAAAGGGGGGGTTCTTTGTGGGTTGCTCCTTCCTTTGAGACTTTTCTGAAGCATAAGCAGACTCCTTCCAGCTCCAGTTACCTGAGTATCTCAAGCAGGCTGGCTGTCTGTGGACAAATGGCATTTGTCACCCAGACTTCACAGCCTCATGAGAGAAGGTTAATGTGAGCTGTATCCATGTATCTTTAGCTGCAGGTCTTTCAGTGCTGTGGTGGGAACATTGCTCATGTGGGAGGCCGTCTATGGGGGGCTGTGTAAAGGCTACATTTCCTTTCAATCTTGCTGTGAAACTAAAATTGCTCTAAAAAAAAAAAAAAAAAAGAAAAGCCTAAAAGCTTTAAGAGAATGAACATAAGTATCTATATTATAGATTTGTATCATTTTAAATAGCAATAATAGTGGTGTTAGTATATGCTAAAATATGAACAGACTCTGAAAATATCATGCTAAGAAAGGGCCAGTGGAAACGGAGCACATATTATGTTTCCATTCGTGTGAAATGTAAACAGTAGCCAAACCCAATAAGGAAGGGTATAGTTTAGTGGCTCCCCAGGGTTACGATGAGCATTGATGATGATAAACCACTGATGATAATTAAAGGGTTTCATGACAGGAGGATAAAAATGGTCTAAAATTGGAATGATGGCTGGAGAATTTTGAGAAATTCTACAATTCTCTGAGTTATACACAAAATTTTTGAGCTATATACTCATGTAGATTATTATAGAGTTATAGTCATAGGCATGTTATTTTTGCAAACCTATGGTAAATAAACCTACCTGCTAGTAAATATTAGTTGTATAAAATAGTGCATTTAACTATGACCGATAAATCCTATATTTTAAGAAATGCATAATTCTAGCGCTGCAAGCAGCCGTAAAATAGAACAAAATAATTACTGTTTGTTTAAAGCCTCAAAATCCTTAGTACCAAAAAACTAATAAAGACTAGATTTCGGTAAAAATGTGTCAAAGACAAAACTTCCTCCTTCTTAACGCACATACAAGGATACAAACAAATTACCAGCAAATTAATTACCACACTACACCCAAGTGGGAAGAATCCTGATAATTCAAGGATGTTTTCCTAAGAAATGGATGGCCCTACTGTTTCTTATAAATAAGCAAAAGAAGAAAACTATGCATGCTTAGCTCCATAGTCAATGTTATTTTTGAGGAATTAAAATTCACGTAAGAATATTAAAATACATCTTCATTATAAGAAAGCAGTAGTTAACTTCATACTTAACAGTAAGATATATTAGGTGTTTCTAATATATTAGATGTTTAGAATTCTAACACAAAAAATGATGCGTATAGCAATAAAAGTTAAGAACAAAAAAGTAAATGTTTTAAGTTGGTGCAAAATGTGGTAGCTAATATTTCTAGGCAACTAAATATAACGAATTACTGAAATACAAAGGTCCGATTACACACCTTATAAAATCATTAGCTATATTATATAACTAAAGAGGCCAGAAAAACACTCATTTTTGTACCATTAAGTATAAATAATTATTATTCGATTCACAAGAAATAGAAAGTACTTACTTGAATAAAATATGAAACATTACCAAATACTTAAACAGATATAGTGGCACCGATACGAAGACAGGTCTCAGTAAAGATGAAATTCTTCTAAAATTAATTTGGTTAGCTTGATGTAACTCCAACCATAACTGTAGAGACCCCACTTTTGCAATTTAGTTTTCTCTACAAAAGACTGGAATAGAACATTAGAAATAATTTTATCAGAAGTGATATTAAGAGATGATGAAACATTTCAGGATTATACCCTTGTAATATGCATGACTATAATATTAGTAGAGAGTTACAGCATTGGGTCACATTGCAAGGCCATCATTACACTTGGATTTTGATAAAGATAGCATTAAAATGCTGAGTATAGTTAACTATATGATAGTTGTCAAATTGTTCATCTTTTAGAACTAAAATTAACAGATCGATATCGTAGGGTCCACCTGCTAGTGTATTCTGCTGGTGTAAAAAGTATGAACTAAAACTAAATACACTCTCACCATTAGCCTTCCTACATTGCACCAGGGTAAAGTCGGGCCAGGAACACTCTTTGATTTTGTAAATAAAACGTTATTGGACATAACCGTATCTGTGCAGCAGCATGTTGTTCATGGATCTTTCTGCACTACGACTGAATACCGCGGCAGAAACTACCCAGCACCCAAAGCCCAAAAGTTTTACTACCTTCAACCTTTCTTATTTCTTTTATTTTCTTCCCTTCCTCTTTTTTCCTCTGCCTCCTTTTCCTCTTATTCTTCCCCCTCGCTCCTTCCTTCTCACCCTTCCTCCATCTGTTAGCTTTCTAGAAGAGCTATTTTAGTTACTAAAACTTAAAACTTTTAACAGACCTATTTTTCTGTGCCTCAGAAATAGATTATAATGTATTTTGAGAACAACTGCCTCAACGTGCCCTCTCCAATTCCTCCTGGATTCCCTTATGCACGAACCTCCCAGTCCCATGGTCTATTTTTTCAATCTACTGAGTCCAATTATTGCTGCCAATATGCACAGGTGTTGGGGCCATTTCCTAGGTCACTGGCATCCTAGCAGGATCAATGCTCTTAGAGAAAGCTGGCTCTACCTCTGATAGCCATCTGCAGCCACCAATAGCTCCTTACCTTGGGTGTTGCTTCCTGAGGGACTTCCTCATTCTTGCTAGAATGTTGATTGGCCTGACTTTGAACAGTCAGCCACAGCAGCTATGAGTCCTTAATGTTAACACATCAATGTTGTCGGGCAGTGGTGGCACACCTTTAATCCCCGCACTTGGGAGGTAGAGGCAAGACTGATGTCAGTCTTTTCACCACCTAGTCTGAGGTGTTCCTTGAACTCAGGAAAAGGTGGAATATGACATAGATGTCCCTGGAGGCCTAAGTTATGAGCCTATATGTTAACCATAGCCTACTGCAAATAAAAGCATCTCAGGTGAGGGCAGCATTGCTCTGTGCACACAGAGAGACATATTTAGAAGTCATCAATACTTTATGTTCATTTACCAAAACCAAATGTTGCAGGACTTTCCCTGTCCAATCACATTAGGGCAGTGGGAGGCTTGTGATTGGACAGGGGAAGGGAGGCAGAGCGATGAGTTGAGGAGACAGAGAGAGTGGTCTGAGGAGGAAAGGGAGAACCAGAATGGAGGCTGACGTGGTGTTATCAAAAGGTTACAATAATTGTGTTAAAGCTTTATCATTATCATTTGGCTCTGAAATTATTGCATTGGCATCTTGCAAATTGTGTTATTATTGATACATAAGTCTGATTGGCTAATTAAGCATTAAAAGTCTTGATTCTACCAGGTAATTAGGTATTGAGATGGCTAACCAGGGGTGCATGGAGTGTTGCATGAAAGTGAGAGGATCTCGGGGCCCATCCTAGAGATGGCCTGGTGGGAGCCATGTGGCTTAGCAGGGTTGGTGAGTTGGCAGACCGAGAGACCAAGCCAGTGAGATCACCTGGCACATTAGCTAGCTCTAGCTATTTTCCACAACAATCAAAAGCCTTATAGCTTGATTTCAGTAATTCTTTGAGAATTTTATACAATTTATTTTGAACATATTAGTGGGGATTTTTTGTTTTTGGGGTTTTTTGTTTGTTTGTTTCTTGAAAAGGCATGTTTTAAATGTGTAGGGTTTTGTTTGGTTTTTGGATTTTTTGGGGTTTTTTGTTGTTGTTGTTGTTGTTTTTCTTTTTATGTGTGCATTTTCATCCTGGATGTTGACATTAACATCTCAAATTTGATGCTGGCACTGTCTTGACCTTTCCAGAAAGAGTCAGAGTGGCCTCCAACTTCTGTTTTTATGGAGAATTCTGGTGTTAGAGATGCTAAAATGATGAAAGATAGTGTGGTAGTTTGAATATGCTTGGCCCAGGGAGTGGCACTATTAGGAGGTGTGGCCTTATTGGAGGATGTGTGTCACTGTGGGTGTAGGCTTTAAGACCCTCGTCTTAGCAGCCTAGAAGCCAATCTTCTGCTTGCTTTCAGAACAAGATGTTGTTCTGCTCCTCCTGCACCATGCCTGCCTGGTCACTGCCATGTTCCCACCTTGATGATAATGGACTGAACTTCTGAACCTTTGACCTTGCCCCAATTAACTGTTGTCTTTATAAGAGTTGCCTTGGTCATGGTGTCTGTTCACAGCAGCAAACCCTAACTAAGACAGTATGTCTTATGATTGATCTAATGTATAGTTTCCCACACCATCTAAACATTAATTTTTGATGGGTGAAGAGTTTAACATATAAGGCAGGCATGAGAACATCAAAGGAGGTAGAAATGAATATGTGAATGGTCTTGGTAGTGAAGAAAACATTACCAAAAATGGCAACAGAAAAAAACATAATGGATAGATAGATAGAGAGATGTTTTGTTGTTTGTTTGTTTTTGTTTTATTTTGTTTTGTTTTTTGTACTCATCGTGGATGGGAATTTATTCGAGTCAATCTTGGAACCTCCTGTTCTCTGTCTTTATTACAAAGACAATGTCACTTTCAGGTTATTTTGAGGCTTAAATGAACCACACTCCAACATGGAGCTGATGATTACAACATAGTATGGAGGGGATGTATATTTGAGCTTTTTGTGACTTTTTTACAAAGCAAATAAAGACTGATATCAATAAAAAATTTACCATGTATATTTATATCCTGTAAAAATTTTTCCTTATTTACAAATGTAAGCTTTCATATCCCCCAAATAAAGTCGTTTGTATTCTTTGGTTAGTTACATTCTAACCACATATAATAGATATTTTATAATGGCAAATACATTGGTTAGCATTTTTAAAACCCTATTGCTTTTATTCATTTTATATCTCAATATTTAAACATTCTTTTCTGCTTTTGATATTTACTTGAAAGCAGAACCATCTAATCTCTGTCATGCTCATATTGAAAATGACTGACAGCTCTAGAAAGATGGCACATGGCATATGTTCTGTTTGATGACTTTGTGTGCACATGTGGGTACAAGCATCCTTTGCCTTGACCTATTTCTACACATTTCAGAGGAGGGTAGAGGCTGTGACTGATAATACAATCCACTCAGCTTTCACAGACATTAAGTTCATTATATTATGCAAAATTTCCACCCAGTCAATCCTAATAGAACATAAACAAATCCTCCTGGAACCCATCTTGTCTTTAAACAAATCTAAACAGGGCAATGAAATTTGCATATTCTAATCATGCTCTGTCAGTACAAATGCACAACTAAGTTAACACAGTGAACAGTGCTCTGGCAAAGCTTGCTGAGAAATCATAACTACAATATAATCATCTTTTTCCCCCTGAGCAGGAGAAAGGATTTGTTGTATGATGTTGAGATAATTTCAGTCCTCTGGAAGTTTGCCCTGACACCAGGCATCAATTAATCAAAAATAGAAATGCCAAATAAAAATAACACGATGAATAACTAATCAACAACAACAACAACAAAAAATCACATGGGAATGCATCTAAATATAAATGGCAGATATTTAGTCCTCATACAGAAAGAGAAGAGAAACAAAGAAGTAAGCAGCACATCTAGGAAAAAATAGACACCCAAGTCAAGGACTCTGGGGAAGCAGCTCCACTGCATTAGAAAAGGGAGTCACATGAGCACGCCTAGAAACAAGCATCATATATGTGAATTTACAACATGTGGGCTGGTTGGCTTTTATCAACTTGACACAAACCTAGACATATCTGGGAAGAGAGAATCTTAGTTGATAAAATGCTTTCCATAAGATTCACTTGTAGACAAATCTGTTGAACAGTTTTCTAGGTCAACGATTAAAGTGCCAAGTCCACTGGGAGCAGCGCTACTTTTAGGCAGGTGTTCCTAATGTTGTTTAAGAAAGCAGGGCGAGCAAGCCATGTAAATGCGCAATGCAGTAAACGGCAATCCCACATGGGCTTTTCTCTGATTCCTGTGTCTAGTTTCTGTTTTGACTTCTATCTTTTTAAATTTTTTGATGTTATAATTTAACTACAACATTTCTCCCTTCTCTTTACTCCCTCCAAACCCTCCCATTTACCCTCCCTACTTGCTTTCAAATTCAGGACCTATTTTTTCATTAATTGCTATTGCATACATGTATGCACATATATTCCTAAATATAACCTGTTCAGTCTGTATAATGCTACTTGTATGTATGTTTTTAGGGATGACCATTTGGTAGTGTGCAACCAGTTGCTGTGCTCTTCCCTCTCCTGCTCCCAGCGTTCCTCATTTGCCTATAATTCTTTGTACAGATTTGGACCCTCGTGGGCTTTTCTCTGTCCAGCAGGTGTGTTCATTGGTGCTCTCCTTGTTCAGTTTATGTTCACTATGAGATAAAATGATATACACATAGGCTGAAGACATTGGTGCCATGGGAAAAGTAATGGGGAGCAGCAATGTGCACAATTGCATGCTGGGAGCTGGAAGCTGCCATATTGAGGGCCACATCACAGGTACTCAATTTGTCTCTTGCCTTGGAGAGCAATCATGAAATTGCTTTGAAACCCTTGTAGTTCTCCATATGGGTCATGTAAGTTGCAGGGTGGAGCAGCAGCAAGCTTCAGTGGACAGATTAAGGCTAGAAGAAATAATGCACAAAGATTGCTTTATTCTCATGTTAATGTTATTTTATATAACTTTAAGAACCTGTGGCTGTGTAGGTCATAGGTCCTACTACTATTCTGTTGCTGAAGTAACAATGTGAAATGTTCCTATAAATATGTATCCTTATATAAATATGTATCCTTATATAAATATGTATCCTTATACTCAGAGATCTGCGCAACCCTCAGTCTTCCTGAGCAAAGTTCTGTGCTTGTTTGTTTGTTTGTTTGTTTGTTTTGCAGTGCATGGAGACTAAGGCAGAGATTCACAACTGATTGAAGAGTAGAGGTGTGACTGTACATGCTCAGGACTAAATGAGCCATCTATACAAATCACCCCTGCCCCCCAAGACCTGGGAACATGGTAAGAAGAGAGAGTGGAAAGATTGTGAGAATCTGGGATCAAGGAAGATTGTTGTGAAATGTCTTCTGGATAAAACGGGGCTATTGTACTCATAAATTCACAGCAGATGTGGTTGCCAGCACAAAATCTGCACAAGATCAAGCCAGACAACAGTCCAGTATGCAGAGGGAAGGGATTCGTGATTGGCAGCTTATGGCCTCTGAGGGAAGGAGGGTCAGTTTTCTTCAGGGATGTGGCTACTAGTAGGTTGCCCATGCTCCAATGGATACTACCCTGCACCCATGTGTGTATGGACAGCACTAGTTATGATTTAGAAGGTTATAAAACAGCAAAAGGGAGGGGCATATGAAGGTGGGAGGGGTGTCAGAAGTTGGAAGGTAGCAGAGGGGGTAAATATGACAAAATTATATGATTGTATAAAAGTATTCCCCTCATAAAAATGTCTGGGGTATAATTTAGTGATCCTCAATTTATTCTGGAAGAAAAAAGCAAATAGGAAGTCACAATTACCATGATACCTAAACAACACAAAGACATAACAAAGACGAAAATAACAGCCCACTTTCCCTTAAGAACACAGATACAAAAATTCTCCATAAAGTTCTTGCAAACAGAATTTAAGAGCACATCAAAATGCTTATCCTACATGATCAACTAGGCTTCATCCGAGAGATGTAGGGGTAGTTCTACATACATAAATTGATAAATATAACCCAACACATAAGTAGACCGAAAGGCAAATGATATGATCCTCTTCTCAAATATATAGAAAATACCTTTGACAAAAATCCAACATTCCTTAAGGACTAAAGCCCTGGAGAGACTAACGATATAAGGGATACATCTCAACACAATAAAGACAAATTACAGCAAGCTGACAGACAACATCAAAAAAGGTGTGGGAGGATTCAAATCATTTCCAATAAAATTAGAAATAAAGCAAGGATGTACACTCTCTCCACAACTATTCAATATAGTACTTGGATTCTTAGCTAGAGTAATAATAAAACCGAAAGACATCACGGAAATATAAATAGGAAGGAAAGAAGTCAACGTATTTTTATTTGCATATAAGATTGTATACTTAAGTGACACTATAAGTTCTACCAGAAAAGTTGTATAACTGATAGACACTTTCAATTAAACATAACCTTACAAAATTAACACATAAAAGTTAGTATCCTTCCTATATACAGATGAAACAGATCAGAAAAGAACAAGAAAACAACTCCTTTCACAATAGCCTTGGAAATATCTTGGGATAACTCTCATCAAGCAAGTGAAAAGGTTATATAATAAAAACTTTAAGCCATTTAAGAAAGAAATTGAAAGTTCTCCCATGCTCATGGATCAGTAGGCTTAATATAGTGAATGTGGCCACCCAACTGAAAGCAATCTATTGATTCAACAAAATCCCCATGAAAATTTCAACATAAATTTTTAACAGAAAGTAGAAAACTAATTTTCAGGTTCATATGGAAACATAAAAACCCCAGAACATCTTTCTAAAAGTCGTGAATAATAAAAGAACTGGTCACCATCCCTGATCTCAAATTGTACAATAGAGCTATAGTGAGAAAAATGTCATAGTATTGGGGGAAAAAACAGACAGGTTGATTAACGCAGTCAGATTGAAGCCCCACATCTGGAGTTCACATGTCTATAAGGACCTGATTGTTACAAAATAATATACACTGGAACAAAAAGACAACATCTTCAATAAAAAGTACTGGTCAAACTGGATGACTGTATATATAAGAATATAAATAGATTCATATTTATTACCCTGCACAAAACTCCAGCTAGATGGAGAACTTCAAAATAAAGTCAGATACCTTGAATCCAATAGAAGGGAAAATGGGTAATAGTATTAAACTCTTTGACACAAGAATAGACTTTCTAAATAGCATACAGATAGTATAGGCACTAAGACCAACAATTAATGAATTAGGAATCATGAAACTTAACAGTTTCTATATGGCAAAGGAGACCACCTTTTAGACAAAGTGACAGACTACAGAAGGGAAAAATTTTTTTATTAATCATATATCCTATAGAAGTTTAATATCTAAAACATAAAGATTAAAAAAAAAACTAGACACTGCAAAAAATAATCCAATTTAAAATGGGGTATAGAAATAAACAGAGTTATCAAAAGATGAAACGCAAATGGATGAGAACCATTTGAAGTAGTGCTCTGCATCCTTAGTCTTCAGGGAAATGGAAATCAAAACTTCTTTGAGATTTCATCTTAGACCAGTCAGAATGGTCATTAGCAATAAAACCAATGACAGCCCGTGCTTGCAAAGATATGGGGTAAAGGGAAAACTCGCTCATAGCTGGTTGGAGTGCTAACATGTACAGTCACTATGAAAATCAATGTGACACTTCCTCTGGAAGATGAGAACAGATCTACATCAACATCCCATTATACCACTCTCTTGGGCAAAAACTCAAAATATACTTCATCCTACTAAGGAGACACTTACTCAACCATGTTCATTGTTACTCCATTCGTAATAGCCAGAAATTGGAAACAGCCTAGATGTCTTTCAGGAGAGATGGATGGATAAAAATATTTACAGAATGGACTATTACTTACATATCAAAAATAATAAAAATTTGCAGCTAAATGGGTGGAACTAGAACAAAATCATCCTGAGTAGGAACCCAGACCCCCAAAGGAAAATATGGTAGATACTGTCTTACATGTGGAAACTAGCTTTTAAGCCTTTAATAGGCATGCTAGTACTAATAAAACCACAGAGGTGTTTTTTAGAGTAAGGAACTATAGGGAAGGAGAGGACCTCAGAAGGAAATAATAGAATATATAGTTAGAAATACGAGGGAGGCTGCAAAGAGATGATCAAGTAGAGAAATGGAGGGAATGGGGGTAAGGAGACAATGGCAAGAAGGACAGCAAACTCTAAGGGCCATCTGGGGAGTCATACAGGAACATACTACACTAGAGCTTATGTATCCCAGACTGCCCTTCAATATACTATATAGCTGATGATGGCCTTGAACTGCTTCTCCTGCCCGACCTCCCAAGTGCAGTGATGATAAGCATGAATGATTTTTTTTAATCTTTTCACTTGCTCTTGCATTGTCAAATCAATTGAATATAATTGTGGACGTGTATTTCCAAGCTCCAAACTTGTATTCATCCATACATATGTGCTTATACCACAGATGGAGTGTTGATTACAGTTCCTTCCTAGGAAGATTAAAAATTAAAGAACTTCTGAGTTCAGATTTGTTTTGGTTTGTTTTGTTTTCAGGGATTCTTTTCACTGAGCTCTAAAGATTTCTCCTGAGCGTCATGAATTTTCATAAAAATTTTATCCTTCATTTGACAGTTTATTCAAAGCAGTTTGTCTTAGTTAGGGTTTGACTGCTGTGAACAGACATCTTGACCAAGACAACTCTTTTTTTTTTATTAGATATTTTCTTCATTTACATTTCAAATGCTATCCCCAAAGTCCCCTATACCCTCCCCACGCCCTGCTCCTAACCCACCCACTCCTGCTTCCTGGCCCTGGCATTCCCCTGTACTGAGGCATATGATCTTTGCAATACCTCTCCTCCCATTGATGGCCAACTAGGCCATCCTCTGCTACATATGCAACTAGAGACACAGCTCTGGGGGGGTACTGGTTAGTTCATATTGTTGTTCCTCCTATAGGGTTGCAGACCCCTTTAGCTCCTTGGGTACTGTCTCTAGCTCCTCCAATGGGGGCCCTGTGTTCCATCTTATACATGATTGTGAGCATCCACTTCTGTATTTGCCAGGCACTGGCAAAGGCAACTCTTATCAGGACATTTAATTGGGACTGGCTTACAGGTTTAGAGGTTCAGTCCACTATCATCAAGGCAGGAGCATGGCAGTACCCAGGCAGATGTGGCAGAGGAGCTGAGGGTTCTACACCTTCACCTGAAGGCTGCTAGGAGAAGACTGGCTTCCAGGCAGCTAGGATGAGGGTCTTAAAGCCCAGGCCCACAGTGACACACTTCCTCTGATAAGGCCACACCTATTCCAACAAAGCTACATCTCCAACTGCCACTCCCTGGGCCAAGCATTTTCAAATCAACACACAGGCAGACCAATTGAGATTTTAATGGAGATTATATTTGGTTATAGATTGATTGTGGTGGTCTCATGGGGCTATTCAATTGAATCAGGCATGTTGCCCAACACCTTGCTTTGAAGTATATGTCTCTATAGCAGTTTTCTTTCTCACTAGTCAATACATTCTACACAGTAGATCTTGTTCTTTACTTTTAAAAAGCTTTGAAAAGTCTTGAGAAGTTCTCAAATATCTTTTAGATTCTGAAAGTATTTAGTTTGTTGAGATCCTTAAAAGCTGAAGTGTGACTAACACGATATCTTCAGTTCTTCACCAAAGTGGGTCAAATTTGTTGCAAATATGATCATTCACTGTTAAACAAAGGCACAGGCAGTTTGATTTTGAAGTAGGTCCAAGTATGCCTGTGAAATTCGAATCTTTTCTCTCTGCAGCTTGTAAGCCCCACTTTGAATACATGCCTTTTCAAAGTTGTTATTTTAGTTTAGTTATTTGACAGCTCTTTGCTTTCTAATCATATCATATATTTTTGAAATCCCTCAAATAAACATGGTAATACATACTATTTCAGGATTCCAGAGACATTTCAGTCCATAAGTAGTGACAAAGGGTTTAAAATAGAAATATGCAGGTGATTTGGCTTTGGCCATGACTCATGAACTATTCACAAGCAACAGGGAAATTATAGTTACTCCACACAAGCCATCTTTTTCACTAAGGATAAAGAAAATGTTGCTGTATGTATTCATTCTTTGGACAAAAAAATAAATGAGTATACTTTTAAGGTTTAAGTGGCCACATCTGTTTCTCTGGTTAGTCATGCCATTAATACAATGAGATGTGGTTAATGCCCAGCAGACATGGTATAGATTATTTTTGGCTCATAAAATATGTTGCCTAGAGACTCCCATACATATCTCTCCAAAAAGGTTTCACATAACCAATGCCAGCTCATATGTGCTATTATTAGCCCTGAATTACTTGATAAACCTACCAATAATTAAACTTGATCAACAATTTGATGTGATCTGGAACAGTGGCTCTCAACCTTCCTAATGCCACAACCCTTTAATATAGTTCCATGTACTGTGACGACTCCCAACCAGAAAATCATTTTCATTGCTACATATAACTACTGTTATGAACAGTAATGCAAATAGCTGTTACACAGGATATCTGACCTCCGTGAAAGCATCGTTCAACGTTTTGTGAATCGCTGTTCTGGAATCAGCTATGAAAAAGATCTGTTTACAGATCTGTGAGGGCATTACCAGGAAGAATTAAGTGAGAAGACCTTCCCTCAAGTTATGTAGGGCAACGTAGAGGGCAGCCCAGCTACAAGGATATCTAAGGAAAAAAAAAATCAACATTGGTTTTCTGCCTGCCTTCACTTCTTTTTAGAATGTGCTTATGCTGTTGCTGCTGCTGCTGTATCATACAACTTGCCTTCTAATGTGTGGATGGAAGACCATCCTCTCTCCAAGAATCTTCCTGGATCTTCCAGTACCAGATTGGAAATATTGATGCATCCAACTTTCTGACCAGAGCATAGGTACGTACCAGATCCTCAACCTCTACAGCCAGTAAATGGCTACCATCAGAACCTACCCCAAATATTATTACCTATTCTAGTAAATAACCGCATATTATATGTACATATATTAACATATATTAATGTAGGTTCTACTAGACCATCATGACCAATAAAGATCGTGGTACAAGTTGTGGTCCTAGAGAAACATTATTGTAAAGATGAATTTTTCTACTGGGTTTAACTCCGTCTGGAGCTGACTTTCTAATTGACTGAAACCTAAAATTGTTAAATATATACCTGGTAGTATGGCAAAACTAATAATCCATAGTGTACTTAATTATGTAAAATAAATGTGTTTAACATTCCTGGTAGTAAGAGGCAAAGAACTTGGGGTGTGTGTGTGTGTGTGTGTGTGTGTGTATGTGTGTGTGTGTAGTTGCTATTTTAGAAACTGTGGAATATAACAGTATTTGTTTCTTTCTTCTCACATCTCAGGACAAAAAGTAACAAAGAAAAAGAATGAGTTCAGAGTTGAAGTCATAAACAATGTGGAACCTTTCACTCCCTCAGAGATCGTTCAGGAAACCATAGACCTGGAATTGGCAGAAATCCAACTCAAGCCCATGTCATCTTCATCTGATTATCTGCTTGTGATACAAGTTTAAGTCCAGACTTGAAGGCTATGTGCAGTTAAAATGAGGTACTGACTGAGGAAAAGTGGGACCTTAAAACAGGGTGGAGATGTGCTAAGTGACCTTGGTGGGTCCCATGACACCGAATTCTGATTATTGTGGCTTTGTTTCATATGAAGACACTGTCCCCACACTGAGTGGTGGATGAATCCCGATCCACACCCCCAAAGTAGTGCCATCTCCACATGTTAAAAATAACTTAATCCAACATTACCAGTGGAGTCACCCCCAATATCCTTCTATGAAGGATACGGTAACAAAGATCCATACAATGAATACAGACACACATCACCCATATTTGTATTGTTGTTGTTGTTTTTTCCTAGAACCAGACTCAAGTCTCATCAGGCTACAAAAGTTGACATACTTTTGTATGTTACCCAAGGGCAGGTGAGCAACCCACCTAAAGAATTTCCTGAGTTTCCTAATTCTTACAAACAGTTTGAGGATTATGTAAAGCAGATCTTAAACTTGTAGGACAATATAAAAAGGAATATATAGCCAGATCAAGCTAAATTTATCAATATGGAGTTATCATTGAAGATCTCAAGGATTTACCATTGAAGGTCTTCACAAAGGTGCTAATGTTTACCTGGTCGGTAGGCTGAAGTGTGCACCAGAAGATGACCAGCTGGGAGGAAGATGGAGACATCGGATCTTCTTTGAACTCATGATGCAAAATGGATTTAAACACTCAGAAAAATTGGAATGCTAGTGTGGATTTGCCATGTAAAATCTCTTTCTCTAGAACAGAAGGGATGAAACCTCCATTATTACTTAAAGGATAATACTTGTCAGAGGCGTCCCGAATCCCTGGAAAGGTACGTTAAAGTGTAAAGTTCCTTGGATGACTTCAAGGCTGGGCTATGCCCATTGTCAATCCTTAAGAACTTTCATCAAACTCTCCTACATTTTCAAAGTCTTACCAGTCGTGCATCTGATCTTTAGATGTTTACAATTCAAAATTAGCCTCGCCTACATCTTATGCTGCATGAAATGATAAAGGGTTTGCTCACCGTACCGTAACTTAAGACATACATGCGAGTGTACTATTCCAGAGTGTCGGTTTCATTTTCAATGCGAAAAGTATTGTCAAGTGTCCATAGGAAGATGTATAGGAAATCAAATTAGACTCGGAAGGTTGTTTAGTGGTTCTCGAATCAAGGCATGGGAAACCGTTGATTTGATTACAGTGCCTAATAGCCTCCTTCTTAACAACTAAAGCAGTGTACACCCACAGATGTACCTAACTGCCAAATAAGACAGGTTTACTTCTGGGCAAGCCAGGGACAGTACTGTGGTATAGCACAGTTCCAGTGACTCTGCCCATATGTTGATCTACAGTTCCAGTGGGTCTGCCCACATGTTGACCTACATAAGTAGGTCACTGTACAACCTTGGAGTTGTACAAGAGGAATATTCCTGGCAGACTCATTTTTTCTCTGAAGAGCTTTTAAATGTACACAAAGAATAAGAACGAGTTCAGAGTTGAAGTCATAACCAATGTGGAACCTTTCACTCCCTCAGAGATCGTTCAGGAAACCATAGACCTGGAATTGGCAGAAACCCAATTCAAGCCCAACTTAATGTGCCCACAACAGTCTTTTGCCCTTTCTGGTGATAGCCTCTTCGTAAGTGGCAATTTCCTTCACTGAGTTTTGCACGACACTACCTGTTTCTCAACACTATCTTGTCATTGTCAGAAAGCTTGCCTATGAAATATTTAAAGTAACCATAACAATAACAACAACAAAAGCACTGCAGTCAGGCTGTGAAGGTGCACACCTTTAATCCCAGCATTTGGAAGCAGAGGCAGGCAAGTCTCTGAGTTCGAGGCCAGCCTGGTCTACAGAGGAATTTTTTTCAGGACAGCCAGGGCTATACAGAGAAACTCTGTCTCAAAATAATACATAAATAAATGAATATTTTAAGCAAGGTATTTCATAAGTATGGTATTTATTATATTTTATAGCTTTTATAAAAATTACAATAGAGCTTCCAAGAGAAACACTGCCCAAGACTATGATTCTTTGAACCTGTTCATGTAACTGTATGACTTGAGCACAAAATGACAAACGTACACTCATGGGTTGACAGCTTTGTCCCAGCTATTAGTCCTGCTTTGGGAAATGCTGGGGACTTTGGAATATGGGACCTAACTTGGTAGCCAGGAGGAAAAGGTCCTTAGGGTTGGATGTATCTTTCTCTGGCTTTTCCTGTGTCCATCTTGTAGCTTCCTACCCACCATGAGGTAAGACACTTTGTTCTCCTTTCTCCACACAGCATTAAGCTCTGCTTCACTATGGCTTAGGTGTGGTAAGGACAAGTGGCTATAGGGTGAAAACTCAAGCCATGAGCCAAGGTAGGTCTTTACTCTTCTTAACTTTTCTGTGCAGTATTTTGCCTCAGTAACAGAAACTTAGATGGGCAGACACCACAGTCTAAATACGCTTTAGCCAAGTCAGTTTAAACTACTGGTATAGCGAAAGAAACGACACAAAAAGTGACCTTTTGACGCCATAGCACTACTCAGTGTCCCCTGACTCTGATGTCGATGACTCTTACAAGTTATCAAACTGCTTTGTTACAGTGATCCTGTGCTAACAAGAGCAAGTGATCAGGAGGTGGCAACCACTCCACACTTATTGGTAAATCATATGAGCACAGGTGACAGAAAATGAACCCAACTAAAACTCAAGGAGGGCCGCCTTCTTTCTACCTCAGGAAAAGCTCGAATTCTGCAGCACAGGGCATGTGGAGCTACGACTTCTAAAAATTTCTCAGTGTGGCTTAAGTGTCTTTGAATCAACCGTCTGATGAGGTTACCAAACCAACCCAAGTCTGCAAAAGACAATTGACTGATGTTCGATGGGAGTTTAGCCTTGAAAGATACCTTCACTTATAGTGAGAGCACTGGCTGGAAAAGAGAAGGATCCTGTCAGTGTCTCTGGTATATAGGAGATTTCAGAGCTAACTACTTGGTGTCGGGTAATGTGTTAAAGGCTCATCCCCTGTGAGGACTAAGTCTCCCGCTCTCAGCATCCTTTAGCTGCCTGTCATTCTTTCTTGAGGGGTGGAATCCCGCGAGATCTTCTCCTTCTATGTTAGCTCTTCCATAGGCGTCTCCTTGCTCAGTCTCATGTTGGTAGCCATATTGCTGTGATCTCGTGGGTGAATCTTCCGGTCATTTCCAGGACACTCGATCTCACAGCAGCAGATTCTCTGATCTTCTGGCTCTTACAAGCTCCTGCCCCTCTCCCACAGTGTTCCCTGAGCCCACACTGGTGAGTGCTGGCTAGTCCTCAGTGCTATTTAATATTATACCGTGCAGCTGGACTATAATTTATGTATTTCCTACCCCCTAAGAGCCTATACGGATTGGTTCCAGTTTACTGAAGTAAGGTCGACAACTCTGCTCTGAAGTTTTGTGTTTGTGCCCTTTGCCAAACAGACCCTAACTCCTCTCACACACATACCCAGGGATGGGTCCACTGCTTAGGGGTTTACAGTAATCAGTTTTCTAAGGTCATTTGATAAACTGGTCTTGTTGGATGTATGCAAGGGCACTGGTGACTCCGTGTTCTGTTATTTGCAGTCGCCTGTCTCCTCGAGCTTAATTTGCATGTCCTTTAAGTGATCAGTAGGTTGACTCTTGTTTTCCCTTTTTAGCCATGAATGTATGCTCTTTTATGAAATTTTACAAATATTCCCTACCGGATCCAAGCCTCACTGTCTGGATCACCATTTCACTACCTTTCTCTTCTCACTTGATGAAGAAGACCTGTTCAGTTAAACACGCGTGTTTTATCTTCAGTAATGAGTACAGAAAGCGCAGTTAGAAGACACAACTGTAAATCAGCTCCTTGGCCATAACATAAAGAGCCCTGGTGACTGGACTCTTCTCATCCATTTGAACGGGAACTCCACGTGTTTCACACACATATAATCCCATCCAAACATTCCTAACACTTAAACCAGGATGAGTGAAGATAACAATGTAGCCTTCACATAACCTATATTGGTAGAAATATCATGCCATTTTTTATTTAGCTAGTATACAAAAGTGAGTTTTATTGTGGCGTTTTCACATATAAACCACTGTATGCTCATATTTGCTCCGCTGCGGCTGCCCTCCTTTGCCGGGAGGCATTATTAAGTGAATGGCATCATTATTGAGGTGTTCACTTAAGCATGCATATTCCTTTCCTTCTGGACATGGATTGAATCTGAGGCACTGTATTTAAGAGACTTGTAAGCGGAAAGCTTCCACGGGCCTCTGGTTTCCCTAGGTAGGTGACAGCTAAAACTTTGGGATAGCTGGAATTATTATCTCACCTGGCTGTGGCCACAGTGAGAGCAGAGCCTTGATATACAGTGCCCTCTAGTGGCCAGATTGCAGTATTACAACTCTAACATTCCAGTCAATGACTTTTGGAGTTCACCTAAATGTCGCTTAGATATAGCATTTGCTAAAATGTTTTCTGCTGAAAGTATTTTTTTCCCCTCTCATGAACCTATTCCTAATTTCCTAGCACATACCTTCCTCATTTTCCATAAATTTATGCATGCAAACTATACAAAACTAAAATAAGACGTTTGAAAGAACCAGTAGTGTTGGTCTTTCTGAGACTGTTCACACACTTACATGTTTCAGTTCCATCCATTTTACTGAGGATTCAGAATTCTGTCTGTGGCTAAATAAAGCCCCATTGTGTATATGTAAAATGTAGCCTCATTTTCGTTATCCATATGTTTACAAAAGCTGATTGAGATTTCTTTGCTGTTGTGAATAACTCAGTCTTAAATGCAGACCTGCAAGCGTCTCTGGGATGGGATTCAGTGCCCTCTGGCTACATGCCCAGACTGTGGTCACAATCGTTACAATGTTAATTTTCTGAGACAGTGCTATACGGATTTCCATACTGGCCAGTAAACCTCCATTAGCTGTGCAGGAGGCTTCCTCTTTCCCCACCTCTTTGCCAAGGTTGCTGTATCTTTTCTTGATGATAACCATCCTGATTAAGGTGAGATGGACTCATGCCAGTCTTAGTTGGCATTTCTCAGATGGACAAGGCTAGAGAACAGTTTTTTAATATATTCAGTGGTCATTTATACTACTTCTTGTGAGAACTACCCATTCGTTTCATTGTTCCACTTGTTGATTGACAAACTGGGGAAACATTCACTTTTTTTTTTTTGCAGTTTAAAAATACATACTATAGAAATTAATCCTCTGTCTGAAGGATCGCTGGCACACATTTTCTCCATGCATAGGGCTGTCTGTTCGCTCTACTGTGTTTCCTTTGCTATGAATAAACTTTTCAGTTTCATGTGGTTCAATTTGTTCCTTCTTGGCCTGTCCAGTCAAGTTTTTTGCACACACCTGCATCCTGAAGTCATGTTATCATTGACCAGTTTCAGGTTTGAAATTAAAGTCCACTTTGAATTGATGAGATAGGCATATGGATTTATCTTCATTCTTCTACAGGAGGGTATCGAATTTTGCCAGTGTAATTTGTTCACCCCACCAGAGTAGGCTTTGGTACTTTTGTCAAATATTTGCATCAGGCTGGAAACTCCCTAATTACTGGGCTAGTGTTCCAGAGCCAAGATGTACTCTGCAGACTGCTAGGGAATACCTCTCAACACTCTTACTAGGATCCTGCATTCCACATCACTGATGCGCCAGGCAAGGCACGTTCAATCGAGCATGTCCTTATGCAATAACAGAAAATCTGATATTGGAGTAACTGGCTGCTCTCTGCCTGGATTTGAGGCCTTCCCATCTAGAACAAAAAGTATGCTCAGAAATCTCATGACTAGGAAGTTCATGGAACCCAGTTGAGAACTACCCTAGTTCTATTCTGCTAACTGAACAGGGTGTGCCTGCAAAATCACCTTCTAAACATTTGTATTTATGTCCACAGATCAATGCTGTTGTCAGCCTTGTACAGAGAGAGACTTTGGGAGCAGTGAGTAGTGGTTACTTCACAAACGCATAACTGCTCAAAGAACTGACATTAACTGAGTGTTGAAAGCAGAACCCCAAGGGGAACACATCTAGCACCCCTTCGGGGCTCAGAGAACATGACAGAAGAGAGCCTAGAAAGAACATGAGAGTCAAGGGGAAGCTGGAGGGTTGTAGAACGTTTTATTTCTGGGCATGACACAGCAGTGTGTCTTTGAGCTCTCAGCAACCGTGGTTATCAGCACAAGACCCACAGAAGATTTGAGCTCATCAATATTCCATCCTAGATGGGAAGGGGGGAGGGGTGGATCATGGATCCCTATTCAGTCCTGAGAATACACCTGCACTTGATAGTTGCTGCCAGATGTAAAGACATTTTTTCCCCAGGGGTATAGACTATGCTAAGTTGTTCTGTAGTACTTTAGCCTTCACCCATGCTTTTGTAAGCAACTCTAATTAAATTCAGTGGATCACTTACTGTAGTAGTTTGAATGAAAATGTTTGGTCACCAGGGAGTGGCAACCACTACTAGAGGGATTAGAGGTGGGGCTTAGTTGAGGTCACTGTGGCCTTACGGATGGAAGTGTGTCACTGGGGATGGGCTTTGTGGGTTCAGCAGCCCTACCCAAGTCCAGAGGATGTCTCTCTCTTGCTCCCTGCAGATATGAACATAGAACTCTCAGACCTATGTCTGCCTGCATGCCACCATGCCTCCCACCAGAATTCCCACTATGCTTCTAACTAGGCTTCCGGCCATCCTGATAGGGGACTCAACCTCTGCACTGTAAGCAAGCTCCAATTAAATGCTTTCCTTTATGAGAGTTGTTGTGGCTCCGGGGTCTCTTCACAGCACTGGACCATCGACTAAGACACATATACATTCACGTAAGGATATGGTAGTGGAACTGAGACTGGCTGGAAAGGAAAGGACCATGGGGTGAATGCATGGAGGAAGACATGACCAAAGTAAATTACATACATGCATGAAAATGTCCTAATGAAATACAATGTTATGTGTAATTAATACATGGCAATATAATATAATATAGATGGGTGGATTTATGTCTGAATCTTCTATTCTGTTCCTTTGGTATACCTGTGCCAATACCACGTTGTCTTTTTCTTTGTATTATTATTTAAGATCAGGTATTCTTTTCTTTATTTTTTTAATACTAAGGATTTCTTTGACTACTCGTGCTCTATGTTTCCCTATGAATTTTCATCATGTTTAGTTCTTTGCAGAATATCACTAGAATTTTGATGGTGAGTACACTGACTCTGTAGATGACTTTTCAAAAATATAGCCACCTTTACAATATTAATTCTGCCAATGCAGGAACAGGGAGGGCTTCTTCATTTTTTTTTCCTGCATATTTTGGACTTTCTCTTCCAATTTACTAAGTTTTGATTTAGTATGGAGACTGTCTTGAATACATTTCCTTAGTTCATGAATCCCCCAACAAAAATATTAGAACATTGACCCATTAGGAGTAAGGTCGAATGAGCTAGGGAAAACCTCTCTTCCCAATATGCACTATAGGTTGCACAAGTTAAGACACATGGCAGAAAATTGTCCCAATGCTGGCAACATGAATGAGGAGTAACAGTAAAACAAGGAAACGCTGCATCTTTTATCAATTAAGAGGGAGTTCTTAAATGTTCCAGTAAGACTTTACCATTCTTTGAATAGCCACAGAACTACCCAAGCAGAACAGTGGTATCCATGGAGCCCATGAATGCAAGGAAAGGGGGCAGAACAGAACCAGAACCACTACAGAAGGATCCCTCAGCCAAGTGACAGTGCCACTCTGCAAGTTGTTTGCATGCATGTCCCTGAAGTTGAATGATGGTTTCAGCTTGGCTGTTAAACGGGAGTCATAACATTCGCAGTCTCCTCCATCCCTCAAGCTTCCGTGAATCCATACGATAAAAGAAGTGAAAAGATTCTGAAAAATCTAAGACTTGACATAAGGGCACGGCATTAACTCGTGAGACGCCTTAGCATCATGGGATGGTTCACAGCCGTGATTGACAGGAGGAGATTGTAGGCATATCAGGCAGACATGCTGCTTTTGGCTGTCAAACACTCAAACTAATGTGAAGTATTGTGATGCTTGCTAGCTACAGCCTGGATGCCTGGCTGCTTCAGCTGCTTAGATGGACCTGAAACAGGAGTGCTCAGCACATCAGAATCTTAGACCACCTTCTTGTTGGATGATCCATAACAAATTTTACTTCTGTTGGCATCTGAAAGGCTCTAGGAGCCCCAGCCTCCTGCACAGGCTCCTCCTTTGAGCAATTAGCCGTTTCATAGACTACATACAGGGCCTTTACTCTTCAAGGAAAAAAAGAGAACACCCTCAGGTACTGTTTATGAATGTTTACATTGTTGGCTCAAATTCCAACTTACTAGGGCTAGAAAGTGACACAGCAAACAGACACTTTCACTCTGGGCCCTAAGAGTTTCTCCGCTACCACCCCAACAAGTTTCTAAAAGGCATCTTGGGAAGTCAGCATATAGTGGGAATAAACAGAGGGTTAAGCGGCAGGAAGGTTGAATGCTGGGTACTTTTACAATGCATTCATTCATTCATTCATTGTATACGCAATAAGTCACATGATCATTCACAGAATGACACTTATTAAAACATCTGCACCATGTCCCCTACCCCTCTTTGCAGTCATTATTGCTACTCCAACTACTCCACTGTAACCCACATCCATCCATGTTTCCTTACATGTAGCAAAAACAGTTGTGTGGTTTGGGGTTGTGTGTGTGCGTGTGTCTGTCTGTGTGTGTGCATGCAGGCATGCATGCATGTATGTTGTTTTATTTGCTTTCTCAAATATGGCTTTGCTATAAGAGCAGTTTGTAGTGTTGGGAGACACAGTTATTTGCAATAAGCATAAGTAGCCGGGTCTGATTCATTCAAAAAGATTATTGCTCTTCTGAGGAGGAAATTAAATCCCACATAGCAATTTTAATTTTAAAGTAAATTGTGGTGTGGTGCCACAGTCCTGACCCTGAACAATAATCTCATTTCATAGTCTTGGAACATTCTGGAGCATCTGGTGTTCTTACTAGTTCCCAAAAGCCATATCATAAAAGTGCTTAAAAAAAAAAAAAACCAACTTCTTGAATTCTATTAAATTTCTGGAGGGACTTGTCTCCTTTGCTTTGGTTTCTTCTTTATTTTTAATTAAAAACGAGAGGAAAGAACAAGTAGCCAAGATTTTAAAATTAAATGGTAAGCGTGGGCAGAAGCTATGTAGGCCTAACTTCCGTCTGCCCACGGACTGAGACAGGCAGTGCTGAGCCCCCTTCTGTCCCTGTGGAGCATGCGAGCCCTGGAGATACAGTGATTAAGATCAAATTCCTATGCTTTCATGTCTATATTTCAGTTTCTGGCACATTCCATTGTACCAGCCAGGGTTTCCCATCCTCTATAACTTCCCCACTCCTGTGCATTTGCCCTTTAACCTTCCTCAGAATCACAGCCATCTTTGTTCTGCAAGTGTCCAGTGCCACCAACACTTCCTTAAACCAGTTCTAAGCCTTGCTCTTTACATAATAAAACTGCAAATCCTGCATTACCCAACCCCTTTGCTTCTTAGCAAAAACACGTAAGAGATTAAAAATACAGTGCAATATTCTGAAGACTATGAAAGCCTTAACAAAATAACACATGGCATCAGTTATCTTTCAAGTCAGCAAAATGTAGTACTCAGTACTTGCAGATTCTTGCTGATGCCGCAGACTCCAGGCACAAGGATGCCTATGACCAGCCCCAAATACAGCCTCTCCTTAAGTTAACATAGGTTTTTCTTTACAAGATCACTCACGTGTTTATAGAACATGGGTAGATATGCATGTTTTTATTTTTATTTTTTTACTTCATCATTGTTCTATGATCAGGCTAATTAATAAGAAGAAGAAGTCAGAAATACCACAAAAGAAAACAATTGACAAGAGTCTATCAACACAAGAATGAGCAAAGATTTTTGGAATCACCAAAGGTCAGAGAAAGTAATAAAATAACTCAGGGCATCATAAACCAGTGCCATGTCAAATTCTGCTTCATTTTGGAAATCAATAAAAGATGTCAACAATGCTTTTCCCTTCATAATCAAAAGAGGAAAAAATAATAGGCTTTGTGTACTTGTCAGATAAGGAACCCTGAAGGCAACTCTCTGCCAACCACGAGGTCTACATATGAATTAGATTTTCCCAGGTAATTGCGTACAAGAATATAGCCTATGGTTAGAATCAATAAACAACCTATTAGCAAAACCACTATCAATTCCTTGAAAGAAAATAGATCAATACCATCAAATTCTGTATACTTATACTTGAACATAAATCATATAATTATACTGTAGACACACAGAACATCTACGCAATGCATTAATAAACAATAGAAGTGTTGTGTAAATCTTAGAGAAAGAAAGTTAATAAGCAGCACCATTCAGAAGATTTCCTATGGTTGAGGTGGGCATCTCTCTCTCTCTCCCTTTGTAATTCTTTACTGATTGTCATGGTTTGTTTATTCTTGGACCAGGGAGTGGCACCATTTGGAGGTGTGGCCTTGTTGGAATAGGTGTGACCTGGTTGGAGTAGGTGTGTCACTGTGGGTGTGGGCTTAAGATCCTCATCCTAGTTGCCTGGAAGTCAGTCTTCCACCAGCAGCTTTTGGAACAAGATGTAGAACTCTCAGCTCTGCCTGCACCATGCCTGCCTGGATGCTGCCATGCTCCCACCTTGATGATAATGGACTGAACCTCTGAACCTGTAAGCCAGCCCCAATTAAATGTTGTTTTTTATAAGACTTGCCTTGGTCATGGTGTCTGTTCACAGCAGTAAATCCATAACTAAGACACTGATACACTGAATATGAGCTTTAGATCCCATAGAACAGCAGAATAATATTCTGTGGTGATGGTTGGCACCTTGCCCTAGGGCTAAGGAAATGACCTAGTACAGGTTCTGATTCTATTATCTATTAAAACGGGCTGTTTTTGTAAATCTTAGTGAGAATTGCAGGAAATGCTGTGTCCCAACCTCAGCCTTGTCTTTGGGGCTCTTGTCTACTGGAATACTGTTCCCTCCTGCTTACTCTAATAAGTGAGTTCCAATCTTTTTTTTTTTTTTTTTTTTTTTTTTGGTTTTTTTCGAGACATGTGAGTTCCAATCTTAATACTCAAGTTTCCACACTCCCAAGAGACTCCCTTTCCTCTCTCTCCGCATTCCTTCTAAACCAAGATGTTTTTCAAAAGAAAACATCACTTAAATTTATTTTCTTCATTGCACTTACTACCCTCTGAATAAACCTTTTTTCCCCTCAATTACTCTCTTCTTCTTTACAAGGGAGACTGTTAACTGCCTGGACCTGGGAATTTATCTCACCTCCTTCAGTTCAGAGTTGTATATCCATTCCCCAAATAGAAATATATTGAATGCATGGGTGATCATTTCCTTATTAAATAAATGTTATTTAATTAATGATTCTTCTCTTTTCTTGAGGCAACCACCAGCTGTGAACACACTCAATATCAAGGGATCTGAAAAACCATGTGAGAAATCAGAGCATTTTTCGGTACAGGAAGAATCTCTAGATCCATCCCTTAAATCCCATCCTTCAATATTAGTATAGTGTTGTCATTTCCTGTTACTATGTCAATACCTATAGGACATACAAATTGACTTCAGGGAAGAAAGCTCTGTTCTAGTTCATGGCTCCTGAGGTTTGGGTCCATGGTTGCCAGAGTCCAAATGGACAGAGACAAGGCAAGAGTACCATGGTTGGAACCTTGACAGCAGCTATTCAAATCATGTTGGGCAGGATACAAGGGGGGGGGGGCGGGAGAGAGGCAGGAAGGCATTAATGGTCTTCTTCCTGATCCACTTTCCATTCCTCATAGGGCCCCATTCTATTCACGGTGCTGGCCACATTCAGGACAGGCCTTTTTCACCTCTGGTAATTGCCTCTCAAAATTCCCCCACAGACCCAGAAGTTGTACTTTCTTAATCCCCATGGCACTCCTCAATCCAATCAAACTTGCAAGTTAAAATTAACCGTTGTGTTTTATGCGTTGCTGGTTTGGTTAGCAAAATTCCCTGCTGACCGTGGCTCCATCTGGCATTCCCAAGCAGCATCTTTATATAAAATTCAATGATAAATCTCCTGGAGGTAGCGGGTAAGAACTGTCCCTAGACAGGCATTCACTCTAGAGTGGTCAGCCCTTGCCTCATCCTTCGCTTATGGTTGGAATCTTGAGAGTACTAACGGGTTTTATATTTGGTTAACAACTGTGGTTAGAAAAAAAAATTGTTACTGGACTTGATAAAATAACCCAAGAGATAAATGAGGCAATCATTAACCTGTGAGAACTTCCTACCAGCCTCTTCCCTGCTCTCTAAAGACTTCAGAAAAAGAAGGGAGCAGGAAGCTTGGATGTTCCATGGAATTCAAATAAAGAAACGGAACATCGGTTTAAAAATTAAAGGCAGGAAGGAGATGATAGAACAGCGAATATCACTACCAGAAATTTAGCTTGCCCTACCGCAACACTACACTTCAGAAAATCCTTCAGTCTTGTTGCTCTGCCATTCAAGGAAGTTTTCTGCAGTCTGGAACAGCAATCCACCAGTTACATCACTTCCTTGCATCCAAATCATTGATTTATACTACTTGTACAAACTTTTCGTGGTATTTCTTTTTGTTTTAAATTTCCTTTAAAAAAATGCAGTAAAATAAATATTTTTGTGGAGTTGGTAACTACTGCCCATACAAAGAACAAGGAACAATACAAAGCTCACAGGAGGCCTAAGGATTCAATATACATTTAAAACATGTTTATGTATGGCACCTCTGTGGGTGCCTGCAGTGTCTAGGAAAGGCTATGATCACCTGGATGAAGTTAGTGGTGAGCCACCTGCCAGGCAAGCACTGGAAACCACTTTTGGGTCTGATGAAGAGCAGCAGGTGCTCTTAACCACTGAGCCATCTCTATATCCCAACTATAAGATAACTGAAAGGCCCTTTCTTCCCACGATCAATTTGCTTCCTCTCAACTTTGCATTTGGTCCTTTCATTCTCCTGATAGCCAGAAAATCCTGAAGCTAATTGTTTCCCAACATACTGAGTGGACAGGTTGGAGAGGTGGCTTAGCAGTTGAGAGCACTTGCTGCTCTTGCAGAGGATCTGAGTTTGGTTCTCAAGCATCCATGTTGGGTACCTCACGACTACCTGTCATGACAGCATCAGGAGAAACAAGATCTCTGTGGACATGTTCACACACATGACCCACACAAGCTCACACACCTACTATAAATAAATAATGTTTTAAAATATTCCTTAATAGAACACTGCCCAAAAAAAGTCACCAAAAACTATAAATGTAGTACAAATTCATAATTTTTCCAGAGGAGTTGCTTATAACGCTCTCTCTTACCCCATGGATTGCCTTTTCTTGGGAGAGAACTATGAGAAAAAAAATTGGGGATAATCTTTCCTATGTGATCCAAACACTCAAATCTGTATGTTTTCTGAGCATCATTGTCAGGGAGAATTCCCTTGTATTGAACATGACTCATATCTGGGGATCCATCCCATAATCAGCTTCCAAACGCTGACACCATTGCATACACGAGTAAGATTTTGCTGAAAGGACCCAGATATAGCTGTCTCTTGTGAGACTAGGCCGGGGCCTAGCAAACACAGAAGTGGATGCTCACAGTCAGCTATTGGATGGATCACAGGGCCCCCAATGGAGGAGCTAGAGAAAGTACCCAAGGAGCTAAAGGGATCTGCAACCCTATAGGTGGAACAACATTATGAACTAACCAGTACCCCAGAGCTCTTGACTCTAGCTGCATATGTATCAAAAGATGGCCTAGTCGGCCATCACTGGAAAGAGAGGCCCATTGGACTTGCAAACTTTATATGCCCCAGTACAGGGGAACGCCAGGGCCAAAAAGTGGGAGTGGGTGGGTAGGGGAGTGGGTGGGAGGGTATGGGGGACTTTTGGGATAGCATTGAAAATGTAAATGAGGAAAATACCTAATAAAAATATTTAAAAAAAAAGAACATGACTGGCACTTGGGAGAGCAGCCAAGTGGGAGCGGCTTCTTAGTTTGTTTTCATTTCCCAGTTCTTTAACTGTAAATAGATAGACAGATAGACAGACAGACATCCTGGAATTATATCTTCTTTATATGATTGTCTCTCATAGTTCCTCTGAGAATTAAGTTAGTTAATAATGAGAATCCATAGACCAGAGCCTGGCACGCAGCAGACACTGGTCATTTATACTGACTGACAATAGCTTCCTAGACCCAAGATTCAGAATAATCAAAGGCAGAATGTGGATTAACCTCAGTCCTACTCTTTCTTCGATGACAGCTAAGCAGATACAGTATAAGTACAGGTCTCCTGCTGGTCACATTTGCTACAGAAAGAGACGCAACCTGGCAAAGACTCAAACAAGAGACTAAAGCAGGGAACCCACGTTAAGAGCCAGTTCTAGGTAGAGGTGCCAGGAAGGTGTTAGGTTATTAAAATTGTACCTACAAGCTTCCAGTGGCTTTCTGATTTTGTTTGTGCTTCAGCTAGAGTTATTTTATTTAAAACTATTAGATTTTTCCTGGAATGTAGAACCGAGAGGCCAGATCTTTTGGGTTTAGACTCCATCTTAGAGAATCTGACCTAAGGTTGAACTCGTGTTAACTAACAAACCAGCACCTTGCACCAGTTTCCAGGTTACTCCCTAACAAGCCAGTGTCTAGCATCAGTTTCCAGGTTACTCCCTAACAAGCCAGTGTCTAGCATCAGTTTCCAGGCTACTCCCCAACAAATCTGCACCTCCAAGTTACAAGCCTGCCCCTGTCACTTCACTTCCTAACAACCACCAATCAGGAGGAAAACAGAAGTTAAGTTTATGGTCTGGCTCCCAGCACCAGCCAATTATGTTGAAGGCCATAATGGCCCCCCAATCAAATGTGTGCCAGGTTAGAAACCCCCTTGCTTGTTTGCTTGCCTCTATAAATGCTCGCCTGAAACTAGGCTCAGGCTCCGCCTTTCCCATCCTGCTGTGTCAGGGTGGGCGGGAGCCCAAGCTCGAGCTTGTAATAAAGAAATCCTAATGCGATTGCATAGGAATAATCAGCTCCTTGGTGATCTTTTGGGGTTCACAAACACTTCCCGGCAGAGCAGAACAAACTGGACAAAGCAAGTAGACAGACTCCGTGCTCACTCAGGACTTTCAGCTTCTCGGGTCAGTCCAGCGGCAGTTGATTCCACCAGGATTTGCCTGAGTATCCACTGACATAGGAGAAGAAAGATAGGTGGCCTGAGATAGACTAAGGGAAGTGACAAGCAGAAGGGGCGGGACTACAGAAGAAAGCGGGTAGCAGATGCCTATAGGAGAAACACGTGGCTTTTGTTTATCGCCCATGTCTGACCTCAGAATTCTGAAATCACTTGCAAAAACATGTTGAAAAGAAATTTATCATTTCAATAAAAGTAGACTCACTGGGTACTATCTGGCACAAGGGTACAACTTGGTGCCGCGTTCCCAGAGAAAGCTGGTAGTTTTGAATAACAGAGAAACAACCTAATTTAAGCTCAAAGGACATTATTAGAGGATCAAAGACAGAATTTTAAAAGTCTAAGAAAGCCAGTGTAAGAAGCCCTTAAAATGCTCCAAGGGAAAAATGGTAGATTCTGTTAACAGTTGAAATCGAATCTGAGTCGAAGGTCAAGGCTAACGGCTAAGGCTGTTTTTCTCTTATACTTGATGACTGAAACACCATGATTCAATGTTCTATACTGCTGTCTGCAACAAATGCCTAAAGGGATTTGATTTCTCAATCAATGAGCCAAATATAACAACAAGAACAACAATAGAATTCTATGGTAGGAACATATATATGTTCCAGGAATTATAAATCATTCAGTATATTCTTAATTATGGAGAACGGAATGGAACTATGATTATCTGATTCAGCTTGTAATGAAAAGAAATTACATTGACATCTATAATAACAGAAAAGCTAACAGAGTAGATTTAAAATTTCTATCAAACTGACTGGAAAAGATGTCCAAGACTGCCACCTGGAGGGAAATGTAGAATACTGCACCTTGGAAATCAAATTCCCAAATAGCCATTGAAATCTGCCCACCACAGTCACAAGGAATTGCTAGAACAAGGACATTTTCCACACAAACAGTAGAAGCAGAGAGAAGGTAGTTTGTTAGCCATATTGTAGCCTCTTTTCTACAATGTGGCGGATTCATTCCTCCCAAAGTGCAGAAGAGGGCTCTGAGAGTCATCACTGTAGACATGTTGCCCTTACAGGATGCTCTTTGGCTGTCCCTGTCTGCCCACAGTTTTCACGCTTTCTTTCTTCTTTTCTGAGCACTAGCTCTTAAGTTGTAATACTTTTTTTTGGTTTTGTTTTGTTTTTTTTTTGTTTTGAGACGGTTTCTCTGTGTAGCCCTCGCTGTCCTGGAACTCACTTTGTAGACCAGGCTAGCCTCGAACTCAGAAATCCGCCTGCCTCTGCCTCCCGAGTGCTGGGATTAAAGGTGTGCGCCACCATGCCCGGCTAGTTGTAATACTTTTTAATCTCTGGATACACCTGTGCTTTTGTGTGGGCAGACAGTGTGAGGTACATATTTATATGGTCAGAGGGATCGTAGATTTTTTTTTTTTACATATGGCATTCCAGTATTGTTTTAATTGAGTGCTTTTCTCTGTATTACAAAGAAGGATCGAGTCCTATGAATGAAGTAAAGATTTCTAAGTGGTTCTATTTAAGACTTACTG
Organism: Mus caroli; assembly: GCF_978045245.1. Taxonomy (NCBI): domain Eukaryota; kingdom Metazoa; phylum Chordata; class Mammalia; order Rodentia; family Muridae; genus Mus; species Mus caroli. The sequence continues at coordinate 14,023,829 of NW_028227271.1, forward strand.
ACTGAGATCCCTCTCTGCAACTTTCCCAGGTTCAAGGCCAGATTACATCGCAGGTACTGTCCTAGCTTGTTTTCTGTTACTGTCATAAACACCACGATCAGAAGCAACTTAAGGAAGAAAGGGCTTATTTCATCTTACATTGTTGTTTAGCGAAAAGGAAGTCAGGATATGAGCTCAAAGCAAGAATTTGGAGGCAAGAACCGAAGCAGAGGCCATGGAGGAATACCTTGTGCTGCCTTGTTCCTTGATGTTTGTTCAGCCTGATTTCTTACTCAACCCAGGACCATGTCCCCCAGACTCATGTCTTTGAATACTTATCCCATAAACAGTGGTACTATTAGGAGGTGCACCCTTGTTGGAGAAAGTGTGGCTTTGATGGAGGAAATGGGTTTCAGTCAGTTCCTGCTGCCTGCTGATCTGGATGTAGAACTCTCAGCTCCTTTTCCACCACCATGTCTGCCTGCACAGAGTCATGGTTCCAGCCGTGGTGATAGTGTACCAAACCTCTGAAACTGTAAGCCAGTCAGAGTTAAACGTTTTCCTTTGTAAGAGTTGCCATGGTCATGGTGTCTCTTCACAGCAATAAACTCCTAACTAGGACAGAACCACAGGGCAATTTAATGAAGGCATTTTCTCTATTGAGATTCCTTCTTGTACAATTAATTCCCTGGATACAATTGAGACAGGGGTTCTTAAGTAATTGCAGAGGAACCTTTTCATATTCACTCTCTCACAGTTTAATCATATAAAGAAGAAGCAATACGTGACACCACAGAGTGTTAGACAAAGGCAACCAGAGACTAAGTAAATAGGATTTTTACTTGAAAAGTCTCACTGGTGACCCTAGTGGAAACTCTTGAGGACCTGTGTCTAGCACTTGCACACCCCACTGGCTGCTTTCACCTTTACCTATCTGGCAATCTAAACTTAAGTTCTGAGTGTTTGCTAGTGATGCCAGAAGCTACCACTTCCCTCAGTCCACAGAGGACCGACCACCTGGATACCGTAGACATGAATCAGCACTGAGTAGCTCCAAGAATAAACTTTAAGAACCACCCAACAAAGCCAGGGGAACAGCATATAGAGATCCAAACTCATAATCAACAAAGCATGGGTAGACAACAACCCCAAAGGCATAACCAACAACAACAACCAACGAAGATAAACAACGTGAAAAACTAAGTCAGTGTGCCTCTCCTAAAAGTTATTAATCCCATAGTAATGGCCCTTGTTTCGACAAGGAAAAACACTAAAGAAAGCTCGAGCTGTAATAAACATTGAAATAAAATATTCAGAAAGACTAATAAGATCAAAGCCTCACAAACAGAAGGAAATCAAGTAAATATATAATATCAGAACTTAAAGAAAAAAAATAAAGTAATTGAATCACTTAGTCAAAGAAAGTAAGAGGCTAAACTCATTAATGGAACATCCAAGGCCTTCGGGGCACAATGAAAAGTCCCAACAGTGAATCATAGCCATAGAAGAAAATCCAGGTCAAAGGCAAATAAAATACTTTCAATGAGGCGCAGAAAACAAATTCCCCATGCCATATAATAAGTAAGATAGATAAAACTGGAGAAGATCACACTGAGTACGGTGGTCCAGAGTCAGAAAGACAAGCACCATGGCTTCTCTTCAAGAGAAGAGAATGTGGGTCATAACTTCAGAGCTTTAGGCTTTAACTTAAGCAGGGATCAGGGCAGAGGGATGGGAAAGGTGACACAGTAGGGAGAAACATTTAACCCAAACTAAGAATGTATGAGAAGCCGTATATTAAAAACTTAAGCTAAAAGTAGAGATTTGGAAGGGAGATAGCCTGTATGTCAGCATTAACACTGCTCCTGAAAATAAAGGATTGTTAAACAAAACCCCAGTGCCAGGCATGAGACATTTTCTTGTGAATTGTTGGCTCAGGAGCACCTCAGATTCCCCAAAATAAATGTTTGCTACTCTTCTTGATAGTCCACCAGAACCAGTTGGTAAGATCCTATTGGTTAAGACAGCACAGCTGGTTGTCAAGTTATAAAGAAATGAAGCTGGAACTGAGCTAGACACTACATTCCTATTGGCTAGTTTTTATGATGCTGAAATGTACTATACAGGCTGTTGCGCGGGGGGGGGGGGATTAATAATCACACCCAACTAAAATACCAACCTCCCAGGTAAAATGCATTCATTGATATGATAGAAGCACAATTGTTAAGGGGGTAACCAGCTCTACTCACTGGTTAGATATGGGGCCCAATCCACAAGAAGGTATTCGTGCATGGTGGTGCAAAACTTGTTAATAATGGTGTTGATAATAAAGCCTATGGTTGAAGAAGCCTTAGGCATCCCAAAGGCAGATTACTGCTGTTGTGTAGCTAAATTAACCTTGTGCCAAGTTACTTGTTAATGACCATGCTACTCTCAACCTTAACCGGAGCAGCTCATGTTTTCAGTAGATGTTGGTGACTGTAAAGATGCTGCTACAACTTTCTCTAAAGCTCATACATCATCACAGGAGGGCAGGCAGAATCTAAGAGACAGAAGACAAGGACTATGAGGTGCTATCTTCTGGAATGTAGCCATGGCTTCACATCAGCTGGGGCTGCCTGCTACGGTGTGAGTGCCCCACTCGCCAGCAAGAAAGACGCCACAACAGGATCCTTCTGCACACGTTTATTGGGAGAGCTTGATTGCAGAGGCAAAAAGACCCCAAGCCCCAGAACTGGCGCCTCTTATATAGGCCTAGGAGAGGCGTGTCTACACCTGATTGGTTATGCTTTCAGTACCTCATTTGTATGCCTCGGGCCAGGCAGTGACTCGGCAAAAAACTCTACTGCACATGTGCACATTGTTTACCCAAACTTATGGGTGGTAGCCAGCGCTACCTTGTAATGGCGTATGTGGCTTCCCACACTACGAGCCTACTGCACTCTATCAAGAATTGAGGGAAGGGATCATGGATTCTTACACTCCTTTCTCTACTACTTGCTACTAATGGATTCTAGGGATTTTAGGATACAGATCTCCACAGTTCCAGATACAGGAGGTGCAGTGAAAGGAACTCAGAGAATGGAACAGATGGGTCATAAAGACTGATCAACCCTGTTTTAAGTGTTTAGTAGCTAAATGCTATATAATTAAGTGGGAAAAGGAAATTGTTCATTCCCTAAATGAACTGAGTCCTACAACTCTACCATTACCCTCCTTTCCACAGCAAGTGGAAGGACAGCCCTCGTCTTCAGCTCTGTACCCACTGGTCAGATCCCCGGGCTGTCAGCTCCACATCATCCATGATCACTCCGATCATCCTGTTTAAACTCAATGGGTCTCAAAACAGTATGTAAGGGCTTGCACAGCAACAGAGGTGGGAGGGAGGGTCTACCAAGCAGAATTTACATATGTACAAAACCAGCAGACTCAATATTTTACTAGGTGGATCCACACTCATATATCATTTCCTGAGGATACCAATGAGAAAGCTGGAATGGCCAACTTATGTTGTGATAGAATTTAAGACTGCCAAAACAGCTGTAAATAGATGGTGTCCAAGAAGAGAGTCAGAGAGAGACCCCCAGAAGTGTGCTGTGTGTTAAGTCTTTGGCTGACCTCTTAGCAGGATGAGGGGAAAAGTCCACATCCAAGAGCGAAATCGCTTCCTAATAGCCAAAGTTCAAGATTTGAGTCTTTCCAAGGTAGAGATGTTGAAATGTCTCAGCTTTTCTATGGACCTAGACTAACAAACAAACAAACAAACAAACAAACAAAACCAAGCCAGAAACTCAATGTGACTATCCAGCAACTTGACTGACCTGTTACTGTGAAAATATTAGTAAATTATGGATACCCAGGGTGGTGATGGGCACTTCTACAGATAATTAAGATGTTAATACTCCTTTGTTTCAAGATGAGTAGTTTAAAGTTGGATAGGACGATGGCTTGAAGTAGAGAGGGTAGAAAGAGCATTCAGCCCTCAGTTTGGACTAAGAGCATGTTGAGGGGGCACAGTATATTACAAAATATGAATTAATTTACCAATAAAATAAATATATTGAACAATTATTTTAAAAGCTTTTATTCTTATAAATAGTTTCATTCAAGAGTTTAAATGACATGAATCACAATTTCAGAGTCAAACATCTGCAGGTTTTAATGTAACAAAATGCAAAACCTTAAAAAACATTTAAAACATATCTTCACATATTTAAAATAAAGATCAAATTCTTTCAAGAAAGATTTAAAAATCACAGATCAGTTTAAAACAACCATTTATTACCAAAGTTCTTTTGAGAAATTAAGTTGTAAGCAACTACATCTCTATTGGATATCAAAGATCTTTGCTTCCTTGTAAATAGGGCTGTCAACTTCAGCCTGCGATGTAGATTTTGTGTTCACACAATCTGAGGCAGAGAGGACACATGGGAGATGAAAGATTGTCTGCTCTGGAAGAGATGGTTTGTATGTGCCTCAACTGACCTAGAAGAATAGTGGAGTTCTATTTTCCATTTTTCTAAAATGTTACAGAAATGAAGGTAGATTTAGTGTCCTTTCCCACCCGTCAATCAGCAGCAGCTAAGAGCTCAGATTCTTGTCAGGCTGCCTATTCATAAACCGGAGCTCACATAGCTACTTTGTAACATTAGAAAAATAATCTTTTCCTGCTTAGTCTCTAATATTAGACAAATGCACTCTCTCTCTCCTCAGTTTCTCCGTGTGTGGTACAGTTATCACCGAGAACTAAGAAACAGTGAGACAGATGTAGATGGTACAGGTTGCTTTCAAACTTATTACCACTATCAGAAACAAACCCCAAATCCATGAGGTTAAACAAGAGTTCCATGGCAGGGTATGTTAGGTCACGTCATCTGAGACATAATCGTGAACAAATGACTTTTGGTTGTATATTTCCCTTCACTTCATGTAACTCAGAAACATTTCCAGTCACAGTATAACAAGCAGGGCTGAGGATACGGCCCAGCTCGCAGAGTGCTTGCCTAGCAGGCTTTAGGTCCTAAGTGTGATTCCCCAGCACCACATAAAGGAGGCGTGCTGCAGCAGTCCAGAGGGAGAGGCAAAAAGGAATCAGGAGTTCAAGGTCATTCTTGGCTACATTGCAAATGCCAGGCTAGCCTGGATCATGAGCCCCTTCCTGAATAACGAACAATAATTAACAAAGGTGAATTATAAATCTTTGTGGTTCAAAATAATACAAAACTATAAAAAGTTTAATCTAGACTAGTAGAAAAAGTGACATTACAGGAATACATGAAAACGTAGCACACTGTCATCACCTAGTATACATTTCATTACAAATTTTATTACACACTACTTTCCTGTTCATCACTACTGGGGGAACCCAAAGACGCTTTTGTATTGACAAAGAACTACAAATGTATGTAAGATAAACACTACTACATTGCCGGCACACTGAAATTTTATACCACCTTTGGTTTGGTTGTATAACTCAATTTCAAAAACAGGATAACAACAGCTAAACATCCACTTTATTTCAGAAACAAAATATATGAAAGGCAGAATACTTCAAGAGATTTCTGAACTTGACTTACCAAAGAATATAAAGATTAGCTGCAATAAACCCACATTTAAATCGGCAGGTTGCGAGACCCCCTGAAAAGACACTATGTTCTATCTACTCTCTCAAGTCACTGAAGCTTTCCCAATGAAATATTTTCAGTAAATAAAAAACTTATTGGGCGGGGAGCTTTATTCCCCTGAAAAGACTACATAATTAAAAAGAAAAGGTGTATTTTTGTGAGTTAAAACCTATTTGCTGACCTCTGATCTACATTTAGAGCAATGGATAACAAACAATGCTTTCAAGTAACTGTAAGAACTTATTGTTATGCGGAGCTATGTTTTCCCAATTAAACATCAACAATTTGTTTAACAATTCGTCTTGTAATAAAACCTAGGTGTTTATCATTTTATTCATTTTCTTCTAAAAAGCTCCTAACGATTTCAGAAGCATATGACTCACACAGTAACAAGCTATGAGAGGTCTGACCAGCACAGAGTAGAGACCTCCCTCATATTTTCTCTTAATGAGCTTTGAGTGTGAAGCACAACAGCAGCAGCTCACAGCTTTATGATATGTGCGTGCATCAACCAGCAAACCACTACTGATAAAGAGGACCCTGCAATTCTTGTCACTCTTCCTCATCTCGAGCAGGACAGTGGTAAATGCAGGGCTCAAATAAACTCAACCGAGCACATTTCTGAATGCAAATTCCATATACAATATTTACTTTTTAAAGAAAAATACGTCCTACCTACTCTTGTTTTAACAGTGTCTAAGGTAGGAAGAAATGGCCACTAATCAGTATCTCATCTTAAATAATATAAAGAAATTATTGAATTACCTATAATCACAAAATTTACTTTAGAAATCACTTCCCAACATTATGGAATTTAGTGCTGGAATCATGGATATATCAAAATTCTGTCACCAGTATCTAATTTACTATATATTTCTTAACAACATATTGCCATTGACTTCAAATACATAAAACACACCCAAAGAAAGATGTTTCTAACTGTTTGAAATGTCATGATTAAAGGAAGGCAAGTCACCAGAACTTACTATAATACTGAATGGCCTTGCATCTTAAGTGGTATTATTAAAATCATATCCTACTGCAGACAGCACATACTAAATGTGCATGTCCGCACTCAGCACTACAGAAAATAATATTCAGAAAACATGGGGAAGAGGTCAGGAGGGCTCTTATTATAAAACACAATTTACTTCCTAAGATTAAGTTGGTTATAAGGTACTTTTCTAGAATATCTGCTTCCTTCTATATTGAAAACTCCATTCAATACGAATTTACTCAGTATACATCACATAGTGTGTTTATGGGCTCCATGGATATGGAATACAGCATGAATCCCTGTTGAAACACAGTAGCATTCACACCAGGTACTAACGAGAGTTCAGACCTAACATTCTCATTTGAGATTAGGAACAAACAACCGTCCTTCAACAATTTGTCTTTTTATTCTGGAGCCAAAAATCAAGGACATTTTTTTTCTACATCTTATTTTAATTTCCTCTATGAAAAATATTATGTACATTAAGACTTTCTAATTGCTCTAAGACAATAAACATGATTTTATCTGAGTACAGTTTGAACTGGACCTAAAATATATATTCAGTCTCTAGGAATTATAAATGAAAGTTGTGAATCCCTTCTGTCGTCTCTAGACAAAGGTGATGAGCATAATGCCAAGTCAGTCCAGTTCACACTGGAAACATCATATCCTAAACTATTCCCTAGAAGTAAGCGACATTGTTTATAGTGGGTATTTTGTAAGAGGACAAACAGAGATGTCTATGAAAACAGAAATTCCCCTTACAAGATAATGTACTAAGTGTAAAGTATAAAACACTACTTCCACATCATATGGGGAGATGCAGCCATAAGAGGGAAAGCACAGATCCACAGAAAGCACAAATGTTAGCAAACGCACTGCACACAAACTCTTACCAGAAAGGAGGCTATTTATGCCTGTGGATTTTCACATAAAGTAGAGCTGGTGAAACTGAGTACTGAGCCCAGAGCAGCTCAGGCAAAAGACGGGCGTTCTCATGAAGGCTTTAAAGATCCTACTGGAAGCGTGGTGGAGAATGCAGAGCCCCACAACCCCTTCAGCGGGTGATATGGTCTACAATGACCTGTTAGCATTTCTAACTTAAATGCGTATGGGTGGTGGGTTTTATGCAGGTGAGCACGGGAGACTGCAGAGCCAGAGGCTGCACTCGGTGCCCTAGAGGTGGATGTGTATGTGGTTGTGCTGCCCTAGGAGCCATGAACCACCCGGGGGGGTCCCTGCAAGGGGTGGCCCAAGCTTTTAACCACTGAGCCCCTTATGAGCACTAACTAGCCAACAAAGTCAATTAAGCCTAATAAAAAAGTACTTGATAATTCTTTTTAAAATTTAAAGCAGAAATATAGTTTATATCAACAGTAGCACAGAACCGAAAGCTAAACAAAGCAAATCCCAGTCACACCTAGTAGTGCTCACTAAATTATAAAATGAAACTAAACCAATGACTTCTCTCACCTTTTGAGTTCTTCTGGTTTGTTTGAATAAGAGGGACAAACGTAAATTACATGGCCTTGGCCATTTGGCTTTGTTGTTGTTGTTGTTTCTCAATTAAAAACAAACTTTTACTTAAAAGCTCTCATCAAGGACATCTTATCACATACACCCCTCCCCCTGCCCCTGCCCCCCACACACCAAAATGATGTGGGACCTATGAATGGGGCCTTGCTTTAAACATTTTCTAGATATTATCAAGAGTGTCCAGATAACGCTACCCTGAATCAGAGGATCTCTAAACCCAATGGCATTAACTGCACAAGAAGCCAGTGGAGACAGTCCTATGAGACACAGACAGACTGGAGGGACCTGTCCAAAAGCAAGGCCCCTCTAAGCAGTGCTGGAGTGGGGCAAACAGGGACAATGGACTCTCAGCTCCTGTGAGCGCTGCCAACACCTGAGTTTAGGTGCCCTTATACAAATGTGAGAAGAAACCCTGAAGCCATAAGGTTTGTGGCTGGATCACTAACAGGGCAGTATTTCAGAAGATAATCCATAAAAAGTACTATGATCAACACAGTTTATCTTTGGCCTGCATAAACTGCAAATAAGGAATTAGTTCAAATGCTATCATCACTCCTATGCCCTAAATTAAAACACCTGTTTCTTAGACGTCCCAAAGCCTCCAATGCACGATTTGTGACATCTGTGCATCTATTCTAAGATCGGAGCTATGTGACGACAATATCTGGCAATTTCACTCAGAAATACTGCTGGGTCATTTATTTGTAAGTGGTTTTCAACTTACTTGCTGTTCTTTACAAAAGAGAGTTGCTAAGTTCAAGCACTGCACAGCTTACCCAGCCCCCTAAACCTACACACAGAGAAAAGTTCCCGAACGCTGAAAAGACTCTCACGACAACTGCAAGCAACTTTATTCCTATTACTCAGAGCTTTTAGGCTAGTCTCAAAACTTAATTCTACTCACTTCCCTGGATTTACTCAAAAGAAATCCCACTTCTATTTACCCAGTTACTTGTTGTAGAAACAGTCTTTTAAAGTTCAAAATAGTCCTACCACTACCACATAAACCTTTGGATGTCCTGACTATTTGGCCACTGAAAAGTCTTGTTCAGAAAGATATAAAAAGTTACAAAATTAACAACTGTATAGCAACCCAGTTCACAAACGAGTCTAGATATGGGTGGCAGAGGTATGTTAAGCCTATAGATAATGTATGGTAGAATGAAGTAACGGAATTCTAGTAGTTTCTGAGGAACTGTAGAAGCAACCAAGCATACAAAAAACATTAAATTCCAGAAGATTGACTTAGCCTTTAAAGAGTCAGCTATAGCCCAACCAGCAAAAATGTAGGCTGGAACTAATAAATATTTGACAACTTCATGTCTCTGAAATACTCTTTTCCACACATAAAATGTGTAATGCCTATTGTCTGCCAGTAAATACTTATGGACATAAGTGAATTTCCAAACCAAAAGTATCGAGACTAACGTGATCACAGAGAACTGAACTCTACGCTTCCAAACTAAGCTAAGGAAAGTCTTGACTTTGGTCAGAGAAAGTAGGTGAGGGAAGGAGAAAAAGGCAGTAAAGGAGAAGAAATAGAACAACTGAGGGAAATGGAGACAGGCCTCGTGACTACTCCGGTCGCCAACAACAATCCCACCATTAACTACCACAAAAGCAAAGAACGCCAACAGCAGAATCATGTAGGGCCAGGTCAACAGGAAGAGCATCCTCAGGTTCTTTAGGGACATGGCGTACACCAGCAGAAACTGCAGCACTCTTCTGAGCTCCGAGAGAGGTCCCTTCATGGGGGGAAGTCTCTCCTCCTTCTTCTTCTGCAGTTCAGTCTTCCAGGCTTCACTGCACTTCTGTGCAATAAGGTGTCCTGCACAGAAGGCCGCCCAGACGATGTTGGTCTGACGAAACATGAAACCACAAAATCCAAGCAAGGCCGAGGTCCTATGGTTGCCGTAAAGACACATCAAATAAGCAAACAGAGTGAAGAATACAGACCCAGCTTCTGTATAGTAAAGGAAGTTAAAAAAATAGAGGGTTGGAAACACTGCTAGGGTTAATGTTGACAAGATCCTCTGGATACTTGAAGAAGCCTTGAAGGAAAAAGAAAAAGTACTATTTTTAGGACAAAATAAATATGACATTTTCTTGCTGAATTAATAAAAGAGATTTATTTAAATATTCACTGAAGTTTAAATGAATTGTATTTCTGGCTTTGTAAAACCATGTTTAAGAACACTTCTGGTAATTGTTTATTATGTTAATCAGCTTGGAAACTGATAATACTAATGAGGTGCAGCTCTTAATAGCTTAAAATCTTAAGAATCACAGAAGAAATCATTTAGTGGTCACTGGATCTAAGACACTGGATTAAGGCACATGAGGAATACAGAGACTAGAGCACAGAAAAGACATGGCCAGCTGCGTCACCCTGAACTTACATCTTAGCCATCCTCACCACCCTTTGAAGATAGCCCTTCAAATCTCTACACTGGAGACAACAGAAATGTGCAAATCGTACTAAATACCCTGCCCCAGGATCCTACTTTTTGTATGACAAAATTACAAGGATTTTTCCCTTTAGAAAGCATGTAGGCCTACTCTGAACTCAAATGTCTTCTTTTCCTCTTCTGACAATTTTAGTTAAGTGTTTGGAATCTCTTTGATTAAAGTCCTCCTCAGGCCAGGTGTGGTGATCCATGCCTTTAATCTCAGCACTTGGAAAGCAGAGACAGCTGGATCTCTGTGAGTTCCAGGCCAACCAAAACTGCACACAAAGTTTGAGGTCAACCAGCGTTATATAGTGAGACCCTGTCTCAATCAATCAATCAACCACACAAAAGTAGTGCTCCACCACAGCTTGTAAACTTAGCATATACATTGCTTCTTGTTGCTCCGGAAACCCTTGTGCCTTCCTATCTCCCGTCACTCCATCAGGCTGAGACAGTATTTCTCTGCTCCTGTCATGTATCGGCTGAATCCTCACAGTACTTTATGCCTACCTCCTCTTCATAATTCATACTGCTGAAAAGACCTTATAAACATTGCTGCCATAGCTGACATTTACTGAAGTCTTGCAGTAGGTACTAGCCTAAGCACCTTCCATTTATTAAGCTCTTTTACTCTTAATACAAATTCAATGAGACAAATTTATTATTATTAAAATCACAAAGGAGGTAATCTGCTCAAGTTAATAGAAGCTGTGGCCAGGATTAAATTTAAACCCAGGCAATCTACCTCCAAGACTTGAATTATGAAATCACACCAAAACTCCTCAACTAAAACTCATTTCCATAAAAGACCTAAGTTCCTGAAGAAAACATGGAACTATTAAACTGGTTTTGTTCACTAACAGACATCTAACTTTAGATTTTCAAATACCGTTATTCCAGAATTTAAATGCAAGTACCTTCTAAACATAAGTAGAGAATTTCCACTTAGCTTTGAAAAACAGACACCAATACTCTAACTGGTAGACATTTTTTTTTCCATATCTTATAAAGCCAATTCCTAACTGTGGACTTTAGTGCACGGAAACTTGTTATAACTGTATCCTGCACATACCTTGTTTCTGGGTTGCACCTTCCTGAAGAGCAAATACAGCAAGTAGAAGTTGCCAACGCTGAAGAGAAGATTGACAAATCTGAGCACCCCAATGGAGCAGATCACGTGCTCAGACCATCCAAGGAGCCAGCTGGCAGGTTTGACTACACCAACCGACACCAGATACAGGCCAGGTAATGTAGTGATCATAGGATCCCACTTAGAAAGAAAAGACCACCAGTCAAGCACAGCAATAGTTATCCCATTGATATAAAATGCCAAAAAAAAATAATAATCAAGTTTCATTTGTCCTAATAATGAAGAACTTGGAGAGGATCGTCTATGACATAATTAATAAATCCTGGCAGACTAGACATCTCTTAAGTTTTATTTTTAAGATTTAGTGTGTGTGCCCATGCACCTGAGTATACGTATTTGCAACATCTGCATGAAGGTACCCGAGGAAGCCAGAAGGTGGCACTGGATCCTCTGGACCTGCAGTCACAGATGGTTGTGAGCAGCTCACTGTGGGTAGAGAGAAGTCTGGTAGCCTTCTCCCAGGACAGCAAGAGCTCTCAACCACTGAGCTACCACCCCAGCCCCATTTTAAGAACGTTTTGCTCCCTGTCTCAGATCTGTCTGCTATTATTAAGGTGACAACAACCAACGGACAGTAAGTTATAATCACTTCTACTTTCTAAGTCTTGCTCTTTAGAAAATGTATATTCTGCGACTGAATTGTCCAGCTCCCTATTTTACAAGCCACCAGCCAAACAATAATGAGAACTCTGGTGGATCTTAAGATTCTTTGCACTGTGCATATTTCTGTAGTCAAATATGTATTTTTAAAAATGATGCAATCTCACTAGTTGCCAATTTAATCCAGACAACAGTAAGTTTCTAAGACCAAGAATGAAGTTAGAATAAAACTATCAACTTTTGGGGGCCCTAAGATCCTCCACTCCGCGTTCAAAATACCGAGTGGAAAACCTCATAGGTTAAGCTTTAGGTAGTTTTTAATGCATGTTCAAGGGAGCACCTGCATGTCTCTAGTGCTAGGGCTTAGTAAGACAAATTGGCCAACTACCAAGAGGAGCTATCATCTTTATGCATTCACCTAACAAATATGCCATAAATCTCGGGGCTAGGTACAGTCACTAGGCAGCTCCCTTCACGGTTTAAGTCTGGGAGGGCAGACGGGGAGAGGAAAGGGCGCAGGCTGGGAGGATCCGTCCCGGGGCAGGGCCAGCAGAGACCAACCTGCGACAGGGAGAAGCGGCCCTCGCAGTACCGCTGCGCCTGCGGCAGGTGGAAGATCTCGTCCATGTAGGGCTCCCGCAGAGCGCGGCTGAAGGCAGAGAAGAGGAGGCAGGACACCAGGAAGGTGCAGCTCAAGGCGGCCGAGAAGTAATAGCCCTCCAGCTGCGCCATGGCGGGCGGGAGGGCGGGCAGCCGCGTCCCGGGCCCAGCCCTGGGCAGCCCGGAGCGCCGAGCCCGGAACGCGGGCTCTGAAGCCCAGCGCTGCGGGACAAGGGACAGCGGGACTGGACGCAACGCAATGGATGCTGGGAGAGCGTTGGACGGAAGCGTGGGGGTCACCGGTTCCGGAGTAGAGTATTTATGCAACGACCGGACGGTTTTCCTGTCAATCACTGCTCTCAGCTCTCAGAGTGGCCAGAGGCTGAGGGAGGGGCGGGTCTGGGCTCGGGCGCGGGAGCTGCTGTCGTTGATGCTGCCGCCGCCGCTATGCTCTGGAAAGGAAGGGTGTCTTGTGCTGTCTGTTGCTCTCCAGAAGGTGATGAGTGGTCCCAGCTTTCTAACCTCCAAGCTCCCAAACTGCATTCGTTTGCGGTTATCCCTGGTCTCCATTGCCAGTGAGATGAGATGCTAAAACCGTCATTACAATGCTTTTCCTCTCATCGTCTCTGGCTGATAATGAAGGTTGATGCGTTTTAGATGGAAACATGCAACGAGCCCTTCGCTTTAGGGCGACTTTCCCTTTTGAAGAGCCTATTAGTTTACAGGGCAACATTTTCCTGGTGCCTGGTGAGGAGTTGGGGCATTTGTAGATGAGGAACACTCCTCCGTGAATATAATTTTGGTTGCTATTGCCGTGGGTGGTGGCTCACACTTGTACTGGCCTCATTTGAGAGGCTGAGGCAGGAGGATTGTTCCCAGTTCTAGATCAACCTGGGACACTGTAAATGTCGTCCTTAAAAATAAATAATAAATATTCATTAATATCTGTCTCTGTTGGAGTGCGTTTCCCTTATGTGGTTGCGATGGAGTATTTATGTGTGTAGTCTCAAAAAGTGCTCACATGTATGAAGTTGAGGGCTACGGAGACTTCAGATAACCCCTTTATTGTGAGATTGGAATTGAGACTGACGGTGGAAGATATTTGAAGAAAGCTGAAGACAAAGTATGTTTTCAGCATGGTTGGTGATGCTTTGTAGGAAAAGCTTCTGGAAAATTCGGGTTGATTTTGCCAGCAGCATATCACATAGCAGCTGAAATTGCTTTTAAATTGTCTACCTTGGAATCGAAAGAAACTGGGTATTCTACTAGTTTCCCTCGACTATTAGAAATAACCAAAATTAAATTACGTTAGGATTCATGATGACGTTTCTTAATTCCCTCTACCCTTTACATCCTCTTTGATTACAGAGAACACGTTACACTTACCAATTTGAGACCATTCCCAGATAATTTAGTCTACAATTGACCTCAGGCTCAGTGGGCTTGCTCAATCATGGCCAGCGCATACCATAGAAGCTTCTGGCCCTTGCTAGATATAATGGATAAAGGGAAGAGCACAAGGCTGCCTTCTTATGCTAGACATTCTCGTTAGAATAATTACCACTAAGAACTTGGTTGGACATCCAACTCCTTTTATATGTGTTCCCTACTCTCCTTAGTTAACTGGAACGTTTCAAAATTAAAAAATGTCAAGTTTCAGAACTGCCGGGTACCTTTTCTATTAATTTAAGCTTTTTTTTTTTATGGAACAAGATGAAGATAGTAATATACCTAAAATTATGTAGAAAATGGCTGTTTACTGGGAGTTGTAACTATAGTCTTATGGTTTATAATTTCTACTGAACTGAAAGCGCTTCATCATTTGCAGTTTAAATTTATATCTCAATTCTGTTCCCATCAGCCAAGTAGAAAAATGTAAAACTATTATTAGAGTTTTGGGGTTTTTTTGTTTTGTTTTTTTGTTTTGTTTTTTGTTTGTTTGTTTGTTTTGTTTTTTTTGGACAGTTTCTCTGTGTAGCCCTAGCTGTCCTGGAACTCGCTTTGTAGACCAGGCTGGCCTCGAACTCAGAAATCCACCTGCCTTTGCCTCCCGAGTGCTGGGACTAAAGGCGTACGCTTGGTTAATGGTTAAAAGACTTTTTTTTTTTTTTTGAGTGGGAATCCACTGATAAATTTGCTCCCTACGCAGTGCTCCTAGGAAAAACCCACACTAAGTCCATTGGTTCAAAAAGTTCACTTTATAGACAGATAATATCAAAATGTGCTGGACAGGATTGTAAACACACAAAACTAAAGTATAAGCTCTCTCTCAAAACACAGAAAAATCATTTCCAGGTTCAAGAAACTCTATGAGTAAAGGTTTACTCTTATTAACTACAACCTGAGGCAGTTTCTGTCTCCATGATTTTGGATTATGAAACTCGGAGGGACTAGAAGTTAGACAGAGTCTCAGATAGGCAGACATAGGAGAGGACCATGACTGTGGAACTTCCAACATAGCTGCCTTCTTCCTCAGCCTCCTGACCGAAGACAAAAGCCTGGCAGCTTTTTCTGCCCCATCCCTGTGAACCTGTGTGACAAATTAAGATCCTGGAGAAATGCAAGATCAGATCAGGACATGTTTACCCCAAATTTAGGAGTCCATCAGCCTCCCTTTATTCCAATTGGCCAATCTGAAATTAGGGGAGGAAGACTTCCCCTGTAGCTGGTCACTGCTACGTTGTGGGTTCTTCCTTTTGCTGCCTTTAATCTCCCCAGTTTTACCTCTATTGCTAGAGAAGAGAGAGAGAGAAAGATCGAGAGAGAGAGAGATCCCCAAATCTATCTTTTTTGCTTTGTTTTTTTCCCCTTTGAGCATGACTACTAACAAATTTCAACTGACTCCTCTGAATGACCAATAACCACCCACCCCACCTCTCTCAACCCTAGCATTTAGATACCATCTGAAAAGTACCCAGAATTCCAAATGTCAAACAATGGCAGAAACTATCTGCAGCTGGCAAAACCATGCCTCTGCTAGAGCAAGAGGCAAATTGTTGTGGGTAGCCCTGGGGCTAATTATATTTGATGCTAATTCCTAACTCCTGTGAGGACTTATGAACAAGGAATGAGTTCACTCAGGTGATATCCTGTAAACCTGCTTCCCACCTTAATTTGTAAAATAAAGGAGAGCTGATGATTGGGCAGATAGAAGGGAAGGTGGAGTGGAAGGTAGGGAAAGAGAAGAAGGAGAAAATGGAAGAGGGAGAGGATGAAGAGGAGGAGAAGGAAGAAGAAAAGCAGAGCAGAAGCACATGGCTTGGAGAAACCGCAAGTTCTAAGGGGTCTCATAGAAGATGGTAGTGCAGTGGTAGACCTGCCCAATCTAGGCACACAGCATGTAATTATATTAACCTAGTCATGTTTTTATTGCCAGGGCATATTTAGGTTGGAGATTTACTGCAACAAAATGGTGCCCAGTGTATTGATTTGAACTCAACTAACCTGAGATAAAAACTCACTGTTTTTATCTCACTTGTTTACTCCCCACCCTTCCTCCCCCACCTCCAAACAGGGACACAGACAATTTGAGTCTTTTTACACTCAGCTTCTCCCTGTGAATAAAGAATTGGGAGACAAAGGTACAAAGGGCTCCGGACCAGGTAATTCGTTGATATAAAGGGAGAAATATAACCTCTTGATATTTAAAGATGGTATAAAGACATATTGCTCTAATAAGTCTTACAGGATACTCATATTCTGTCTAATGTGGATTCCTTGAGAATTTTGGGTTTGAATCTTGGTTTGACAAGCTGCCTCTTATAGGTATAGAAAGGAAAAGAAAAAGGAAAGGAAGGAAAGGAAAGGAAAGGAAAAGGAGAAAGGAGAGGAAAGGAGAAAGGAAAGGAGGAAGGAGAGGAGGAAGGAAAAGAAAGGGAAGGATAGGAAACTAGAAGTGTGACTCAGTTGTTTTAAAGATGGTATGATACAGTCTGCAGGAGACCCATATTCTCTAATGTGGACTCCATGGGAATTTTGGGTTAATATCCTGACATGACAAATTAGAAAGGCCTAAATAGGCTAAAATGTGTGTGATTTTGAGTATTATGATTGCTTTATTGTTCCTCTGGGACAGAGGGCAAGCTACAGGTTTTCCTGGTTACGGCTGAAGGATTTGCTGATTTTGGGGAAAGGGTTTTGTCTTTGTGTTTTTGGAAAAGGTGACTAAGGTATTTACATCTTCCAAAGTTCTATGGATCAGATTTGGTAGGGGGAGACCCCCCTGAAGAACTAGATTCCAGAGAACCAAACAAAAAGGTTATCTTGATGATACTAAAATTTTGTTTTGAGATTTATATATTACAGAATATACAGCCTTGATGAATTTCACCATCAGACATGCTGAACTGACCTGCCTGAACTCCCGATGTCTTGGTTTTTCATCCACAAGTTCTAAGGGGTCTCATAGATGGAGAAGATGGTAGTGTAGTGGTAGATCTGCCCAATCTACGTGCACAGCATGTAACCATATTAACTGAGTCGTGTTTTCATTGCCGGGGCATATTTGGGTTGGAGATTTACTGCAGCAGCAAATCAGAGCTTCGGTGACGCAGTCCCATATCACCACACCTAGAATTAAAATGACAACATATTCTTACAATATTTCAGTGTGTGTGTGTGTTCAAAAGAAGCCAAAATTCCAGAATTCCCACTACATTCCCCCCAAGACGGCTAAAAGTCCCAGCTTTCAAGGAGAGCCCTGGCTTTGGCTTCCCATATAAAGGAAACTTCTCACCCACAAACTAGGGCCACAAGACAGGCCCAAGACTTAAAAGAAACCTGCTACCCATGGAATACCAGAAAGTACCAACCACTACCACATACCTAAATCCTGAGACCACAAAACCAAGCAATCTGACTTAACTACTACCCTGAAGTTTATCTCCATAAGAAGTTTGCAAGCTTGGTGAATCAAGCCACACACATTCCCACGCCACTACAAAAGCTCAGACCATGCAAGGTGCCTTCTCCACTACTCTCTCCTATACTGAGCTTCAGGGTTTACCTGTGTCACTCTCTCAGACCAATAAAGTCTGCTCTCACCATTTTGGAATCAAACAGACTATTCATTTTCCTATGATGATTCAGTTCTCATTTCTTGCACCGTCCCTCTGCACTGCAGATCATCTTTCTCTTTGTGGAGTGTGCACATGTGTGTTTCCTCACCCTAATAATCTTTTCTTTATGTGCTGATTCTACTTGATGCTTTGTTGCTGTCTAAAATTTCCCTACCTTTTAATTTTTTTTTAACTGGCAGAGAAAATGAACCCATTCAAGACCCCTAGATGGTAATAACATTTTTTTTGATAAATTCTAAACATTTTCCTAAGCTCTGCCCCTAAATCAAGACATTAGAATAGTTTCTTCTGGAGTTTGAATGAAGTGCACTGTATCTCCTTAGACCTAATTTTAGAAACAGGATCATCATCAACATTAATTTTTGATAGATATTTAGTTTTGAAGAGGAGTCATCCGTAAGTTGATGAATTCCTTCATTATTAAATGTCAAACTATTTGAGGCTTGTAACTTAGATTCCGATATTTGATGCTATGAAAAAAACTGAAGCTAGAAATTGTTAGCAAGAAGTAAACCTTTGGTTGAAAAACAGATGAGGGGTTTTTTGCATTTATTATTGCCATATGAATTTATACATTCTTAATAATTAAGATAGTATTAGTTTAGTAAACGGAGGGAAACTATTTCTGAATAAGGGTTCTCCCAAGTCCTGTACTTGTAAGTGAAGAGTGTGTGTAAGTGTCCTCTTACACTGAAGCATTGTCCAAAGTCATCCTGCCTCTAGCCACACTCTCCCCCTTATCGATGAACCAAACTTTGACTAATTGACAGTGGTGCTGCTGATTTACTTAGTGAGGTCACAGTTGGTTCTAGGGACAATGAGAACTGTAACCTGCATCAATGTCCTACACAGTAGGCTCCAAAGTGCAATTTTAAGACTTGGCATCAATCTTTGGTTGATGTGTTATCACTGGGAAATAAGCAAACAAAGTTTTGCATGAAGAAAACATGCCATTTCACTTCAAAATGATGCGGGGCTTCCCACAGAGAAGATCTCTCAGACACAGTCTTTGAGCTGGTTGGAAGCCTTTATTCCAGCCAGCTGCTAACTATACCTGGGTATGTGGGAGCCAAGTGCAGGCCTGAACCTTTCCCAGAACCCATACATATTTAAGCAGGAAAAACACATATTAGCTGGATGGTGCACAAGGTTCCCTTCCCACAGCTGCAGACAAAGCAGATAGTCACAAAAGCCAAAATGTGCAATTAGCAAAAACAGTGAGGTCAGGCCGACCATGGCAAAGAACCTGCATCCTTGAGTTGCATTTCTTCCCAGAATTGTTTTTCTCAGGTCCCCCCTTTCTGGGTACTGGCACTTTACTCACTCAGACAAAGTTCATCCGAGGTACCAACACAATGTTACCATGGTCAGCTTACATCCCTTGTTACGAAATGTCTTAGCAAGAATTTTACTGAAGATCTCGGAGATATGGTGAGGGGAGAGATGGTCCTGGTTTTCTGGAGCGATTCCAGTTCTAGCCCTAAGCATCTCAAACACTGGTGGCCAGTTATCTAGAAAGTTATATATCTTTAAATGGGGTCCCCATACCAGAAATACTAGCAACCCTCGAGAACCTGTCACAAAACCAAGTCTTCATGCCAGTGCCCTTGCAACTCATGAAACAGAAGGTCAGAATTAGAACCAATGTTTAATAAGCAGTTAAAGGGCTGGGAAGATGGTTTGATAGGTAAAATGCTTTGATAGGTAAAATAGGTACAAGCATGAAGACTTGAGTTCAGATACCAACAGCTACAAACAAAAACAAAAACCACCACTAACAACACAACAAAACCCAAAAGATCAAAAAAGCAAGCATGGTGGTGCATGCTTGTAACGCTAGCAGGAGGATCTTGAAGCTTCACTAGCCATCTATCCAGTTCAGAGAAATTAGTAAAGTCTAGATTAGTGGTTTTCAGCCTGTGGGTCATGACCACATGCAGGGTTGAATGACCCTTTCATGGGGGCCACATATAATATATACTTCATATCAGATATTTACATTATGATTCACCATAGTAGCGAATTTAAAGTCGTGAAGAAGCAACAAAAATAATCTCATGGTTGGGGCTCACCATCAGATGAGGAAGTCGCTGCGGGAGGACTTCCCTTCTCGAAGAGCAGTGTTTTCCACGTGCGAATGCTCACTGAGATTGAGTTGGCATATTAAAGGGTTCCAGCACTAGGAACATTGAGAACTATTGCTCTAGATCATCAAAAACTTGAGGCGCAGACCAGTATAGAAAGACATCAACGTCTGGCCTCCACAAGCAGGCACACGCTCATACATGCACACTTGCATGCAAAGGACACATGCACAAGGCTACAACACTCCACACACAAGTTATGACTGTCATAGATTCTATCTGAACCCTGCGCGTGTGAATTTTCATGGAGGTTCTTGCTTCCTGTGTAGCTTTGTGGAGGGATGTATCTTTTCTGGTTCTTTGCTGGTTTTCTCCTACCACCACCACAAAAAGAAGAAGGAGGAGGAGGAGGAGGAGGAGGAGGAGGAGGAGGAGGAGAAGAAGAAGAAGAAGAAGAAGAGGAGGAGGAGGAGGAGGAGGAGGAGGAGGAGGAGGAGGAAAAAGCCGGGCATGGTGGCACACACCTTTAATCCCAGCACTAGGGAGGCAGAGGCAGGTGGATTTCTGAGTTCAAGGCCAGCCTGGTCTACAAAGTGAGTTCCAGGACAGCCAGGGCTACACAGAGAAACCCTGTCTCGGAACACACACACACACACACACACACACAAAGGAAAAGGAGAAAAAGAAAAAAAAGTGTAGTGTCAATGCACTTATTTCACCAAGAAATGAGACAATTAGACTTCAAATATAGATTATTATTTTTCTCCATTTATATCCATAATCAGATTTTTTTCTCTCTCAGACGATCACTATATAAAGTGAAAGTACATTTTCATGTTCTCACACCCTATAGATGAGGAACATTCATGAAACAGAAATTGCATGAGTTGTTTATTTATTTATTGCACTTAATCCATGCAAAATGTGGGTGAATCGTGTGCTGGATATTAAATGAGTCTGACCACCGTAGTGCTAAAGCGTCAGAGCCATTTAAACACCAAAACGAGGAACGAGAGGTGACGATTTTAATTCCTTAAAGACTTACGTTTTAATAGATATGCTGGTACCGTCTAGCTTGAAAAATCTCATAGTTAGAACTGAGTTTTGCCATTCAAATGTAAAATCTGAAAAGCTAGGTTCAGCCAAATTGATGGAGGACCAGAGTGGGGGGAGGGCTGACTTGCCCCTTTGGTTTTAGAAGCAGGGAAAGATGTAAGCCTCTTTAAATCTAGAGATTTGGTACTGGGTGTAAGTTAAAGGATTGGAACACATTTTAAATAGTATTATTATTTTTAGCTATTTTCGTGCATTGATTTAGTATAAGCTGAGATAACATGAGTTTCCATTAATAAATTGAAGTTCAGAACCTAGTACAGATTTCATTCCACAGGCAGAGCCTACCCTTGAGAGAATTCCCGGATTTTGTGTCCTGTCCTGTCCTTTCTTTCTTGTTTTGTTTTGTATTCTTTGCCTGAATAATATGGCTGTCTATATTAAATAACTTACACCCGTTTAATGTCATAAAATAAAACACTCTACTATTATTGTCCCCAAATGGCACTTTCTATAATTATCAAGTTTATCGATGATTAATTCAAGCCAAAATTTGAGAAAGGTCTAAGCCATTGGAAGGTTGTAATGACACTTTTTCCCACTAGAGGGCAATGGCAACTTCTGTGAAATCAGGACCGCTTTATTACCTTGCCAGTTGTGTATTAGTCCTACATACTGATAGGCGATCAGATAGTTGCCTAACGAGGCTGCCAGTCAGGATGGCTGTGTTTAGCTTTTAAAGCTCATAATGATCAATAGGTATAATTCCTCACTATCCTTTTCTGTTTTCTATGATATGTTTTCTAACAATCACATAGTCAGGCCAGAAATTTTGGAAGCAGGACAGAGACTGGAGCGTCTGGCAGAGAAAAGTAGGCGTGGATATGATTGTCTGGCTGTCCCTGGAAATAGGTAGAAAACACTGGGCGCTTTCCTGGATCCATCAATCACATGAAGTAAAATCCTTCTCTCTGGGGGAGGTGAGTTTCCATCCTAGGACTCAGCAGAGGTCCTAAAGGACACAGAGAGAAGGGGCAACAGTCTGCCCTTTTTAGTTGGAGTGCCAAGAAGGCTTTAGGCCAGGATGCCCCACTATTCCAAAGGCTATGCTTTGGCTGGAAGTATGAAATACTGGAGCTGTCTCAGGTGCCTAATCAAGTCAAGCCATCCTAACAGGAAAGAAAGGAAAGCAAGCCTGCTTCCCTCAGACAGGTGAGAGTGATGACCACCGAAGGAAGCCATGATGCAAGACCACATCCTCTCCTATCATGAGTACAGCACCCCAGGTTGAGTCATGCAGTAATGCCAAAGGATGAGGCTCGGGAGGCTCCCTCAGGTTTGGAAGGACATGTAACCCTGCCAAGAGGCAAAAACCTTTGACATCCCTGTAAAAAAGGAAAGGCAGATCTCCACTTTTAAGATCCCACTTATGCACTTTGATTATGTAACCTAAGGTTATAGACCATAGGGAACATATATAAGTGTGTATATTTTCTAGCCCAGATATTGACAAGGGAGCAGGGGATGACTGCACAGATTTATGCTTCTTCAAGCAGGGTGCATGTTAACTTCGGGTTCCCAAGTTAACACCTGATGTTGCTTGCTTTTTATTTCACACACACTAGTGCATTCACAATGATATCTCATTTAGCCTTAATTTGCTCTCTCTGGAGACGGTTGAAAAGAGGACATTTTGACATGGTTATGGGTCGTTTGAATACACACTCTTTCTGAAGAGGGCTTTTTAAATTCAGCTGCCTTTTTTTTTTCTTAAACAGAACACAATTTTGATGGCAATTATAAGAGTTCTGAAAGGGCATGCAAATGTTTGGATGGCGATTGGACAATGTTGCAGCTGTGTGGAGGACTGATGTCCTAACAGGATCAGGGGTTGTTGGCTTCTGGGCCAGAGAGGGTTCACAGCACCAGGAGCCAAGTTCTGGCATCATTGAGGATTACTCTGAACTCTATCTTTCTGGCTCTTTTATACTCCTACATTCCTAGTTTTCATGTATGCATTTGAAAACATCACCCAAAAAGGTTTTAGGGGTTTGCTTGTTTCTTTCTTTTTATATTTTAAAGATTTATTTGATTTATACATGTACATTATAGCTGTCTTCTGACACACCAAAGGAGGGCATCAGATCCCATTACAGATGGTTGTGAGTCACCATGTGGTTTCTGGGTATTGAACTCAGAACCTCTGGGAGAGCAGTCAGTACCCTTAACCATTGAGCCATCTCTCCAGCCCCCACAAAGTTTTTTTTGTTTGTTTGTTTTATTTTGTTTTGTTTTGTTGTTTTAAGTATTTCACTAAATATTGAAAAAGAATAATTCTCACATCGTTGTTCAAGAATGAAAGCTAGACATTTTGAATTTCAAACGTGACAGTTTTTACAGGTTTTATGTAGTCATCTAAAATGCTCTAAATGATCCCAGATTAGCAGGACATTGTAAAATAATGTTACAGATGCAATTATTAAAATTCAATAACATTTTAGCCCATTTTCAGCCTCCGAGTTTTAAAAGTCCAGCCGCCGTCTGTCTTCTACTTTCTGACCTCCCCGTTCTCACCATCTTCACAACGCAAGCCTTGGCTGCTGCACCTTTGGAGTATTTTCTTTCTCACCGTTTTTGCGAGCTTTTAAAAACATTCACGAAGACTTCATAAGTCAGAGCCTTGTATTTCAATGGTTAATATAAATCTTTAAAATTGAAATACCTTCCATTGAGGGGATATCAGAAGAACATTATATATAACTGAAGTTACTCTGGACTTTTATCTCTATCCCCTTCCATGGGCATCTGAGATTGTCTAATACTGAAAAATCAATTCATGCTAATGTGTACACTCAGAAGAAAGGGTTTAGAGAGTTTATGATGGTTATAATGGAGAAGAAATAATCAAAGATTGGTAAGAATAGCATTACTTTTTTTTTGGAAAAATGGCAAGTTTTTCCTTATATTAATATAAGAATCAATTAAGTACATAATAAACTATTTGGAATTCAATTCCAAGTATGTCCTATAGCCTGGGGGATTAAGTTCAGTGACAGATTTTTACTTTGTAGGCATAAGGTCCTTGATGTAATTGCCTACATTGAAAAAAAAAATGTGTGTTGTAAGCTGGTACAAATCTCGAACACTGTTGTTGATTTGTGACCAGATGGAGACAAAGGCCAAGAATGCATTGGTTTACTTCTCTGTGGATGTGATAAACACCATAACCAAAGGGAGTCTGAGAAGGAAATAGTGCTCTTGGCTTCTACATCCCAATCACAATCAATCACCGAGGAAATTTAGGGCCGGAACTGAGGCAGGGAACACGGGCAGAGGACCATTTACTAGCCTGCTCCCCAAGGCTTACTAGCCTCCTTTTTATATAACCAAGAACCGCCTATCCAGGCTTAGCACTGACCACAGTGGACTGGGCTGGCTCATAGCAATCGTTAAATAAGAAAACACCTCACAGATTTTTCTTACTGGTTAGACTGGTGGAGATAATTCCTCAATTGACACTCTCTCTTCCAAAATGCATCCAGCTTGAGTAAAGTTGAAACAACAACAAAAAAATCCACCTAACCAGCAATCTGAATAGGGCTTGCAATCCCTATAAATAGCAAACTGTCAGGGTAACTTTATGTCCCTGGGATCTAAGTCCAAAAAGTGAATCTATATTACATGTATATCCTATTTCTCTACTATTTAACAGTTGAAGTGATTCATCTAAACTATTTAATAAGGTTATCCATATACGATTACTTAGAAATTAAAGAAATCCTTGTTGCATACATAGTTAGAGGAAAATTTCAAAAACATTGTGATAAACAAAACTTCATCTAAAAATAAAAGTTTGATTTCATTCTATACCCAGAAAACACAAAGCATGCTTAATCTGATGACTCAGGAAGTACGTGGACCACCTTCCTTCCTGTCGATATTAAAGTTCAACCTTCTGTCTTTACCTTCCCTTTTTGGTGTGTTGAAAATCTAATGTTTTGTGGTTATCTAAGACGTTACTCATGAGGATAGAGAGATGGCACGGAGATTGAGGTGTTTGCAATCCATGCGGATCAGCACACAAATCGTTAACCCACAAAGCCCACATACGGCAGTGTATGTTTTAGAGGGAAGAGATGGGGAGATCCTGGGGTTCCATGGCCTACCATCCTAGTTGAAACAGAGATCCCTAGATTCAGTAAGAGACTTTGTCTCAAAAACAAGGTGAGGAGTGATAGAGGAAGAATTCTTAAAATGCCCACTTCCGCTGCCCTCCTGCCCCCCACCCCACAGCTAATTGAAGAGATGGACTAGATATTAGGAAGATGGGAACTTGATGGGAGAGCTTAACATGGTGCAATCAATGTCTTCTGCCCAAGAATACATAAGTAATTTAGCCTATAAAATAGTCTGTTGACGCATGAATAATGAGTTTTCTGTTTGACGTGTTCCCGGTAAATATTTAATGAATTTCTGTTGCTCTTAATATTGCTTTAAATAACATTTCATGGGAAACGAATGCCGCCTCATTAAAATAAGGAAGTAAACTAGAACGGAGGGCACTCTATTAAAGATTATAACAGTGTTTTGATTAGCAAATGAATCATTTAAAAACTCCACATTATTAACTCGAGGTCACAGCACCACAAATTGACTCGGTTCATTTATTTTGAAGAACAAATTTTTTTTTTGCTTTCATTATTCGTGACAGGTTAAACTAGGACCAACAAATTTATTACATCGTTTGGAGAGTTTAATCAAATCCGTGCTTTGAGATATTTTCCTGTTATTGATGGGTACGGATAAAGCAGAAATGACGTTCTCGGGAACTGGGATATTTCCATGCTCACGTGCTTTTCGGTGTCCAAGTACTGGAATCACTGTGTGGAAGTGAGTACTGTGCATTGTACTGTGCTGTAGTACCAACCACTGTGTGGAGGTGGTACTGTGCTGTAGTACCAACCACTGTGTGGAGGTGGTACTGTGCTGTAGTACCAACCACTGTGTGGAGGTGGTACTGTGCTATAGTACCATTACCTCACTGCAGAGCTCTTGCCTTGCGGCTGCTGCATTTCTCCTTCACAGTAGCACAAGAAGTTACTGTTTCAACGTGTCCCAAAAGGAAAGAATGATTTTTAAAAATTATTTTCCAATAGCATAGATTTAGGGCTTAGGGCTTTGTTTTGTTTTTTGTTGGTGTTTGTTTGTTTTGGCGTCGCTTTCGACATCACCTTTGTCTACATCTTTTGAAGGATCCAGCTTTCGTTATCTAGAACAGAAGTGCTTTGGAGGGTGTGTCTAGCTGTGTCTCATCTAACATGTTGTAAGACGGAAGGAACAAATGCTCTTACAAAAAAGAGGTCCAGAACTGCCTTCAGTCCTGATTTTTTACTTTTCTTCCCAAGTTTTATTTTGACCTGCTTATAATTAAAACATCTAAAAAAAACAAAAAAGATGTAATATCCACTTACTAAGTTAACTGTGATGGTTTGTATGTGCTTGGCCCAGGGAGTGGCACTAATAGGAGGTTTGGCCTTGTTGAGGTAGGTGTGTCACTGTGGGCTCAGGCTTAAGACCCTGGTCCTAATTGCCTTGAAGTCAGTCTTCTGCTAGCAGCCTTCCAATGAAGATGTAGCACTCTCAGCTCCTCCTGCACCATACTTTCCTGGATGCTGCCATGTTCTCCCCTTGATGATAATAGACTGAACCTCTGAACCTGTAAGCCAGCCTCCATTAAATGTTGTCCTTATAGGAGTTGCCTTGGTCATGGTGTCTGTTCACAGGAGTAACACCCTGACTAAGACATTAACTAATTACAAAAATAAAAGAGTACAAACTGCTTTTATTACCATAGAAAATCAGTTTATAGTCTTTTGCTTTGAAAGGTATCTTGGGAATATTTGAGACTCTGGAGTAGTCATTCGATACCAAAGCAACCACCGGAGATAAAACAAATTCATCCTTCTCGTTTGTGGGCCTGGAGCTCAAACCCAGTGCCTTATGCACGTGAGGCAAGCATCCTACCTACTCCACCCACACCCAACATCTCTAAAACAAGGCTTTGAGAAAACTAGTACACCTGACAAAACATTAGAAAATTGGTAGCACTTATTCTCATTAATATAAATGGCTCTACAAAGATGCTCAGGCTTTCAATAATAAGATAAAATGTTGTTCGGTTTAAAAAAAAAGGAGGTACTTGAGAAAATGAGCATTTCATTAGCAAAAGTAAGCATGATAACATAAGCAGTTCAAATATGCTCGTTTGAGTTCTACTTTATGAAGGAATTAGCCTTGCTCAACTCCGGGCCTTTTGCATGATCTAACAGCCAGCCAGATGGTGAAGTTCACCACCTTTGCTTAAGGTACTTTGGAAGGAGAGAAGGAGATAGGCAGATGGGAAAGCAGAGGTGTGCTTAAGATAGCTGTAAAAGGACTCACAAGTGCCTAAGATCCCCTGGCACCTTTGGAGCACCTTTCAAGCAAGAGGACACCCTGACAAAAAAATCCCACCCTCAGAACCCCATGTCAGCCCTGCTGTCTTCTGGACATAAAGACACTAGTGGACTGGGTTTTGGGAATACCTTACTTTGACCTCATACATTCAAAAGGGAGATTTCACCAATGAATTTATCCAGCAGAGTACTTGGGTTGGCATTTAAACTGCAACCACTGATCTAAGAGGCACTGCTGCTGGACCCTGAGGGGACAATCACTTTCAAGAGAAGAACTTAGAGAAAGAAAGAAACCTTCTCAACTGACATGTTGTACTGGTCCCTCTGCCTTTGTGACATCAGGACTACTTCTTTTTTGGGGCCCTGGGAAAGAGCAATGTAATGAGACTCTCTCTCTCTCTCTCTCTCTCTCTCTCTCTCTCTCTCATTTCTTAGTGCACCATCAATACTCCTCCGATAGCAATTTTTTTGTTGGCTTATTCCTCATTATCTGTCTCCCCTCTTCCTGAAACTTCTCGTTCATCTGGACTATCATATTCACCAAACCCACTTGCTTTTGGTGGTACCAAAGGAGTTGTTACTATGGTAGCTAATAGCCTTCTGGTGGCTTTTTACCAGATTCTCTAGGGATCTGGAGATCTGATGGTTGCTGGCACTACTGGGGACTTCTCAGCTTGGTATTTCTAAAGCCACCGGAGATATGCTTAAATCCTTTCCTAGGCAGAGTCCTGCAAACTTGGTGTTAATTAACTTTCATTACCTTCTTCAGCCTTTTAGCCATGCAATCAGGTGGCAGAACTGTTGTTTTAAGGAGTGGTCATTTTAAAAGTATTTGGAATATAAGAAAGACTATAAGGAGACAAAGCCTACAAGTTAGAGCCCCTGCAGACTGGGGCCAGGCGTCATGCTAGTCCTAAAAAGATCCTAAAAAGAGGATCTAAATGAAGAAAATGGGAGATGGCAGGGGCTGAGCCACACGTAATGCAGAAATAATGCCACCAGGCAGTCCAGCCTGTCACCAGGATGGAGTAGACCTGACTAGCTGCTTGAAGCCAACACACTACAGATATCCATCTAGACAGATTAAGGGACGTAGGCAGAGGAAGAGAAAACAACACAACACAACACAACACTTCGTGTTTTATCCTCCATTGTGTTGCAGATAGGACAAACTGGGCCCAGGATCCTTCTGAGTCTGCCATCTCAAACACTAGGAACAATTAGATCCTTAGAAACTTAGAAACAAAAGAGATTTTTTTTTTTTCTGCCAGGAGTCATTATTCCCTGGAGAGGTGTTGAGAAAAAGTTATCCCTTCACTATAATGGTCTCCTCCGAAAAGAACTATTTCCCCAAAAGGAACAAAAATAGTCAAAGGCCCCCTGTGTAAAACTGCCCTGTTACCTGTTAGGAATATCTTGGACTGGCTAGAAAATGCCAGCTAAATTCTACAGCAAACTTGCCTGAAATCTCCCCCTCTTTCTTTAAAGGCAAAACATTTTTCTTTTCCACCTCTGGTTGCTCCGGCTTTTCCAAGGTCCCTTTACCCTTGTCTGTTTCCTCCTGAATCCTGACCACCAGTTCCAGAGATTCTGGAATCTCTAAAGGATCCCAGTGTGCATCTCTCCCTTCCAAAGGTTCCAGGGGTATTTCCCCTACAGGAATTGTACCCCACACCATGTCCACCGGCTCTTTTCTCTGATGGGATTAAAAGATATCCAAAGGGTACTACAAAGCTTCATTGAGAATCTTGATCAGTATGTCCCAGCTTTCCCGAAGGCAAACACTCTGTTGGACTTAGCTTGGAAGGATGCTATGCTAATCTCAGAAAAAAATTTTAACATCAGTGGAAAAACAGAGAGTAACAGAGAGAGCAACAGCTTTGGGCAGTGATTTCTATATGTTCCAAACACAGGACCTCCAAATCTTGGCTCCAATGGAGGCTGAAGCAGTGCTGAGAAATGATTCCCTGCCAATCTGCTACATTTCATTCACTGGATTATGGGGCTCCTAAGAAGGTCCAAAAATAAAGCTTTTCAATTGCTTGTAATCAGCCATCTTTCCCAGAGAGAGACAGTGAACTCCCTATAATCTTCCTCCAGAGACTTGGGGAAGCAGTCAGGAAAAACAGAGTCACTGGAGGGAGAGGGTCTCTTGAAAGATAAATTCTTGGCCTAATTAGTCCCAGAGATCTATAGAAAGTTGAAGAATCTGCTAGCTTAGCCAGGCAAGAGCTAGTCTGGACCAATTGCTCCAGGTAGCTACTTCAGTATATTATAGCGTATACCTGGAAAGGGGGGCGGGGGGGGGGAGAGCGAGAGCGAGAGCGAGAGAGCGAGAGAGTACTGCGCGCAAGAGAGCGGTAACAAGCTCACGTTATCTGGGAAGAGGAATCTCAGTTGAAAGAATTCCTCCATCAGATTGCCTATAGGCAAGTGTGTAGGGAGTTTTCTTGATTAATGATGGATGTGGGAGGACCAGGATCCTGGGGGATAATGTAATATCTGAGCAGGTGGTCCTGGATGACATAAGAAAGCAGGCTTAGCAAGCCATGAGGAGCAAGCCAGTAAGCAGCATCCCTCCATGGCTCCTGCTTCAGTTCTAGTCACCAAGTTCCTGCCCTGCTTGAGCTCCTACCTTAGGTGGAACTATAAGGTCGACTATCAGCAGTAAGTCACATAAAACATTTCTACCCAAAGTTGATTTGGATCGTGGTGTTTATCAAAGCACCAGAAACCTGACGAGGACAACAAACTCCTGGCTGTTAAGGAGAGAGCTACCCAGAAAGATGATTCTGTAGGATCCCTCGTGGTCATGCTTCCTCCATGGACATCCTGAGTACTTCTGGAAGGAATGTTCCAAGTAAGAGAGAACTATGATCAGTATGTTCTACCACCACCTGGACTGTGTCCCAGCTGCGAAGGCAATATAATGGGGCATGGTAGCATGTCCTCTGAGCCTCGAGAGTTCTCAACCATCCCCTCATCTGAACACTGATAGATCCTTGACCCACACTCTAAAAACTTGAAATACAAGTTCAATTTGAAGAGTCCCGGGTAAGTTTACAAGTAGAATGGTACCCCCTCAACTTCCCAGTGGGCAGAAGAACCAGGTATTATGCTTTGACCTCTTCTCCAGGTCCCTAGACCTGCAAACTGTGAGCATATTGGCATATCAGGCCAGTCTCTGAGGAAGTGTTATACAACCTCTTGCCTAACAACAGGGAAACTTTCTAACACTCATTCCTCATAGTCCCCACAACTCTGTCCTTCTAATGGAGATAACCTGCCTCAATTCCAAGTCTCCTGCCTCCAGGAGAGAATCCATGACTGTCTCTGTTGGAAACAAATATTCACCCCTCAATCTGGAAAGATAGGAAGACGGTAGAACAAGCCACAATCAATTTACCAGTTCTGATACATCTAAAAGATTCTATCAATTTTTTTCTACCAGAAACAATACCCACCTCAAACTGGAAGCTATAGAGAAGTCCCAGACCACAATTCTGGCCAGTAAAAGACAGGGACATCTGAGGGAATATTCTAGTTCCTATACCTCACCCATTTGGGGAGTTCAAAAGGGTCTTAACAAACGAAGGTTGGTACAGTATCTCTGACTAATTGTTGTGGCCATTGTTACCCTACACTCTGTGGTTCCCAATCTGTAGACCCTTTTGACCCAGATCCTAGTTGTCTGAAACAACTTACTATTCCATCTTGGATTTAAAGGATCTTATCTTGACTCTTTCTGCCCTGCATATTCCTCCTTCCATTGTCTTTGAGGCTCTAACTCACAGGGCTACACCATTCACTTGAACTGTTCTATCCAAAGGTTCTAGAGAGAACCCCCACTTAATTTGGCATGGATTGGTCAAGCCTCCATATGACCTGTTGATAACCTTAATAGATGACCTGTTTCTCCGTGGTCTGAGTGAGGAGTCTCTGGAGAGACTGAGGCAATATTCAACCTTCTAGCCACAAGGAGATTCAGAGTATCAAGAGAAGGCCAACCTTGCCCATCATGAGTCACACATTTAGGGATGATACGTGAAGGAGAAGCTCTGAACAGATTCAGCCTGTTCTGACCCATCTCCTTCCTCTGACTGTTAATTAATTTTGGGCTCCAGGTGGTTTCTTGTGGTAATATGGAGATTGTTAATTGCTTTCAGGACTAGACACAGGAATATATATCATCTGATACACTAGATAATGCATCATAGCCTGCATTCCCTAACACCATGCTCTTTTTATGTAAACACCACCCCTCCCCCCAGCCTCCAGACCTCTTCTCATCATTAAATGGAGTGCAGGGATCCTTAGAAAATGAGGTAGGGGAGATATCATCACTGGTCATACAGTAATTTAGACTGGATGTGATGGAGCTAACGGAAGCAGTAACACATCGCATAAAAAGTGCCACATGCACTTTCTCTCTCACAGAGACTTCTGTAGATAATTTAATTCATAATTGCTTGGCTTTAGACCTCCCTGCTTGCTGGCCAGTGAGGAGTATGACCAATGAGGACTATGTGCAGTCGTAAATTTACCTTACTACACTTACATAAGCATCTCATCCCAGGTGGAGACTAATGCTCAGGATTCCACACAAAGGCCACCTGAATACATTCCCTACCAGTTATTAGATCAAAGCTAGGGGACAGATCAAAGTCTACATCCCCTGTCGGACTTGGATCATGTAATCTTTGGGCCCTTCTTTGTCACCATCCTGTCATTAATCTTTGGTGAGTTTTGTAGTAATTGCATCGTTAGGTTCGATGCTCATTGTATCAAAGCTTTTAAACTACAGATGGTCTTACAAATGGAACCCCAGATGTCCTTGTTTGCTGGAGGTCCTATGGCAGCACTGTGGGCCAATCCCAGGAGCCTGTCTTGGCTCAACAGCTCCTAAGCACTCTCCGCTTGAAGCAGCTAGAAAAGCTACTGCCCTTCCAACCCTGGCAACTGCGTCATCTCTGAGACGGGGCACTGAGAGAATTCTAAGAGTGTAGGGATATACGGACATGTGTCTTAAGACCATCACTTCTTTCCCCAGGGTATGTGACAGCAAAATATGTCAGTTAGGAAAGACCACCCCACCAAGAGCAATATTTTGCTTGTTTGTTTGTTTGTTTGTTTGTTTGTTTGTTTTTTATTTTTTTGAGACAGGGTTTCTCTGTGTAGCCCTGGCTGTCCTGGAACTCACTCTGTAGACCAAACTTTCATAATAGAGAAATATTATTCCATCTCCAGGACATGTGAAAGTCGCACTGGCTCTTGAAGGGGTACCGATTCTCAGAAAGATGCCCATCGAAGTATGCATTTGACTGCCAGTCCTCCCACTTTGCTGCTCTTTCACAGTAACTCGGGTCAGTCTGGGCTAGGGAAAATTGATGTGGTTAGGTGTGCCTGAGCTATTTCTTATGCACTTTCAGAAGCACTTACACTCTAAACAAGAGAAATGAAGTCTTTCAAAAGATGAGGGCCAAGGTTTCTTCTAATTCAAGACTTTATCCACTTTCTGGAAGTAAATCTTTGCTATTAGCAAGCATCATTCCCAGCATAAACTAAGTTACTGGGTTCAACATGGTCTCCTAGGGAGCATGAGTTCCTGGCAACATTGTATTAACTTTAGCATCCTGACAAAAATCATTTTTGGCTATTTTCTTAAGGCTTGGAAAAGTAGTATTATGTAATATCATATTGTATTCTATTGTATTGTATTGTACTAGAGCTTCAAGAGAAATACAAGTATTCCATTATATATCATTGAACACATTTATGGTATTTCCAAGAAAACCTGTGATTCTTTTTTTTTGTTGTTGTAAATTAAAGAAACTAGTAATAAAAACCCTTATTTCCCAAAAAGTAGGCTATGTGTTTGTATTTTGAAATTGATAAGCTTGTTCCATTTTTCTAGCAAGGATGCCAGGACACCAACAATCTCTTAGAGTTGTACATAGGTTAAGCTTTAAAATGCTAGCATATGTGGCTTCTACTGTGTAATCGAGGTGATGTGGCTATACTACTATTAATACAGGAATGAAACAGTTTTCTTTTCTTTTTGCAAACATCAGATTTCCAACACAGGGACCATGGAAACCGTTTTCCAAATTACAGGATTTCACTGTGTTGAATATAAAGCAAGGCCTGGAACAACAAAATGAGTTAAATTTTCTTTGTGTAGAAAATGCCATAGCTTAATTAAAGAGGAGTCTGCATTTATTTAATGTCTCAATCTGATTACACCTTTGTGGAGACATATGGATTCTTGACAGTAAAGTTGGTAGATGAAAACATCAATACCAATAGAATATCCTAAATCCCACAACAGTGTCTATTCAGGAAGAATAATGACTCAAAGTCACCCCACTTAATGTTTGACAGTTATTACTCAGAGCATACCGGACTTGTAAAATCCACATAATGATTTCTTGTGTACTCTTTTTTTTTTTTTAAGCTATAATATGAAATAAAATGTCAAAGAAGAGTGGAGGTGGGAGAGGCTAACTCAGCTATTCAAGATGGTAGATTTTGAACTTTGTCATTATTTATCATAAGCACAATGGAGCAATAATGTGCTCTTCGAAAAGATTTGTTCACAACAACGTGCTATAAATTGGTGTCTTTATGTGCCCCATCTCTTATTAATGTATTTATTCCATTTAAAGATTTAAACACATACATTTATTCCATGTATGTGTGTCAGCGCCTGCATGTTTGGGTACCACATGTGAGCCTAGTACCTCAGGAGGCAAGAAGACATTGGGTTCTCTGGAAATAGGGTTACAGGTAGTTGAGAGCTGTCATGAGGATACTGGACACTGAATATGGATCCTATGTAAGATGAGTCAGTGGTCTTAACTGCTGATCTGTCTCTCCATCCCCAACTTATAGAACTGCTTAATTTTAAAATACACACTATTGCTATTTTCTGGCTTTGCTTTGTCTTGGAAATTCAGAAAAGTGTTTATTCAGCATCAAGCAATCAAATCACACCAAAAAAACTCCTCTCTTCACCGCCTACCCAGCGTCAGCTCAGTGTTACTTTTATTTTGACAATAATACTTGAGGTATTCATCAGTGGATACAATGTATCTTGATGATAGATACCTTCACTCACCCCTCCAAATCCCCCAAGGATGGCCCAATACATCTCCTTTTAAACTTCATCTTTCCTATTTGTTTGTTTGCTTGATTTATTTTAACCCACTAAGTTAAAATAAACACTAACCCAAATGAACATGGCAATGTAGTTCTCCACTGGGGTATAAGCAACCTCCTAGTGGATACTTCCCAGAGGAAATTAATTCTTTGTTCCACAGAAGCCATCAACTGCCAATAGCTCCCTAGCTAGTGCTAGGGCCTCAGCGAGCAGACTCTCTCCCCATCCTTCTGCTATTCTTACTGCCTCGATTTCTTTTCTTTTCTTTTCTTTTCTTTTCTTTCTTTTTTTTTTTTTTTTTTTTTTTTTTTTTTTTTTTTTTTTTTTTTGCAGGTCCTGTGCAGGTGACCACAGCTGCTGTGTGTTGATGTATGCCAATAGCAACGTTATACCTAGAAAACCATCTTTTACAGCCTTCTTCCTCATGCTACCAGCTTGCTATTCTTTCTATTCTCTCTTCTGTGATGTTTTCTGATCATATTTACAATATCAGACATGAATCATGTGCATCAGGCCTCAAATCCAATCAAGAAAGCTCTTGGTTATTATCATAGACCCATTGTGCCTGACAGATAAGTATTATAGCATGCAGTATCTAGCATTTGGGTAAGGCTGTTAATGTCTTTTCTCCCCCAGATGCCCCCATTGAGCCTTCTGGTTCTATGAAAGTTGGGAGAGAATTTCCTGGTAAGTTCAAACTTGATTTTTCCATGTCCAGCAAGCAAAGTATGTGTTATAGGTTCTTCCACCTAGTCCTGGTGTGCAACGAACAGCAATAGCAATATCCTGCAAAGAATCTGTTTATAGATGATATGATGGTACACTTAAAAGGATCCTAAAGATTCCACCAAAAAAATTCTCAAAATTAATCGAATCAATGCTATCAGCTGAGTGGCATGATAAAAATGAACACACCAAAAGTCAGTAGCTTTCCTATACGCCAATGATAACCACACAGCAGAAGACATGAAGAAGACACCTGTATTTACAGTTAAAGTGAATAAGATAAAATACATGGAAAAGCAAGAAAGTGAAACGCTATGGTAGTGACACCTTTAAGACACTGGGGAAATAAATTCAGGAATACACTAGAGGACAGAAAGACACCTGATGATCATGGGTCAGAAGAATTCATCTTGTCAAAATGACTATCCTACCAAAAAGCAATCCACACATTCAAGGTGATTTAATCAGAATCTTAATGTCAGTATTTACAGATACAGAATAAACAATCTCACAGCTTATGGAGAGGCACAAAGGACTGGACTCAAGGTAGTCTGAAAATACTGTTAATATTTCTTATGAGGTGGCCCTTCACCCTGAAACTTCATGGACATCTTCTATGGAAACCATATTTTCCGTAAAATTTGCAAATGGTGTGTGTATTTTAATTCTAACCTCTTCAGAAGGAATATGAGTGTAATTTAAATTAATTTTCTTCAGCCAAACTTTGCACGATGTTGAAAGTGCCCATCTTACATTGCAAAATATGGTAAGCGGTAAGACCACATACCGCTCTTGATGTATGGTAAAACATACTTACGTCGAAACAACAGCAATTATGATGAAATAACACTTAACTATTTTCTATTTAAACTTCAATATTCTCAAGTAGCTAAGACGCCACTGTACTGCATTTTTTTGTTCATTATATGGACACTTTCAGAGTTGAATATTGCCATCTGATTAAAGTTTCATATGTAGATATGCAGCCAGTAAAGATCAAATAATTACCTGCACTACTCATGAACACTTTCTAACGGTTCGGATATAGAACAGTGGATGGAGATAAACATGTGTAGCCACTCTACAAATCAAGACGGAGGTTTCTTCCCTTGAACTCCACTGAATGATAAACTCTTAACTGAAGATCCAAGGGCATAGGCGCTCATGTGCTGTTCTCTTACAAACCATGGCTAATTCCAAAAGTAGCCTTGCAAATTGCTTTTTGTGTTTGTCTTATAGTTA
Organism: Mus caroli; assembly: GCF_978045245.1. NCBI lineage: Eukaryota > Metazoa > Chordata > Mammalia > Rodentia > Muridae > Mus > Mus caroli. The sequence continues at coordinate 14,060,562 of NW_028227271.1, forward strand.
ATAAGCAAAAGGATTTACTTGGCTTTATGCCGTACCTACTTCAATAAAAGTCTGGTTTAGGGGCTGGAGAGCTGGTCCAGCAGCGAAGAGGATTTGCTTTCCTGCAGAGGAACAGGGTTAGCTTCCAGCACCCACATAGAGCGACTCATATCAGCTTTTAATTATGGTTCCAGGGCATCTGATGTCCATTTCTGGCCACCAAGGATACTACATTCACATATACAACCCTCCTTACACACACACACACACACACACACACAATACACACACACACACACACACACACACACACACACATACACACACACATTATTAAAAGGAAAATCTTTAAAAATAGCAATAACATTACCACCACCACCACCTCCCCCTAAGCCCCACATATTACTTTGTTTCTTTCTTTTCTTTTTTAAATCCAGTTTAAGCTTTGGTTATCAATGCTTAAGGCATTAATTTTTTCTTAATATTATTAATCAATCCGATTCTAAGAACATCTTTTTAGCAAATAATAATAATATAGTTTTAGTCATTGTCCAGATATCTGTTTGCCTAATTTATTCTTATGACTACCCAATGAGAAAGATATAACTATAGCCAACACTCTAGATATCTAGAGGTGGAGGACTTCAGCAACTGACTTCAGGGCCTCCAGTTAACCCGTGGTGGCGATTACAGGGCACCAGTCTATGCTGCTTTTGTTCCAGAAGATCAGGAGGCCAAGCTCAAGGCTCTCTTCATCCTAGACCCCCCAGAACCTGAAGATATGTTACCTTCCCTGGAAAATGCTACTTTGCAAAGACAATTAGGTTAAGGTAAGGTTTTGGTCATATCTAACCCAAATACACCCAAGGGGGTACTTACAAAATAAGGAGGAGATATGAATGAAAGGGGACATTGTGGCTGAAGTCAGGCCAGAGGATTTTAGGAAGAAACCAAAGAAAATTAGGGCCTTCCAGAAACTAGCCTCTTACAGCCTCCAGAAAAACATAACCCTTGAGAGCGTCCTTAAAAGCATCCATCTTCATGTTTCTTTGTGGGAGAGAACTTCCACTAAAGGTGAGGGTCGAAAGGCTACGCTTCAATCCTGCCTTCTCTTATGACGTGAGTGACCAAATAAGCACATGTCCTGCAAGCACACTTGGGGCGCTCTCTGAGAGGGTCCCTAAGAAGCCTGTCATCCTCTTTACGTTCCCAGTGACAGCATGAACTCTTTCCTTCAGAATCTGGCCGTGAGAACTTTTATTAATAGAAGAAACAAACAACTCAGGTCACGAATTTGATTTGGAAAAGAAAGCAGAGCACTTGGAAAGGTAAAGAGAAGTACTCTCAAGGTTCACAGAGGTAGAGGGTGAAGAACAGTAAGAGACCCAGAAGCAGGCATGGCTGTAATTTAAAAACAGTGATCTATGCAATAGAAATGCTAGTTCATGTTTTATTGAGAGGAGGGTGGCTTTTTCCTCCTTCCTCACAGGTTTGGCACTGCAAATAGTCCAACTTATATAGTTGTAGGAAGTCAGCCCAGCAACCCAAGCAAGGCAGGAACTTTGGGGCAGGAGCTGATGCAGAGATCATGGAAAAGTGCCTCTTAATGACTTGCTCTCTATGGCTTGCTCAGTCCGTTTTCTTATAGAAGCTAGGGCCACCAGCCCCTTTATTGTAAGTTGGGACCTCTTACATTAACCACTAATTAAGAAAATGCACCACAGGCTTTCCCACAGGCCAATCTGGTTGGGGCATTCCCTCAATTGAGGGGTTTTCTTCACAAATCACTACCTAGAGCCTGTGTCAGCCTGATGTAACACTAGACAGCACAGGAGCCGTCTGACAAATCCCATACATTTCAGCTCCCAAAAGCAAGGTATGTAGATGATTATTTTTATGCATTGTTTGAAAGTAAATGAAGTGAACATAGGTTATTTTATTCTTGATGTTATCTGCTAGTATAGGAAAGTTTAGCTACATAGTAGGCTATCAGTGTCTTGACTGAATAAGTCAATAAATCAGTCTAACTAGGCAGCCTTTGGTGATCATACATTTGCTTAGCACATGAATGTAGCACTTACTTTTAGTACAAGCTGAAAATAGAACTAGTCTAGACTAACCTCATAATGTACAAACACATGAGACTTGGGGGAAAGATACTTTAACCACATTTATGCAGATGCCAGAAATCGAGGCAATGTTAAAGAAATCTTAGTTCCAAATTCAGGTTTTTATTTGCCTATTTCCTTTTCACCTAAGGCACAAATTATAACTTAATCAAAGGGGGTTTTCCCACAAAAGCAGTAGTAATTGATTCCAGTATAAATCTTTAAAGTTCAATTTTGGCCTATTCCCTTTATCCCCTAAAGCTGTTAGTTAATGCCCCTTTGCCTCTACACATCTTCAACTCATCGGTATGTTGCATACACATATGCATGCACACATGCACATACACATACACACATGTACTAGGAACACACATACATGTGCACACACATGCATGAGGATGATGCGCACGCGCGCACATACACACACACACACACACACACACACACACACACACACGAACACACCCTTTTCCTTCCCTCTTTGCAGTGGAGCAGACCACTGTAACATTGTCTCATTTTCTGTTACAACGTTGAACTGTACAGAGGGGAAGGGGACCTTTGAAGGCTGCAGTTTGTTAACATGAATTCTTGCTAGAGCCTGAGCACTTCCTTCCTCATCCCTGAGTGAGACTATGTGCTCTGCATATCTTTAGGTTGAACAATTGATTGATGTGCTTCTGCACAGTGACTACATCCTGATCGGGCTGCAGACAAGCATGTTTGCTGTGGCTCTTAACACATTGTCAGACGGCGTTTTGAGTTCCCTTGAGATATACAATCTGGAACATTTGGTAGAGCACAGCAGGCTAAAGGTGTGGCTTCTTTTACACGTTCTCTAGAACATCTTCTGCATTAAAACGGGAACAATGATACAAACTAGCAGAGGTGATTGCACTTTGAACGAAAAACGTCCCCACTCACTCACAGCATAATACCTATTACCCATGCCAGTCTTTTGGAAGGATTACTGTGCAAGCTTTCATTTTTGCACGAGAGAAAATTGAAAATGAGTCCTTTTTTCCATGCACAGGACTAGAAATTCTAGGAACAGGAACTGTTTTTCTGGCTTCCATAGATCGAGTTATTTTACCCAATTATTATCATCCTGCCTCTGCCCAGGGGTTCAGAGCAAGCAGAAGAGCTGACAGTCACCCCCCCCATCTCCTCTTACGTGTGACTGAATATTCAAGAAAAGGGGAAGCAACAGGTCTGATGACCATCTTAGCATTATTCATCTCTTCCTGTTCTTCCTGAACCCAGTTAGTGACTCTGAGTGGGATGGGGATGCAGACTCTGACAATGTAAGATGATTTCTGTGTCATATGGTGACGAGCAGAACGGAACAGTCATACATCATTGAATGAGTGTGGCCTATCTATAGATCTCTTTGCTTAAAATAGGATGCCATATTCACTGCTCTGGTGTCCTCCTATCTCTGACAAAAAGCAGCTTAGAGGAGAAGAGGGTTTATTTCATCATATACTTCCAGGTCATAGTCATATAGTGTGGAGAAAGTCATGGCAGAAAATACAGGCAGGAACCTGAAGTTGGAACTGCTTGCTATTCTATTGCAGCATGACCTCTGACCAGAGAACTACGGCCACGGGAATACACTAGGAAGCCAGAAGGATGCCGCCTGCTGGCTCGTTCACTGGCTCATGATAACATTGCTTTCTGATGTATTCTAGGATTAACTTTACACACCGTGGGCTGGGCCCTTCTACACCAATTATCAATCAAGACATTGCAGCACAGGTATGCCCACTGGCCAATCGGATTGAGAGAATCCCTCCATCGAGGTTTCTTCTTTCTACATCCAGCTGATAATAAAAATGAAGCAGCAAATTAACTATTTAAAATAAACACTAAGTCCATGTTACCACTCCTTGTCATATGTGAGAAGGCAGTGTGCATATGTGCAGTATGTTCCTCCTTCACATGTGGGAAGCTCTCTGTTACAGTTTCAAAGCATGAGTGAGACACATTACAGGGTATATTCATAGATAAACAGCCTGACTTTGTCATTAATCAACTAGGAGGGTTTTTTTTTAACCATTGTAATTTAAATTCAAAAATGAAATGCTTGTTGAAACTCCTTCCTATTCTAGAAGAGTCTTGGAGCTCTGTTGTGCAGCTCAGTGACAGAGCCCTTGCAGCACATGCATGTGTGCTGAAAGACCAACACAGCACAACGTAACACAAAACAAAAGTGAACCGCGATGAACAGTCAGCTAGAAGACTCTACTGATGTTTTTGCTAGATCCTCCCTCCAATTCAATGTAAGTGCTAGTGGCATTTCCTGAGTTTGGCCCTACAATGATGACAATAAACAAAAGTACCTTGTAAAACGCATGAAGAAAGGAATCCCATGTGCTATACCACATGCAAAAGGAGGGATTCAGAACTTTCTGAGCCGCTCAGAGAACAACCCTGGCTTCTGCTTGGCTGGAGTATTGCCAAGAGCCACCATGTAAAGTGGGAGCTGACTTCTAGCAAACAACCAGGGTCAGCTACAAATTCAAGGGCTTTCTTATAAAGGAAGGGAAAGGGAAGACATCTGAAAAACATCCTAACCACTAGGTGAATGTTGTTTTTAAAACCAAACCCAAATGCTCAATTTACCAAATGAAGACTCAGGAGCCGACACTGGGGTGAAAGCCTGCTAGCTCAGAGAGGCAGAGAAAGCGCCCAGCTGACCTTCCTATTCCACTGACTTCCCATAAGGAAAAAGCCTTTTTCCTCCAGGCTGTCTTAAATACCCTTCAACACAAAGACCCTCCCTTCTCTTTCCTGGGTTCTCCTGTGTTCACAACCTGTCAAGTGGTTGCTCACTCTGCCGATTGACTTCCAGGTGATTTTATTTAGCCCTTGTTCACAGAAAGCTCTTGGGTTAAAGGTGTGTGCTAGGGCTGAGTCACACCACCAGGAACAGGTTTTTCCAGTTCACAATCTGGGGGTTTACAATGTGATCAAATACTGTGCAACAGGTAAGGCTCCGCTTTTCCCCAGGTCTCTGTCGTTGTCAGAGTTGTTTGGTTTTTCAGGATGTGTTCTTGAGTCTCTTCAGACATGGTAAGGGGTGCCCACAGTTTAAAACAAGCATCAGCGACTCTGATGGGCTCGTTGTCATTACAACCTTTATTAGACCCAGGCAAAAACCATCAAAGCCAATCTGTTTTACTGAAAATGAAGAGTACAGGGTACCATCTAAAGAAGAAACTCAGCTCAGGACCAGGCTGAGAACAAACAAACCAAAAAAATGCCATTCAAATATGATGTGCTTCCTTGGGATCAAAGTGTCTCAGCCCTGTGGCCACAATAGTCATCCATTCTTTCTAAGGAGGCAAAGACCAGCAAGTTGAAATAAGGGACCCATTATACTTAAGTGACAGTCAGTAGGTGGAAACATTTCTGAAGCTAAACAGGATTCTGTGTTCCTGTCCTCCTAAACTCAGTACACAAATGAAAGTTGTGTTTATTTTTCCATAGAGATAACACCCTTAATGCTATATGTACCAAATGGAAGCAAAACATCGGAGAATAATACACACATATTGTGCAGCCAGAGCCTATCTTGGGCTATATTGGATGTTAATAATTTGATTCTTTTATTTAAAAAAAAATCCATGTGTATTGTGTGTTCCTTTGTGATATGCATGTATGTGCAAGTGTGTGTGTGTGTGTGTGTGTGTGTGTGAGAGAGAGAGAGAGAGAGAGAGAGGGCGTGTGTGTATCACAGCATGGGTGTTCAGAGAATAACTTTAGGTGTCAGTTCTCACCTTCCATTTCATCCACTTCACTTGAAATGCGATCATTTTTGGTTCTCAGTTGAATATGCATGGCTAGCTGGCCTATGAAATCGTGGGAACTCTTCCTCCTCCTGTCTTGTGATAGGAGCAGTTGGACCACAGATGCTCCTTTGTCTAGCTTTACATAGGCTATGGGGATCTGAACTCAAATTCCTGACATAGCAAGTGCATTACCCACTGATCCATCTCCTGAGTCCTCAATGTAGTCTTATTTTCTAAAATGCTATGAGCATCCTGAAATGCACAGAACAGATGTACCTGGATGCATACAGGCATCCACACAGCCATGGCTCTGATGCTCGGGACTGTCTAATCTATGATTCTGTCCATTCTTATTTCCATGCATTCCTCAGACTCCCACTGGGAGGCATCAACAGGCTCCTCCTAATCTCCAGCTCCACTAGTGGCTGCATTATCTATCCCCTTCCGATGTGTCTGATAGACAAGTAATTAACTTCTAAGCGTGATGTAATAAGCAGCCAATTGCAGACCAGACCAGGGGGTTTTCAAAGGGATAATATTAATAAAGGAAGCAGTGACCAAGGATTCTTGGATAGAAGCTGTGTCTGCAAATGCTGATTGACTGATTACAACTTCAGGGGTATGGGCAGGATGGGATGCTCTGGCCCAGAGCCTAATTACCAGTTATCTTGAGCTATCTTAAGTTCCCTAAATAGCCATTCCTTATCCCCCCACCCTGGGTCAGGCCTAACATTCTGTCAGTGAAAGATAAAGTCTGACTCAATAACCTAACAGATTAAAAGAAACCTTTTTGGAAAGTATTAGCTTAACATTATCCTAGCTTTCCACCAATTAAGGGCTAACGGTATTCTTAGATAGCATCTTAGACCCAGAGCCTAGATTTCTCTACTGGCTGTAACCTGTCCCTTATATATTAAAATATATTTCCGTCAATATATTTTAAAACACTTGTTCTGTTATTATAAAAAAAATAAACTGTATGAAACTTCTTACATATTGGAACGTGAGACCTTGGGTCACCTAAATCTATATTCCTGAGCCATAGTCACTGATATTTGGCTCCAGAATAAACTATCTCTTACTTCCTTTGATGTGAAAGCTATATTTTTGTGTCAGGAAAGCCTTCCATTAGTGTAAGTGGCTTAAAACAGATTCATATTCAAAATTCAGTTCAATACTCATTAGTTGATACAATCTATAACTAGACCTCAGATCAAACACTTGACCTAACACACTCATTCACTCACTCACTCATCTTTAACTTTTAGCAAGATTAAAGGCCACTTCCTTTTGATCGCCCACCCCTTTATAACAAAGCTCAGTGCAATGCCACCCAAAAATGACATTTATGGCAGAATGCTAATTATGTGAGCAATAAGCATAGGTATTCAAAAAAACCTACATCCCCTCCAGCCCCCCACCAATCATATGAGTCATCGGCTGTTCTTGTAGAGCAAGATGCCATCAGGTGACAAGCAAACCCTGACTAACACATCAGCAGCACCCATGAGCCAGCCATGAGCAATTATGACAATCTTGTGCGTCAAGTAGTGCTTCTGAATTAGAGATGCGGGGCCCAACCATTGATGAGCAGTGAGGAGTCCAGACGCCTCCCTTTTCTCTTCAAATTCTCAACTGTGCATCTCCAAGCTTAATCAATGGCAGTCAGTTAGTATTGCTAATCTGAATCTTATTTGGGGCGCACATTTCTAGCTGGGTATCTGACAAAAATAACCCGTGGTGACTCAAACTTCACCTTGCTTGCTTTAGTCAAGTAAGCTGAAGGAAAGGCACAGTGCAATGCAGTGTCCTTTCCTTAAATTGGCACTTTAGATAGGTTTGCAAAAGCTATCCACAATTGTATAAACAACAGCCACAACAATAACAACAACAACAATGAATGTATTGCAGCCTATAAGTTTTCTGCAGTAGTTTTGCACCATTGCCCAGGGGACTAGAGAATCAGAAAAAGGAAGGACTCCCATGTAAGATGCAAAGAATGACTTAAAAGAAACCCAGAAGTCTAATGTGCATGGTGGAGACTTGTGACAACAAAATCAGTAAAACAGTGAGTGCTGAGAGACCCGTCTATTGTGTAGAACCTTTAGGATCATAAATTGGGCCTAAAATAAGCATTTAAAAAAAAAATCTTTTTTTTTTTTTTTTTTTTTTTTGAGACAGGGTTTCTCTGTGTAGCCCTGGCTGTCCTGGAACTCACTCTGTAGACCAGGCTGACCTCGAACTCAGAAATCCACCTGCCTCTGTCTCCCAAGTGCTGAGATTAAAAGCGTGTGCCACCACTGCCTGTCTTAAAAAATCTTTTAATACTTGAGATTTGGGTCATGAATAGAAGCAAAATAGACTATCATGATGAACACAGAAGTTGACTTGCCATTTAATAGCTCAATGGACTAGGGAACTGGGTGACTACATCTAGCATCTACAGTGCCTGTACACACACACACACACACACACACATACACTTTCTTTTAAAGCTCTAAGAAAAATAGCCAGAACAGTTAAATTTTTTATTCTGTTTTCAAATTGCAATTATTCTATCTAGTGTTATTGAATGGCGAGTTCTTTTCATATGTCTGGTATTAATAATTACTGCATGAGCAGCCCACAGATATTTAAGCAAATCAGGGTAAGCTCCCTGGTTTGGCTATCCTTCACAATTCTTGCCTGTATGAGCAAACATTCCCAGTGATTAAGTTAGTGAGTTGGGCAAAAGCGAAATTCTAATTGAAATTGCTAAGAGCAAACTATAATACACTCTTCTCATATATTTCAAAGCACTCACTCATGAGAAACAAAGAGATACACAACTGGCCCCGTTCATTCTTAGAAAATCAATTTTGATTCGGGACATTTTTAGGTCAACTGCAGAGACACAGATGCCGAGTGACTTCTTTTATACCCGCAAGGGCAAGCATCTCACGTTACTGATGGCCATCCTAATTGGCATACTTCACTTCTAAATAAGACGCCTAGCCTACCATGCTCCTGTGTTGTATGCCAGCCCGTGGTCTACTTGAATTGGGTACACTTGGGAGGCAGGTTGGGGCTGAAAAAGACTTAGACGGCGAGAGAGATAATGAAGCCAAGACGATTCCCTGTTCAAGGCTCACGAGTTTACTAAGAGAGTGTGCTTATAAGGGGGAAGCCCCACCCCCAGTCCATCTTGGTATCTTGGAGCCAGCCTGTAGGCAGGCAGGATAGGATGTTCCTCCGGAATATCTCAGGGACCTCTCAGCAGGTAGCAGTGTCTTGGAGGGGAGCAGTGGCAGGTGACAGAACAATAGAGCCATCTAGGTTGGAAGGCTCCACCCTAGGTAATCTCCTAAGTGACAGCAAGGTCAAAGTCTAGATCAGCCTGATTCGAGGCTGGGGGAGGCTACACTCCTGACTATTTCCAGTTCCTTATGTGTGATTACCATGGGACTCTACTTTTGCCATCTTTTGAATGTATCTGTGCCCTGGTTTCCCCCTCTTGGAGGGAGATATTGTTCAACTTATTTTTTTATTTTATAGAAGCCCAGGATGGAGAGGCTTTGAAGTTTTCAGGATACTTTGGATGGTTAGTGACGTTTCCAAATTTTAGAAAGAGATCAAAGGGATACACATTGGAAAGAAAGAAGTCAAAATACAGCTATTTGCAGATGATATAATTATTTACAAAAGGGACCCCCAAGAATTCTACCAGAGAACTCTTACAGTTGATGAACATCCCCTGCAAAGTGACTGGATACAAAATCTATTCAAAAACCAAAAGGCCAGCAGCTCTTCTCTACACAAATGTTAAACAGGCTGAAGAAGAAATTAGGGAAACAACACTCTTCAAAATAGCTACAAACAATGTAAAATATTTGGTTGTAAGTCTAATTGAGCAAGTGAGAGACCTGTATATCAAGAACTTTAGCCGGTCGTGGTGGTGCACGCCTTTAATCCCAGCACTCGGGAGGCAGAGGCAGGTGGATTTCTGAGTTGGAGGCCAGCCTGGTCTAACGAGTGAGTTCCAGGACAGCCAGGGCTACACAGAGAAACCCTGTCTCAAAAAACAAAAAACAAAACAAAACAAAAACAAACAAACAAACAAACAAAAAGAACTTCAAGTCTTTGAAGAAAGGAATTAAAGAAGATGTCAGAAGATGGAAAGGTTTCTCACATTTGGGTAGAAGGAATCTTAACTGAAAAAAGAAATATCTTCATGATATTCACCTGTAGGCAAATCTGTGGGGTATTTTCTTGATTGATGCTTGGTTGTGGGAGGACTAGGCCCACTGTGGGTGTTGCCACCCCCGGGCAGGTGATCCTGAGTGCTCTAAGAAAGCAAACTGAGTAAGCCAGGAGGAGCAAGGCAATAAGCAGAACTTCTTCATGATGTATGCTTCAGTTCCTGCCTGCAGGTTTCTGCTTTGACTTCCTGCCTTGACTTCCAACAGTCAAGAGTTTGACCTAAGAGTTGTAAGAGGAAATAAATCCTTCCCTCCCCAAATTGCTTTTGATCACTATCGCATTGATAGAAATCCAAACGAAGAGAAGTCTAAAATACTCTGACATTTTTGACAGAGAGGTAAGAAGCCAAGGCGTGCAACAGTTCTGATTTATGGTTGTGTTCAGCCCTTTCTCCTCTATGCTCTTTGTCACAGAGGTCCTTTTGTACTAGATCAGGTGGTATAGAGTTTCCTGCCACTCCATAAAAGGTCATAAAAGTCAGATACTTTTCTTTGTGGGATCTCTGAAGATGCTCTCCTCTGAGCCTTCCTCCATCACCCTGTTCACGACTACTATCTTTCCAAGTTTATTTAAAGATCTCATCTCTTCTCTGTTTTAAAGGGAGGCCCCTCCTTCCCTCTAAGGCCATTCTCCTGCTTTCTCTAATATAAAACACTGTCTTTCAAATGCTCTCCTACCTCAAGGCCCAATCCTGGCTCCCATGATTTTGAGGGACCCTCTTCTTCTTTTTTTTATTGGGTATTTATTTCATTTACATTTCCAATGCTATCCCAAAAGTCCCCCACACGCTCCCCCACCCACTCCCCCACTGACCCACTCCCATTTCTTGGCCCTGTCATTCCCCTGTACTGAGGCATATAAAGTTTGCATGACTAATGGGCCTCTCTTTCCACTGATGGCCGACTAGGCCATTTTCTGATTCATATGCAGCTAGAGACACAAGGTCCAGGGGGGTACTGGTTAGTTCATATTGTTGTTCCACCTATAGGATTGCAGATCCCTTTAGCTCCTCCATTGGGGGCCCTGTGATCCATCCAATAGCATCCACTTCTGTGTTTGCTAGGCCCCGGCATAGTCTCACAAGACACAGCTATATCTGGGTCCTTTCAGCAAAATCTTGCTAGTGTATGCAATGGTGTCAGCGTTTGGAAGCTGATTATGGGATGGATCCCCGGAAATGGCAGTGTCTAGATGGTCCATCCTTTCGTCACAGCTCCAAACTTTGTCTCTGTAACTCCTTCCATGGGTGTTTTGTTCCCAATTCTAAGAAGGGGCAAAGTGTCCACACATTGGTCTTCATTCTTCTTGAGTTTCATGTGTTTTGCAAATTGTATCTTATATCTTGGGTATCCTAAGTTTCTGGGCTATATCCACTTATCAGTGAGTACATATTGTGTGAGTTCCTTTGTGATTGGGTTACCTCACTCAGGATGATGCCCTCCAGGTCCATCCATTTGCCTAGGAATTTCATAAATTCATTCCTTTTAATAGCTGAGTAGTACTCCATTGTGTAAATGTACCACATTTTCTGTATCCATTCCTCTGTGGAGGGGCATCTGGGTTCTTTCCAGCTTCTGGCTATTATAAATAAGGCTGCTATGAACATAGTGGAGCATGTGTCCTTCTTACCGGTTGGAACATCTTCTGGATATATGCCCAGGAGAGGTATTGTGGGATCCTCTGGTAGTACTATGGAGGGACCCTCTTCTAATTAAGTTCATTCCTAAAGGTGGTTTTATGTTAGCTCCTTTTTCAAAGAAACTTCAGTCATCCTCTCTCTAGCTAACATTTTCCAAATCTCACCCTAACAAACGAGAAGCATAAGGTGTTTTTGTTAGTTGTATACATTCCTTTCTGACTCTGAGTGTTTAGAAAGAGTCATCTCAAAGACATTGCTAATTGTGGCCTTGAAGCTGATAAGGCACTCTCTTGGAAATAACTGGTTATTGTACGATCTCAGGAGTCATTTTCTTCCATCAAGGTACTGGAATCACTTATAGCCTGGTAGATCTCAAGTCTAAAGATGGTTGTATTAAAATGTGGTTACTTTGTAGTCTAACTTGACCTTTCTGGATAAAAACAAGAGGAACTAGCTTTTAAAAGTATTCAAAGAAGAAGTCTAATGAAGGCATTTTTCTAGAGGCAAAATATGTGAAAAAATCACGGACACTACTGTGGAGTAGCAATTACAGAATAGCACTTGAGACCTTCCTGTTCTTCATAATCAAATCTCTATTTAACTCTATCCCACTGGGACATATCTCTGACTAAGCCTTTGTGTGTGTTAGTCTTGTACTGTGTATGCCTGCAAAACATGCTGAACACGTATGAAAAAGTAACTATGAATGTGTCCGATGTCCTATGAATGATCATATTGAATACAGCAACGCTCTCTAGCCACTTCCATACATTTTTACAATATTTCTTTGTAACACCCTTCTTCCTTCCCTCCTTACTCTTTCCTTACATCTTCATGCAACCACTAGTCTGATTTTTGAGACCATAGGTTGGTTTCTGTTCTCTTGAAGTTTCGAGAAGTGGGCAGACAGCATGTGCTCTCTTGTGTGTATGGCTCCTCTCATTCACTGTTATTCTGATACCCATCCATTCTGCCATATCTTAGTAGTAGTCTACACAATCCTTCATGTTGCTTAGTAGTAGATCACCGACTCTCTTTATCAAAAACGTGTTTATTTGTTTACCACTGCACCTGTTGTTGTGATAAAATACCAAGACCGGAAGTGGCTGCCCATTTCATTCAAACCACCTCCACCTCTTGGTGAACATTTTGGTTTGGTTAGACTTTAATAAAGCTATGAGGAGCTTGGATGGTATAAGTCTCTGTGAACATGTATTTTCATTCCAAAAGGAAAGGTGACAAGCATCCAGGAATAGAACATCTGGATCATATATACTTATGATCTTATATACATCTGGTCAGTATATACTTAACATTGCAAGAGACTGCCATGCTGTTTTCCAAAATAATTTTATTGTATTGTATGCCAAAGGATAGCACATAAAAATAGTTTTTCTGCGTTGTATGTTAATTATTCTAATAATGTTAGTTCACAGATAATTGTGGTTTTAATATACATCTTCTAATGAGTAGCAAGTGTCTAAATATTCTATTCAATGAAATGTTTTTGTATAAGACCCAAAGAGCCTTACATCTAGGATGTCCCACTCACAGAAACACAGAGATGGAGATCAATGCAATAAATAAGAGGTTTATTGATCCGGTACACCTGCAATCAGGGCAGAGGCAACCCGAATCTCCTAAGCACACACTTTTTATACAGTTTAAGGGTAGGCCTTGATAACCACAGGAGTTGATTTAAGCCCATTGTAGGCCTGAGCTGACCTTTTCTTTCCCCCCTTTAGAAATGGTAGTTAGCCTCTCCCTTCTGGAGAGGCAAGTGTTTCAAGAGTAGCATTGATGGCCCCGAGTGAGGTAAGGTCTTAGTCTACAGAAGAGGGTACTGAAACAGTCTTGGTCATTATCTGCACCTGCTTTGTGGTAGTAAAGCTTGCTTTGCTGGGTCATTCCAGGAAGGGAGCGTTTGTCACAAACTTCTAGTGGAAGGTCCCCAGCATGCTAGTCTAGCAAGGTCTTTTAGTGGTCATTTTATGTTCTCTAAGGTCACACATTCCCACATTTGTTGTTTAAACTTTTAAAAATTTGTTTGACATGGATATAATGAATGGTCATTTTCAATCTCTACCCTCCCTCATCCATGCCCAAATCCATCTTCCCCCGAACAACTCTCCCTGATAACTTGATGTTTTCTTTTTGTGTGTGACTCATGCAGTTTAGTTAGGGTTTCTTGGGCAAGCACGAATAGAAGGTTATTTACTGGAGCAAGGGTAACTTATCAGTAACTACATCACCATGTTATATCTTACTGGTTTGTTTGTATTATTATTGCTATTTATATTATTATGTGTAATGATTCTTCATGTATTCTGAATACACATTTTTATCAAAGTGATCTACCTATTATCTATCTATCTACCTATCATCATCTACCCATCATCCTTGTAAATATTTAATACTCATGCCCTTTAAAAAGTAAATTTTCATTTTGATGAAGTCTAACCAATTTCTTTGAGCTGAATAATAGGAGCTGCTGAGTATAAAACTTGAGAGCCAGAGAAGACAACCTGAGTTTGAGAGTTGTCCATAACTGAAAAGCTTAAAACTTGCAAAAACTTAAGCCTGTCAACATTTCCTCAGGAACTGGTGAAGGGCCTGTTGATATCCACCCCTTCCTGAAGGACTATTGGCAATTAATCTTTGTTATGAGAAAGGGTGTCACTTCCTTCAGTAGTATAGCCCTTTCTCTACTAAATAACTCCTCACTCATGCTTGGGGTATGGGGGCAGTGACCTCTAATTAAAGCCACAGTGTGCCACACACCAAAAGAAAACATAAAAGCAGGAGAGAGTTTTGTTGAGTGAGTTTTGAAGGGAGAGAGAAGTGAATAAGACAGGGGTTGGTTAGCATTCATTATATAAATGTATGGAATCATCAAATAGTAAAAACATTTTAAAAATTAAAGGCTTTCCTTTTTTGAAAGGTTCTGTTGCTGTTCCAAACACATGAGATAATTTGGCTTTAAATAAGAAAAGATTTGTTCTGATGTATGGTGGTAGAGGCTCCCATCTATCATCAGTTGGATCTGTTGATTGTTTTCAATGGTGACAAGGCAAAACATCAAGGTAGGAACTATTGTACCAGGACTGCTATGCCCAAAGTATTTGCCAGACCAGAATTTATATAAATGTGAGTGGAAACACAGCAGGTGAAAATTCAGCGTTGGTGAGGAGGGGTAGTGAGAGTGGAGGGGAGCAGTTGTGTCCCTTAGAGGAAATAGGACCCTTCTACAGCAGTCACATGTTAACCTGGCTCTGATTCATGGGTCCTTTGTGTGGGCTCCTACGTGAGTAGCTTAGGGCAGCCCACTATCTTCCATTGTCAACCTGAGATTGGCCATTCTTGGGGTAAGACACCAAGGCCCCTGTAGGAGTTATGTTCTAATTGTTAAATAAGGCCTCACAAGACACTGGGTAGGGATTCAGGCACTTAAAATTAGACTGCTGGAAAGTGGGATTTTACTCTTTGTTTTTAGACTTTTAAAACGACTCTACAGGGAACATGTGATGGAGCTAAATAAACTATTTACTTCATGGTGTCTTGAAAACAAAAAAGATGGATAAAGGGCTAAGATATCATATCTTCTTAAAGGATACACTGTCAGTGACTAATTCCTTCCACTGGCCTCCTCTTCCTAAATGTCTTTTCACTTCAAATTATTGCCAAAGACTAGTGCCTATAATGCACATGGACTCTGCGGGAGTCAGTTGACTAGAGCATGTTTAGGAAAAAATACTCCCGAATCTCTGGTTGTATTGTAAGCAAAAGTGAATGAGTTCTCTTAAAAAGGTATCAGTAGAAAGGTTTGCAGATGAGACGGACTTCGGGTAGAAATGTATTGCTTTTTTTTAACTTCTCCAAATAGAACATGGCAATTCCTATCTGCTTCCCCATCTCTATAACTAAAGTTGCCTGACAAAATGAATTTGTTAGAGTGAGAGGTACACAGGCAATGGAGAGACCAGAAGCAACCCAGCTCATCACTCAAGGCCTCTCAACATAAGATCTGCTTTTTAGAAGAGTAGAAGGAACAGGGACAACAAGGGACAGGACTTCAAGATCAATCTCCTTTATAGAAACAATCTGATTTGAGCTGTGACAGGCACAGAGCTGAAGAAGAGTCCATGCCTCAAAGTATTTTGTAAAATGTTAGCAAGGCTTTTAATATCTTCAGAGTGCATTTAACAGCTAGCTATGAAGTTCCTGGCATTTATACATGGTACCGTAATGTGGTTAACGTCAATGTTACCTGTTGGATGCTAAACTAAAAACCACTTACTATTTATCAGATTTCTGTTCTGACATCATACTCAACTTGAGAGGTATGTTGGGTAAAGGTGACATAAATATAGAGCTATTGGGTCATGATGAACTCTGTTTAAATGACACTCTACTGCAAGCTTATTTTGACGAGAGAGTAACTTATTCATCTTGAATTCCAATACTTCAGAGCTGGCTGGTACTGAATTTTCATCTAAGTTGTCCAATTCATTCCCTTTCCCTCTTTCAAGCAGAAATCCTTTTTTGCTTTGCTGGTAGTATATGGAAGGTCAATTTGGATAGTCCTTTTCTACCTGCTTTCGTGTGTGTGTGTGTGTGTGTGTGTGTGTTTGTGTGTGTGTGTTTTATTACTATGCCAAGATTAGGTACCTTGTCATTCCTCTAGTTTCCCTAGCTATTGTACTTGTGTACACAACTATATTTAATGATTACAACTAAATTGATGATTCTGTGAAATCATAGAAGTGTGATGTTAATGTATACAACTAAGTTGATGATTCTGTGGGAAGATAATCACTAGGAAGTCTTCCGTTGTCATTTTGCCTCACCTCTGGTAATGTCTTTTGAATTCCATATAGTAACTTTTCATTTCTGACCCATAGATAATAGGCTTGGGAGTTTGGGCAATGGTGCCAATATGGGTCTTTGTTAGACTTGTGTCCCTTTGATGATCTATATTTCAACTAGGGGACATACATAGATCTACAGCTTTATGAATTCAAAATTCCCGCAGCTCTATGTACTATAATGAAAAGCATAGCAAACACAGTAGATTCACATCCTATTGCTATAGCATTGTGAACTCTAACAACCTATTGTATGGCATAGCTGAGGTAATAATTTATAGATTGTCATGAAAGACCTAGATAAATAGACAACCTGATAGGAAGTACCAAATGGCCAATCTTCCTTCTTTCTGAGTCATAACAGTTAAAGTTTATGTCTACACAGTTGTCTTAGTTCGGGTTTTACTGCTGTGAACAGACACCATGACTAAGGCAAGTCTTATTAAAAAAAAAAAAAACAACATTTAATTGGGGCTGGCTTACAGGTTCAGAGGTTCAGCCCATTATCATCAAGGTGGGAGCATGGCAGTATCCAGGCAGGCATGGCACAGGAGGAGCCGAGAGTTCTGTCTTTATCCAAAGGCTGCAAATGGAAGACTGACTTCCAGGCAACTAGGGTAAGGATCTTATACCCACACCCACAGTGACACACCCATTCCAACCAGGTCACACCTATTCCAACAAGGGCACACCTTCAGATGGTGCCACTCCCTGGTCCAAGGATATACAAACCATTACAACAGTGCTAGCCACAAGACCTACAACAGGTCTTGTGTGACCTCTGATCATACTCATATAAGAAATGGTTCTGTGTGCAAAGACCCGTCTCTCACTTAATTGGTTTTGCCTATTTTAGTGTCAGTTATATTCATGTGTTAAGGGGAGTTAAGGAAGCATCAAGGTTAGAATATTTATGCCTAGAGGGAAGTTTATTGTTTTAAAATATGTTGGAGTTCTTATTGTTATTGAAACTGGAGAGAGGATTGTAATTATCTTGCTACTCATGGTCAGAGCCATCCAGGTCATGAAAGAACATTAAATGAAAAATTGATGGATTTTTATGTCATAGGTAGCTCTATAGAAAGATATATCTCATGGATGTGCCGAAATTGGCTCTACTTTCCAAAATGGATGACAAAATGGCAGCCTAACATAACATCTGTACATAAACTCTTGGGTGAAAGGATGATATGTTTAAACCCTAGTCAGAGACACTGGGGAACAACATTGCTGTGCCTGCATGTACATGTATGTGTGTGCATTTGTACATGCACCTGGACAAGATGGTCTATCTCCAGCCTTCCTAGCCTCAGTGAAAAGCTGTTTTCAACGTGCAAAAATGTGTGTCACAGAAAATGTAATAGGTGCTTTTATACTTACTATGTCTGGTTTTTTTTTTTTTTTTTTTTTTTTTTTTTTTTACTTTTTATACTGATAACAGCGTTTGGAAAATCCTTCATGGAAGTGAGGGATCAGGCTAGAGTCTCTCTTGAACCTGCAGCAAGCCCATGACAGCTATCGAATGCAAGATTATAAACAAAAGGTGAACCAAGCAAGTTACTGAAGAGAATGAGCAGCACCTCAGGTGGACAGGTGCTTGGAAGACTTGAGAAGAAAGGCTGGTGAAGCCATAATGGTTACTGAGATTGGATAAGAATTTGGAGGCAAAGCATGTTCAATCAACACACGTTTCCAGGATACCAATTATGTTCAAGACTTTGAATGGGGACCTGTACCATGAAATGTCTAATCTTTGTTTTGTTTTGTTTTTTTGTTTGTTTGTTTGTTTGTTTGTTTGTTTTTTTGAGACAGGGTTTCTCTGTATAGCCCTGGCTGTCCTGGAACTCACTCTGTAGATCAGGCTGGCCTCGAACTCAGAGATCCACCTGCCTCTGCCTCCCAAGTGCTGGGATTAAAGGTGTGCACCACCACCACCGCCTGGCCGAAACATCTAATCTTAAGAATGTCCTTTTTAAGTAATTGTAAAAAAATTGCTTGAATTATATTTACAAAATCACCAAATCAAACTTGTGGTGGTGAAATTGATGGACAGAGTTCAGTACTTTGAGGGTTGCAGATCTGTTTCTGTAAGTACCTTGAGGTACTAATAGATATGCTGTTTACTAAGCAAAGGCATTTGTGATAGGCTACTCAACTGGAGCTTTTTAAATCCACGAGCAAATCCTAGCCGCTAGGGAATCTGTAATTCTGGGAGGTAAAGTGACATGACTAGTCTCATAGTCTCATAGTCAAACTCTAGTTTTGAATAGTCCAGGTCAGTCACTCTCTATGTGGCTTTGAGTAAGTTAATCAATCTGTGTTTCAATGTTCTTAACCCAGTGGGGATAATGACAGTCCCTGCCATAGGGTTCACACAAGAAAGGAACCAGATAATATGCCTAAAATGATCAGCATGCTCCGTGGCACAAAGTAAGTACTAAATACATGTTAGTTACTGTTAATTGGTGTCATTACAGTTATTGTTATTTCTAGGAAGAGAACAAAGAGGAATGTTATATAAAGCCACACTATGACAGGCATGTATCCAGTCTATTTCAACTGCAGCCTTCCTCATTAACATCCAGCATCTGGGTTGGAAGTTTTTCCATGTTCTTTCTCTACTACTATTTATATAAAGTTCAAACCCTTTCATAAGGTATTTGTGCTTATTTTTAATGAGGCAAAACAATCTCCTCACTCAACACATGATTTAATTACTTGATACACTTCATGATTCTCAAACATTAACTTCACATTCCTATGCCTTTTGGCCATATTCTTCTTTGGTGGAGTGGCCTACTCTGTCCAATCATATATCTGACAAACTATTATTTATTCCTTAAGACACAGATACTGTGGTCAGAGGTTGTTTAGACATAGTTAGCAGAGATCACCTTAAGCTAGATTCTATACAGACTGATTTAATGAGAGACCACACTGGTTATCAAATAAGACCCAGGGATAAAAGGTGTGATTGTCCTCTGGAGGCTTGAGGCAGATGGAAAGGCAGGCTGGACTCAGAATGGTTCGGCTCTCTCCTCCTTTCTCTGCCTTTCATCATCTGCTTTATTCATATCTAAGTCTGACACTGGATTCTGCCCTTCCATGTGTATGGCAGAAAACAGCTACCACAGGCTATCCATTCTTTCTGTTTAATAACAGAGTTCTCTGGAATTTTACTTTCTAGGTTACATGCTTCGAAGAAACATAGTCTTGTTCTTTTGCTCTGAAGTTTATACCCAGATAAAATCAACACTGAGAACAGAATTCTCACTCCTAACTCTCGGGGCTAACTCAGCGGAATGAAGGTATACAGGGAGGACCAGCATGTAAAGTGGTACATCAAATGTTTTCCTTCCTCTTAAAGATATTCAAATTCCTGTGAGGTAGGATTCGCTCTTCTGTTTTGGTCCTTTGTGGTTCCTCATGATGTGAGCTATGTAGTATGTTCAGACATCCTCATAAAAGTATGACTTTCTCCAGGATAAGGCAGCTCTAATTTAGCTCCACGTTTCTATCACTTGAAGATGGTTCCTCAAGGAGCTTATCTAACGGGAAAGGTGAGAATAATCCCTGGAGTACAAGAAAGTATTTTATAAGAGAAATCAGCAGCATGGAATTCCAGGAGAACTAAAACTTATTTTGTATTTGGATCAAGAGTTTTAGTAAAGGAAGTAGCATTTGACATACCTCTCGAAGGACTATAGATTTTCCAGATAGAGAAGTTGAAAGAAAGCCATTTCTAGCTTTGAAAAAAAAAAAGCATGCGTGTCATGTAGCAGCTTTTTCCTTTGGATATAACATGATGCCCTCTTGGGCTTTGCCCCTGATTGCCATAGCAACTAGAGCAGAACAATCAATGCTATCCAGGTCCATGGTAACAGTGCTGAAGATTGATCATTTGAGGGCAAACGACAGAGCCTTTTCTTGTTGTACTGGACCTTGCCAATGTTTTTCTTGTATATCTCTTTAGCTGCTGGCTCCAGAGGTCAACTGACTTAGAAAGGACAGCAGTGGGCATGTGGAGGTGCTGCCCCACCCTCGCAACCCTGACTTCTTACAGAATTGAAACAGTAAAAGCAATAGTAATAGTCTTATAAGAAGATACTGCAAATGGGGGAAAAAGACATTCCCCCAAAGCTATAAAGCTAATTCCAGTGCCAGGGGTGAGTTACCCTGATATGAGCTGTTGGTCAGGGAGATAAATGGTGAAGGATATTACCATGGCTATTGCTTGTATAAAATGAAGTTTCCAAAGAAGAAAAAAAGACAGACAGAGAGAGATGGGGTAGAGGAACTATACCTATGTTAAAAATTCTACAAGGCCAGTGGACTGAATTTCAGGATTGTAGACAGTTTAAATGTCACAGACAAAGAGATAAATTATCATGGCTATTTTTAGTCCTCCTATTGTCCACACCTCTGTCTGAACTAGCATCTACATAAGCAGACCACTAGATCTCACCACAGCAAAGCTAAGTGTGTCACCAATAGCATCAGAAACCCATAGCAAAGGTTTTCTTTGTTGTGCTGTAATCTATCCACCTCGTCCTCCCATCAGTGGATTATAATTGAGTTTTTTCTTTTTTCTCTTTTTCTGGAACTGATAAAATCTCTAACCGTTTTCATGGCTGAAGATTTGGGATATTTGGAGAAACCCATTTCTGGGCAATGGGTATTTATATTTGAATAAACTATCTCTTCTTTACTTTAATGAGCGTGCTGGTTTCAATGAGAATAGTCTCCATAGGCTGATATAGGTTTGATATATATGCTTGAATGCTTAGTCCTCAGTTCTTTTGAACTGTCTACAAAGGGTTGGAAGGTATGACCTTGTTGGAAGAGGTATGTCACTGGGGGTAGATTTTGAGGTTTCAAAAGCCCACAATATTCCCATTAGCTCATTTCTTCTCAGCATCTTGCTTGTCAATCAGGATGTAAGCTTTTCGCTACAGCCCCAGAATCACGCCAACCTGCCTGCCACTATGCTCCCCATCATAAAGGTCACAGACTAACTCCCTGGAACTCTGAGCCCCAAATTAAATAAATTTATTTTATAAGCTTCCTTGTTCATTTTCGTTTTGTCACAGCAATTGCAAAGAAACTAACACAGCGTGAGAAGTGTTGGTTTCTGTAAACAGCTACACGCCAGCACCTACTGCCGAAGATGACACATACTTTGATTGCAGGTCATGGATAAATCAATCATGGACTGAATTGAAAGTGTTCTTTCCTACTGGCTCCCTTTCAAAGTGCTGGGGTTTGCTATGCAAACCACTGGAAGAGAAGAGTTACCACCCATCCGACTCAGTACAGACCCTGTGGGATGCACTATTGTTGGAAAAGAGAACTTTTCAGTGTCACATAAAAGAAACACCTGAGTGAAATGAAAGTAATCTGGAAAAGAATCCATTCTTTTAAAAATTTATTAGCCCCAAACTAGGGGGTCAAGCAGCAGGCAGCACACATGGTCTGGATGGCTTCTGTCTTTTCCTTTTATCTCTAAATCAAGGGTTTGGGATGGGGGTTGGGAGTCTGCTATTCCCCAATGGCTGAGGTTAAGGATAACACTCTACTTACAATGAGCTAATTTAGAAAGTGACCAAAAGAGGAATAACAGAGGAGAATGCAGAATTATCAATAATTAGAAATGTTTAGAAGTCTAATGATTTTCAGAAATTGCAAGAAGCCAATTACAGCAAGTCAAACAGTATTTTGACTATTTAACAAATGACTAAAAGGGATTTTCAGGGGGAGAGGTGGTGTCAGAGCAAGTGGCATGAGCAGAAGCAGACTCACGACCATTACATCAGCAATTAGAAACAATGGATTTATGAAATTCTTGGACAAATGGAGGTGCCTGGAGGATATCATCCTTAGTGAGGTAACCCAATCACAAAAGAAGTCATTAGATATGCACTCACTGATAAGTGGATATTAGCCCAGAAACACAGAACACCCAAGATACAATTTGTGAAACACAAGAAAATCAAGAAGAGGGAAGACCAATGGGTGGATACATCATTCCTCCTTAGAATAGGTACCAAAATACTCATGTAAGGAGTTACAGAGACAAAGTTTGGAGCTAAGACAAAAGGATGGACTATCCAGAGACTATCCCACCTGGGGATTCATCCCATAATCAGCCACCAAACCCAGACACTATTGCACAATGCCAGAAAGATTTTGCCGAAGGGACCCTGTTATAGCTGTCTTGTTTGAGGCTATGCCAGTGCCTGGCAAATACAGAAGTGGATGCTCACAGTCATCTATAAGATGGAACACAGGGCCCCCAATGGAGAAGCTAGGGAAAGTATCCAAGGAGCTGAAGGGGTCTGCAACCCTATAGGTGGAACAACAATATGAACTAACCAGTACCCCCAGAGCTCATATCTCTATCTGTATATGTAGTAGAAGATGGCCTAGTCGGCCATCACTGGGAAGAGAGGCCCCTTGGTATTGCAAACTTTATATGCCCCAATACAGGGGAATGCCAGGGCCAAGAAGTAGGAGTGGGTGGGTAGGGGAGCAGGGCGGAGGGAGGGTATAGGGAACTTTCGGGATAGCATTTGAAATGTATATAAAGAAAATATCTAATAATAAATAAATAAATGAAAAGAATAAGAAAAGAGGTAAGTATCTCATATCATTGAAGCTCTAGGCAAGATAATCCAGGTAGTGCAATCATGACAGGCAAGTTTCCGATTAGGTTTAAGACCTGCTGGATAGACTATGTAGGAAAGCAACTGCTATTATTTTGAAGCCATGTGTATACATGTGAATGTACTTAGGATGGATTACACAAAGATGTGTCTTAGTTAGGATTTCTACTGTTGTGATAATATACCATGGCCAAAAGCAACTTGGGTGAATCAAATGGTTCATTTCATTTTTCAGTTTATAAATCTATCACTTAGGGAAGCTAGGGTAGGAACTTGGGTTGGAAACCTGGAGGGAAGAACTGATGTAGAGGCCATGGCCAAGTGCTGCTTGCTCCTCATTTGTTTTTAATTCTTTAATATATTTTTACAGTTCAGTCTTCATCCCCCTCTTGGTCAGTCTTCTGACTGTTCCTCATCCCATACCTCCTCCTCTCTTGTCTCCAAGAGAACGTTCCTTCCTCCCCCCCCCCCGACTCCCACCCCACCAGACCTCCCACTCCCTGGGGCCTCAAGTCTCTTGAGGGTTTGGTGCATCTTCTCTGACTGAGTCCAGACCTGGCAGTCCCCTGATGTGTATGTGTTGAGGGTCTCATATCAGCTAGTGTACACTGCCTGGTTGGTGGCTCCGTGTCTGAGAGAACTTGGGAATCCAGGTTTGTTGAGATTGCTGGTCTTTCTAAAGGGTCTCCCTCCTCCTCAGCTTCCCTATTGCCTGCTTTTTTTTTTTTTTTTTTTTTGATGCTATCTAGGACCACCCCTTCAAGGATGTGACTATTCCCTGTGGAATGCACCCAACCACAACAATCATCAGTCCAGGAAATGCACCACAGCTTTGCCCACAAACCAATCTCTTGGGAGCATTTTTCTCACTTGATGTTTCCACGTCCAAAATGACTCTAACTGTGTCAAGTTGACATAAGAGCTAGCCAGCACAGGAAGTCTGAAAATGAGCTTGGAAACCAGGAAGGACAGAGGGTAAGAAAAAGACATCTTTATGAAAGGGAAATGAGAACATATATTAGAAGAGAGCCAAAGGATGACCCTGGGTATCAGAATCATTTCAAGAAAGTGAGACTCACAGAAGCATTGACGGTTCTGCAGTTCAAGGGCACGCACCTGTCCAGGACAAAGTGCAATCACTGATTACATTCCAACTGATTTGCTACTATTATTTGCATGTATACTAAACCACAGGTAAATGGGTTCCCCTGGGTCATCTAAATAAAGATAAAGGCTTTTCAGAAAATTATTTTAAATACATGGTAAAGAGTTTTCAGTAGGAAAAAAAATAACGAAAGTTGGATAGAAAATCTTGACTAAGTAAAAATAATTGTCTTAAACTCAGAGGAGGGATAACAGCAAATAGAAGCATTGAGTAGGAGCCAAAAGGCAACAGACTGGACACTGGAGATAATTCTTCACAGACAGTTAAACACAAGTTACAAGTGTTGTCATGATCTATACACCTTAGGCCCATGAGCTCTTATGCATGGGAAATGTTACTACATTCCTTTATTTCTTTCATGTATAACTGTTTGTTATAACTTATTGCTCAACGCTTGTATAATAAACCAGAGATGACTATAGTCTATTATGATGGGCCTGGGAGATTTCAAAAACCCCATTTGCATCTTCAAGCATTAAATATTATCCTTGTGGAGGAGGTGCTGACTATTCAAATGGACCATAGCTAAGCTGTATACAGAATTTGATTATTATATTGTAGGCTGTGAAGTCAGACAAAAGAATTGAAAATGTACTGTCCAACCAATGTCAGCTAATATCTGCTTCCGGTTACCTCATCCATGGCTTCCCCATTCCAAGTCTCTAGTGCCAGGTCATATTTGGCACCTGACACAATGCTCAGTGACTTCTTTCTCTAGCTAGGCCTGACCATCTAAAGTTTCAAAACCCATCTATCTATTTCATTCCCCCTGGCCTATGATGGGTTGTAACTGACCAATTTCTGAGATGGCCCCAATCTTTTCTATTATCCTAGAATAAAATAATTGACTTTTTAGAATTCTGTACTAATCTTTTCATATACTATGATTCCCTTGATGCCAAGTTGAAATCTCTTCAAGTCTTCCTAATTAGTCTTTTATACATACTATTAACCAAGCTAAAATTGACCAGCAGTAACCATTGCACAGCCTGAATCTAGGACAGACCTGAAATACACAAATTAATTACTCTGAGTTTTGGTCCCAGCTTCCACAGTATCTCAGTATGTCAGTATCTAGACAAAATGTGGATAAGTTCTTTACTATAATTTAGCACGTGGAATTGAAAGCAAGAGATGTTAATCTTTATCAAGTTCTGATATTGATTATCCATCAACCTCTGGATAACTGAGAATGAAGAAAAGAAATACGCAATTTTTAGTTTTCTTCAATATGTTGATATTGTAGTGTTTACGTCATGCTGTGAAACATCTGGGCCTCTGAGCTCTACAGTCTTATCCTCGGGCCACTATTACTTTTAGAATTCACTTTTAACACTTGAGAGACAATATGTTCTTCCCATGAAATAGCTCAACATATGAAAGATTTCTTGAAAATAGGGTTTGAGTGCACATGAGTCCATGGATCTTGGGAAATGGCTGGGGTGTAGAAGCTGCACAAGAGGCAGGCATTGTTATTCTCACTTTAACTACCAAGTTCTTAGTTATAGGCAGAATAAAAAAATTATATTCTTAAAAGTTATTACACTCTTGTTACACATAAAAATCATCTCTGAAAGAAAAATTCCTAGAACTGTAAATAATCCAGCAAAATGTTTCACAGAAATGCACTCGATTTTATCACATCTTTTTTTCTTTTTTATCAGTAATGAAACTCCATTCAGGGTATATGCTCTCAATATTTTATTTGATCCATCTACAGAAGATAGGAGATTTTTCCCATGAAAACAATTTTAACTTTGTTCAAGTAAAATTTTATAATCACATCTACAGCTAGCTGAACCCTTCACAAGAACCACATTGAATGCTCTCCATTGCAAACGTTTAAAAATGCCAATGTCCATGGTATTTTCCCTGTGTTGGAGGAATGGTGTCCTTTCCCCCTGTTCTTTGGTCTGAGTGTAAGTGACTCAGGGAATCAAATAATCCTTTTGATGACTCTGAACTATATCCTGAACTTATTCTATAACAGTTATTGTCATATTTAATTATTCATTAATTCATTTCATATTATTAGTGTGAGGTTTTACAGTTCTCTTTCAGAAATGATATTTATATAAAAAATTAGAATTGTTCAGGTCTGAGAAAGGCAATGTAATGTATACGGTAGTAGGAATTTACTATCTGGATTCTCAGTATCTTCTGTAGGGTAATACAGCACTTAGTAATCAGATACTAGTGGTTTATAAAGAGACTCACACATGTTCACACCACATGAAAAAGCATGGTTGTAGATAACCTACATCAATTTTAGATCTGCTCCTCAAATGATTCTAATTTAGACATAAAAGGAAGTTTCTGGTTGAAAACTTTTAAATTTTATAGCTGTGCTTGAGCATCTAGTGAACTAACTGTATTCTTGCCTACATTTTAAAGATGAGTACCCTGGGGTGTGAAGGAACTAAAATCCTTGCCCAAAATCATATTGGAAATGACTACAAGAGCTGAGAACTGACCTGAGGCAGTCTGGCTACAGAACCAATGCTAGAATCTTCCAGCATCTCCTGGTGCTGGAGAAGAAGTTATTATTTTTTTATCTGTGTTCTTATGAATGAATTTCTTTTATAATACATAATTTCTCGACCTCAAAAGAACCTTTTATTCATTCTCTACGGGGACCGTGTAACAATACTTGTCTAAGTTATTTGGGTACATCAAAGCCTTTCTTACCTTGTAAATATCATCAACTACCGTAGAACTCCACAGAACTACTGAAGCATCAGCGCCGTCTCCTGGACTTGGGAAAGTCAGTCTTTTTCCTAACTCCTACGTGAGCATGATCTAGTTGTGCTGGTGAGCCAGGCATCAGACACCATCTCTTTTACACCCAGTTTTCTCAGTAATGCCTGCTCATCTGCAGTTGTCTTCCAGTCCCTGGTATTCATGAGAACTTCACCTGGTGATAACCAAGTATCCCCAGTGGTTCATATAAGCCATTCCGCTCCACTAGGGGCTGATTTCCCTCCTTGGATTATGCAACCTTCGTCTTTCAGATGGGTCGTATTGTTCCTCAGTTTGCCATCTATCTCAGCCCTCGGAAAAACTGCTCTCACCATCCACAATCTCACAGGTGAGGCTGTGATAATTTTCACAGCTTGTTTAAAGGTCTTTCATAACTTAATCAGTTTCTATGCTGAATAGTCTCTGAATATCAGTCTCTGGTACTGGGTGGGCCATTACCATCTGCATTCTAAACTGTGGATTTTTCCCTTCTGTTAAAGATATGGCTTGTGTGGTCCCTTATATTACTTTTAACTCAGATTTCTTCCTGTTGGATTCCTCTCAGAGGTCCAAGGTTTTGATACCATGACTCTTTAGTAAAGATTTAACTTTTATTCATTTTTTTTCCTCCTTTGGTCCCACAGCCATAAAAAGCAATGGTTGGCACGCCAGCATTTCCATCTCTTTTTAGTCCTCTCTTTTTTCCAATTAATTGGCCAAGTCAGTGCTGAAGTGGAGGATGCCAGACACATACATCTTTCCCATTGTGATTTCTCTCATTGGGAAGAAAGTTATCTTTGAGCAGTCACCTTGGCCTTGGTTCCACATCTTATTATCTGTAGCATTAATGTGTAACAGCATTAGCAAACGTCTGCCATGACAATTTACACCCAGTCTTGCCTCAGACATCCCTTCCTTAGGGACTGTAATGTATGCTCTAAACCTTTAACCATTTCTAAGGTATCCCCAATGTTCATGTGGCAGAACCCACACATCAAGTAGGTATGCTAATCTATATACATAGAAACCAGACACCTCGGGATCCCTTCAAGGATGTTTAGTTCTCAAGTAAGTTAGCTATGGTAGCATGTTCTTTGTATGATACATCTTACAGAGCAGGCAACCAACTAGAGCAAGGAGGTCCACCATCCCAGACCACACTGTAAAAAGTAGTATATCTGTGTTTCCCTGCCAGTTCTCCTCCACCCTTACACGGATTAGGCTGGGGCTCATGTCTCAGCACTCACTGCAGGGGCCATTTGAACACTCCTCCAAAACACACCTTTGGTTCTGTTACCAGCCCGTTTGGGTGCCAAAGGTATTGTGTTAACTTTTCTGGGGAGACATAGACAGATGTATATTCATTCACTCTAGATCTAATAATAGGCCAAAATAATAATTCCATAAAGTTCTAACTTGGCAAACTGATGCGTTTACATGAGTATAGGTCACAGGAGTGTGGGTGAAGGGTTACTTATAGAAGCATGGCTAACTCAAAATCAAGTGCAGCACCAAAAATTTCGCCCACGCCGAGGTGATAACTTACGGAAGCGTCGTCCAGAACCTCTTTGCATGACTTGCAGGCAGCCCTAAAAGTCATTCTAACAAATCCTCTTTCTATTTAGAGACACTCGTCCTATAAGTTCTGTTACTTTAGACCTGACAAATGAAATGTAAAGTTCTTATTTTTTATAAAATTATTTGTTTTTTTTATCATTTGAAGAAGATTCCAATTTTTGAACTTTAGCTATTATAATTGAAAGACTTTTAAAATATTATGTGTTATTTGTTGATCTAATTGAGCAGAGTTTCTAAACATATTTTAATTTTTATTCATTAGAACAAGGTTTACACCAATTATGTAATTAGTAGAACATTCTAGTAGACGCTACTCTCTAAACAGAAAAAATTTTAAATATAATTAAGGTAATGATTGATTATTTAAAAATCAAAGTCTTTGCCTAATGGGAAAAGATTTTTTGTTTTGTTTTGTTTTGTTTTGTTTTGTTTTTCGGGACAGGGTTTCTCTGTGTAACCTTGGCTGTCCTGGAACTCACTTTGTAGACCAGACTGGCCTCGAACTCAGAAATTCGCCTACAGGTTTTAAATGTTCATGTAGTATTTGTAAGGCTCTGGCAGGGCCTCTCAGGAGACAGCCATATGAGGCTCCTTTCAGCATGTACTTCTTGGCATCCATAATAGTGTCTAGGTTTGGTAACTGTATATGGGAAAGTGAATAACATTTGAAATGTAAATAAAGAAAATATCCAATAAAAAATACTAAAAAAATGTTCATGTAGTAAAAGGACACTGAGAACAAACAAATCAATACTTAAAAAATATTATTGTAGAAAAATCAGTCACTAATTATATCTCATGTTATTGAATTAACCTTTAAAAATTTTTATAACCTTCATTATATTAATTTTAACTTAGTTATGGCCATATTAATTTCGAAACAACCATTTACAACACAATTTAATCCTAACATTGTTATTATTAGAAAATTTAGAAAACAACTTTAACGAGGCCCCTGGACCAGCAACATTCCAGTCTCTCCATAGTACAGAAATTCCAGCCAGCCAGTCAGTCAGTGATTTTCATTCACAACTTGATGTGGCTTCTTTTCAGATGTTTAAGTTCACATAGAGTAACATAGGGAAGACAATCATGGTCGAAAGACCTGGAAGGTGGATCAGAGGAAAGTGAGGAAATCTGCATGAAAGGCCTCTGATCTGCGTTATAGGCATTCTCAGCCTTGCAGTTGGAAGATAGGGTACGTGATATATTTTACTAAACAGTCACAGGGTATTAAGTCTCACACAGAGGCAGCAATACATGGCTATTAAGCGAGTAATATAGACCAATATAATCTGATGTAGACATACCTCTCCACTGATCATCTGATTGGCCTTGTAGAGTGTTCAATGCAAGGTTCAGTTTCTTTGAAGGAAATTGCTCCAAGCTAGAATCCACAGACACAGTTTTTAAGCCCAGCACTGCACAAAGTTAGCACACACAGCCTAGCATGTGTGGAAGCTCATCCCAGTTCCAAAGCCCCAATGCCCAAGTTTCCATGAATACCTTAGCAACAGGCCAATCTTAGTGGGTTCAGAGTCTAGGCTGATACACAGCCAGACTCATGAGCATCAGTTTTGCTAATGTACCTTGCTAGTTTGTGTGGCCTCGTGTTCCAGGCTAGGAGCTGTACATCAAGCTTTAGAAGATAGAGGTTAACTCTAGTAGACTCTGATAATTTATCCCTGATAAATATGATAAGTCTATATATACATAAATATAATACAACATTCAAAAGCAAACCCCTGACAGCTACATACTTACAGCAATAGATACAGACAGGGATTTGAGAAAATTTAACACTCTTTCATGGAAAAAAACAAAAAACAAAAAACTATCAACCAATTAGTTGCAGCACTAGCCCAGTATAATAAAGACCATATGTGAGAAGACCATAGCTAAAGTCATATTTTCCTGTGATTAAATGAACAATTTTCTTTTAATATCAAGACAAGGATATTACACTCCTGTCCCTTTCATTCATTACACTGTCACTTTGATATAATATGGATTCTCTTAAGTAGAGCGACTGACCAAGAGAGAGAGACAAAAAACATCCACGTATCTACTTTCACCTACTGGGCCATCTTTACAGCCCTTATTTTTCTTTTCCTAAATAAATAAGCAATTTATTTGATAATTAATTCTAGAAAGTTTCTAAAGACCAACGTGAAATCTCATTCTCAGTAATTAGTTTATTGACGTAGGAAACGGGAGCATTTGCCATTTACCAAGGTTCCGCTAATGTGCTTGTTTCTGTGGATGTGTGTCCCCACAAGTTACAGAGCTACTGGATCACCAGTTTATTATAAAATTAACCAGCCCAGAACGCTTGAGCACATTATCACTGTTCCTTCTTATTACACCCTGTTCTTTCGTATTTCACCCCGACCTACAGTAAGCTCTTGCCCTTTCTGATTCTAAAATTATTCTGACGGCCAGTAAAAATGAAATTCTACATCTCTTCTCCTTGTCCATGTTTTCTCATTCACTAATAATAACAGTTAAACTACAAGAAAAATATGCATGCTTTTGAATGCTCCTTCCTCTTTCATCTTTAAACTGGTTCAACGGGCACTGATAATCTTTTCATCACAAAACAGGTTAAGGATGAGGACTTTAGAAGTCTGTTTTACTTCTCATGAGCCATGAAGGAAAGGGCTGACACACCGGTCAATAATGGACTCAAAGGTCAGGTGAATGGAATTTAATTGCCTGGTTTGGAGTCTAATCACTGGATCAGTCCAAACTGTGAGGAGTGGATAAAGTCTTGAGTGAATGGGCATTGTTTGATGGGAACATGGCTCTGTCAAAGACCCCAATGTCTCAGGCCCATGATAATTCATTCCTCAGATCTGACTTGGGGTGATGGCAAAGCTCCCCCTGTTCTGAGTACAAATGTTGACAGTGTGTGCAGAAACCATGGCTCCTGTTCCCTGGATATTTATAGTTCCCCTACAGAGATCTACCACTGAGGCCAGCTATACCCTCCACCCATGTGCTATATGTAAAAAAAGCACTGAACTTCTGGTTCGCTCTCCATCAGAATGATTGCAGCCCAACTGGTCCCAGATTTTCTGTATGTATATTTCTACTTTCTTTCGTGTCTGTCATTTCTTCCTTTTCATATAACCCCAGTCAGGTTTCCCAGACCAAGCTGTCAGAATATGGCACAAACCCTATATTGTTTGGCAATAAACTTAATTTGCAAGATAATATGTAGCAAGTCTATCCAAAAAGGTAAAAGCAAGCAAATAATTTTTCTGATAGGAGAAAGATTAACTTGCTGCTGATTAGCTTAATATTTAATATAGTAAATAGAAATGTAACTACACTTTTAGAAAGACCTTGAGGGGAAAATCATTATTTGTCATTGCCTTTCCCCAGGAATGAACATAAACACTTCCTCTTATAACTCAAGGTTCAAGAGCTGTTGCTTTGAACAGAGGCAGATTTGGTTGCTGATGAAAATGCTTATTAAAACCAATATTTGCCTAAAAGTCTGTAAAGCCTGTTGGTCCCTTTCTATTTCTATAATTTGGAGCCATTTTTAAGGTGTGTGTTCTTTTTCTTCCTTAGTCTATCCACACCATTTCTGAGGGGTAAACATCTATTGGAAAAAATAACAGAACAATTTGAAAAATAATTTCTCTCTAGTTTTGACAATTGATTTTAAAAGATGGGAAAGGAGTAGCAAGACTCAGATGACCCGAGCTTAATCCCTGGGATCCATTTAGTGGAAGAAGAGAATGGGCTCCTGAAAGTTTTCCTCTGACCCCAAAATGTTCACCATAGCAAGAATGTACACACACACACACACACACACACACACACACACACACACACACACAGAGAGAGAGAGAGAGAGAGAGAGAGAGAGAGAGGCAGACAGACAGAGACAGAGAGACAGAGAGACAGAAAGACAGACAGAGACAGAGACAGAGACAGAGAGAAGCATTCACAAACGGTAAATAAACATAAAAGTTAACAACATTGGGCTGGAGAGATGGCTCAGTAGTTAAGAGCACTGACTGCTCTTCCAGAGGTCCTGAGTTCAATTCTCAGCAACCACACGGTGGCTCACAACCATCTGTAATGAGATCTGACACCCTCTTCTGGTGTGTCTGAAGACAGCTACAGTGTACTTATATATAGTAGATAAATAAATCTTTTTTTAAAAGTTTGAAAAAAGTTAACAACATTGTGCATACTATTTTGTACCATATTTAAAAAACTAATATAGCATGACCTTATTTCCTCTTTAATAAACATTCCTTTGTAGTACCTCAAAGAATTGCATTAAGACCTGTTTAAATCTCTTCTATCATTTCTTAACAATGTGACATTATGAAAGCAATACATAGAGATAAGCACTCATAAAGAGGAGTCTAGCTTGTTTCATGTTGCTGTGATAAACACCACGACTAAAACATGGAGCGAAAGGAGGTTGTTTGGGTTACAGGGAACAGTCCATCATCTAAGGAAGCCAGGATGGGGGCTCAGGGCAAGAGCAGTGGTTGTGGCAGAATGTTGCTTCATTACTTGCTTTCCATGGCTTGGCCAGTCTGCATTCTTATGCAACTCTGGACAACCTGTCCAGGAGTAGCAGCACTTAGAGTGGACTGAGCCTTCTTCCTACATCAAGCATTAATCAAGAAAATGCCCACAAGCGTGTTGGAATCAATTCCCCAACATTGGTCCTCCCTTCCCAGATGACTCTAGGTTGTATCAAGTTTACAAACGCTGACAAGCACAAAGACAAAACACATTCATAAAGCCATACATAAAATGCACAAAATACTACCACCAACCCTCCTGCCAAGACTTTGCATGTTTCATTTAAACTTATCACAGTTTCTAATTGTTGTCATTGTCATTCAAGTCGTTGTCATTGTCATTCAAGTCGGACTGTAGATCTTTATGATTCTTTGATGGCACTAAGCAATCCTTATTCATTGGGCTGGATAGTTGTGTCACCAGTTAAGAATACTCACTGATCTTCCAGAGGACCCACATTCAGATCCCAACATCTTTATTGGACATCTCACAACTGCCTGTAGTTCAGGGGAAACAATAC
This sequence comes from Mus caroli, assembly GCF_978045245.1. NCBI lineage: Eukaryota > Metazoa > Chordata > Mammalia > Rodentia > Muridae > Mus > Mus caroli. The sequence goes on from NW_028227271.1 coordinate 14,094,404, forward strand.
TATCTTTTGACTTCTATAGGCACGAATAAGCAGGTATATACACCCCCCCCCACACACACACATTTGTACTTATAAAGAAAGCTATGACTGTTGGTAGAAAGAAGGTAGAAAATGTACAAAGAGCTTAATCAAAAGATCCTTGAAAGATCCTATAAATGAGAACAAAAGAGTTGCTGTTGAACTTTGGCTTTACAGCTCCGTAATTAAGACTCTTGTTGGCTTCTCTTCCTGGGTTGCTTGCATAGCACCTCCCAGTTATATAAGCTAGTCCTCAGTGAGGAGGCTTTCAGGCCAGAACTAGCTTAGATCCTTTTAGTCCTGTGTCTGAAATTCATGATGCCATCAACGATATGGACATCTGAGAGACAACCAGAGGCAATGACAATAACCTGTATTGCTTTGGAATTCTCTTGAATTCCCCTGACCAACAATTTGAAAAGGAGTTTCTCCTACCTGGCACTGGGGGTTTTATTAGATAGAAAACAATCAAAAACAAAAACACCACTGCAATATATCCCTAAAGGGGCAGAAATAGCACTCACATCTTGGTGGTTGCCAACAGCTATCAGTTTGGACTTAAAACCTAATCAGCGGGAGGGAAATAATGCTGGATACTGGAAACCTAGCGAATTACCTGTGACTAGTGAGGTCATGGATCTTAGAGGAGAATCTACTACCTTCACCTTACGAAACCAACATAATTCCCAATTACATTCTAAATATTTACTCTATGCCCACAGATAAGTGTAGATTCCAACCCTCACTGAATAAACTTTTCTTTATAATAGACAGACAATTACAGAAAAACAAAACAAACAAACAATACCCAAAACAAACAAGCAAAAAAGACACCTGGTCCAAACTACAGAGGACAACGAATCATGGGATACCCATCCTCAGTGGGTATATTTATGATATAACTCCTGCATCTAATTGTAGGGATAATCTTTTTGTGCACAGTGTAAAGGTTGTCTTTGTATTATTAAAATGTTAATTTATATCCTGGCAAAGAGTTGAGTACAGGCTAGACTTTTGGGATGTTATTTTTATGAAACATCACCTGACTCAATGTTTTGTAGAAGTTCTTCTCCATCACTTTCTGGTTGGTCAATAAAGAGTTGATCAACCAATTAACTGGGCAGAAGAGAATAGGACTTCTGATTGGAGTAGGGGTGGGTGGGTGAATGGGAGTACATGTTAGGAAACTCACAAAGAATCCATAAAATGTTTAAAATCAAAAGATCACTTTTTCTCTTACTTTGTGGTCTGAATTTTAAAAATTTTAAGGCTATTTCTGGTAGTCTATAGATTTCCTAGGTGGTATGGCCTTGAGCTTGCAAGCAGACAAACTTACAGAATCTGCCTCAAGTAAATAGAACCAAGTGGGCCACCAAGGGCCTCCTGCTTTTTAAGGATATTGTCTAGATAGTTTATGTACCTCTCTTACAGGTGCAGATCTGAGTCCCTCAGCCCCTGCTGAAGTCGCTAGTCTCTCTTGTTCTGGGACAATGAAATGCACCAGGGACCCATGGCTAGAAATAGAAAAAGAAAGATTCTATCAAGACAGGGAAGTGCTTTCAGTGATGGGAGTTAGCTGGCGAGTGGGGAAAAGACATCTGCTCCAAAGCTGTTTGCCACAAGCCTCATTTCATTTTATAGGGCATTTATATAACAGCTGCTTCCCTCACACACATTTGTGTGCTGCTGGCTTTTCTTGAGCAGGTTCTATTTGTTATATGCTGTTGAAGTGGGGAAAAATTTATAGTCTTTCTCTTTCAGCTAGCTTCTTTGTGTTGGTTTTCATGTTTCCTTCTCCTATGGTCCTGTTCCAGTTGTCCCTTGAGAACTGTGGCCTCAAACATTTTCTGCAAGAATAGAAAGGTGACAGTCAATTAATGTTCTATAATTACTTCCATGCTGATTGATATTTGTTGTGGGAGGATCCAGACTACTGTGGGAGGTATCATCCCTAGGTATGTGGGCAATGACTGGATAAGAAAGCCTGTTGCCCCTGAATCACTGAGTGTGAGTGTAGGCATCCTTCCTCACGGCTTGTGTTCCAGGTTCTGAATATCTTCAATTTGTGCTCCAACTTCTCTCAGTGATGGACTCTGACCTAGAAGTGTAAGCTGAAAGAAACCCCTTTCCCTCCCCCAAATTTGTTTTATTTTTGAGATTGTATTCTAATTATTTCCCCCTTCTTCCTCCACTCAAAGCTCTTCCAGATACCTTCCCCCATCAAATTCATGGTCTCACTTTTTTTCATCAATAGTTATTGGGAGAGGCCAAACCTACTCCATCTTGGGACCAGCCTCCATCTTAAAAGAAAAAGAACCTGAGAATGTGTCATGCATCGGAACCCAAGCTGTACCCAAATTCCAAGAAGGACCCCATGGCTTGTCCTAGGTCTATACCCCAGAGTTACTCCCTAGCTACCTCCTAGCAACAGCCAATCAAGATTTATCGAATTTTTTCAAATATACTTTCAAACTGTGACTGTTCATGGTTTTGCTTCTAGACCTCATTCTATTAAATCACTTCCATTAACAAGTTTGGATATATGACCACAACTATTATTTATTTATTTATTTATTTATTTATTTATTTATTTATTTTTGTTTTTTCAAGACAGGGTTTCTCTGTATAACCCTGGCTGTCCTGGATCTCACTTTGTTGACCAGTCTGGCCTCAAACTCAGAAATCTGCCTGCCTCTGCCTCTCGAGTGCTGGGATTAAAGGCATGCGCCACCACACCCGGCCACAACAATTATTAAGACACATAAGGAACTCGTTTTTAATTTGAGTAATCATGTCCCCGGAGCCCACTGTCATTGTTAGTCGTCTTCTTTACTGCCTTCTTTCTCAGGTATGAAGGTGTCTATGTCTCTTGCAAACACCTGTGAGAGATCCAATGCTGTCTCTCTGTTTTAATGTTGATTAGCAAACAATTCCATCTGCAACCTCAATGTCTTTGTATTTTTTGTTATGGCTTTATACACTCCTAGATCCTGGATGAGAGGTCTGAAACTTCTATGAGACCACCATCATGCCTACCCTGTGGTTTCAGGCGATAGTTCTGAATCCTTACTCAAGATTTTTATGAAACTCTTAGTTGTATCTTACAGGTCACTGAAAGGAGCAATATTGTATTTTCTGATCAAATTTAGTTAAATAATATGACCAAACATTAAGTTATATTTTTAAATGTAATTTTTATTCTTTGATAGTTTTGTACATTTATGTATGAACTTCAGTTCTTTTTGCTCCCCATCCTATTACCCTTTTATCCCTCCCTCCTTCTTTTCTGGAATGTTTCTTTTTCCCAGCATGTCCTCTTCCTACTTGTGTGTGAGTGTGTGTGTGTGTGTGTGTGTGTGTGTGTGTGAGTATGTGTGTGTGTGTGTACACTCACACTATTTTTCATGGAAATAAGAATATTATCTATTATCTGTCTGTGTGAACATGCATGATAGGTGAAAGATTGCTTCCTGGAGCATTGGCAGCATATAGTATCTATACCACTGAAACAAAAGCCACTGTCTTCTTTGGTTATTATTAACTGTAAATAATCCCACAGGGATAGGTGAAGCTTCCTGAGCCCTGACCTCTTCCATAATGACTGTTGAGAATGTTGGCAGGCTCATTCTTGTACAGGTAATCATAGCTGCAGCGAGTGAGTGGGTGAGCACGTGGGCTTATCACGTATAGAAGACAGTGTTCCCTACTATCTCTCCTCATTCTCTGGCTTTTAATCTAGTTCTACATGCTCTCCTTCTTCTCTCTGATGTCTCCTGAACCTCGGTGGGTCTCTGGATGGGACAGGGGGTAGATGAGATGTCCCATTTAGGTCCAAGGACTCTATTGCCATTTCTTGTCTATACTTGGGCCAGTTTCAAGCCTCTGTATATTTCTGCCCAGCCAATACAACCCACATTATTTTAAAACCCTCTGAGTATATACTCACAGATATGAACAGATAAACATTCACCCAGACAGGGAAGAGACAGCAGATCAAATAAGTGAGTCCACTCAAGTCTAGTCTAGTGAACTGTTAAGTTTAGTAAGGTTGCTAACAGGAGCACAGGTGATTCAAAAGCAGCTCCATTACCAAGATTTCACCCTTCATGACTGACAATGAAGAAAAGCTACATCCCTGGAGCTCACTGCCCGACTTGCCTGTAGTTGCCCACAGAAGAGCATCATCTCCACAACTGTTTACTGTTCTTAAAGCTGCTGGGTGGGATATGTGTATCTTATGAGTTCATAAGCTTCCAGGGCCTTTTAATTCCTGAGACTTACAAGCTTACCCCATGCCTCTAGGAAGGAATGTTACTACTTAGAGGTTAAAGATACACAATAGGACCTATAAAGATATATTCAAAAATCACTACTGCTTTGTAAGGAATAAAAGGTGGCTGAGTGTGATGGGAATGATAGCTCTACTTCCAACACATACATAAAAATCTGAGAAGCAGATTTGTTTTACAATTTTTAAAAATTATATTAATTCTCAAATGTAATAGGAATATTAATACCACTGAGGTTCACAAGTCAATTCAATAATGTTCATGGTTTTCATTAGATAATATTCTTATTTCTATGAAAAATAGTGTTTATGCCCTCACATGATTAAATAACACCTGTTTTTTAATTATCCAGTCCCAAAGGTCATTAAACCTACTCAACTCAACTGATGAACTTGGGATTCATCAGTCACTGTCAATGAGAGCCTGTGGCATTCGGAAATGGATTATGCTCCATGTGCATGGAATATTACAGAAGAGTCGCATGGATTTCTTACCCCAGTAGCATAGTCAGGAGATGCCAAAGAGAAGGTAGACAACATTTCTCTCACATCTGTTCCTTATATCATCACAGTAAAGTGACCCAGTGTCTACAAAAGACAAGAGAAGGCCCGTGTTATGAGACATTTCGCCGTGGAGGAGAACTAAGCAGTGTCTAGTCCCATCTGAAGTTCAGTTCCCTCAAAGTTCACCCTGGGGAAACATGAGCTTATTAAGCTTATTTACAGAGCATGAGTAAGGGGTTATGTGCAGTAGCATGTGTGATCTTAAAGTAGTCCTACTGGAGGCATGGATGCTGACTCCTCATCTATGACTACACAGACAAAGCCCTCGGTCCCTCAGTCCCCATCCCTTCCCCTCTACTCTAATATTTAGGGTAGAGCTGCATACAGTTAATAGGGAGAATGAGTGGAGAGAGTTACATACAATTAATAGCAAGAACAACTGGATCCTCAAGCGAGTCTTGGGGTTCTTGGTGAATTATCCTCCCTACTCCTTTGATAGAATTGCCTAACGTCAACAAGCCCTGCTGTGAAGATGTTTTGTTAGCATAGAGAGCTGAGCTCATGAAGAGAGTGGCTGTTTGGCTCAAAGGATGGTCCTGCACAACACAAGCCATTCCTTGGGCTCTTCCGTTCTTCCTACCCTTGATCTTCTGCAGTAGTTAGTGAGCATTCCAGGGGGCTGGATCCAGCTGCTTTGTCCCACCCAGGATCAAGGGGGGGATGCAGTCTTGCTTTCCGTGGCTTTATCTAATGTTCAAGCTGGTTTTCTAGGTGCAAGAGGCTTTTGGTTGACTCAGTAGCTGTAGGCACAGTTGGTATCTTCCCATCCACCACCACTGGCTGCTGGGGGAGGCTGTGGTTGGGCAAAACACTTCCACCTCTAGCATATCTTCTGCAGGAGATAAATGAATAAATGTGCTCTGTTTAGTCTAAGGAGATAATTACTCACCCCTGGGATAGTCTTGAGTTTCGGCATCTGCCCTGTGTTATCAACAATGCCTTCTGTGAATGGCTCTTCAAGCCTTAACAGCGTCCAGAAATTCATTAGCAGATTATTCGGATTTCCGTTGGGTTTGGGGGTTTTGTTTGTTTGTTTTGCCTTAGGAACATAGATTTGCCACAATTCTTGCCACACAGGCAGTTTAATAACCCAGATAGATCTCTTCCTTTGCTTTGCTTTATCTGTGGATAGCTCTCCAACTTTATGGATAGAGTTTATATTTAGATCTAAGTCACTTAGCACTGCCAAAGCCTTTCCTACTTTATAAAAATCTTACCCCCACAGAAAATGGCTCATAAAAGGCACTAATGCTCCATTACAATCTCAGGGTCTTTAGTGAATCCAACTTTCTTAAACTCTAGTGTTACAGTCTAGGGGTCTTAGTGGGGCTTGTTTTCTCTGCCAGATAAAGGATTAAAAGGCAGGGGAAATCTCAAGCTGGACAGAGAGCAGTAGAAAACTCTCAAACCCAGCAAACAAGAATCAGCAATAAACATCTTTATTCAAAGAATAAAGATCTTGAATAAAGATCTTTGAATAAAGATGTTTATTGGAAGTGAGGAAACACATATATAGAGAAGAGAAGAGAGAGAGAGAGAGAGAGAGAGAGAGAGAGAGAGAGAGAGAGAGAGCCTCCACAAATGAGAGAGGAGCTTGGGAAGCCAAAACCTAGTCTCTTCTCAAAAAAGTCCAGGCTGTGATTTTTAAGTTTCTGAAGTGTCTTCCTTTCCAAATTCAGAGTTGGTGAACTTGAATTGTTATGGGAATCTTCTTGAACTCACTGAACTGGTGCATCTGCAGTGGGTCTATTGTCAGAAGAAAAATCCCATAAGGCCTTTGTTTTGCGGTGCCAGGCTTTTGTCTCAAGTCAGTAAGGAAGAAGCCAGCCATCTTGGAAGTTATCTGCCTTTATTACCTAGTCATGACCCCCTCCTCCTATCTGAGGCTATCTGTCTAATCCTAGTCCCTCACTGCCAGTGAGCATCTGCTACATCCAAGGTAGGGCTAAATCTGCTTGGACAAAAGGCTGTTGGTTCAGGACTCAGAATGCAAATGATGGGACCAACTTTCTCATACTCCCTTTAAATCACGAGCAGTGTTTTATACATTGGCAATGATCTGTCTTAAAACCGGAATTATTTAAATGTCTGAATAACTAAAGGGTGTCATTTCTTCTTAGAAGAGGTAATGCAAAATTCTCATGGGTGGTGTGTATGCTAACAACACTTACTACTTACTAAAGTCAAAGACACCTTGTTGGACAATCCTGTTGGGAAAGATGGATGAAGGAACCCTCCTATAATGTAATTATAGTTTCAAAGAAGTAAGGACTTGTTTTCATGCCCCAGACTTTTTAATCATAAATTATTTTTTTTCTTTTAGTAAAAGATTATTATTCTGACTGTTGAGATACGTATTTGCCACTCTTAGCAGACATTAGACAATTGTATTTATAAGTTTGACAAGAGGTTTTAGAAACTGGTTTGAGAATCTATAATTGGCAAATGTAATTCATTTTTTTCTGGCTCCTCTTTCCTTTTCATAATAAGATTTTTTTTCCTTGTAAATCACTTCCTTAACTGTGTTTTGCCTTTCTTAGTCAGTGCTGTCACTGTGACCCAACCTCCTGTTAGGTGGAGAGGCCCCCGGGTCAGGCAATATTCACACCAGCCAGGGTCCCATTGTTATTTCTTTCCCTGCTGTTAGTCAAGGCTGGAAATAAAGAGAAAGGGCAATTACATCTGCACATAGACAGAGAAGGCATATTTCAGTGATACAGGGAGGAAGTTAAATTAATAAAGCTAAAACTTTAGAAAAATAGAAAAGAACTTTAAAGGCAAAAACATTTCATTGGAAAAATGTTTCTCTTTCTTTCTCCCTGCCCACTTTCCTTTTTTCTGTCTTCCTTACTCTCGCTCTTTCTCTCCCCTGCTTCTTCCCTCTGTCAGGTTTTACAATTTTGTTTTCTTGTTTCCTAAGGAAAACCATTCTATACTCGTTCTGTACCAACTCATCTATAACTGCATTCAATCAAACAGAAACCAGTGTAGCCGGGTTTATGACTCTGATGTATAGTTTTCTGTTGTTATTGGCGATGCTGCGAACAAGAAAATCTCTTGTTTCTTGTGTGAAGAAAAACTCCTGAACAAAGCTATATCTGCAGAAACTGATTAGGAGTCCAATCAGGTGAAGAGACTGGGTGGAGCATTGCGGTTCCGGAGGCTAATCACCTTATCTTGGGCTAGTTCTTGCCCTCGGAAACGCCATTCCTTACCCAACTCTGTGTTGACTATGAGGCTGTTTTATAATCTATTTAGCAGACCACTAGCTTCTACCAATCCAAACACTGGGAACACCATAGAGAGCATTGTGAAACTATAGAAAAGCCTCTCCCATCTCTCTGTACCCACCCTCCCTGATGTACCCACCAACTGTTTAGATTTCCTTGACCTGTGGCTTTGTTTTGTGAAACTTGCACTGATAAATACCAATGATTATAGCTTATTTACATCCATATTTATGTTATACTTCCTCCCCAACACACTCCTAAGTACTCTGAAAAGAACGTATTCTAGACAATGAAACAGTTGAATAAGAAACTACAAAACCAGAAAACGGAAAGTGTTGTAGACTCTAAGTAGCTCAAGAGTAAATAAATCCTATTGGAAATACATACTTTTACCTATGTATTCTACATTAATATGACTATTTTAAAATTATTTTAAGCATTAGTCCCTTGCTCTGCAAAACAATTTGCAACATTGAGGTTTTGTTGTATCAGATTTATTATTTTTTTAAGGGCTACGGACATAAGATAGATAAGCTGAAACTTGTTAGCTCATTTGATTAATCAGAGGGAAAAATCTAGGCAATTATTCAGTTTAATTGTGTTATAATTCCAGTTAAGGGCAATATAGAAGCATCTGTAGATGAGAGTTGTAGCCAAATTGTGTTATGGTATTGCTTGCAATTTCCGCTTTGTTTCTTAGAGATTATGAAAATTCTTTATGTGCCATGTGTGAATATATACCATGTATGTTTGGATGCTCCTGTAAAGACGGTGTTGGGTCATATGGAGCTGGAGTTGCAGGCACATGTGAACCACCTGACATCTGTGTTGGGAACCAAACTCTAACCCTGATGTAGTACAGTGCCCGCTCTTAACCTTTGGGTCAGTGGGTCTCAACCTTCCTAATGTTGAGACCCTTTAATACAGATTCTTGTGTTGTGGTGAGCTCCAACCTTAAAATTATTTTCATGGCTACTTCAAAAACTATAATTTTCCTTTTGTTATGAATCTTAATGTAAATCTCTGTGTTTTCTAGTGGTCTTTGGTAAGCCCTGTGAAAGTAGTTCTACCTTCAAAGGGGTCTTGACCCCCAGGCTGAGAAGCACTTGCTCGAAGCCATCTCTCTAGACCCTTTGGTCTTTTCTTAAGTTTTCTCATTGGTTAAGGGTTCTTAGGTGAGTCAGGAGACACTGACCAATGTTAAGTCATGCATTCTTCATGACTGCATAGCCAAGGTCATACCTCGGTTTATTTGCTAGAGCTAGTTTTGTGCCCTGGTCAATGATATTAATTTTATCAGTGGTAATGCAAATCAAATAGTTCAAAGATCGTGTTGCACACAGACAGCACAGAATTAGCCCACACAGACTTCTATCAGAAGTCTTTATGTTTTTATTTCAGTTGGTTTGCTTGTGGATACAGAAATACATATTTATGGGGCTAGAGAGATAGCTCAGTGATTAAAAGTACTTTTTACTCTTACTGAGGACTCTGGTTTGTTTTTCTAATGCCCACATGGTGTCTCACAACTGCTTATAACTAATTACAGGGGATTCTATGTGCCCTTTTGATCTCTCTGGGCAGGACACATGCACAAATGTGGTGAACACCCCCCCACACACACACACAAATTGGGGGGATATACAAATACAAATCAGAAGATCACTAGAATTTTATTCTTAGGTAATGAAAATTATCAGGTATTATATTTATTTATATAAAAATTATTTTCCTCTAAATGATTGCATTGCCCTGCTAGTATGTTTTAGAGTACAAAGTATTTATTATTTGAAATATTTAATTTGAGGGACTGCAGGGATAGGAACATTGGTAGAATATTTATCTAGGATGCTCAGAACCCTAGGTTCAGTCCCCTGTAAAACAGATAATTAAGAACAATGCTGCATGCCTGTGATCCTAGCATCCAGGCAAAAAGAACAGGAGTTTGACGATCATACTCAAATATATAGCTAGTTCAAGGCCAGCTAGGGGTAAATGAGACCTCATTCTCCCACATCTATGCTTTTTACAGATTGTTACTTTGAGGGTAAAAACCAGGTGTAGTGTAATTAATGAAAACACAAAAAGTTACCAATCCTATGTGGCACGCACAGTCAGCACTTTGTACAGAAGGTAGAGATCACATTGTGGACTATTGTGTTGATCTCCCTTCCACAGAGGTACTTATAAGGCAACTGCATTAATTTCAGAGATGGAATGTCTTAATTCTGCTCCACAACAGTGTTTCCAGGAATGAAGGAGAGCCCTTGATTACCTGTCTCCTTTTGATGCTACTTTGTTTTTTCTTTTTGGATGGCCTCCATCCTGTCTTAATCCCCCAGGAGCACAGATGAAAGCTGCCATACCTGTCTGGCAGACAGACAGGGTATCTTAGAAACCAGAAACAAAAACAACCCACTGAGCCACACACTGTTAAGGCAGTACCTTGGGCTGAGGCTTTGGCTCGGACACTGACCACTCCCCCGTATGAGTACATAGTTTACATCAAATCGTCAAAGGGGCTAGTTAACCTTGATGAAATTCTCAGTGGTTTCCGCCATATACATCGGATAATTCTTTTTGAATTATGATACGTAATTTATAAAATACTGTGACTGAGGTGCTTCTAAATGAAGTTGTCTCATCTTCACTCATTTTATAGCCGCAAGTGAAACAGAACACACAACAATGAAGCACTCAATTAAAAAAAAAAAACACAGGTATATTTTATAGAATAAAATATATTTATTTTATAAAATTTTAATATTTACTTTATTATTTATATTATCATATTATTTATGCTATTATTTAAGTATATTCTATAATTATATTTATTTTATAGATATATATTATATAAATAAATATATATATAATATATTTATTTTACAAAATAAAAATCCAGGTATTTTTGCTGTGGTTCTTTAGCTTCTTGAGGATCTGGGTGAAGCACCCATTTGTCCTTCTTCTTGTGCTTTTTCCTTGGCACCTATTAACTCTATGCAACAGTAGATATTTTCTTGCAGACAAGTACAATATATTGTATCCATATTCATCCCCATTGCCCTCTCTCATCACCCCTCCCGTCCTGTTGACCCTTTCCTTTTCCCCTTTTTGCTCTGTTTTCTTCTTTTCAGTGACCCAACGAGGACGTCCATTCAGGTCCTCACAGCGGCTTAGATGAGAGGTTGTTAACATGACCATGAACACCTTGCCAGTGGCTACATCTTGGAAGGAAATGTCTCCCCCTCCTCTAGAGCCTAACTGCCTGTGGCTCCTTAGAGAAAGCTTGGGGATTTTTTCTCCTGTCACAGCAGGGCTTTGATGGGCTCAGTGTTATGCAGACAACCATTGCTGCCTGGAGTTCATGACTGCAGAAGCCATTTATACTCAGAAGACAGTGCTCTCCAACACTCAAGCCATCCTCTTGTCTCTTGCATACTTTTAGTCTTCTTTCCCATGATAGTTCTTGAGCTTAGCGGTGACTAGTCTAGCTGTCCCATTCAAGGATGAGCATGCTTTGACAGTTCTGAGTCTGAAGTTACCACTGCCACTGTAAAAAGAAGTGTCTTTGACTAAAGCTGACAGTGTTACTAATCTATGGATGTAATCACCATTAATTAGAAAGCAATTTGACGGGCATGTCATGTTCATGCCTTTAGCAATATATATTTCCTAATGGGACTCTACATAGAGTTTTCCATTATAGCTGATAACTTCCCTAAGCCATGGGCTTTGGGCCAGATCTATATAACCATATGTGAAATTCTTAATGTGTAATAGACCACAGTTCCACTCAGAAACTTTTTCACAGCTAGCCAAATGTTCCTGGCTGGGCAATAGTATAGCACACAGGGTCCATAATTGAGTTGCCGAGTTGTTGAGAATTGATCATGACTATTCTTCCCCAGTGACCTACATATCAATTTTATTTCCTTTGAAGGCTTACAAAATAACAGCTACCTTCTGAGACAACTGTGGTAAGGTAGATTCAGGATTTGATAGCCATAGTTAAGATATTACCTATTATAGATTGATGCCCCAAGTTACAGAGCTGGTTCGGGCAGTGGTTCGGGCAGTAGCAAGGTATTCCCATAAAGATTGGAAACCATGGCCCCCAAACAGAGATATTGTTCAAAACAGAACAAAGAAACAAGTGAAAAACTGTTTTCTGAATGCCTCTCGCTTTTCAAAGATGCAGTAAGCCTGATTGACAGCTGTGATTGACAACCCATTCCTTGGTCATGATTTGAGGCTATTTGAGTTGTGGTGAAAGCATGCATGAATAAAACTGTAAATCAATAAAGGGATAATTGCAGCTGCAGAGGCAGAAGTGGAAAGCTCTCTTACAAATATTGTCATAGAGGCAAAACCATTGCACAGAGCAATATTCCTTGATGTATATTTCTTTCTGAATAAACATTTCTGTTTTGTTTAAAAAACTTGCACATTTTGACTGTTAGTTACCCACGGATGTTGTTAGTGTTTAGGCGATCTTGGATTTCTTAGGGATCGCGCCACTGCTCGCATCTTGGACTCTGTGTACTGTTTCCTGTTCTTTCTGTCTATATGGTGGGTGGGTAGGTGGGTAAGTCCTCATTGTAAATGAATAACAGTGAGAGACTGTTGCTAATGTAGCTACTGTTCAGCATTTGATATGTGTCAATCCCTCTGGAAGGCAGTTTACAGAAATCATTCCAGAGTTTTACTTTCAAGCATTTGCAGCCATCTTTTGCAGGAGAAGAAATAGAAATTGGTCAAATATGCAAATGTACACATAGCTGTTCCTTCATTCAATGAGCGAGAGCCTCATTTTAAGTAACGCAAGCCGGAAAGAAAGCAAGCATTGTTCGGTACAACTCCTTAATTACATTCTTTTCTGTTTGCTTTTTATTTGTTTTTCTAATTAAACCCATTCTTTGACATTTTGTACATATATACAGCACATTCCCATTACTCTACTCCCCTCTCCCTTCCTCCCATATCAATCAAACTCGATGTCCCAAAGAAATGTCTGAGGGACATCTAGCAGCTTACAACTTTTCTTTGTGATTCAAGGCTTAGTAATGAAGTTTTTTTTTAAATCACACCTCGGTTAACATTAGCGAGGGTTATAGGATGATATTCACGAGCCACACTATTCCTGAGGAGATCTGGAAACAACTCTCTGGTAATGAGGTGGATAGAATACAGGGAGCATAATACTGACTTACATTTGGAAACAACAATGTATATTTGAATCGCCCTGTAAATTTAAATGAAGGAGTAAAAATAAGGCTGCTTGTTATTTAAACGTACTCCCATTTTGTCTAAACCTGGGCTCATGTGTGTTATGTATGTTGTGTCTTCTTCATGCTTAAAGGTACCCCTAGAATTAGCACATGTTTCAGTGTAAGTACAGAAGACTCCGAGTTTTAAAATGAATGACATTGGAGCAGGCGGCACACACCCAGAAGTCACCTTGTAAGAAGGCTTACTATGTTGAATACAAATGAAAGTCTAATCATTTGTTTTGAGAAAGTGTCATGTTATGAATTAATTAACAATTAGGGTAATTAATTAATTAATAATTAATCAAATTTAGTCATTCTAATAGGTGGCATCTCATTGTGTTTTGATTTGCATTTCCTTAATTACAATAGTGACGATATTTTCCATGCCTTTACTACCAACAACAGGGTCAGAAAATGAGTCTCTGAAACATGCGGCCTTAGCAGTTATTTTTAGCTGCAGGCCATTCAGACTCAGACCACACAGGAAGAACTCTGTGTCTCCCCTCTCATTGTTGAGGAGCAGATCATAAATTTTCCTCTATCGAAGTGACATAAATTTCCACTTGTAGAGGTGCAGCTTACCAGGTACCAGGGAGAGGAGGATGTCCTGAGGCTTCCTGTCTGCAGTGTAGCCTGGTTCTTAGTGAGGCAGGCCTGAACGAACATCCACTGCTCACCTTCCCATAAGCAATCAGAACTAGTAGAATAAGGACTTTTAGCTGAGTTGAAAGCTCAAAAGTTTTTTAGCACCATGCCATAGTAGAAAAGGAGATGATGATGTCATGTTGGAGACACCGGTAGCACTTGAATTCCCAAATAAGATATCGGGACTAGAGAATTTTATTTCTCAAGATACTGCAAAAGAAGCATCAATAGTGTGGTTTAAAATGCTTAGAACCATCAAGGTTATCATAAGGTACCAATAAATCAATGTTTTGATATCTAGACTGACATAATATTTATTAAGCTTACCGTGACTTAGAAATGATTACACAAACCACAAACCACCATCTTACTGTTTTACCGGGTTTGCATGTTCAATTTCAATTTTCACGTCCTTGTTAATATTCTGTTTTTCTGAGAATTCCGCAAGGATTTCAAAGTAAGATTCCACATGTGTCCTAACTGGAAATAATACCAGTTAGGGAGTTGCTCTTTCGGAACATATACTGATCGATAAGCATAGAAGTCATGCCTCCCAATCAAGTCTGAGTCATGTGATGAGGCCTAAATCAGCAAGGTGAACGGCGGTCAGTTCTGTCAAAGTTGAAATTCTGTTTCAGAATTGATCAGGGCATGACCAGAACTACATGCCATCTGACCACATTAGGACTGATTAAATCCAAGTAGGTCAAGCTGCAGCCCTGGATCCAGTCCACCGACCAACCTCAGATCTAAGTGACCTTCCACTACCTATGTGAATCCAGAAAGTGTTATTCCAGGACCTGGAACAGCACTGTGACATCAGCAAAGACCTGATGGCTGGCCTATTTCTCCTGGTGGTCTTGGAGAATCTACTTCCCAGCATAAAACAACCTGCTGTAGCCTCCCACCCGTGGGATCCTATGCCATTCGTTATTTGGATAAGTGCTTTAAAGGGGCAGCCTTTATCCATTTTCCCCTTTTGCAGCTGTCTTAGTCAGGGTTCCTATTCCTGCACAAACATCATGACCAAGAAGCAAGTTGGGGAGGAAAGGGTTTATTCGCCTTACACTTCCATACTACTGTTCATCACCAAAGGAAGTCAGGACTGGAACTCAAGCAGGTCAGGAAGCAGGAGCTGATGCAGAAGCCATGGAGGGATGTTCTTCACTGGCTTGCCTCCCCTGGCTTGCTCAGCCTACTCTCTTATAGAACCCAAGACTACCAGCCCAGGAATGGTCCCACCCACAAGGGGCCTTTCCCCCTTGATCACTAATTGAGAAAATGCCTTACAGTTGGATCTCATGGAGGCATTTCCTCAACTGAAGCTCCTTTCTCTGTGATAACTCCAGCTGTGTCAAGTTGACACAAAAATAGCCAGTGCAGCAGCCTTCTCCAGACTCTCAGGATCCATAACATAGACTGGATTATGAAGTTCAACTTCATCATTTTAAATTGGCTGAGACCAGGTCATACTTTATACAACAATTAGATTATTACAAAGGCTTTGGATGCACGTTATTTTAACTTCATAAAAATCCTGCATATATAATTAATATAACCACCTAAATTATAAAGATATGAAACTACTTGTAAGGAGCTGCGCGATGACAGTCGACTGCCAGATTGGCCCAGCCAACAGTGACCTGACCAAGATAGGGATATAGTGCCTCCAGATGGTAGACTTGGAGCCGACTACCTGAACTTGGATTCAATGGATGGCTCCTTTATCCCAGGACCTCTGGTAATGGCAAACCTCTGAAAATAGCCAAGCCAGGACGCCTCTATGCCATCCAGGACAGGACAGTAAGTACATAAAGCCAGTGGATATAGCAGATGCTCATCAGTTGCCTTTCAATTGGAGGCTACTAAAAGTACAATGGATTTGGTGAAAGATTTCCCTAAGGATTAAATGAAGGCTGGCCTTGACCTCGAGCACTGAAAATGACGCTGAAGATTCACTTGTTCATGACCCAATTCCCAACTTTGGATGTAGAATTCGATGATAGTCCTGACACTGTACATAGGTAAGCGAAGCTGTGGCCTGTACGCTTGTGTCTAGGAGAGCCTTTCTGAGGAGACATGACCACAGAACTCTGATCATTTTACTAAGAAACAGTTGACAGCAGCTAATGCTTTCTTCTGGATGGAGCCACAGGAAAGGGACTCCACAGGACTCCTACTTACCAAGAAGGGTGACATTGACTATCAGGTTATTTGGTAATTGAGCAAGGGTTGTTTTTCTGTGATTGAAAATCCATTTTGAAAAATATTTCAAGAGCTTTATCACTGGTTGGTTCAGCTACATTTTTAGTGATGTCATTTAGAGATCAGCATACTGACTGTGTTTGCTGGGAGAGGATTTTCTGTAAAACAGCCAACATGGCCATGTTAAGGTAGACACAGAAATCTGTCTTAGTGCCCAAGTTCAATGAATCGTGATTTTCTATATTTTAAAAGAATGTTCTGTTATTTCCCAACCTTATTCCCAAAGAAATGGCATTTAAATTTTCACATCCCATGATTCTTGAGTTGGTGATAGTGTGTGTGTGTGTGTGTGTGTTTGTGTGTCCTACTATGAGTGGGATGATACCGAGAATAGGAGCTCGGATCAGGTGGTACATCACAGTCTTGCTTATGTTTCTTACATTTTACATTACACTTACTTATAAGAAAAACAAAACAGACAGTGGTGGCACACACCCTTAATCTTAGCACAAGGGAGGCAGGAATGAGTGGGTCTCTGAGGTCAGCCTGGTCTATGGAGCAAGTTCCAGAACATCCAGGGCTACACAGAGAAACTATGTCTTCAAAAAACAAAAAGAAAGAAGAAGAAAAAGAAAAAGAAAAAGAAAAAGAAAAAGAAAAAGAAAAAGAAAAGGGAAAGGGAAAGGGAAAGGGAAAGGGAAAGGGAAAGGGAAAGGGAAAGGGAAAGGGAAAGGGAAAGGGAAAGGGAAAGGGAAAGGGAAAGGGAAAGGGAAAGGGAAAAGGAAAAGGAAGAGGAAACATGAAGCTGGGGTCTGTAAAGGAAGCATGGCTTTTATGGAGGTCCTGACATTGTAAAAGCAGGCTATGCAGTGGCTCCTTTCTGCTTTTGATTCATATTCTCTCTCTCTCTCTCTTTATTGATTATTCATGATTTTCACATCATGCACCCCAGTCCCACTCTTCTCCCAGTCCCATTGTATCTGCCCTCCACCCTTGCGACCTCCAGGTTCCTGCCCTGCTTGAGTTCCTATCTTGACTGCCTTCAGTAATGAACACATTTATGGAAGCATAAGACAAACAAATATTTCCCCCTCCCAAGTTGCTTTGGTCATGGTGTTTCATCACATCCGTAGTAACTCTAAGATACTAATTTTGTTCCTCAAAGAGATTTATATATGCGTTGTTGTACATGCAGGATGGAGTTATCACAAGAGTAAGTTTTCACCTAATAATGCTGTCCTTAAACATGACTAAAATAAATTACTCAAGGCCAGAAATCTGAACTTTGAACCAGCCCTGGCTACTGAGTCATGTTGAACGGAACTGCCTTCTTGCCTCTCCTGGCTCATCATCACCCTGCTGGCTGTGAAGGTCACAGAGACCCTTGCACTTCTACCTTTTAATAAAACCTAAGTTTTTTCTTTCTATATCAAAGCTTTTATCTGTTTTTTTTCCCTGAGACTTCACTTGCTAATTGTTTTCTGTATAGAAAAGTTTTCAACTTGCTAATATTAATTCTGCATTGTACTACTATAGGGCATGAACTCATTTCTGTCTTTACCTCAATGGGGAACAATTGTGTAGGAATGAGAAGTCTCTAAAGCAACGCAGAATGAGGTGTAGGGTAGCACATATATTGATTATTGATGTCACTGGTGATGCATTTGCAACTTGTGTGATTGACCTTGCACAATTATGTTTCTACTACTATGTCAAATCTCATTTAGCTGAATTACTGTTGATCTCTTGGTTGATTAGTTCTATTTTAACAGACTATTATGAAGCTGACATTTCTGATAAAGAAATCCAATATGTTAGTGGTACATTCAAGCCTTAGGAAGATTTCATCTTTGAATTCTACATTAGAGAGTCTTTGGCCCTACAAAGTCTGCATAGTCCTTGTAAGGCAGGCTTTGTGCCAAGTTTGAGGAATATCTTAGTCAGAGTTTCTATTCCTGCACAAACATAAGCAAGAAGCAAGTTGGGAAGGAAAGGGTTTATTCAGCTTACACTTCTACTTTGCTGTTTATCACCAAAGGAAGTCAGGACTGGAACTCAAGCAAGTCAGGAAGCAGGAGCTGATGCAGAGGCCATGGAGGGATGTTTCTTACTGGCTTGCTTCCCCTGGTTTTCTCAGCTTGCTTTCTTATAGAACCCAAGACTACCAGCCCAGAGAGGGTACCACCCACAAAGAGCCCTCCCTCCCCTTTATTACTAATTGAGAAAATGGCACACAGCTGGATCTCATGGAAGCACTTCTCCAACTGAAGCTCCTTTCTCTGTGATAACACCAGCCTGTGTCAAGTTGACACACAAAACCAGCCAGTACAAGGAAGCTGTATTTGCTTGATTCTCTTTTTTTGATTTGCTGTTTTCTAACTCTACTTATCGTCCTTGAGGTAGAAACATTGAGGGCAAGAACGAATGATGTGAGGACTATGTTTGAATAACCATCAATGAATTGATGCTATCGATGACATGTGGGCTAGGTTGGCTTCACAGAGGATTTTTTCAGAACAAAAGTAGATCACAGTAAAGAGTCACTTCATGTGGAATTTCTCCTCTTCATGTTAGTGGTACCAGGAGTTGGATTTAGGGATTTGAGCATGCTAGGAATGCTAGTGTACCGTTTAGCTATGTTTGCAATATGCTCCTCTGTGTACCAACTTTCCATCTATATTATTTCTATCTATTCACTAGGCTAGAGTTGAAGCTGGAAGCTAAAAGTGTGCTTGAGTCTTCTCAGAAATGCATAGACTAGCAGTGGCTGCTAAGATTGTTCTCAAAACTGTGAAGGAGCTACATATACTGAGAGGTACCCATAGATCTCATGGTGTTGGAGTAAGCTGTGTGAAATTGTGTCTCTGTCCTTCCTCGCCTACCTAGAAGGCCTTCTCTGATTGGCTTTAGTAAAAATCTGATGACCAATTAGCTGGGCAGGAAATGGAAGGTGGGACTTCCTGTGAGGGAGAAAGGAATTCTGGGAAGCAGGAAGAAAAGACTTTTGACAGGAGACATGAGAAGAGACAAGTGTAATTACTGGCCTGGAAGTTATAACTAGCCATGTGACTTGATGGGGCTAGGTGGTCAGGTTAATTTAGAAGACCTCAATAAGAGTCTGCCCAGCTAAGACCTAAGGCTCTGAAATATTAAAAGGTCTCAATGTGGTTATTTGGTGGGGGGGATGGTGGGCGAAGCTGGTTAAGAAATAATTGCCACCATATTAATTTCCAGCATTAATTAATAAGCAAATAACATTATAATTATTTAATTTACATCCCTGGGAAATTATGACAAGAGTTCAATGCTTGTGCACTTGTGAAGAGCTACCAGTGGTGCAAAAACTGTGCTCCTGCATCAGTGTGGTGACTGAATTGCTTGGGCTATGGGGAGACAGTCCAGCCAACATGGCACTTTCAGGTGATTGCTTAGTCTCTTAATACTGATAGTGACCCACCCAGGTTCTCACTGCTATCCACAAATGCTTTTGAACCTATAAATGGTCAGATAAATTTAAACTGACGAGTTTCCCCAAATGTCTTATGGTTCATGGTGTAGCTCAAGTTTTACTAAAGGCCAGATGAAAGTATTAGCCCATATGTTATTTGGTTTTTCACTGCCTCAAACTGGATTCGACAACTGATCTAAAAGCACGCTTATAGCTTGGAAAAAGGAAACTGATTCTCAGGACATGATGGCTTCTACTCCATAGTATAGTCTCCCTCTCCAGAACAATTGCCCTCGTCTGGGGTTGTTTCTCAAGGCTATATAAGACTGGGACCATGACTTAGCCCTATATGTTCAACTTTCAGTAATTAATGTAGCTGTCCAGTAGCCATGGAGAACTGGGTACAGCTGAAAGGGAGGCTGGGAATGAAAAAGGACGAGTGGGCAAGAGAAGAATGAAGCCAAGACAAAGGTTTTCTGATCAATGTTCAAAGTTTAATTTTCAGCTCTGTGTTTGTATAAGGGAAACCCAAAGACCCATCCTTTGCTTCAGCTGGATTCTGTTGCTTTGTTTCAGCTGTTAACTTGTATTTGGTGTTTGCTACTGGACTGAACTGCTGGCAAAGATGAGTAAGCTCAACCCCAAAGAACTATTGCTGAACAGGTCTACTTCTGACATATCCTAATAACTTTTTGTTGCGTCCACCTCAGCCGGCAAGGAAGACGCAACACAGTCAGATTCTTCTCAACAGCCTTTATTGCAGGAACACCTCGATGCTGCTACGGGGACCTCCGGGAACCCAGGGAGGTCTGCTTATATGCTCTCAGCCCCCATCCACTCACGGCAGGCCACGTCACCTCACCAGGCACGTAGCTTCAGCCAATCAGCCAACCAGGGCGGCAGGGGCACATCTCCACCAAATATGGACTTGTTTATACTGCCAGCATCATGGTGCACCTGTGCAGCTCTCACGATGGTCGTGGCTTATTTTCAGGTGTATGAGGAAGTCAGGTGCAAGTCATAAGACTTAGCTGCAGTCCCAGGCACCATCTTGGGACTGCTGCCACACCCGCTCCTCACAACTTTTCTCTTCTACAGGAGGAGAGGTTGAACCCTTACTGAAAGTAGGTTGCAAAAAAAATGTATGCTTACAATGTTAGGGTTTTGCTTTTTTTCTTTTTCTTTTCTTTTCTTTTCTTTTCTTTTCTTTTCTTTTCTTTTCTTTCCTTTCCTTTCCTTCCTTCTTTTTTTTTTTTTTTAAACAATCCAAGAAACACACTTCTAAGAACTTGCATACGGTGGCTTTCCTGGAACAAATATATACACACACCTTCCTGGCTCTTGTCCTTTCTGGGATCAATTGGCATAGTCACATTATTCTTGCTTAAATATGGTATTTCAATTTTATGTCATTCCTATCTTTTAGAATATATGACAATTTTAAATTAAACTCCTTATGATTATAGTCAGCTCCTACTACAGAAAATCAGTTCCCTCTCTAATAAAGTATGTAGGAAATACTGCACCCCTATTATGCAGAAACTGTACGCTATCAACGTGGACATTCTTATACAAGAGTGATTGATCTCTGCCCCTTTATTCCCCCAAAGCATTTTGAGAGGACTTCACACACATACATGTATAATTAAGAAACTAACAAACAAACAAGAAATAAAAACAAAACACAAAACAGATCAAAGGTACATACATGAGGGAGTTGGGTGCTTTGGAAATGTTCTACAAAGGGTCATATGTCTCACAATCCAGAGCATCTTGGGTCTCCCTCAGCTCACAAGCTCACTTCTGTTCTTGGGGGTGCTTTTCTTTTCTTAATTAGCTCTCTCTTTTCATACTTCTAGCCCTTTTGTTCCTATGTGTTGGCAATCTTTTGGCCAACACAAGAGTGTGGTATCAAATATCCTCTGAATTCAGACCCATGCCTATAACATCTGGAGTTTCAGACCCAGATGTTTTCCCCTTTGTGCTCCTCACAGTGTCCTGTCTTCTCAGTGTTTGTGTTGTGCTTCATGGTCTTAAATTCTTGTAGCTTCTGCTTTTGTCTGAAACTTTTCAGCCACAGTCTAGTATTAGCTCAGAGCTTCGGAAATCAGGGCCCCGAACTCTCAGTGTTCAGTCACTTCTTTGCTACAGCTACAGCTGGCCTGATAGAAATGAAAATATTCAAAGGATATATTTGTGTGACTCAATCTGACTATTAGGCTATTTAAAAAATGGACCAGAAAGAAATGACAATTTTCCCAGGACTCTCATGCTGGGAGAAAGAAGGAAAGGGCCATAGGAGGAAGTTGTCTTGCAGAAAGAGATTTCGAACAGTTCTAACAACTTGATAGATCAACTATAGGATGAGACTGGAGCTTGGATAATGAGGAGTCAATGTTGAGTCCCACATCTTGGCCAGGCCATATCCTTGGCCCTCTATTTAAATTTTGACCTCTCTAAAGTACCCCAAAGATCGACTTGAGTGGTTTGTCCCTCTTCCCAGTGTAGCCTCACTGCATAAATTTCCCTTTTCTGCTTTCCACCTTCAACTTGAGGTTTTTAGCTGGCTTGTCCAGAAGGGTAGCCACACCTGAGTTGGAGCACAGGTTGTGAACCACAAGATTTATAACAACACCACTGCCACAACCAGGCTTAGAAGCCCAGAGTTCTTGCTGCCCTTTGTGGGACTGACACAACCTGATCTTCCTATGAACAGGATTATAGGCAGCAGGCAAAGAAACCACTCAGGAAAAGCCCCAATTGTTCTTAACATTACAACACTGGTTGGTAGAACACAAGAGTGGAGCCTCCCAGACAAATCCAACAAATCTGAGAAATGTCTTGTAGTTAGGAAAGGAACATGTCAAACATCTATTCGGGATATAACAGTAGTAGTCTACATGAGAATAGCTTCTAGTTCTACCAATCGATCAGAACCTTACACTTATCTCCAACATGATCTCTGTTGATGAAGCAGTTCAAGTCCCATATCCTCTGAGTGACTGGGGACATGTGCCCATTCCTGTCTAACTGAGGACAGCTACAGGAAGAACAAGATCATACAGAGGTTCCTGATGCCCACAGTGCCATCTTCCAGAGCTAGTGCACAGTGCCAGAATGAACCCTCCAGGGGCAGTAGTTCGGATTCAGCAGCTGTGGTCTCAGTGATCCTCATCTCTGGGATATTTCCCTCAGGGTGATTGCAGAGTATTCAAAACAAGCAGTTTGGCTGGTTGTCTAAAAGGGGCTACTTGACTGACAGACCGTTCCTCCATCTGAAGACTGTCAGGATTATGGAAAAAAAGTGTCAGCTGTCAGCCAGGCAAACTGACTGGCCACCCTGATACCAAGTCCTTTGGGAGAGTTAGTAGCCTTGGATCCTGCTTTCTTCTATAATAGCTGCCTTACCTCATGCTCAAAGCTATGAGTCAGCTCAATCATGAGTTAGGTCTGTCCAAACTGGGAACTAAAATTAACTTCCTTCTTTTATACATTAGTTATCTTCAACACATCATTATAGCAAGGAAAAATCTAACCTTATTTGTAATATATGACATATGATAATGATAGCACAGCGTTTGCTTTCTTGAGATAGGTCTCATAGCTCACCTCAGATGTCTAGAAAGGTCAAATTGTTTTAATAAGACAACATAATGAATAGTAACTAACAACTTGAGCATAACCAATGAAATTATTGTGCAGGTCTTTGACCCAGTGTGAATTTTTCACTTGCCTACTTGTTACGAGCATTGTGTGATTGTCAGACTACTACTTCAATTGTAGGGTCAAATTACAATTCAACCATTACAATACATGTAACATTGTGTGTGTTTCCTATCCTCTGCAAGCTATGGATATACAGAGCACAATAAAACTGAATTATATGATTTCTTATTCCAAGAGGAAAAATCCAGGATACACTCACTCACAATCAAATCAAAGTAAAAGCTAAATTCAACAGTGTAAAAATTCAGTGCTTGTTGTCTGGAGCCCATTTACAGCCTTCTTTGTTCCAAAGTGACTTGGCAGTTCCAGTTTTCCATTTCTGACATCCAAGGCGCACACACACCTCATCTCCTAGGATCAGGCTGGCTTCATTCCACCACTGATGCTGTCCTTAGTGGTTATCCTATGGAACCGGCATCTCTACAACTGCTGGAGTCTAGGCTTCACCAACACCTCTTCCGGGCTCTCTTTAGAGATTCTAATCCTGCCACATGATACCAAGACCCAACTTCTCTCCATGACCCTTTCAACCCCAGGACTTCTCTGCAGCTGAGGCTTCAATGTCACTAATGACCTATAATGACCTATAATGACCTCTCCTGGCCTCCTGAAGCTCCAAGTCTCTCTTGCTCTCTGTGACTCCTCTATGCCTTCAAGAGCTGTACTGCCTGGAAAACTCTTACTCATGACCAAGTGGTGATGCTGGCACAAGGTGCAGCATTGGAGCCCTATGGAACATAGCTTCTGTGTACCTGTGAGCCTGTGGAAACCCTTCCCTCCATGATGCTTGTCTCTTCTGTAGGCATAGTGTGTTTGTGCACCTTGTAAAGTTTATCCTTATTTCAATGCTAATTTCTCTGCCTTCATATCATGTTGCAATCCAAACATGGCATTGTAATGCTTGTCGATTCCAGCTTTGTCAATAAAAGCAATATAGAAACAATAATATCCCATGAATATTGTACCAACTTCTATCTTAGGGTTTCTGTTGCTACAATGAAACAAAGTAGGCCAGAAAGCAACTTGGAGGCTAGAGAGATGGCTCAGCAGCCAAGAGCACTGACTGCTCTTCCAGAGGTCCTGAGTTCAATCCCCAGCAACCATATGGTGGCTCACAACCATCTGTAATGGGATCTAATGCCCTCTTCTGGTGTGTCTGAAGACAGCTACAGTGTATTCATATAA
Organism: Mus caroli; assembly: GCF_978045245.1. Classification (NCBI taxonomy): domain Eukaryota; kingdom Metazoa; phylum Chordata; class Mammalia; order Rodentia; family Muridae; genus Mus; species Mus caroli. The sequence goes on from NW_028227271.1 coordinate 14,118,983, forward strand.
ATAAAATAAATGAATTTTTTTTTTAAAAAGAATGCAACTTGGGAGGGGTAGTTTATTTTGCTTAAACTTCTATACCACAGACCATCATCAATGGAATTTAGAGCAGGAACTCAAGGCAGGAACCTGGAGGAAGGAACTGAAGCCGAGTCATTGAAGTATTTTTGCTTGTTGATTTGCTCCCCTTGGGTTTTGTCAGTCCAGGACCAACTGCCAGAGCAATGGCCACCTTCAGTGATCTGGGACCACCTGTGCCAATTATCAGTGTAGAAAATGCACACAAGGCTTGCTTGCAGGTGAATCTTATGGAGACTTTTTTTTTTTATTAATTGAGAGTCCCTCTCTCCCAAAGTTTTCTAGCTTGTATCAAGTTGTTGTACGCACACACACACACACACACACACACACACACACACACACACATACCTGAATGCAAGCAAATGAGATTCCATGCACAAAGGTACAAAAATTCTTCCCTTGTGATTTATGAGCCACCATTACTCTGCCTCCTTATTTACTCCTTCTCTTTGCTGTGTGGATAAGATTTCAGTCCACAGTTTTCATGTATAAACTGTAGCATATACTACCTGTCAGATGGCAAACAATACATCAGACAAATACAACAAAGCTGTTTGGAATTGCAGAGCCATTGAGTTCACTGGCATAATTTTACCATTGGTGCCTTTGGAATTTCTGGCCATGCTTGTAAATGATGTCTGTGTCATTGTCATATGTTGAAAAGCCATGGGGGTAGGGGTATTTTCTGTGGAATCCAGAGCAAGATTCCACAGATCATCATCAGATTAGAATATAGTGTTTAGCTAAGGATCAGACCAGCTTTCCTTTCATCCAAGGGCAGCCTTGACTCTTCGGTCTCCATGAGAGATAGCTACTTCTCCTATACAAAGTATCTGCAAATACGTTTCTTACTTACATTGACTACAATTATGACTCCAGGAAAAGCAATATCCTGAAAATGCCAAATGACAGAGCCAAGGGATTCAGGTCAAGTGTCCTACAAACCTGTTTCTTAAACTAGTTTATCTTACAGGTATTTAAAGCATCCAGGTATGTGAGAATGGATTTTAGGGATATTAGTATAAGATGACTCTAAACCAAAATTGCTACTGTGAAAGACAAGAGAGGAGAAAGTATTATGTTGATAGGAGAGTAGGCATGTGGCCTACTGGATCCCAGAAAAGCTTAGAAAGAACCCACTGGGTTCTAGTAAACTCACATTGCTAAGACAGTTTGCTTCAATTCATTCTATGCAGTACTTCAGCCAGTCTCCTGCTCGAATAAATCATCTCTAGTCTCCCATTCATTTGTACCAGGGCATGGGGTACTACCCTGGATGCCTCAGAGGCAGTGTGGATTTTGTTATGAAGGATATGGTCTTGCTCTTAAACTTATATAAATAGATTCATATTCTTCCAAACCTTTACGAAACAATTGTTGTTGTTTTTTTTTTAGCAGAGTAGTAGGCATAAAATTGGCTGCAAATGCTAATACAACCAATTTTAAGTATATGCTGTGGTGTATGCAGGCACAAAGGAAAGCAGAAAATTTGAGGGTCGTGGGCCTCATCTCAGACTTGTTTTCAGGCTTGACAGTAGATGTTTAATATGTGGGCAAATTTCTTCCAAGAAGGCTGTTGGGTGGCTCCTGCCGTGTGTTGTCTCGGGTATTGGTTGTCATTCAGAGGGAAGTCTCCGTGCCCCTTCTTGTTTCTGTCGAATTTATAACTTCACTCCAGGATTTTGATTGAAGTAAGGAACACAACCTACTTGTTAGTAGGTAGGAATTAGCTTGGGAGGTTTGACTAGATTGAGAGTTGCTTTTTCTGGCTTCTACACCCTCCTTTCATACAACAGACTATCTGGAAATGAGTCACGCATCTACACGTGTTGTAAATAAACTCTATTAAGCCTTTGCAGTTGATAACTAGTTGCTCTGCCATTTGAGGGCAACCCTTGTTTTGATGAAACACCACTGTTTTTATCTGAGTAGGATGGCCATGCGAATCTTGCCAATATCAATTTTCTGTGTATGTTCTGGTAATAGCAGTTTTTTTTAAATGACCTGTAAAACTCAGAACAAGAGAGAAACAAGCATTATTCCGGAACATACACAGCATACACAGTGGTTCTGTTGGTATCAACCTGCAATTAATTTAATCAGAGACAGACTTCCATATTCTGGAGGTTCTAATCCACTCAGTCTTCTGAACTTTGAAACAGCCAAGTCTCTTTGAAAATGATCATAACACAATGAAATAATAGTTCAAAACTGACTGCCCCCATCCAGAATTTCAGTAATTTAGTCTCCACAATGGCTCAAGTCTTAGCTGAATAAAGAATATGTATATTATTCCTAAGTGATGAAATCACTACACACACACACACACATTCTTTTTTTTTTAATTAGATATTTTCTTTATTTACATTTCAAATGTTATCCCCTTTCCCCCACCAAAGACCCCCTATCCCCTACCCTCTACCCCTGCTCACCAACCCAACCCACTCACTCCTACTTCCTGGCCCTAGCATTCCCATACACTGGGGCATAGAGCCTTCACAGGACCAAGGGCCTCTCCTCCCATTGATGACTGACAAGGCCATCCTCTGCTCTATATGCAACTGGAGTCATGAGACCCTCCATGTGTACTCTTTCGTTGGTGGTTTAGTCCCTATGAGCTCTGGGAGTACTGGTTAGTTCATATTGTTGTTCCTCCTATGGGCTTCAAACCTCTTCAGCTCCTTAGGTCCTTTCTCTAGCTCCTCTATTGGGGACCCTGTGATCAGTTCAATGGTTAACTGCAAGCATCCACCTCTGTATTTGTCAGGAACTGTAGAGCCTCTCAGGAGAGAGCTTTAGCAAGCTTCGGTCAGCAAGCACTTGTTGGCATCCACAATAGTGTCTGGGATTGGTGACTGTATATGGAATGGATCCCCATGTGGGGTAGTCTCTGGACGGTCTTTCCTTCAGTCTCTGTTCCACATTTTGTCTGTGTAACTCCTTCTATTGGTATTTTGTTCCCGCTTCTAAGAAGCACACTTTGGTCTTCCTTCTTCTTGAGTTTTATGTGGTCTGTGAATTGTACCTCAGCTTCTGGGCTAATATCCACTAATCAGTGAGTGCATACCATTGTGTTATTTTGTGATTGGGTTACCTCACCCAGGATGATATTTTCTAGTTCCATCCATTTGCCTAAGAATTTCATGAATTCATCATTTTTAATAGCTGAGTAGTACCCCGTTGTGTAGATGTACCACATTTTTTGTATCCATTTCTCTGTTGGATCTGGGTTCTTTCCAGCTTCTGGCTATTATAAATAAGACTGCTATGAACATAATGGAGTATGTGTCCTTATGTTGGAGCACCTCCTGGCTATATGCCCAGGAGTAGTATTGCTGGGTCATTAGGTATTACTACGTCCAATTTTCTAAGGAACCACCAAACTGATTTCCAGAGTGGTTGTACCAGCTTGCAATCCCACCAGCAATGGAGGAGTGTTGCTCTTTCTCCACATCCTCACCAGCATCTGCTGTCACTTGAGCTTTTTATCTTAGCCATTCTGATTGGTATGAGGTAAAATCTCAGGGTTGTTTTGATTTGCATTTCCCCGATGACTACGGATGTTGAACATTTCTTTAGGTGCTTCTCAGCCATTCAGTATACCTCAGTTGAGAAGTCTTTGTTTAGCCCTGTACCCCATTTTAATAGGATATTTGGGTCTCTGGAGTCTAATTTATTGAGTTCTTTGTATATATTGGATATTAGCCCTTGTACTGGCTAGTTTTGTGTGTCAACTTGACACAAGCTAGAATTATAACAAAGAAAGGAGCTTCAGTTGAGGAAATGCCTCCATGAGATCCAGCTGTAAGGCATTTTCTCAATTAGTGATCAAGAGGGGAGGTCCCCTTGTGGGTGGTACCATCTCTGGACTTGGTTCTATGAGAGAGCAGGTTGAGCAAGCCAAGGGAAGCAAGCCAGTAAAGAACATCCCTCCATGGCCTCTGCATCAGCTCCTGCTTCCTGACCAGTTTGAGTTCCAGTCCTGACTTCCTGTAGTCATGAACAGCAATGTGGAAGAGTAAGCTGAATAAACTGTTTCCTCCCCAACTTGCTTCTTGGTCATGATGTTTTGTACAGGAATAGAAACCCTGACTAAGACAAATTGGTGCCAGCATAGTGGGGTATTCCTGTGACAACCTGACCAGGTTTTGGGGAGGATTGTGGAAGGACTCGGGAACTTTGAGATAGAAGATCCATTCGGTGTTAAGAGCTCTGTCAGATGTTGTGTAGAAGCTTGGAAGATAAAGTTGAGAACAGTGCAGAAGATGGAGGTATGGCTTGTGAAATTTCAGAGGGAAGATTAAAGACTTTTTTCAGGGCCATTGATAGTTTGATTGTGAAGATTCTGTGGTTCTGGTTAGCTGGGGCTGAAGAATCAGCTGTGATTAACAAGATACCAGAACTACTAAAGTGAAACTTTGGCATTAGTGGGACTATTGATGCTGGTTATCTGGAGTTAAGAAATTAGCGGTGATTAAGAAGAGACCAGAATCGTTGAGGTGACATCTTTTGGGAAGTGCTTTCTGAAAGCACAAAGAGGCTGTATTCCAGAGATGGCCAAAGTTGTACCTCGTGCAGCAGCAGGACTTGGTAATGTGTAAGAGTCACCCAGGTGGTATTGGTTTTGAAGGAATGAAAGGGTCATTCAGAGCAGCTGAGGCTCAGCACCGTGAGAGGTCATGGAAGGCCATTGATGAAGGTGCAGCCTCAGTTGCAATTGATGGCCCAGGACAGAAGGGGTCATGCAAAGGAGTTGAGGCTTGACACCATGAAGAGAGCCTATGAGAGGCTGTTGGTGAAGCCTAGTTACAGCAGAAGACAGCAGTGTTTTGGAGATACCAGTACCATGAGATGACCACCAAGAACAGCAGCAGCAGTGGAGCACAGGCAGCTGGAGCCTAGAAGACAACTTGTGTGCTACAAAGGGCATGGCTGGAGAAGTGACCCAAGCCCTTGGAGGAGCCCAGAAGATCATGAGTTGGATCCCAGACATTGGACAGTTGGAGTGTGAGTTTGCTTTTCACTGTGACTGTGCCCTGATGCGTTTCCCTCTTGAAGGAAGTATTTTAGTAGAACCCACAGTTAAGAGACTTTAAAATGTAAAGACTTTGGATTTTAAGAGAGGTTGAAATTTTAAGAATTTGCAAAGACTGTGGAACTCTTAAAGTTATTTAGATCTTGGAGATGAATAAGAAACTAAGGGTTGATGCTTACTAGTGATGTGTTTGTGTGTCAAGTTGACAAGAAGTCAATTGTACTGGCTAGTTTTGTGTGTCAACTTGACACAGGCTGGAGTTATCACAAAGAAAAGAGCTTCAGTTGGGGAAATGTCTCCATGAGATCCAGTTGTAAGGCATTTTCTCAATTAGTGATCAAGAGGAGAGGTCCCCTTGTGGGTGGTACCATCTCTGGACTGGTAGTCTTGGTTCTATAAGAGAGCAGGCTGAGCAAGCCAGGGGAAGCAAGCCAGTAAAGAACATCCCTCCATGGCCTCTGCATCAGCTCCTGCTTCCTGACCAGTTTGAGTTCCAGTCCTGACTTCCTGTAGTCATGAACAGCAATGTGGAAGAGTAAGCTGAATAAACTGTTTCCTCCCCAACTTGCTTCTTTTCTTTTTTTCAATTTTTAATATTTTTATTACATATTTTCCTCAGTTACATTTCCAATGCTATCCCAAAAGTCCCCCATAGCGCCCCCCACTTCCCTACCCACCCATTCCCATTCTTTTGGCCCTGGCATTCCCCTATATTGGGGCATATAAAGTTTGCAAGTCCAATGGGCCTCTCATTCCAATGATGGCCGACTAGGCCATCTTTCGATACATATGCAGCTAGAGACAAGAGCTCCGGAGTTCTGGTTAGTACATCATGTTGTTCCGACAATAGGGTTGCAGATCCCTTTAGCTCCTTGGGTACTTTCTCTAGCTTCTCCATTGGGAGCCCTGTGATACATCCAATAGCTGACTGTGAACATCCACTCCTGTGTTTGCTAGGCCCCGGCATCGTCTCACAAGAGACAGCTATATTTGGGTCCTTTCAGCAAAATCTTGCTAGTGTATGCAATGGTGTCAGCGTTTAGAAGCTGCTTATGGGAAGGATCCCTGGATACGGCAGTCTCTAAATGGTCCATCCTTTCATCACAGCTACGAACTTTGTCTCTGTAACTCCTTTCCTGGGTGTTTTGTTCCCAATTCTAAGAAGGGGCACAGTGTCCACACTTTGGTCTTCATTCTTCTTGAGTTTCATGCGTTTAGTAAATTGTATCTTATATCTTGGGTATCCTAAGTTTTGGGCTAATATCCACTTATCAGTGAATACATATTGTGTGAGTTCTTTTGTGATTGTGTTACTTCACTCAAGATGATGCCCTCCAGGTCCATCCATTTGGCTAGGAATTTCATAAATTCATTCTTTTTAATAGCTGAGTAGTATTCCATTGTGTAAATGTACCACATTTTCTGTATCCATTCCTCTGTTGAGGGACATCTGGGTTCTTTCCAGCTTCTGGCTATTATAAATAGGGCTGCTATGAACATAGTGGAGCATGTGTCCTTTTTACCGGTTGGGACATCTTCTGGATATATGCCCAGGAGAGGTATTGCTGGATCCTCCGGTAGTACTATGTCCAATTTTCTGAGGAACCGCCAGACTGATTTCCAGAGTGGTTGTACAAGCTTGCAATCCCACCAACAATGGAGGAGTGTTCCTCTTTCTTCACATCCTCGCCAGCATCTGCTGTCACCTGAATTTTTGATCTTAGCCATTCTGACTGGTGTGAGGTGGAATCTCAGGGTTGTTTTGATTTGCATTTCCCTGATGATTAAGGATGTTGAACATTTTTTCAGGTGCTTCTCTGCCATTTGGTATTCCTCAGGTGAGAATTCTTTGTTCAGTTCTGAGCCCCCCCCCCCCAACTTGCTTCTTGGTCATCATGTTTTGTCCAGGAATAGAAACCCTGACTAAGACAGCCCTCTATTGGATGTAGAATTCTAAAGATCTTTTCCCAATCTGTTGGTTGCCATTTTGTCCTATTGACAGTCTCCTTTGTCTTACAGAAGCTTTGCAATTTTATGAGGTCCCATTTGTCAATTCTTGATGTTAGAGCATAAGCCATTGGTGTTCTGTTCAGAAAAATTTTCCCTGTGCCCATGTGCTCAAGGCCTTTCCCCACTTTCTCCTCTTAAAGTTTCAGTGTAACTGGTTTTATGTGGAGGTCCTTGATCCACTTGGACTTGAATTTTGTACAAGGAGACAAGAATGGATCACTTTGCATTCTACTACATGTTAACTGCCAGTTGAACCAGCGCCATTTGTTGAAAATGCTGTCTGTTTTCCACTGGATGGTTTTAGCTCCTTTGTCAAAGATCAAGTGACCTTAGGTAGCACAAGCACTTTCTTATTTGGTGGTGCTGGCTGTTTCCCTGAGTATGTTTTACAATCTATCACTGATCGACATCCCCAGCCCATGATTTCTTTTATGTGATGAGACAAGATCCTTCTTCTTGCTTTCTGCCAATGGTTTAAGAAGGTCCATGTTGATAGATGGTAACAGAAATGAACAAGCGTGTTTATGGATGATAAGAGAAAAATAGCAAGAATTTCGCATTATATGGAGATTTACAAGTCAAAGAAATATGCTCTTACTGAGATTTGAAAATTATTAAAGGACTTTGATCATGGAAGTAAAAGAACTAGATTTATGTTTAAAGCTATCCCTCTGGTAATACTATTTCAGACACCAGATGAGAGATGAAACAAACACTCAGGTGTTAGAATCATTAAGATGCTACTGCCGTAGTGGCCAGAGATGTTTGAGGTATTGAAAAACATCAGAATTTATGATAACTTTGAAGACAGTCACAGGATCATCTGAGGTGATTGTAAGTGAGGCATCAGATTAGGAGCTATCAAGAATAGTCCAGTATTGTTGAACATGCATCTGTTAGGATATAGAGTCAGCCGTCTGAACATAGAGGCTGCAATCACAGATCCAAAGTATCTGAAGAGATTCTGCATTGTACATGCACATGCTATTTTATTGTTGATATTTCCTAAACAGCAGAAGTATAACAACTATTATATAACATTTATACTTCATTAGGATTATACATATGAAGATTACTTAAAGTCCATGAGAAAAGGGATATAAGCTGTACAGGTATCATGCACCATTTTGTATACGGGATTTTGGCATCCATAGGAGATCCTAGAACCAATCCCTACCAGGACCTTGATGAGGATGACAATGAAAAGGAAATGCAGGACAGAAGAAACAAGAGCGGTGCAGAAAATTTCAAGTGATGCTGCCAATGACGCATTCCAGTGGAAAATTAAAAGGCAGGAATTTCAGAAATCTGGAGGTCTGATAAAGCCTTAAGCCGGAAATGCTGGAGACACTTCAGAAAATACTAGGAGGAGGTCACTGAAAGGTGTGAGTCATTGGGCTTCTAAAGGCAGGCATAGATAAAGAACCTGTGTCCATGACTGGAGCAGGGGCATGAGCCACAGATGGCCACACACTCTAAACTTTCATATTGAATGAGATTTCGCATCATTAGCTCCACTCGCTGATTTTCAAGTACCCAGTAGCTATTATGCTGAAGACTTCTCAATGAGCAGAGGTACTTCACTGGACTGTGATCATAAAGGCTGGAAGACCATATCAAAGCAAAGCCGAAAAGGGCAAGTGCCCATGGATGACTGTGGAGAGACAGTGGAGAAGAATGGAGGGTAGCCAGGAACAGGAAACAAAGCCTGTGGATTGGTAATTGGATTAATCAGGGCAGAAAGGAGTTGCTCTCGGGTTTTCTGCTAGATCTGGAGTAAATTCCTAATAGGCATAGCTTTAAAAAAAGTGGGCTGAAAAGAAAATGAAAGGGAATATCAACGACCACTTTTTCAAAGACATTTGACTAGGAACAGAGAAAGAAAGATAGCAGTGGCAGGCATCATGGTCAGGAAATGGTTTCTCTCACAGGAAAAACAAATGTGTTTAGCATTCACTTTCCAAAGGACAACACAGAGCAGAAAGAGAGAGAAGCCAGATATAAGGGGAAGGGAGAAGAGTGGCAGCATGAACTTAGCAATGTTTTTATGTGTTTGTTTGTTTTTGCTTTTGTTTTATTTTGTTTGTAGAAGAGAGAGATGGAATCCAATATACCAGTGGCTCTCAACCTGTAGGTAGTAATCCCCTTGGGAGGTTAAATGACCGTTTGGAAAACACAGATATCTGCATTGTGATTCATAACAGCAGCAAAATTGCAGTTATGGAATAGCAATGAAAATAACTTCTTGGTTGGGGGCCACCACAACATGAGGAACTGTATTAGAGGGTTGTAGCATTAGGCAGGTTGAAAACCACTGGAGTATACTGCCTCCTGGTAAATGGGATAAAAAGAAAAGTCAGAGGCATGGCTGCACATAAGGATTAAATGGGTGGCTGTGGATGGTCTCTTGCTTTATCAAGGCGATGGGAAGCATCACTAGCCATGGAAGAGAACTGCCATTGGTTTAAAGAGAAGCATCCAAGGAAGAGTGAAATGGGAGAGTGAATGATTTAGGTAAACCAGTCATGGGGAGACCATTGTGGCTTACTCTCTCCACACCTACAAAGTCTAGGGTGTGGTTGTACTTCAGACTTTTCAGAAACATTTTGAACAGTGGGTGGACAGTTGAATTTAATCATCACGAGTAAAATAAAGCAAGGGCATGAGGTGAAACCAAATGACAGTGTGTCTCAGTACAGCCATCCACATGCCAGTGAAGATGCGGAGGTGGGAAGAGACAAGGGCAAGAGATGACGTCAAACAGTGTGTCACAGTCGTGGCTCTGCCAGGTAGCAAGTGGGACATGTGGGACATGTGGGTGGGAGGAGACAAGGAAGTAAGAATGAGGAGATAATCAGTGGGTTGAGGAACTGGCTAAGCAAGCTGGATACAGAGTAGCAACTGGAGTGTTAGCATAAGTGAAGCAGATAAGGGAAGACCAGAGATGAGACTCCAGGCATCCAGTGTTCAGAACAGAGGTAAAGGAACTATTACCTTGCCATAGTAACTATTGCTATTGCTGGTTGTCACAGGTCAAGACTGATTGTGAGTCCCTCAAATATCAAGGAAGCCGAGTGAGTAAACGAAAAAGGAATGTGGCAATGCTACGAAACCAACTCACCAGAAGAGTAGCTTGAAACATGCTCAGATCAAACAAGCAATGTGAAGAGAAACTATGAGACATTTCCCAAAACTTCCATGCTATCTTCCTTGCTAAATAAATTCCTGCTGCAAGCTGTCAATGGAATGATATTCTAGGTAGTACAGGGAGGACAGATATGATTGATTTTCATATGAAATTGTCTAGCCTAATGATTAGTGCAAAATGACACTAAAGAAATTAAGTCTTAATTGTATTACTTTCATCTCTGCTTGATGGGCCCTTAATGAGAGGGTTAATTTATTTGCAGATCACTCCCTGTATTCTAGATGAATACTCAGCCTTTGGTGTTTGGTTTCAAATACTTAGTACAATAAATATAACAATTGAGGAATGGGCCTTTGAGGGTACGGGAAACTTAAAATACCATGAAGGCATTTTCTCCACATCCCACAAATAGTTTCAGCATTAATAGTGTAGATCTTTCCCAGTAAAGTAGAAAATAATGATTGGTGACACAAGTAAGTATTAAATAATATAAAACAGAAAAACCATTTCAAGCAGACTATCCAAGCCAGTTCTTTCTTGTTTTCTTGCATATTAATTCTCACACTGAGAATCATTGTTTAAGAACATGCTTTATCTTTCTTTAAAGATTTACTTTTAAGTGTGCGTGTGTGTGTGTGTGTTGTAGTTGAGTACAGATCAGTGCATTCAGCACTGTTGCTGAAGTCACAATTTGTTGTGAGCCATGGTACACTAGTGTTGGGAATAAAATTTGTTTCTTCTGCAACAATGGTAAATACTCTTAACTGCTGAGACATCTCTCCAGCCCCGTGTGATGTCAGCCCCGTGTGATGCAGCTTTGTTTTTCTATTCCTACAACATCTCAGAAAGACACTTTTTTTATACATTTGTAACTAACATGTGCTCGTGCACATTCATCGGGTTCCATGTGATCCTTCCATACAGACACAGGACTCACTGATCAAACCCCCTTTCCTCTTTCTATCTACCACCTGCCTGTAGCAATCTCTGATCGGCACTATTCTACTTTAGATTCATTAAAAAAAAAAAAAAAACTGTTCACAAATGAGAAAGAATGCAGGGTGCTTGTCTTTCCATTTGCAGCTTAAACATAATGTCTTCCAATTTCATCCATTTTGTGGTAAGTGATGTTTGAATTCCTCACCTGTTACAAAAAAAGAAAAAATTGAGACAATTTTATGTCCCCCTGCCCCCACCTGACCTCCAGGTTGCTAAGGATGAACTTAAACTTCTGATCCTCCTGACTCTATATAACAGCATTTATGGTGCAATTGGTACTGAACTCAGACCCTTGCACATTTTAGTTATGAACTCCAGCAACTGAGTTGGGTCAAGCCAGACCTTCATCATGTTTGGCCAGAATCAGAATACTTTTGAAATGTAGCAGTATTGTCTTGTGTCCTTTAAATAAATTTCTTTTTTTTTTTTACCTATATTACCTATCTGATGCTCCACCGTGTTTACTTTATATCTTTTAGCATACAGATTTTCAATATTTTTTAAAAATGCCTCGGATGATAATTCCAACATTCCTGACCCAAATTCTGTAACTGTTTAGTCTGTCTGTGTTGTTTGGTTGGTTGGCTTGGGGCTGCAATATGTCTTCTGGCTGTTCTGTTTCAAGTGCATACAAGCACACAATGAAAGGAATTTAAGTGAATAGGCATTTAACAAGATCAGGGTGCAGCAACTGGATCTTACTGTTCTGTGAGTCTCTGCACTGTGAACTTCACTGGTACCCTCTGTGCTCCTGCTAGGTAGAACTGAATGTCCTCTAAGTCCCATGCATATTGTAGTTGTGTCTTTCTATTCCTCCTGGGAGTCGGGCAATGATTTAACTCCTTTTATTCAGAACCTTCTAAAACATTTTCTCAGAAGAAAAGGATTTTTCAGGTGGGTATGCATGCTACATGGGTCACTAATAGGGACACAGCCTGAGAACTGTGTCATGGGCATTTTCCACATTGTGTGATGATCTGAGTTGATATAGCTCCATCACTCAGCATAGTCAATTGATGGAATCAAGAGATATGTGAGCCCGTTGCCAGAGCAACATACTAGTTTATATGAAAAACTTTAAAGTAGATAGGAATATACTCTAAGATCATAGTGAACCCACACCTGGTGGCACAAGCCTGTAAACCCAGCCATCTAAGAGGCAGATGCAGGAGGACTAAGACTTTGAGAGCCTATGGAGTTTCTGTCTGGAGATGAAAAGATGAAAGAAAGTGTCTTAGTTAGGGTTTTACTGCTGTGAACAGACACCATGACCAAGGCAACTCTTGTGAGGACAACATTTAATTGGGGCTGGCTTACAGGTTCAGAGGTTCAGTCCATTATCATCAAGGTGGGAACATGGTGACATCCAGGCAGGCATGGTGCAGGAGGAGCTGAGAGTTCTGCATCTCCATCAGAAGGCTGCTAGGAGAAAACTGACTTCCAGGTAGCTAGGATGAGGGTCATAAAGCCCACACCCACAGTGACACACCTACACTAACTGGACCACATCCTCTAATTGTGCCACTCCTTGGGCCCCAGTGTATACAAACCATTACAGAAAGGAACTGGAACTGGAGTTCAGAGTCAGAAGGGAGAAGCCAGGGCCAGTAACAAGCACTGCAGAATACCCACCCAGGTGACAACTCCAGAGAATATAAAACAGCAAGACAAAAAGCAATCGCACAGCCATTAGCACCGGGCATCATGGAGCTGTGTCACAGGAAGTATGTTTAGTATTAAACTTATTTCTTTCATATTAGTATAACAATATCCTAATACTTCCCTGCTTAACTTGTTTCCACCAAAATGATTTTTTGGCAGTTGTAAACTTGTCCCCTCTTCTTAATTTGGCACAGGCATGATGATTCTGAAAGGGACTTTTGCATGGCAGAGGTTTCTTCACAAGAGTCAGCGTCTCTCACTCTACATTGACAACCCTTGACAAAACAGGCACCACTGATGCAGTCAGCCCGTGTGGTTGACTCCATTCAACACTACTGGGAAGATCACATACTTTATTCAACATGACCTATTTGGCGAAAATTTTAATAAACACTAAGGCATCACCTAACTAATTTTCAGTCAATTTGTGGTACCTAGACTGAAGTTACCTGTGCCTCTCTCCCAGTAGTGTCACCACCTAGTGAGGACCACTTACAAGGACTCGGATTGCATGTCTCCTCCTCATTTAGTTTCAGGACAGAGAGTTTAGACAAAGGGCAGCTTGTGACTTCAGCCCGGGAACTCCATTTACACCATTTCTTTCTCACTATTCCTTCTGTTTTTCGATGTAAGGCTTGTGATGAAGATGTCTACCCTAGAACAGAAGCCTATGACCTTGGTATCTGTTACCAGGTGGTTCTTAGAACAATGTGAGACTAATCCTTCTGGTAGTAAAACTATTTACTAAAATATAATTTGGATGCTTTTCTAACCTGGCAGGAAAAAAATAATTCCTAGAAAGTTTTTGGATTCTGATCTACTCCCCAAAGAACATTATTCTAGAGTTTCATATGTATTTCTTGGAATTCAAATGGAGAGAGAAATGGAGCTAGAATTGAAGAAGATGCTACAATAGAGGAAATTAAACTGTCATTTGAGCTGTGCGTTTTATCCACACTTGTCTTTTCAAGGCCCTGTGCTCTGTCTTCCTGGAGGCTGCTTGTCTCTGCTTTCCCAGCTACCCTGCAGAGACTGCCTAGTGGTGGTTGCAGTGAGAGGGTGATAATTAATCACACCTCCTTTCCCCAACAGGGAACCAACTTTAGAAATACAAGAATCAGACAGATGAAGATAAAAATACCAGCTCTGCCCCTGACTTGAAGACTCCATAAGAGACTGTGAATTGGATTTAAGGCAAAATTGAATCTCTACTACTTTCTGTCCTGAATTAAACCCTCTCAAAGACAGAAGGTCTCACCCTTGGTAAGGACAGTCACCCCAGGAAGACAAAACCAAGCAGCTCCCAGAAAGAGAGTAGCCCAGGAAACATTGTAATTCTGCCTAATAAAAACCAAGAAACAGTGAGAGTCAAGGTCTCACTGTCTCTGTCTGCCCTGTTACAGAAGCAAAGATACATGTTGTGCAGAGAAAGGTGGTAAGTAAGGATCCAAAAGATAGCACTTCCCCTCAAAGACATTATTTCTTCCTTGTCATGAAGACAGAGCTGTGCAGTTTCACTGAACCCACACCGCTCTTAACACACCAACAGTTTAGCCAGGACCCACTGCAAAGTTTTCCAGTTCTTAAATGAAAAATGCTAGACCATGTTCTTATCCAAAAGAAACCCTTGGCAGATATATGGAGCTGTCCTCTCTGGAAGAAAGCACACAAAAGGGACAGGTGGAAGAAAGTCAAGAGAAAAGATTCCTGCCACACAGTCAAGTTCAAGCTGGCCATCACTGGTGCATCTCCTGCTGCTTTGTAATAGCCATCAGGAGTCAGAGATCAGAGGGCAGACATGCTCAGAGAGAACAGACCTATCAGGGCTGCCACAGAAGTAAGAAAGACCACATAGGCATCAGAGAAGACAGCAATGGCTGTTGCTAAGGCCTCCAAAAACAAACAAACAATAAACAAACAAAACAAAAACAAACAAACAAACAAAAAACCCACCTAAGCAAAGGCTATGGAGCCCCCGAAGGTACCTGCTCTCCCATTTTTTAAAAAATGCTAAATGGGTTTATTAGACTTTTAAATAAAGATCCAGGTATAACAACAACAACAAACATTAAAAAGATCCACATTCTTTGCTATCAGGGAAACGCAGATCTATACTTTTTAATATTTCACCTTTCCTTTAATCAGAATTTCTAAGATTAAAAAAATAATAACTAATGATGGCCAATTCCGGTGTGGGTATGGGGAAAGGAGAACACTTACTGCTGCTAGGAATGCAGGTTGGTGCAGCTATTGTGAGATTTAGTGTGGTGTTTCCTCCAAAAGCTAGAATTCCATCCACCATATGATACAGCTATCCCGACCACTCTTGAACATATACCCCAAAAGGACTCATTATCCTAACGTACAGAAAACGTCAATACACAGTTAACTCCTTATCCATGCTCATGACTGCTCTATTCACAAAAGGCAGGGAACTCAAACAGTCTAGATGTCTATGAACTGGTGAATGGATAATGAAAATGGAGTATATTTACAGAATGGAAAAACCATTCTGGCAGTTGAGAATAAATGAAACCGAGAAAGTTGCAGGTAAGTGGATGGAGTGGTAACGGTCTGTCTGTATGAGACTCAAAAGGATAAATGTCCAAAATTCTCGAATTTGTTTATGTTAGCTTTGAATCTTCAGATATGTACGACTCATTCAGACGACCTATCAAAGTCAGGAGATGAGTACAGTGCCCTGGGTAGGACGAGTTTCAAGGACCAGGAAATAGAATTCAATGGTACAAGAGCTTAATGGAGGAATAATGGAACACAAAGGGTTAAATTGGGGTGGGGGATGGGAATGCTGGATAGAGGAGAGGATATGGAGAGGAAGAAATATCACTAATAACCTTTCAAAAAACATATGAAAATCAAGCTAGGACTGTGGAAGCCTACTGCATATTTACACATATACAAAAACTTAAAATAGACTTATGCTATAAAAGGAGGACAAAGTCCCCGCTAGACACCAAAAATCTAACAAACAGCTCAGTGCCAGAAACGGGTTACCTCTTTTGGACTTGTTGGCCAGGGTGGTCTTATAACCTGCCAGATATTACATATTATTGGCAATGCTATTGATTTCCTTAGAGAATTTGGTGATAAGGCATTATTGCTGATGAGAGCACATACTTGAGTCAAGAACATGGAGAAAGCTTCATCTCTATTGGTTAGCTTTCACCAATAGTGCTGGGAGGTACTAGAGAAGAAAGAACAAAACACCCACGGAAGGAGTTACAGAGACAAAGATAGGAGCTGAGACGAAAGGATGGACCATCTAGAGACTGCCATACCTGGGAATCCATCCCATAATCAGCCTCCAAATGCTGACACTATTGCACATACTAGCAAGATTTTGCTGAAAGGACCCTGATATACCTGTCTCTTGTGAGGTTATGCCGGGGCCTAGCAAACACAGAAGTGGATGCTCACAGTCAACTATTGGATGGATCACAGGGCCCCCAATGGAGGAGCTAGAGAAAGTACCCAAGGAGCTAAAGGGATCTGCAATCCTATAGGTGAAACAACAATACGAACTAACCAGTACCCCCGGAGCTCATGTCTCTAGCTGCATATGTATCAGAAGATAGCCTAGTCGGCCATCAGTGGAAAGAGAGGCCCATTAGTCATGCAAACTTTATATGCCCCAGTACAGGGGAATGACAGGGCCAAGAAGTGGGAGTGGGTGGGTGGGGGAGTTGGTGGGGGAGCATGTGGGGGCCTTTGGGATAGCATTGGAAATGTAAATGAAGAAAATACATAATTAAAAAAAATAATAATAAAGAAAAAGTTATTTTCATAGTCTAAGCATAATTAAGCATACATTAAAATTTTGACTCTGAAAGAAAAAAAGAAAAGAAAAGAAAAGTAATTATCAATCTTACGTAGCTATGAACTCTGAGCTATGATAATGACTGGTCTGACAAGTCATGCTCAACAGGGCAATAGTGTCCCAGATGTTGTGGGGTTAACCAACTGCTTTGTGATGGACTTAAGTCCCACTACATAAGATGAAATGGGTATCTCATGCTATAACTGGGTCAGGAACCAGTGAAGAACCTACTAGGGTTATTCAGCTAAGCAGATAATATTAAACCAACTTCTTTTTATTTTATTTATTTATTTATTTTTAATTTTAAAAGTCTTTTATTTATTTAATTATTTATTTTAATTTTTTTATTCTCATAGATTAACGCATCACCTACCCTGTATCAGAGAGGCTTCTATTTGCAGTAGATGATCATTAACAGAGGGACCCATAACTGATCAAGGTTCACAGAAAGGAACTGTGGAATCATCTGTTCTAAATGGAACACACTCACACCTATACTAGCCCAAGTCAGATCAAATACCAGCCTGAAAATGGAAGATAGCCTGACATCCCACCTGTAGCTGAAGAGCTGCCGGCAATTGACAGCTGTGCGGCAAAGGAAAACCAGTTTTATTGATTAGAGTTTAGCCCCCTGGCAAGTCAAGAACACTCCAGAGAAAGCACACACATCTAAGAGTATGTAGGTAGCACACATTGGACTTGAGTGTTAAAAAACAAAAACAAAAATAAAAACAGATAGGTAGAGATTTGAAAGAAGTTGGCGGTGGGGATAGAGAATGAATGTTATCAAAATACCTGTACAGAATTCTCAAAACCCCATTAGAACTTTAAAAAGTGAACAAAATTAAAACAAAACAAAGAAGAGGCCTGATTTAACTGCTTTAGTGATTGTTGCTTTTAAACTTCAGGACAGAAATCTATAGAATTTAAACCTTGCTATCTTTTCATACACCATAGAAAGTCTGACATGGGCTTCCTCTTGCCTTTAACAGCATAAAGCATTTCTCTGGTATCTCTTAACTCCATAGACTTTCTAATGAAAAGAAATTGGAGCAGCCTACAGGCTGTGGACGCATCAGATTCACACGTCATGCAAGTTGCTGTGTGTGATACTTCTTCATAGTGCTTTTGTCAAAGGTTGAGAATAAATTGGAGATACTATCCCTCTTGTCAATGACTCAATTTATTTTCCTGAGGAAAATGACTAGCAACTAACAGAAAGTGATAACTAGTGAATTTAGTATCAATATAACACCACTCTTGAATCCAGAGCCCAACTTCAAATGTGCTTCAGTCGTCTCTAGGAGATTCTTGGTAGCAGGTACTCTCTCTACAAGAGTATCTCTTTTTGAGATCATATATTACTCTTCTTTGCCAAATATCTTATCTCTTTCGGTGTGAACAGTTCCTCCCATTTTCTTTGTCTTTCTTCATCTTGGCGTTTGTACCGTGTACAGGCAGTTGTTCTTGTAGAAAGTCCTTGGTCATTTTCTGGCATTCCTGTAGAGTCAGATTGTGCATTTTGTGTCAGAAGCACCACTGCAGTAAGATGCTTAAAGATAATTTGCTTTTTACACACCAATGTAAGAAATGGCACTTTCTCTTATAACCAGAGATTAAATTAAAAGATAAACCATTTTTGCATTGTTTACTATGCAAGTAGTTGCACAGTATTATTTCTAAGGTCTTTAAATGTCCATATTTTGACTTATAACTCTGATCAATTAGTGCAACCCTCCTCTGTAGGCTTTTTTCCCCACTATGAGCACACATTCACACATCTCTAACACCTGCTTCCGTTATTTCATGTTAGAGGGTATCAGGCATGCATCCACAATCATTGATTTTGTTATACACAGTCCACTCTCTCTTTTTCTGTTCTCAGCCTCAGCACACAGTACACTACAAGTATTCATTCATCAATATTGAGCTTAAAATATTCTTTATTAAGAATCTCTAACAAATAGGAAATGTATTACAAAAATAATTAAAATTGAACTTATCATGAAGGGTAAGTAGTCTCTATCCATAAGATTTTTAAAAAGGCAAACAACAAAAGAAAAGAATTTTATCCAGTTCCTGGTGACTAATTTCCAGTGTGAACAATGGACTGAAGGCAGCAGCAAGGCCCCTTGCTGGGAAGGTGAACCTCTTCCAAATGCTGCTCAGCTTACTCTGAGAACATGTTTTTATTTTACATAAACAGAGATAAATATTGATATGGATAAGTATAACAAACTCACATCATGTAAGATAGTCGATTCAAATTATCTTTAAGCATCTTTCAGTAATGTTTTTTGAGGAAATTCAGATTTTCTCTGTGGGAGCTAAGCTTAATTTTCTCCTGTGAATTAATCTGACTATATGTAAGGGTGAATAAATATGGTGTTATCCACCTCTAATTTCTGGCATCATGAAGAGCAAACAAAATCTATTTTGACCTGCATTATGATTCATATACTTTTTTTACAAGTTTTTACTTTTAATGATAGCATAATTACTTAAGCAAATAAATTATATTATACTTAGAAAATAAAATACACAAAAGCAAACGGTTTTTGTGAGTAGAGTATTGTCGGTGTGACGCCATCTTGCCTTAGCTCTCCAGGATCATCCACACATCTTTTGTGCAGTCCATATAGTCAGTACTATAGCAATTATTTTAGTGAAATGTGTGACATGGGAATATTTCTTACTTTTCAATTTCCTCTCAAGTCAGGCAAAGGGGGAAAACATTCTTAAGCTATGATGTAATCAAAAATGCTATCCGTGGCTTCTTTACTAATGATCAAAAATTCTGAATCAGTGGGTGAAGATCAGTGTGGGGACCATTTAAAGGCATTGTCTAATTGTTTCAATGTTAAAGAACATTAATCAGTACCACACTTTCCTTCCTGTCAGTCATCAGTTATTTGTGTGTGAAAATGTGATTTTTATCGGCGTCCTAAAATTTTTGGGGAAATTAACTAAAAGCAAAACCTTTCTAGATGAGTTTTTGCCCCCTTTCTTGTCTTTTCCAATGAGAGGCTGTGTCTAACCAGGCTTGATTCTGCCTATACTTTTGATGGAAAGCTAAGGATTTGGGTCATTGCTCTAGGGAGGAGAGAGGAGCAGGTGAGATGTGCAGCACAGACACCCGAACAAGTTATTTCATCAGTGAGATGAAGGGAAAGAGCAAGGAGCCTGCCTGTAAACCATGACAGCTGAGAATGATCCCCACCCCTTCCGATCAGAAATCTCTCCTCAGGTGAGCAGAGCTGGGCTCATGGGACCTGTACCATTATTCTCAGTAAGACTTGTCTGAGACTTCCCATGACTGAAACTGTCACTTTTGGCATGCAAAGAATGAAGCTTCTATCGAATTAGCTATTCAGATAGAGGATGAGTGAAGATATTCAGATGGAGGATGAATGGGAAAGAAAAGAGAAAATATATATTATTGGTTGGTATGGAGATTAAGAGACAAGTTGTCTATGAGGAATAGAATATTGGGAAATCCAGAGTCCCCAATATAGTATCCCATTGCATAGGTGTAGCATAGGTTTTTTTGCTTGCTTACTTATTGATGAACAGTGGGTTTCTTCCATTCTCTGACATGATGAAGGTAATACTGAAACACAGAATTCACTTTGACACTTCCATGTTTTCATAGGTGCCAGTTTTAAGTCTCTTAACAAGTGTGTGATATTGAGTGTTCATAGGAAGAACACTTCCTATGGGCCCACCCAGCTGGTTTGGAGCCTTGCTGTGACAGTTGTTCTACACAACTAAGGAAGTGATTGCCCTCATTTCCTCCTGCTTTAAATCTGGTTTCCCACTCTGAAAGTGTCTTCCCAGGGATGGGCACTTCAGTACACTTCTGCAGTACTGAAGTATTGAGTACACTAAGTGGCTCTATACAGAGTCTACATTTCTGCCTTGGAGAAAGGATGCCTGTGCTGACTGAGCCACAGTTTAAAGATGCTAAAGGCTATGAGATTCTTTGGAGATAGATATGTTCATCATCTCAAAAGGAACAACAAAAGAAGCAATTGCTACCAGCACTGACTGGCACTGGTTATTGGGAAATCTTCCTCTGCTCTTTCAATGTAACCATCTGTGACTCCTCACAAAGGTAAATAAGCATTTATTTTCTGCTTTGTAGAGTATGGCAATTAAAGTAAAAAGGTGGGAAAGAGCCCATAGCCCAGAAAAACTATTCCTGGCCTTAAAATGTGTGTTTGCACACAAAAGTAAAAATTGTATTATAAC